>NC_054881.1:26991774-27596774 GCF_018320785.1 Cheilinus undulatus | reverse complement strand
AAATATTAATGTGCTTTACTATTTTTTTTCAGTTTTTTTGTAAATCAGTAGATTTAAAAATTCATGGATAACAATAATAATTATATTTTAGCATTAAAAATATCATTTTGGTTAAAGAGCTTCTACATATTGGTGTATTAACCATTGCAGAAACATAAAAAATCATTCTGGTAATTACCAATGCTGTTAATTTAGGGCAGCTGTGGCATAAATACATATTGGTGTATTAACCATTGCAGAATCGTTTTATAAAAAATGATTTTGGTATTTACCAGTGCTGTTAATTTAGGGCAGCTGTGGCATAAACCTTACTTTGGGTGGTGGTCTAATAAATTTGTTAAGCACTGTATATATAGCACATAATGAAATTGTCTTAGGCTTGTGCTATGGGCCCTGATCACTGACTTTTTTAAACTATTAAGATGTTTTAGTAGCAGACTTAAAATGTTATTCAACAAAGAAACTTCATGGACATAAAGTATGGTACAATGACTCAAATTACAAAACATACATGAAAAAAATATCCCTTATAGGCACTTATAAAAGCTTACATACAATAAAAAAAATCTTCCCAAATTTTGTTGCCTAAATAATGATAGTTGCTTTACATAAACTTTGAAAATGAAAATAATGACAGTGTATGCTAATTCAGAAAACAAGTAACAGATGTATCACCTTTTCAAAAAACTTAATCTCATACTCCAGGATGATGCCGTTGGGCCGATCAGGTTCTGCCCAAGAAATGGCGATGCTGCTCTTCTCTGTATGGCCTTGTCTCACCATGCTAACTGGGGAAGGGGCTGCACAAAGAAAGGTAAAACAAATGTAACAGTGAAGAACATTACCCAGCTTTTGTTTTAAAAAAAAACAGCATGCTGCGGCATGGCCTTAAACAGGCAGTTCACGCTGAAAAAACCTCCAATGTTACAGAATCAAAACAGTTCTGCAAAGAAGAGTGGTTCAAAATTCTACCAGTTCCTAACCAGTTATCGCAAATGCTTGCTTGCAGTTGTTGCTGCCAAGGGTGGCACAACCAGTTATTGGTTAAGGAGGCAATTACTTTTTCACATAGGGCCAGGTAGTATGGATGGCTTTTGTCCCTTACTAAATGAAATCATCATTTGCAAACTGCATTTTGCATTTACTCTGGCATATATCTTAATATATCTATATATAAGTAGCACAAAAAGTAGGGAAATTTGTGTTTGGTTATTTCTTTCTTGTAACAATGCTTGGCAATAATCCGTTGGCATTGGCAGAGAAGACTTAGACACATGGACACAACCCACATACTCAGCTCTGCTGCTCATCCCACAAATGCATGTTCCATACAAATGTGGCACCATTTAAAAGGGGAAAAACAGGCTTTCCAATGTTATAGGATTTATTGCCAAGAAAGAGGAATTGTTACTACAAAGTTTAAAAGTACACCTGTGTCCAATTTAACAATCCATTCATATCTTGCTAGTCAATAAATGCTGTCAAAGGAGAAAATCACCAACTGATTTAATCTTACAGAGAAACTTCTGAGTACTGCCTAAGGGTAAGTAAACAAAAAACTATAAGCTTTATATAGGGATAGGTACCGAATTCGGTACTTTCCTAGGTACCAGCCGAATTCCATCGGTACTCCCTAGTACCGATTCACGTAAAATCAAACAGTACCATGTTTTGGTACCTAAACGCATCATTGTGACTGCAAGAGAGTGGAAGAGTAGTCAATCTTCCAGTAGCAGTTTACTAAATCAACAAAACAAGCGTGGCTGATAGGAAGTGGTCGAAGGTAGCGCTCCACTTTTCAAAATACAATACAGACTACGCTACAATATTTGTAACGTGAAGTTCAAGGTTTACCATGGCAAAACTTCTGATCTGAGGAAGCAGTGTGATGATTGATGACTCAGATCAACTCCTGCTGTTTCTGATTTCAAACATCTGCAATACTGTCTTAGAATAAAACACTTCCTAGTTTAACTATGTGCCATATTTTGACAACACACTGTTTAGTTATTGTTCTTTTCCACTCACATGTTTTTTTGTTTTTTTTTTGGGAGATTCTGTAACTATGGGAGTCAAGTGATTTTGGATCAATAGACTGCTGTAATGTGAACTGTTGGCCCATCTCTCGGGGGGACAATTGAAGAGTCTCTGACACATAAAGAGCTTTTAACCAGGCAAAATGCTCCCTAAGGCAGCAACATCTTGAGAGTGTGTGCATGCGTGTGTGTGATGCTAACCACCGTTAAGGTTTCAATGGCCTCAGCAGAAGTCCACAAGGAATAAATCATTGCTTACAAACACAGGAACTGTATCCTGAATGGATGGTTGCACTCAAGTGTTATCTGCCACATCTTAAAAGCCTGAAACCAGAAACCAAATCACACACACCCAATGCCTTAATGCTACCAACGCTGGGATGTGAAGATGAGAGAGATTCTTTTTCTAGCAGCTTGTAACAGTAACAGTACTCCAAAATCTAAGTTTAAATCCTCCCAAAATAGGTGCAGTTTGCTTTGCTTTAAGCCAAGCATACACTGCACGATATCAAAGCCGACTCTATGACAGTCGTGGCAGAATGTCAACTCATACTGTGCGACTGAATCGCTTACGATGAACGACCTGAGTGCTCACACTGTACACGTGAAGTTGGGATGGACTGTTACAAAAATCTGTAGAGGCTCCTTTGAAAAAGTCTCACACACTGAGGATGAAGTGTTTTCAGTCATATCCTTACTCTCTCTCTTGTTATGTCTCTCTCTATCCCACACACATAAACAGCATCAGCATCCATGTCAGCTGCAGGTCCGCAGTTAGGAATATTTCCTGCTAGACATCCGATCCGACAGAAAGTTGGTGTAACTTCTAAGTGAGCTGTGCAACTCAAAATTTGTGGCTCAGTCGGATAAAATTCACAGTGTATGCCCGGCTTTAACATTAACGTGAACAGGTTTAATAAGATAATGAAATTGATTGGTTAACTACACTTGTCAGGCAAAATACAAATGCATTTTTTCCTGAAAATTGTTATTGTAAATTACTAAATTATTTCAGCTATAGTCGATTACAGGCTATTACAGTACAAAAGGTTGAATTTATTACAGCACAAAATCCTGAAGAAATGGGTTGACACTTGTTCCAGTGCTTGGACCAATGCTTTAGGAATTTATTTTTTCAATTGTACTTTTTTCTCTTTATCCTTCTAATATACCTTAATGATTAGACTATATATACTTGCATATTTGGATGCATCACGTCTTTGTACAAAATTTACAAAACAAACAGAAAGGTTTAAACAAAGTTAAAGAAAAATTTAAAGAAAGAAAAGTAAAAACAAGATGGCAGATGGAAGAAAAGCAAACGTGGACAAAACTAGAAAATGAGAAATAATTTATGCAAGACAGAGGTAATATAATAGGAGACAGGACTTCAGTAACACTTTCATCTTAACAACAGGGAAGATGGTGGAATCACACTTCCAAGTTTAAATATTTCCAGTGTGTGTTACATCTCCTAATGAGCAACACCAATATGTAAACATGGAACATAAGTGAATATGCATTGGAATCCAGCCTCAGGCTTTGAAACATTTAATTTATGAAAAAGGTTTTCAAGCCATTCACTGGACAAGGCCCTCATGTGTAACAACTGGAGCCTCAGATAACAGTAATGCTATTAAAGTGCAGAACACAAGCCTCTCAGACCTTTATCACTCTGAAGAATCACCAAAATCAATACAGACATTTAACCATCTGGTTTGTTATCCTTTAACTACTCTAAGTGAATAAGAAGAAGGGAGATCTAGAGCCAAAAAGAAAGGCATATAATTTTACCCTTTTCATGACAGTGACAACAGCGCTCTGAGCAGATGAATGCTGCTTGCTGTATACTAGGTTACACTAAGTTTATTGAGTGATGATGATTTTTTAAATTCTTTCAGACAAAATGAATCAAATTATACACCCTATAGAATGTCAAAGAAATCAACTTGTCTTTTTTCTTCAAGTCTATAAAAATCAAGAAACAAAAACATCATCGACATCACTTTTTGGTTTAAACACCAGCTTTCACTCTGAGAACCTGGTGTGCATGCCGACAGGCATGTTGGTATTTGCATGGCAAATTTAAGTATTTATTCTTTAATGGACTGAACTCCAGTCATCCCTTAAACTTCTGTCCTTTCCTTGTGCCACTAAACAAACAAAACACACTATTACTGTTATCTAAATTACGTTGTTAGGAGATTGAAGTTAAATTAAAGTTAAAAGTTCCGTATGAATAAGGGTCTGTGTCCAGAGCTGGCTTTTTAGCGCTGGCAGTGCCTTTAACTTTATTTTCATAAGCACATCTCACCAGTGTTCCTTGTTGCAACATTACAGAGATAGTTTGGTAGAATCTGTAATAGTTTTTAAAAACAGCTTTATGTGCTTCATATCTCTGTATTTCAAGGAAACATCACACAGAAAATGTGATGACAATGAGAGGAAATCTTGTCCTGACACATGTAGCAGATGCAGACTGGAAAAAATTACCCTCAAAAAGACGAAAAAAGATTGATTTCTCTTCGGCTGTTGTCAAAAGTCCCGCCTCTTATTGATTTTGAATGGCAAGTGAGGGTGAAGTGACACTGACAAGTGCAGTGCTGTTCCAAAAGTTGAAATGTTTTGAACGGAGAGTGCTCTGAGCAAAGCAACAAAACCAGCTGACGTTGAGGGTGTTTTTTTCTGCCCAGAGCACTAAAAACTTACAATGCTGGACTACACTGGTTTTGAATTTAAAAAAAAAAAAAGAAAAAAAACCTTCCCAGTGCAAAAAAGCTAGCTATGGACACAGGCTGTAAAAATACATAAAGTGAGCCAGCAGCTCAAATTTTTCAGTAAATCATGACAACACGTGGAGTCAAGGAGTCAAAGAAAATAGATTTTCTGACACTAAAACTGAAGTGCTTGTGAATAAAAAGGAAGTTAAACAACATTCAACTTTGTTAGTTTTCTACTCGAGGAAGGGTCACAACAAGAGAAAAAAAAAATACCGACAATACATTGTGCATTTTTGCTTATAGAACCTGCACCTATTTCTTTACATAACCTGCAGCATCTTACTGCACATGTCTATTGATCAGAGTCTTCTCAGGCAAAAGAGGCAGCTCTGCCTCTTTTTGTAGACTACGTTTTTAGACCAGTCCAACTTATTATCCAGGTGTACACCTAAATATTTATGCAATGTCACTACCTCAATGTCCACGCCACAAGTGTTCACTGGTTGAAAAGGGAGTTTGGATCTGTGGAAATCTATGATCATTTACTTTGTCTTTGAGGTGTTGAGTAGGAGACAGTTTTTGTGACTCCGGTCACTGAAGGCACTTATAAGATCCCTGTATTCGGCTTCTTGTCCATTTCTGATACATGCCACGATAGCAGTGTCATCAGAGTATTTCTGGATCTGGCAGGACTCAGTGCTGTATTTGAAGTCTGATGTATACAGTGTGAACAGGAATGGAGCCAGGACTGTCCCTTGTGGAGCCCCTGTACTGCTCATTAATGTCCCAGAAACACAGTTCTCCAGCCTGACAAACTGTCGCCTTCCTGTCAGGTAATCTGTGATCTAAGAAACACAGGAAAGATCCACTCCCATCTCCGTGAGCTTGTCTTTGAGTATGGTGGGTTGGATGGAGTTAAATGCATTTAAAAAATCAAAGAACATGATTCTCACATAAACGCCAGGTTCCTCCAGATGAGATAGGGCATGGTGAAGCATGTAGAGGATGGCATCATCCACTCCAATGTGTTCTTTGTATGCAAACTGCAGGGAATCCAGTTTGTCTTTGACCTCAAGCCTCAGTGGGCGTAGAATCAGCCGCTCTAGAGTTTTCATGATATGTAAAGTAAGGGCAATTGGTCTGTAGTCATTTAGTTCAGCTGGACATCCTATTTTTGGTACTGGTACAATACAGGATGTTCTCCTGTACCCTCCCCAGCTGTAGACTCAGGTTGAAGATCCTGTGGAGGTTGACATAGTTGCGCAGCACAGTCTTTAAGCAGCCTTGGACACACACCATCTGGGCCAGCTGCCTTCCCAGAGCAAAGTCTCCCAAGCTCCAACCTCACCCCTGTCTCTGTGACAGAGAAGGGTACAGGTGCTAGAAGTGAAGTGGCTGCAGGAGTGGGGACATGTGTAGGAGAAGGAGAAGGAGGAACTGCAGTGGAGATTTCCATATGTTGACGAGAAGAAGGAGGAGCAGCAGTGAAAGTAGGTGTGTCTACAGTGTCAAATCTGTTGAAGAACAGGTTGAGTTCATCAGCTCTTTCCACATCACCCACTATTGGCTGTCTTTTCTTTTTATTGTTGTGTCCAGAGATGGTACTGATTTCTCTCCACACTGTGTTGAAGATTACTCTCCATCTTCTTTTTGTATTCCAGCTTTGCCATCTTCAGTCTCCTCTTCAACACATGTTCAACTCTCAACTCTCTCTTCAACTCTCTAAAAGCTTTCTTTTTCTGTTTGAGGATTGCCTTTATGTCGCTTGTGATCCAGGGTTTGTTATTGGGGAAAGAGCGAACAGTCTTTGTAGGTATAACTGTGTCTCTACAGAAGTTGATGTACTCAGTAAAACAATCAACCTGTCTGTCAATGTTCATACTGTCCTCATCTGTTTCCAGCAGCACATTCCAGTCTGTTGATTCAAAGCAGTCCCTTAGAGCTTCACTAGCTTGAGGAGTCCATCTTCTCAACTATGACTGAGTATGAGAATATACTGTATTATGACTGAGTGATTTCTGACTTTTTTGCATATTTATCACACTTAGATGTTATGGATCATCAAACCAATTTGTAAATTTCACAAAGACAACCCAAGTAAATAAAAAAATGCAGTGTCTGAATGACTATTTAATTTTTTAAGGGAGGGGGTCAAACCTATCTGGTCCTATGTGAAAAAGTAATTGCCCACCTTGTTAAGTCATGAGTTAACTTTGATTGACCACAGTTTTTGGAAAGCTGAGTTCAATTTCACTGGCCACATCCAGGCCTGATTATCGCCAGATTTGTTGAATCAAGAAATTACTTAAATATAAGCTGTCAGACAAGGTGAAGTAGGCTACAAGATCTCAAAAAGAAATGCATCATGCCATGATCCAAAGACATTCAAGAACAAATAAGAAACAAAGTGATTGAAATCTATCAGTCTAGATAAGGTTGCAAAGACATTTCCGAGGCTTTGGGACCCCGAACCACAGTCAGAGCCATTATTCACAAATGGAGAAAAGCTGGAACAGTGGTGAACCTTCCCAGGAGAGGTCAGCCAACCAAAATAACTCCAAAAGTGTAACGCTGACTCATCCAGGAGGTCACAAAAGAACGACATCCAAAGACCTGAAGGCCTCACTGGTCTCAGTTAAGGTCAGAGTTCATGACTCAACCATAAAAAGACACTGGGCAAAAACGGCATCCCTGGAGAATTTAAGGTCCAAAACCACCGCTGACAAAAAAGAACACAAATGCTTGTCTCACATTTGCCACAAAATACATCTTGATGATCCCCAAGACTCAATATTCTGTGGACTGACGAGACAAAAGTTGAACTTTTTGGAAGGTGTGCGGCCCGTTACATCTGGCATAAAAATAACAGCATTTGATAAAAAGAACATCATGCCAACATTCAAACATGGTGGAGGCAGTGTGATGGTCTGGGGCTGCTTTGCTGCTTCAGGACCTGGACCACTTGCTGTGATTGTAGGAACAATACAAGAAAATCCTGAAGGCCAACATCTGGCCATCAGTTCGTGCCCTCAAGCTCAAGCACTCTTGGGTTATGCCGCTGGACAATGACCCGAAATGCACCAGCAAGTCCACCTCTGAATGGCTCAAAAAAAAAAAAAAAAAAAAAAAATCAAGGGTTTGGCGTGGCCAAGTCAAAGTCTGGACTTAAATCCTATTGAGATGCTGTGGTGTGACCTTAAATGCTGGAAAACCTTCCAGTATGGCTAAATTAAAACAATTCTGTGAAGAAGAGTGGGCCAAAATTCCTCCACAGTGATGCGAAAGACTCATCACCAGTTATCACAAATGCTTGATTTTGGTTATTGCTGGTGGCACAACCGGTTATTAGGCCTAGGGGGGGCAATTGCTTTTCACACAGTGCCAGATAGGTCTGTATTTAACATTAATAAATGAGAGCATAACAGGAGTGCAAAGTGAATATCTTGTGTTAACAACATGATCAGTTGGTAAAAAAAAAGAAAACGTTTCAAGTTACTAAAGTATGGAGGAGTATTAGGGCCACTGAAAAAAAATTTTGAGACAATTTTTTTTTTTTTCACTTGTGAGAAAAAAGTCAGAATTCTAAGATTAAAGTCAGAATTCTGAGAAAAAAGTCAGAATTCTGGGATTAAAGTCAGAATTCTGAGAAAAAAGTCAGAATTCTGAGATTAAAGTCAGAATTCTGAGAAAAAAGTCAGAAGTCTGAGATTAAAGTCAGAATTCTGACAAAAGTCAGAATTCTGAGAAAAAAGTCAGAAGTCTGACATTAAAGTCAGAATTCTGAGAAAAGTCAGAATTCTGAGAAAAAAGTCAGAAGTCTGAGATTAAAGTCAGAATTCTGAGAAAAGTCAGAATTCTGAGAAAAAATTCAGAATTTTGAGACTAAAGTCAGAATTCTGAGAAAAAAGTCAGTATTCTGAGTTTATTGTCAGAATTCTGAAAAAAATTGAAACTTTTTTTTCACTTGAAGAATTAAGTCAGAATTCTGACTTTTTTCTCAGAAATCTGACTTTTTCTCAGAATTCTGACCTTATTCTGAGAATTCTGACTTTATTGTCAGAATTCTGACCTTTTTCCTCAGAATTCTGACTTTATTCTCAGAATTCTGACTTTTTTTCTCACAAGTGAAAAAAAAAATATTCGTCTCAAATTTTATTTTCAGTGGCCCTAATACTCTTCTGTACTCAAGACACCTGTGCAGCATTACATAACACTTTGCCTGGGTTGTGCAACAGGGCCCTCAGGTTTAATGGGTTTCAATGACTTTTCAGGATTAAGTCTGGGTAGTGTTTATTTATGTAATAACTTTAAAACAGTTTCTACAAGAACATATTTAAGATTGCTGGTGACCCACCTTGCAAACCAGCATCAAAGCACTGCAAACATAAGACTTAGCATTGGCATCTTAGCATTTTTGAAATTTGGGGATGCCCTCCCTGTTCTCTGCTACTCATTCTTCTTAGAAACTAACTCTTGTAATAATGGGTGTGGTTTTCTTCTCACAACCACCTCATCATAACTCTTCCACAGTTTTTCCTCTCCAACACAACCTGTACCCTGTTGTTTTCTCCCTAGTTTTTTTTTTTACACCTCCTTCCTGCCTTCACTTCTCCTCATCATGTGAACCAACACTTTATAATTCAGCAGGGCTTCACAGAGGCACTGTGAAATCACCCATTTCATGGATTCCTTATCGAATGTGACACTTCCCACACATCAAATGACAGATTCTCTGACTTTTTTTTTTTTTACTATTGCTCTGTCTGCCTGAGTCCCCCTCACCTCTGTTTCTCAGAACCTCTGTCTCAGCAGTTTTTTAATCTATACCCAAAAAAAGCAAATAATAAAAAAACTATATGGCACAAGAACACACAAAAACAGACTTACACTGCTGCTGATTAATCTCTTATTGGGTAATTACACTTGAATATGGAGCGAGGCAGGATCAGAGTAATTTAAACTGTTTATTAAAAATCATCACAATCATATCTGGATAATTACAATGATTAGTATTAAGACTTTGGGAAATGACTTGACACAAAAATGTCTGGAGACCAAGTCTGCAGTGAAAAGAGTGCACCATTACATCACTGTTTATGTTAGGTGCACCCTTTTCACAGCAGCAGGTGTAAAAGAACTTACAGCAGCAGTTATAGAAGAAGAGATAAGTTTAAAATGTCTATAAACATTAATGTCGGGACACTATTAAAAAGTTGTTACACTTTAATTACATTAGCAGCCACGGAACGTGTTGGAGGAGTGAACACCTCAAAACTAGATAAGAAACAAAGACACAAGACTGTGCCTCAAATCAAGGAAATTTAAACAACTTCGACCAGTTGCTACTTGGATCAGCCATTAGTTATGTCATGATTTTGGAGGCTTAGAGAAGTAAAGCCTTCTGGGATGATGACATCTTAGCTAGTTATGAAACAGATTGAATTTATCCTTTTTTTTGTTTTTTTTTACTAATTTGAAGAAAGCACAAGATACTTATAATGCCTCTGTGACCCCTAAAAATACAAGACAGTGAAGATATATCTTAAAATTTCATGGACTGTATTCATGAAGTTTATATTTCATATTGAGCAACTTTTAAAGAAGTTAAAGTTTTGACTGGGCTTTAAATTCAGAAATAAGTTCAGAAAAGGCTTGTTGTGGCAACTTTTCTGCCTTTGATTGATTACAGTGATGTTCTATACATGCATGTATCTTATCAATGGCTTAAATCTTTGGATACTGTGTACCATGCGGCACTGAGGTTTATAACTAATTTTAAGTCCTTAACTCATCATTGTATTCTGTATGATCGAATTGGTTGGCCTTCTTTGATCACATGTGGGCTAAATCATTGGCATAAGGCTTCACTACACCTGTTTCTATCAAACTTGTGTGATTTTATTCACGTGAAAAGTTCTGGAAGCTTCAGTCTTTGCTCTGTGACTCATTCACAAAATGTACTTTTGCTATCTGTGCCCAAGGTCTATCTTGAAATGGGTAAAAAGGGTTTCAGGCTACTCCAGCAGCCTGGAATCTTCTGCAGGAAAATGTATGTCTTGGGGAGCTGGCCTCTTTAAGTTGTTTTAAAAGTAGATTGAAGGCATTGGAGAGAGATGCATCAGGTTGTAGATGTTTTGACTGATGACACTCTTATCTGTAATTCTAGATTGGTTGATCTGTGTTTTGTGGTGTTTTTAAGTTTAATGATTCATGTCTGCAACTCTTAATTGTTAAACTGCCTGTCTTGGCCAGGACACTCCTGTAAATGGGATGAGAATGAGGCAGTAGCTACAGGCAGGGTTTAGTTGTATTGAAAGCCTGTAACAGTAGTGACTGGTATGGCAATTTTAATGAATTTAGCTGTAGTTTCACAGCATTGGGAGCATGGCTCCAGTAATGTTTAGCAACTGTAACCGCCACTGTGGCAAGTTCACTCTGGAGCTGCATATTCTTACTACTGCATATGCTTCATCGCTCTGATTGGCTGGTAATGAATGAGATAGAACGTTCTTCCAATCACCTCAAGCATGTTTTTCAAAAGTTCTGCCCTTCCCTGATACTTTCAGTGGATGGTTGAACAGACAGATGTGAGACAAATCTCATGCAACTGATATGTAAATCAGTCTATCTGGCATGTCAGGAAGTTGACCCTTAGGACCCTAAAGGGTAGGACCCTAAAGGGGCCTACCAGCTCTCTTCCCATGACTCCCGACCAAAACATTACTCCTCTCTTAATCCGATGAATTTGTCCATCAGAAACCTTCCTCATTATGCCTTTATCTGCACGAACCCGTCTGTGCTCAGCCACAAATTTCTTCACAGTACAATGATCACGATTAAATTTTCATGAGATTTCTAATGTTTTCATTCCTTGTCCAAGGCATTACACTATTTGACACTTTTCGGCAGCAGAGACATCCTTTTTCTTTCTCATATTGCTTGAAACCTGTGGCCTACTTAATAATGTAGAACAGGGCATTTTGAGGTGTTTAATATATATATATATATATATATATATATATATATATATATATATATATATGTATCATTATGAAGTTTGTTCAAAAACATTTGAATTATGCTCCAATGGCTGAGGACTTGAAAAATATTCTGTTATTTGCATTAATATTTAGGAAAATAAGAGAAAAATATCATTTGTATAATAATGTGGAATATAGTGTAAAGATTCACACTCAGGTAACTTCAGTAATTGCTGAGGGCAATCTAGTTTTTGCCGTCCACCTAGATCATACACACATTTTCAAGCAAACAGCATAAAAGAGGATATCAGATGTATTTGATTGGTCTTATTAATTTTTTCTGTCACAAGTCAAGCCCTTTCAACTGCAATAACTTTTATGAAAGCTGCAGTGTAAATAAAGTGTAGGTGTCCTGAGTTTATTTGATTATTGTACTCAAACAACAACCTTGTACTTGTTGTACTTCAATGCTAGCCAGCACCACATTCATGCCAGACAGTGGTACATTTTATCACCCTTGGACCCTGTCATCCATGTGTAATCTAGCAAAATCGGGTGACTGGCTGAATTTAATCCAGCTACAACTCCAATACAGCAAATGTGAGTTGTGTAGTATGCTGTAATCCACTCAAACTGCTGACAGCCACAGTGACAACACAGTTAGAGGGCCGTCAGTACTCTCAACTGTCAGACAGTCTGCCTCCTTCTCAGTCTGCCATTCTTTCTCTTCTTCACAAATACTGTAATCAACCCTCTATAACTGTGGCAGCATTGGCTTCATGGTAGTGCTGGTTGTCCACTATTACAAGTTGAGAAGCTTGATTGCTGTTCCCTCAGTTATGTTGAGTTTTCCTTTGGCATGAGACTTAACCTCAGGTTGGATGGACATAGTCTTTTGCTGTTTTATAATGAGTTGCTGCTTACATTAGTAAGATCTGCAGACTCCAACCATCACTTCCAGACCCTGTGGCAGAAACTCTCATTCACGCCTCAATAACCTTCCGCTTGGACTACTGCAATGGAGTCCTGCCTGGGGTACCCAGCAAAAACCTGGACAGGCTCTAGTTTGTCCAGATCTCTGCTGCTAGAGTTCTCACCCGCACTAGAACCTGGCAGCAGATCACCCTGACCCTCGTCCACCTTCACTGGCTCCCTATCAGGTCCTGCATCAACTACAAAATCCTCCTCCTCTCGTTCAAATCTCTCCATGCCCTGGCTCCTCAATACCTCTCTGATCTCCTCTATCCATATACACCATCTCGCAACCTTTGGTCTTCAGACACTGGCCTACTTTCCATACCCATAAACAAACTCCGAACCTATGGAGACAGAGCCTTCAGTACTGCAGCCCCCACTCCCTGGAACACTCTGCCTGCAGACATCTGTAGCACTCCATCTTTGGACATTTTCAAAAAATGTCTTAAGCACCACCTGTTCATCACAGCCTTCAGTCTTCACTAAACCACCCCTTACACTCATCCTATTCCTCATATAGTCTGTCCATGTTTTATATGTTCTTGTAAAGTGTCCTTGGGTTCCTTAAAAGGCGCTATTTAAATTCAAGATATTATTATTATTATTATTAGATTCTGATGGGCAGGTTTGTAACACGTATGGCAGTGTCTTCCAGTCGTGCATATGTGTGTGTGTGTGTGTGTGAGTGTGAGAATTGGTGAATGTGGCAGGACTGTACTGCATGTTAAGATACGATGTTTAATATCTGTTTAAGAGAAAGACAACAAAGACCGATGGCTATGGGGAGAAGTTAGGTTCTTTCATTGCCCACTTTTGTTGACATTCTTTTGTTCAGTCACTGTGCTGCTCACCTTCTTTTTGGTTCAGTCACCAAGAGCTTCCTTAGCTTACTTTTTATTCTAAACAAAAACATGATAGTAGCAGCTAAAAGTGCAAAACATTCTTCCAGCTGCAGTTTTTCATTTGTGAATTGACTGACAAAAATACTTCCCAGCCTGAAATTAATTTTTGTTATCAGCCTTATTCATCATTGTTGATAGACATGCAGAGTAACACCTGCTACCACACAAGAAACAGCCCACAAATCAAGCGCTTTCATTATGTAACTGATTTTGATGAAATGCCTTTCTAATTGAGGACACCACGCTGCCTTTTCATTGACAAATCTGGAAGCAAAAGCAAAAAATCATGCCACTATACAATGCTTTCTTATTCACTGCAGGGATGGTTAATGAGGGAAAATTAACACAGTGACAGATTTGCTGGACAAATACTGTGATAATTTGATCATTTGGTGTTATTGTTTTAAAACCTCCTTTAGTTTATCACACATGGTCTGTGACAGTTTCAATAACAACCTAAAAGCTTTATCTAAGTGGAGATTATTTACAATGGGAAATCTAAATTAAGACTGAATACTAATAAAACAGGCTGCTGTGGTACTGATTTAAGAAGGGTGGGGGGCTGTGATTGGGAAAAGAATAAAGTACTGACAGTTGTAATATATTGTTTCTTGTGCTACATACCTGCCTGATTGGTGGTCACATTAAGTGACACATATTGCTTTGCATGATCTTTGGCCAGTTCTGAGACACCGTTGATAGCCTCAAGCAGAAAGCTGTAGTTAGTGTGTGATTGCAGGTCAGCAACCATCACAGAGGTGTTTGACAGGCCAACATGGCGTGGCAAAAAGCGTACGTTTGGTCCACATTCTTCCAAGCCCCTTCCATCTGGTAAGACCCGCCTGCACAGGATGTTGTAGCGAACATCTTTTCTGCCGCCTGTTTCCATTGGGACAGACCACTCAAGAAAGACACTGGTCTCATTGACATTGGAGATGGCATTGCGAGGAGCAGAGGGTGGACCTAAGGGACATAGGAAAGATTCAGAAGTATGAAAGGATCTAGTGTTACCACACAACAGCATCTTAAGCAAAAGGTTAACAACTGACTTCTAAAATCTGATGTCATTATAGGGCCATTGGTTATCAAATGCTGCGCATGGATTGGTAAAATCCAAAATTATCAGTAATTGCATATAAGAGTGTATTATCCTCACGTGTGCAGGCCATATTTGGAGGGTCTGAGTCAATCTTGTAGTATCCATCCTCACAACTGCAGGAGGTAGCTCCAGTTTGCCTGGCGACACTGTGGGGTGGACATTTACTGCAGCCTGAAGACTCCAGCAGTGAACGGTAAAACCCTATTTTGCAGACTGAAAAATGAGCAGGAGGGAGGGGAGATGTCGTGAGGTGTTTGAGGATAAATAAAGAGAGGAAGATAAAAGTTGACATACCAACAGAGAAGGAATGGGGTTCGGGGGGGGGGGGGGGGGGGGTCAAATCAGAACGGTTCTTAGTTCCTTTGATAAAAAGGAGGTCAATATCAAAACAGTAGCATCATTTCCCTTGGTGGCTGAGGCTGTTTGAAACATACTCAAAGATTTAACCATTGTTGCTTAATTCAAATGAAAGAGGAATTCAAGACTTCATACCTATTTTACTGTACTGTTTTCATTCTGAACCTTGTGAAGCCACATGCTATGACAGTCTGTGTTTTAAACTCAGTCAAAAGGCTGATTTTAAGCCTATTGTTGGGTTTCCCTCCCTTGTCATATTCAGAATTTGAGTCCATGATTTATGATCAGCCCCATATTAAGAATTTGCTTTGCACAATTCTGCATCCTCACACCCCCAGATGTGAGACATACCGACAAAGCAACCAACAGCAGAACAGACATAATCTCTTTTTCCTCCCACAAACAAACACAGTCAGACAGTTGATCTATCTGGGGCAGGTAGACACCAGGGTGACATACTCAGAATGATAACATGCAAGACTACTGCAACGTCTGTTGCAATGGCTGCACCCCCAAACTAACCAATAATGTTACTAATGTTACTGTTGCACTGCAAATACAACACAGATGAAGACATGAGGTAAAATTCTAAAAGGCTATTGGATTTTAGTAAAGCAAGGTTCCATAGATTACTGTGTCCATAGATTGTGTGTAGTCAACAACAAATCTCTGTTAGAAAGAAGTTGAGATACAAGAGGGAGAGTGGATGTTTTTCATGTTCTATTGTCTCTAAAAGCCCTTATTTGATGATTTGTTGTTGTCATAATTTCTTTTATCAATGTTCTGGTTGTTCTAACTAAGTTATTATTCTAACTAAGAATAATAACTGTGTAGTTAGACCTCAGGTCATGAGGAGAAAGCACAGCTGAATTGGAAAAATGGGAACTTCAAAATGATAATAAAAGAGAGAGGAAAGAAGATAGAAAGCAAAATTTCAATGGGAAATACAAAAAGAAAAAGGCAAGAGGACAAGACAAAGGAAGGGGGACAAGATTTATGAGTATGTCTGTGTGTGCACATGTGTGTTTCAGGCGTTAGGCAGCATCAGCTCTGATTCCCCTTGACGGAACCTTGGTCCTTTGTCATGGAACATTAGCCCTGAAAAATCCCCCCTCTGCCCTGGATCACGTTATGTTCCCTAACACCCAAGCACACACACAAATATTCACAATAAACAAGTACACTGTAGCCTTTAATAAAAAGTGCTGGGCATGAAGGATGCCATGCATAGCCTACTTAAGCGTTGAGGCTGGAGACATTGCTTTTAAGACATCCATGAAGCTGGCCTATTATTTTTTTAACAAAAAGATGGCACTGTTACATCTGATACATTTGATCTAAGCACCACAGAACAAGATTATAATAAATGCCTTAGTATTTATTTTATCTAGGCATGGGAAGATAGTTAATATGCTTAATTTGTGCAACAACAATGGTGTCTTTTATTTTTTTAAAATGTAAAAATGCACAAAACCATGCACAATGCATGATGCCATTACATATTGACAATAACATGCAGTAAGTACTTTTGAATCGCATGTTTTATCATTTCTGGTCCTGGATAGCTTGCTCACTTTCCACACATGTATGTCTGTATGTGTGAGTGCCATAGACTGAGGGGAAAAATGCAGCATTGTGGGCAGGAGCACATGCCTGATCCTTTGTCTGCTTCAGCGCAGTTGCTGAAATCACATTTGTGGTTGCACGCAGATTTAATGCCTCAATTTTGATGTCAAGCTCTCCCCAACTCACCCTCAAATTAATAAACATGATATGACAGCTCATTTTACATGTAACAAAATGTGCCTATATATGCTTCAAATTAAAGAAGTCATGAAATTGCAGCTATAAAAATTTATCTTTATCCTTGAGCATACTAATAATTCAAGGTGAATTGTTAAGCTAAATTGTTAAGCTTAATTTCATTTTTTTTCTGACTCCCCACAATCCTTTATGTAGGTATGTATATATGTATATATGTATATATGTATATATTATATATATGTATATACATGTATATATATATATATATACACATATACATATATACATACATACATACATACATACATACATACACATATATACATACATACTGACTGACTGCATACTGACTGACCCACAGCATTAAGCAGTCAGTAGAGTAAGTATTATAATGGCCAGTGGTCCAGTTGAGCAAAGATGTTATACAGTATAAGAAGTTGTACGTCCAATCAGGGATTTATAAATGACAACATGCAAGGTTTGCGATAACTGGTGATGAGTCTTTCGCATCACTGTGGAGGAATTTTGGCCCTCTCCTCTTTGCAGAATTGTTTTAACTCAGCCATATTAGAGAGTTTTCCAGCATGAACTGCCCGTTTAAGGTCACACCTCAGCATATTAATTGGATTTAAGTCCAGACTTTGACTTGGCCACTCCAAAAACTTAATTTTGTTTTTTGAGCCATTCAGAGGTAGACTTGCTGGTGTATTTCGGGTCCTTGTCCTGCTGCATAGCCCAAGAGCGCTTGAGCTTGAAGGCACGAAGTGATGGCTGGACATTTTCCTTCAGGATTTTCTGGTAGACAGCAGAATTCACTGTTCCATCAATCACAGCAAGTGGTCCAGGTCCTGAAGCAGCAAAGCAGCCCCAGACCATCACAATGCCTCCACCATGTTTGAATGTTGGCATGATGTTCTTTTTATCAAATGCTGTTATTTTTATTCCAGATGTAACGGGCCGCACACCTTCCAGAAAGTTCAACTTTTGTCTCATCAGCCCACAGAATATTTCTCCAAAAGTTTTGGGGATCATCAAGATGTATTTTTGACAAATGTGAGATGAGCCTTTGTGTTCTTTTTTGTCAGCAGTGGTTTTGGCCTTGGAACTCTCCCATGATGCCATTTTTGCCCAGAGTCTGTCTTATGGTTGAGTCATGAACTCTGACCTTTACTGAGACCAGGGAGGCCTTCAGGTCTTTTGATGTCATTCTGGGTTCTTTTGCGACCTCTGAGATGAGTAGTCATTGCACTCTTGGAGTCATTTTGGTTGGCCGACCACTCCTGGGAAGGTTTACCACTGTTCCCAGTTTTCTCCTTTTGAGGATATTGGCTCTGACCGTGGTTTGCTGGAGTCCCAAAGCCCTGGAAATGGTTTTGTAATCTTTTCCAGCCTGATAGATTTCAATCACTTTGTCTCTCATTTGTTCTTGAATGTCTTTGGGTCATGGCATGATGCGTTTCTTTTTGAGATCTACTTTTTCACATGAGTCCAGATAGGTTTGGATTTTTTCCCCCTCTTGAAAAACTACATAATCATTTAGTCACTGTATTTTGTATCTATTTGGGTTTTATTTGTGCAATATAAAAATTGGTTTGATGAGCTGAAACATTCAAGTGTGATAATCATGCAAAAACATCAGGAATCAGAAAGGGGGCAAATACTTCTTCACAGCTCCATATGTCTGAATATTGCCCTTGGGCAAGCTGTCTTTCTGATGCCATAAAGATCTTAAAGCAGAGCACAAAGGGTAATAGGTAATTAATATGCAATCCACACTGACATGCCTGTATGCATTTGTATGTGAGAGGTTAATAAGTAATTAATATGTATCACTCTGTGGAATCCCAGGCAATAAAGAATTCAGTGGTGTCCGTTAATGTCTCTTAATAAGCACCTCTTTTAATTGGATACATTTCATGGTAAACAAGATGATTTATATGACTGCCTGTCATGTGGTAAGATAAGAGTCAAAGGCAGGTGAACAAAGACATAATAGGGAGGTGAAGAGGGTAAAAAACAGTAGCCATGGTGATCATATCAAACAGTGTATAAATGTCCAAATCTATAGTGAAAGACTAGGAAAGAGAAAAACTGACAAAACTGACCTGTTATATTGTATTTCCATGGTTTTCTTCAGTTTTCCATGCAACAGCAAACACTGTTTTCATGTAATACTGCTTGGGTCCGGGTTGTAGGTTAAATCTATCTGATGAACCATTATCATAATCAACACCACACAACCAAGTATTTTTATATAAAACTTCAAAGATAACATTTCATTAGTGTTACTTTCCTTACTCATTAGCACCATCCCTGTTTTTTCTACTTTAGTATTTGTTAGCCAGGATTCTCTTATATATACATTTACAGAAGGATTGACATCTTTTGCATCCATCTTTTTAAGGTTCTGACTTGACTCTTTCATAAGAAGAGTCCCATGTCTGTGCTTAGCAAGGTCAGCAGGCAACAGCTTTTTACTGATAACCTGAGAGCAGATGGAGATGTAATGGCGAAAGATAATAAGGCCCCATGCCAAGTGGGAAAGCTGATGATACAATATGAGAATCTACAGCAATCTGTTTCAGCATATTGTGTCCTTGTAAGAAGAAATGTATGTCCAGACACAAGAAGACGTTTTAAACTATTCACTGCACTGTGCACTTCAACATATTTGTCCATGTCTCTCTTAGAGGCTAAATGAGTGATCTATCTCAGCTGATAAAGCGGCCATAGTTTCCATCTCCTCCATGTCTCTTCATTTGTTCTTTGCAATAACTGCAGTATATTCAACCGCCACTCAATGTTTAACAGTGTTTGGTTTCAGTTGCCATGATTTTTCTGTACACAGAAAAGCAGGAAATATGGCAACAGGACAGGGAATTGACCACCCATGTGTTACGAGGTGCACAGAAGCATAGGTCACGACAGCATGGACATAATGCACAAGCATAAACTAAGCTTAAAATTAATGTAAACCTTGGTACAGCTACATTTTAATAAAAATGTTTAAGTTTTTCCAAACCACCGTGAACTAATGAACCAAGCAGGGAAACGCAATAAATATCCTGTTCCTGTATTTGTCCAACAGTGCGCTACTGGCCCGAGTAATATAAACAGTGTGTGTGTGGGTGTGTGTGTGTGGGTGTGTGTATTTCTATTTGTGCTTGGGTGCATGAATGAGGATGTCATACCTTCACCAATTATTGTTCTATTACTCTGTGTGTATTTTCTGCCTGTGTGTATGTGTTTGTGCCAATGCATGCTCACTTGTGTATGCCTTTGTGTGAACATAAACAAAGAAAAGTGATAATACCATAACAATAAACAACTGAGTCAATGGGGGTTTTCCTGTCTGTTGGATGGCAGAGAGGGTCATTGTTATACACCCATTTATTCTCACAATCAGGCCTCCAGAAAATACCAAGGGGTCACAAAGGTCCCAACACGGTTTTAAACAAAAAACAATGAAAGTCATGTGAGTGGGATTCACAGCGAGCAGCAGACAGTAAATCAATTGCCACGTAATACTGACAAACCAACATCAAACCAATGAGTGACACTATAATAAATGTTATATTTATTGCTTATGGGTAACTGGCACTCATTTAAACCCAGCAACTGATCAACATCTGGGAATAAAAATTATAAGCACTGGCAAGGATCATGATCTCAGTGCCATTTAAATACTCAATTTGATATCAAATTGGTTTGGGAAGAAACCAATTTAAGTACTGTTACCTTCCTAAACTTTGCCTAAATTGTACTGTTAGAACTGCCACATGATTAAAAATCACATCATACAAGATACACTTCCAAACAAGTACTTGCTAAGCAAGCATAGTGTGTATGCCTCTCTCTAGACAAGTTTCATTCAATCCATTTAAGGAACCGCTTTCCTTACATCTAAAAAACAATAGCCCAAGGAAACTTAGAGGTTATTACAGGGGTACTGGAAGTGTGTATGGTTTATAGTGGGACCGATATTCAAATGAAGTTTAAATCTGCATGGGCTCCATGGCATAAACATCTTGTTTAGCTGCTTTGTCTGACTAGATGCTAAGACATCTTCAGCTACTTTGAAAGACCTACAAAACAGCCCACTGCCTCATCCAGGGTTCACTTGCATTGCAGGGACTAATAAAAAAGGTAACAGATTGCTTTCGCACCCCCATTAACCTTTATGGACATATCACAAAAAAGGGGGTTGATATAGTGTAAATTCAAATGTTTAAAAAAAAAACAAAAAAAACAATGGTCTTCATTATGCCTGACTTAAGGGGCTGCTACAGTACCCAGCACCTCTGGTTTGATCATTTCTCAAAACTAATCCACCAGGAAATAAAGCGCTTTCAAACTGCACATTCCTATGGATCGCAACCATATTATTGCTTCTCGTCTCCTCATAAACAACAACAAAAAAAATGGGGTTTTTACCCCTCTGAATTTCTGTTATCAAAGACCTTTGCTTAGCTAATAATTGTCTTGTTTTCCCCATGGAAAAATTGTCATTAGCTGGGTTTCAATTACACTTGGAAATGCACAAAATCGAAATAGCGCAATAAAAAACTGGTAAAGGAAACACCTGAATTTCGAAAAAACCCTAAAATATTGCTAAAATGTTTTTACGCTTTCATGAGGAGGTTTATCAGGTGTTTCAATATAGAAATATAGCAAAAGTGCAATGGAAACACTTTTTCTGCATTTACAAGTCACGGGACGTGACGTACGTTGTCACGTGATCAGTCACTCCGAGACAACATGGCGCGGTACGCATAGACAGAAGAAGAGACGAGGCTTTTCTTAACATCATACTTCTACCCTTATGCGTGGCTTTTGCCATACATACGGACTTTACCTCTGAACTATCATCCTTTGCCTTCGTCTTTTGTTTAAAATTATCAAGGCAGCCACCGTAGATGTAACCAAAACCGTACCAACACGCAACAGGTTTTGAGCGTCAAGCTTCCCTGCAGCGGATTCACGCGAGATGAGATTTTACGAGAATTGCAAGGCCTATGCCCAAAACTCCCTTCAATGGAAACGCATTCAAGGCGTAATTGTACTTAATCGAAATTTAAGCAATATTGCTTTTATTTTGCTTAAAACCGTATGGAAACCTAGCTACTGATGAACATTTTTAGCATTTTTCCACTGACAAAATTAATACAGGATCAAGGATGAATGAACAAATTAAACAAAAGGAACTGAAATAGTTCAACACAACAAATGCTTCAAGTGGTTTCCCAACTGAAAATGCACCGTATAATGACTTCTCAGGTCTCAAAATTATTCATACCCTCGACAGAATCCCTCACAACAGCTCAAACATGCCAAACCAGTGTTGTTTCAACACTGTCTGATTTAACTAATGAAGGGCTTCATTAGATGCACCAGGTTTGCTTGAGCTGGAAAACATGACATACGTGAACTGCGAGGGGTTCATTGAGTGTCATGTTTAACTTCACATTACAAATGTAGCAAAGTCAAAAGAATGTTGCAGAAAGTTAAGAGAAGATATCATTGCCCTTCACAAACAAGAAACAGGATACAAAAAGCAAGCGAAGGCACAAAATGTTCCTAGAGACACAGTTGGAAGCATAGTTTGCAAGTTCAAAGTTACAGGAACAGTGGTTACACTAACCTGGGTGGGGAAGAAATGGAAGCTATCGGTGGCTGCATGCCAGAACAAAGCGTGTGGAAGGCAAGATAGATTCATTGAAGTATTACACTGTAAAATCCAATAGTTATCTTAACTCAGAAAAATACGTTGAAGTGACTAATTTCAAAAATGTGTACTTCTTACTAAGTTATATTGAGTACCACTAAATTACAGGGTAGAAAAATCATCCATACTCCTGTTTTGAGTGATGCCAACTAAGATGGGTTTCAAACCTGATGCCTAACACCCACAGGCCAGTAGGTGGCAGTAACTTAGGACTGGGGGATAAAGAAGAAGAAGAACTGCATTTGTTTGAAAACTGGAAAGAAGAAGATGGTGTGTTTGAGCTTGTGCAGAAGCCAACGTGAAGTTTGCCTGCGCTTTGGCGACACAAGCAGCTTGTATTTTTACCTCAGAGGAAGCTTTTTATTTTTGACTACAGACCACAAGTTAAGTTGTTTAGCAGGTAACAAGTATTTCTTTATTAATTGTTTCAACTGAGAGTAGTGAGCTTTTAACACAGCTTTTTAAGTAAAGAAGAATTGCACTTCAGTTCAAATAACTAAAATTCCTTTGTGTAGAATACTTAGGTAAAGAAGTTATTAGTGCTCAAGGTTTAGTACAGACTACACTGTAAACCCAGATTTTGTTTCTACTTAAACGTTTTAGCAATCATTACTTATTCTTTTATGTTTTGTCAAAAACGCTGACATTACTATATCAAATTAGTGGTTTGTACTATTCAGCTGAAAGATGCAATGCAATGATTATGTTAAGCTGAGATAACTTAGTATGTTTAGTTCTTTAAGGGGAGGGACTGTTTTAGAATTTTCAAGAAACCATGGGTGAGACTGCCAGTGCATCTGTTGACACCGGCAGGCAACGCTTCCATCATGACTTCCACACGTGGCAAAGCCACTGCTTTGTCTCACCGTGTCTCCACTCCACCAAGGAGGGAGTTATTGGCTGGTCTGGATCAACGTCTGGATCCAGTAATGTTTATAAAGGACTACTCACTATTGGGAGTGGGCTAATGGTGGAAATTTGCATTTTCTGAGTGCTTTTCTGGTTGAGTCCAGCAGTCATGAGGGTTGGCTCCCAGACAAGTTGAATGAGTTTGACAAGCTCTTGCACAGGAGGCGTGGGAAGCTCTTATTTATTCTGAATCACAGACACACTCACATACAGATAGGGTGGTCTGCAACATTGACCCCCTCACTCATGGTGTCACACTTCAAAAAACATTTCTCACTAAAAACATGAACTAATAGACTCTACTCTACACAAAGGAATTTGGGTTATTTGAACTGAAGTACAATTGTTCTTTACTTAAAAAGCCTTTTTAAGTACAATGCAAAAATCTCTATTTTACTCTACTAGGGTCATAAAGTTAGAATTACTTGTTTTTTTCAAGGCAATCGGTTTGCATGATTTTTTTAAGTAAGGTTAACTAATTGGATTTTACAGTGTATACGGAAGGTTGGCGTTGATTCCAGTAAGTGTAAAGCTTTTCTTTGTAATCTTTTAAGTAAACTTAACTTGTTAGAATTTCTAGTGTAGGAACTCCTAGGTTGAAACATCATACTGTCTGTGAGGAAGCTGAAGCTTTGGCATCATTGGACCTTCTGACAGGACAATGATCCCAAGCATACCACAGATTCCATCAAGGCTTGGTTGCAAAAGAAGTCATGGAAGATACTACAATGACCATCACAGTCACCTGACTTGAACCCCACATAAAATCTCTGGCGGGATTTAAAGAAGGCGGTTGCAGCATACAGACCCAAAATATAACAGAACTGGAGGCCATTGCACATGAGGAATGGGCTAAGATTCTTCAGGAATGCTGCCAGAAGCTGAAGCTCTGGCTATTCATCTGGTTTGCAGCAGGTCATAAAAGCAAAAGGGTGCTCTACTGAGTACTACAGATGCTTCCAAATGAGGGGTTTGAATAATTTTTAGACTGGAGAAGTCATTATCAGTTACATTTTCAGTTGGATTTGGGGAAACCACTTGAAGCATTAGTTGTATTGAGCTATTTCATTTTCTTTTGTTTGATGTTTTGATTGCAAAAAGCATGAAGTCTGTACATTTTCACAATACATCTGATTTGCAATGGGGCTGACTCATTTGGATTGCAACTGCATGCTAAACAGTCTGACTGGCACGTCAGGGTGAATTACTCTGCCAGGGGTCAAAGATTCTTTCTCAATACTCCTTAAATGCATGTTAAATAAATCTGTGAGGAGTGATGAGGTTGCAGCCCAGACTCCAAACACAAATGTGCTGCTGGATTTAACTTTTCAAACAGTACAAACATGAGTTGTCTGATTTAACTACTCTATCATGGGAAGAAGCTTGCTCTGCTGAATGAGGCATTTTATTAATATTTCACCAGCTGCAGGAAAGTGTGTGCATATTTGTGTCTGCATGTGCACTTGTGTGTTGAATTTGCTCTGGTATCATTGTGAGGGCTCTGAATGACCCAGATGTGTTTAAGGGTTTACGTCTTAGTTTTAGCGGAGACAATAAAATAAGGCTCAAGTTATTGTCAGAGCAAATAGGGGGTGACACCTATGATGTTTGACTAGGGGTTAGGAGATAGGCCACACGCATTCAATGTCATTAAGCTCCTCACAAGTATAGCAAAAACATGTGAATGAGAGTGCATGTTCGCAGGGGGAGGGTAAAAGGGAGGAAGCACTTCTGGGAAAGTCAGTTTACCCAACAAGCACTCAGGAAGCACTTTAGTTGTCATGACAGCCTCACCAAGTCGAGATGATGGGGTGATGGAGAGTGGGTGGGGAGAATGATTGAGCAGAGAGAAAGAGATGCAGGACAGGACAACAGAAAAATAGAGTGTTGTGAAAGATGTCAATAACAGCTCTTAGTTGAATAGGCCCTAAAAAGACAAATGGTCTCTCTTTCTGCAATACATCCAGCATATTCAACATTCTGAGGATGATGAAATCAAAGAGCTTCCTGCCATTTGCAGATTTTTTTGTATTACAAGCCCCCGTGCTGTTGGAAAACTTAAGGTATTTCTGTGCATTTTGACCTTCCGCACATGTTTCAGGTCACTGAAAACCCACCATTTTGAAAACTCCTTCCAGGGTGAAGATTTTTAAAAACTCTGCTTACAGTGTTCATGTGTACACTGGTAAAACAAAGATGGCTTGTAAGGTCACACTGGCTGTTTTTTTCTTGGTTTGACATCACTGGTGTACGATGTTATCACTTTCATTTCCATAGCGGTGGATGTAGCCAAATTTGTGCTAATTGGACTTTTGACATGCTTACACAGTTGCTTTCCCACTATGTTGGCAAACAAAGACACCTGAATGGACTTTGGACCGTACTGCTGCTTCCTACAACACTTCAGAGACAAAGGCCCAACTTGTGCCTATTCTGGTTGCTGGAACAAGTAAAATGTCATTAGGAAGGAATGGTGAGAAATTTCGCCCGCCAATTATATTGTTACTGTCTAGGGGTGAAGGATGGGTTACTGTTGATAAATGGTAAAATGTCTTGGGCTTGTATAGCACTTTTCTAGTCATCTGACTACTCAAAGCGCAATTACACTGCAGGTCACACATTCACACCCATTCACTCCACATTCATACACTGCTGTTGAAGGTTACTATTAAGAATTGGCCATCAGTATTAATTAATCCCATTCAAACGCATCCATACACACAACCAACAAAAAAGTAGGAGCAAACTGGGGTTAGCGTCTTGCCCAAGGACACATCAAACTCACAACTTTCCGATTGCAAGACAACAGACTATCTATTTTAAGCCAAAGTCGACGTTGGCATGGTGTTGTCTTTACAGCAGTGAATCTTAACATTGGAAAGATAAGGAAAAACTTCTGGCTTAAAATTCCTGCCTAGATGTGAACTAGACTTTAGGAATGATAAAAATGTTGACTTTGTAACGGCATCTGAATATCATTGCAACTAAATAAAATAATTAAGACAATATAAATGTAGGCAATAGAGAAATTGTGCTTTCTGGTGCCAATGGTGGCTTACACTACCTTGTGGTCAGCACTTAGAGAAATATATTACAAAGGCAAAGAAAAACTTAAAGCAACTTGAAAATCCTTAAAGATGTGTATTCAGTAATGAATGTTCAGCTTACATTTGGTCTGACGAAACAATTAATCATTAATGATTTAAATGGTAAACTGAATTGATGTTGAATCAGAATGCCACATTTCACTAGTCACACTCATCCATCACACTATGTTCATACTTTAATGGTGGTGGCTACTACATGAAGTGCCCAACTGCCCCACAGTAATATTTCTTTCACACATACAGTGTTTACATACAGCTATCCATGTAGTGAAAGCAATTTGAGGTTCAGTGGCTTGTCCCTCTGGTTGGGTAGATGACTGACACTACCATGAAACCACAGTCTCCTGTTACTTAAACTTACTGTTAGGAACTTTTGGTTTGTGTTGATTTTGGCTTGCCCTGTGAATAACTGGTGACCAGTCTAGGGTGTACCCTGACTCTCACCTAGTGACAGCTGAGACTCCCCGTGTAGATAATGGATAGATGGATGAGGTAACGAACAACACAGATGAAAAAAAATCTAAAGCATGGCTGAGACAGAATTCCGATCCGTGTCATAGCAAAAGCAGTTGTTTTCATGGCCTTTTATGAAAGTGTCTGTACTCATTTCACAACATCATCAAGCCGATGTTGAAGATATGATTCACTCGTTTGCCCATTTCATAATTCCCCTGCGACGGAAGACAGAAAGTTTCCCAACATGATTACATTAGTGAGACAGTTTCTGATGGAAGCACCAGCACCATGACCAGATTGAATTTGACATATGCTACAGTGACGTCTGACAGGCAAGCAAACACAGAGGAACATCCGGGGAACCCTGGCAGTGAATCAAAGAATTGTCAAGGGAAATTCAGCTCTTCCTATGACACACTTAGAAGGCACTCTTGGAAAAAAAGGTCTGTGAAAACAATTCCAGCCAGCAGGACCCAACATTATGACAATTTATTTCAATTGGTGATGTATTTCTCCATATTTTCATTCATACTTGTCAACTTAACTGTCATCTATTTTCCTCATTTCTGCCTCCACCAACCTGGCTATCCATCTATTTTTATTTCAGTCACAACTTCAGTGCAACCAGCCTCAATGAACATCACAAAGCTGTCAATCCAACGATTCATTAAGCCTTTACATAATCTTCCGAATGTAGGAATTCAGATTTTCTCTCTTATTTTCAGTGCTCAAAACAGTCACTATACCACAATTCCAATCATCAGATGTAGCCATTATTCAGTTATTTAACATTAAACTGAATTTAACATTTAAATATCATAACTATTTGTCTATTTCACTGTTAATGATTACAAAGCTTTATTTTCTTTATATTCAATTACCCTTTAGGATTCCCTCAATAAATAAAGTAAATGTTGAGTAAATGTTGAACTATTCATAAGTCCTAATTACACCAACATTACAATCGTAAGTCTATCATTTAATCAACATTCTCCAGGTTTCAATCATTGTGAGACATGGGCCTGTACATCTGCATTGCAGTTTGCTTTGAAGTTAGAAAAAAGTACACAATGATATTAATGGAAAAAATCAGACAATAAAATGGATTTTCATGTTGAAACAAAAATAAAGATGTATTTTTAAGTAAGCTGTTCCACCTTGCAGCTTGACAACACGTTTGGTCCCTTATTTGCTAAGAGAACAAAACTGAATAAACCAAGGTCAAAAAGTATTTCTCTTTCTAACATATGGAAGGTTATAGCTTTAGTATGATCCACCATCCATCAGTTCTCTGTTGAAATATTTCTAAATAAATCCAACATTCAGTCTAAGTAAATGCCTTTGGGCTTTGGCTTACATGATGCTTTTCTAGTCATCTGACAACTCAAAGTGCTTCTACACTGCTGGTCACATCGACCCAGGTGTTCCATCAGTACTGGCTAATCCCATTCATGCGCAGCCCTACACATTTTAAACGCAAATGGTGCAGCAGTGGGAGCAAATTGGGGTTAAGTGCTTTGCCCAAGGATCATCATGTGACTGGGTGCTGAAGATCGAACACACAACCTCCCAATTGTGAGACGACCCACTCTACCTACTGAGCCAAGTCGTTCTGACGTATCCTTTCAGAAATCATTAATCCCAGGTTGTATTTGGGAGGCCATATTCTACAATACCCCCAATTGACTCTTCACTTAGCCCTGCCCTCCCCTTTGTTACAATGCCTGTTGAGCTTTTGCACCCACCATGTCAAAAATTGAGTTTACAGCTATATAAGCAATATTGTGAAGGAAGTAACATCACATTTCTTTTAAAAAATAGTTTTAAATTGTCAGAGAACATTTAAAATTTGCGCAAGCAATATATTTACATTACCATATGTTGACCGAGTGTTGTGAGTAGATTTTACTTTGCCTGGTTTTTACCAATGATTTATGCATGTAACATAGCACATGGCTAATGCAGGCGGTGATTATTTATGCTATTGTGATTAATCACATCACAAAAAATATAGATATATTTTTAGTTTATTCCAAACTACTGTAAACTATGCAAGAAAATCGACAGCATGGTAGGATTTTGATTTAATCACTGATGTGGGATATAATGAAGCTGAAACCTGGAAGACTGCAGACAGCTCCACAATATTAACACAAAGCAACAGCCAGCTGGGACAAGCATAGGCCTAGGCTTGTTCAGTGGACATCAGAGACTGAAAAGATAAAATTATGGCCAATTCTTAGATGAAGTGAAACAATATCCAACAAATAATCATGTCAAACAGATTGACATGGATCTTATAAGCTGGTGGTGAAAGGCATCATCTCACAGCTTGAAGAAGCAGCATCTGTGAACATGACTTCAGCTGCAGGAAAGCAATGGAAAAGGGGCAGCACTGAACTATCCAAGGATGGTATTTTTCCTCTCTCTTCAGCTACTCCAATTAAAACATGATGGTTGGATTTTATAGTTTTAAACTGACAGCAGTTCTAGTTGAGTTCATCAGCTTTTGAGGACTAACAATAGTCATCAGCAGTAGGCCATTTGTTATTTTAACAAGGGGGAGGCACCTTGTTACCCCCCCCCCCCCACACACACACACAGACACACACCACCACCAATCGCGGTCAGTCGCACTATCTTAGGTGGACTTCATAAAAACGCTTTGCCTGTGAGACGTCATGGTGCCTTCAAGTGCAAGTCAAAAATCCAACTTACACTTGAATGATAGGTAGGTTGTTTAAAACGGGACAGGTAATTTTTTTTGTTATTTTCCTAAGTAAAAATGCAGACATTTGTCATACCCAGGGCCAGTTCTAGCCATTTTGGTGCCCTAGGCGAACTTACAATTTGGTCAGCTGTCAGCTGTTATAGTCGATGTTTTGAGCGTTATGGCTGACGAGAACATGAGAGTTTTCTCTCATGCTTCATTCAGTGAGAAAACTTGGATTAGAACAGTGAAAATCTTACTTGTCAAGGCCAGTGCTTAGGTGAACACAATATTAAAATTTCTTAAACTGAACGCAGATTCTGTCATTATGTGTTTTGCGCAGATGGTCAGACTTTAGGAGGAATGGGACGCGCATGTTGCGGGTGTGGGTGGGAGAGAGGGATGACACACACTACACAGGCAGGTGTTAATGATCAGGAAATCAGGGGGAATGGGCGGGTAGGGTGTTAGCTGTCCGACCCAGGACTCTATCTCTACATCCTGCCCGTTCAGTGCTGTGTGAACGAGGAAAAAGAAAACTTCTTTTCTCTAAACATCTTGCTGGGCTCCCAGTGTGTGTGTGCACCAGGGGCGCACATGGAGAGAGAGACAGAGAGCAGCGAGGTGAGACTGCACTTTTTCATGAACGAGGGGCGCAGAGGTAAGAGGAGTGCAGGAGCTGATGATCTGTTACATTGGTGGACTTATTAAAAATGTGCAGGGGTCATGACAGCGCCATCCTCACTGTGGCGACCTAGGCAACCGCCTATACCCAGAACTGGCTTTGCATGGGACAGTACAAGTTATGCTGGATGGGAATGCCGACGTGAAAACAGGGGGGCTAATTAAACAGTGGCGATCTGCTGCAGTTTAATATATGAATGGGAAACTCTGTAAAGGATCAATGAGTCAGACAGAACATAGGCTACTCAACTAAGCATCCCTGCTCTGCCCTGACAGAGAGGGGATGGCAGGTTAACAAAGGGGATGCATTTTGGTCATTTTGCTAACAAGGAGGACACCACCACCCTATCCCCCCTCAAATTGCCTACTGGTCATCAGCTGTAAGACTCCCACTGTGTTTTTTAATGTAAGTTTAATCACCATAACAGACTGCCGGTTAGCTATTTTTAGTGGTTTGTTTCTGGTTTTCTGTTGGGAATATTACTTGACAGTTGGTTAGGTCATAGCTAATGTGCTAAAAGGCTACATGAGAGCTAAGGTGAAGCTAAAGATTGTTTACTTGAAAAACACTACCATATATGGTGCAACTGACCGTATTGATAGGGACAGCTGATCATACTTTTCATTCTTTTTAAACAACTTAAACATCTAGAAATGAAATAATGCCTTTTCTCAGTCATTTTCAAGGCCGTCATTTTCATGCAGTCTCCCATTCTGTTTTATTCCACCATCCCTCTTGGTTTTCTGGCTTGGGAAAGTGAAAAGATGTATGATACAGTCCTAAAGTTACTCCTGATGTAGCAGGAAGGCAAAGAAGTTAATTTCCTACCCTGTCATTCATACATGCATATAGATAGATCCATAGATAGCTAGATAGCTAGATATATAGATAGATGTCTTGACAGCTAGAATCACTTAAACTCTATGATTCCTTTAAGCGTTTGTGTCGGTGTATACCAGTATACTTAATAATATTATAATAATATATTCTGAAGCTTTTTCAGAAAGTGCATTAAGAATGGTACATGTCTCTATTTAACCAGGCTCTACAGTTTTAAAATAGACACAAAAGAATGGAAATGTAATAACTATTAAGTGAAGGTTCAGCTCGCAGGTTAATTCACATTTATATTCATATCATAACCATCCCCACAAAAGAGACCGAATGCATATACATGCTACATACATGCTCTAAGAAATTAACTCAATCTAAATGACTGGATACACATGAAGAGTTTTCCAAGGCAGCAAACACAAATGGTTACTAAGCTGAAAGAGAGGACACCCTGCCATGGTTTTCTCTGTAGAGAGTTTCAAAAGGCCGTTTCATCTCATGTTTGTATGAAACTAAGAAAGCAGCTTTTAGCTTCAGTAATCACTGGGAGTGAGTGAACCCTGACAGCTTACATATTTCTTTTCACTTCATTAGACTGTGGACTATGATTAAAAAATCATGTGGGCACCAAAGATGCTTTTATTCTATGCTTAAATAATGACAAACATTTTGCATATCAAACAATTTCATCTCCCTGAAAAACAAAACACACTCTAAAACTCATTAAAATGAAAATCAGCTAAACCTTCTTTAACCTTAAAACTTTTTTTTTTTTTTTTTTAATCTTTGAACGGGTCAGTTGAACATGCTTAAAGGTATACAGTCAGCTTCATACAATACCTGGAGGGGAGATGTTATCTCTGTAATTCAAATCACACCCTTTTATGTAAAGAAGTAAGAAAGACTACTTTGGCCTGTTACTTCTAAACCTAGTGAACAGAATACTCAGTTGCTAGTTTTTGTTAAGAGGATTAGCTGACCAGAAAAACCTCTATTTCATACTAAAAGTTTTTTGCCAATAGACAAGTGGAAACATGTTTCAAAAGAAATATTGTGGCATCTTAATCTTGTAAAAGTATTTTTCATGGTATTAATAATATTTTTTTTACTAAAGATAATAGAATTTATTACTTATATGGCATATTATAAAGCTTTGATTAGGTATTAACCATTAAAAATGTGCAGTTGTTCATGTTTACCTATTTCAGTAATGAAAGTGTAAAAAGTACCACTAAATTATGAATTTCATAGTTTTCCTTTTGTGCAGTGTAAACTAGGACTCTTAATTTCATAGTTTTTAATCTCAAATTCTTGTACAGCTTCAACAAATTGTACATTAAGTAGAACAATGTTACCGACTTGCAGTCAGACTAAAAGAAATGTATTACATTTAGCAGTGACGCTAACAAAAATGTTCCTTCTAATTTCAAAAATTCTTTAAAAATGCTTATTGGCCTGTCAGGTTGCACTCACATAATTTGTAATATAAAATATGTTATATAATTAAATAACACATAATATAATACCTAGAGGTAAATGTCTACTGCACTTAGCAGTAAAAAAGAATACATACAAGAATCATGGGAACATCATAAGTTTCCATGTATTTGGTTATAAAACAATGCTGAATTGGACCAAATTAATCCTTTAAGGCCAAATGTATCATATTTGATACACATTTTTATGAGACCATTATCTAATCAACATGATCAATAAATTACATAAAAAAACTTCTGAATGCAATCTGAAAAATCATAAAAATGCCCTCCAGTAGTTTATCAATTGAAATATATGTATAACACAGTAAATGCCATACATATGTTTTTATGGCAATTTTTCTTTTTTGGACTTCAGAAGAACATTTAAAAAACATCTCAATTTCAAAAAATGAGAATTTTCTGGCTATTTCTGGCATTATCAGGCTTTAAGGGTTAAATGCTGCCAGGCTTTTGTATAGGTACTGTGATTGATTTTATCAGACAAGCTGTGGCAGGAAACTCCTAATAAACCTTTTTTTCTGATTCCTCAAAAAATATATTTCAATGATGCAGAATTATGAAAATAACTACTTGCAAAAAACGTAAAGAAATGGCACTAAAAACTATGACATGTTTATGTAATTTTAATGAAACCACCTTTAGAACACAGTTTCTATGCAATGATCCTTTATCTTTGATTATAATGCAATGCAATTTGTCTGTTGCTAGAATTTGGAATGATAATTTTTTCAGGCTAAAGAAATACAACCTATTTTACATGGCACAGGTGCACAGCAGGATGTGCTGTATATATTGCTGCACACCAGAATGAGTTATAGCCCTGTCAGCTTAGCTAAAGATTTGTCATATAGTCTGTGTGACTAAGCAGTCCATGGCAAATCACTCTAATCTCCTTGTAGACACTCTGGTCCTGATGAAGTCAAGCTAGGAATGGTGTTAAGTTTGTTGTAGTTTTTTAATCAAACAATTTGCCTAAAAAGAAACTATGCATCTTATTCATTAAGGCCAAGGTTTTTTTGAACATACGAGGTGTCTGTTTGAATTCAGGATGGGACATGATTTTAAAATATTTGAATTTTTTTTTTTTTTCAGCAAACAATATATAGCCTATTGATGTACAAATGTAAAGATGTACATCCTAATCCAGCTGGGAGAACCTAAGTCACTAGATATAATTTCAATTACAACTTTGAATAATAACTTAAAATGCATGTCCTGAAATTGCAGTTGAAGTTTTTAAGGTAAATCTCTAATTCATGAATTGAAATGGACTCTGCATCTACATGGAATTGTGTAAAGAAAGTAAATATCCAATAACAACCAAATCATTGCACATTTCACACAAAATATCAGCTTTCTGCTTCACACAGCTCCATAATAGCTTTATAGGTCTTTTGAAGACATTTTCTGAAAATGTTCCATGCACTCAGAGTGACTTTTAACTGCACAAATATTATCTAAAGTGCAAGTCTAAAAATTAAGTAACTTAAGGACAGCACAGGGTAAGATTGAAGAGGAGTGAAGGAGAGAAATTCAGAGAAGCCCGGGGTGCCTGTAGAAAAGGCATTTAAGGTCAGCATTGGGAATTTTTGGGCTTGAGTCATGGCAGAGCAAAGTCTGTACTAGAGCAGCAAAGTGCTGCAGGGCTCAGGGGAATACCCTCCACTAAGCTGGGAGAAACACACACATAGACACGCACACAGTCAGAAACACTCTCTGTAAAAGGCTAAACAGATCCAAGTACACACAAGCACATAATATTAAAAACAAACAGGCATGGATATAAAAATAAACAAAAAAAGGTGAAGACTGCAACCAGAAATACAAGCAACTACCCAAATGTGAACACTTAGCCATGATCTTAAAAGAAGCACATTCTCACATAAAGGAAAGAAATGTGGTTCTCCTGATCAGTGATTTTAGTGTTAACCAACATTTTGCAGTCTAACATTAATCACTTGATAAATATATCAATTATTTATGCAGCATTATTCTGATAACCTGCTTTCTCCTCTTACCTAGACATGATCCATTAATTTCCTCAAATCCTGGCTGGCACACGCACTTCCCAATAGGAACCAACCACTCTCCCTCAGTACTGCAATGCATCCTGGGAGGCTCATATAAAGGTAGGGAGTTATTGACACAGCGTCCGACAACCTCCACCAGCTGTGAGGCCTCTGAGCCCGGGATGGTGTCAGGGAACTCAGCCAAACTCTTCACCAGAAAAGGGCAGCGTTTGTAAAAAACACGTACTGAGACTAGAGCAATACAGGCTCCCAAGTCCTGAAAAGCCAGGTAGAAACCTTTCCGGGTCAAGGGACCCAAATCACGGACTTCGGTGTTGAGCTTCATCACACGGTCCCCCAGGTCAAGTTCAGTAAAGCTCTCATCAGCTGCAATTGTGTCAACTTTAATATATCTACTCTCCTTCATTGCTCGGTCCTCCTCCTCTGTGATCCCTGTTCCATCTCTCATTTCGCCATACTCCATTTCATCCTCATCCCCGTCCGTTTCATAGTAATACATGTTAAATGTCTCTTTGCAGGTCCCCACACCCCCAGGGAGGCTGTTGCAGTCTCTCAGAGTGAATTTAAGCTCGATGAACACCCTCTGAGCTCCCTCAGTCAAGATCCAGTTGGTGTGGAGCCAGTTATTCTGGTTCTGCTCCATGACCCGGCACACTTGGTAGGTGTGGATGGGGGCATAGTCCTCGTCTACTTCCCCAATCTCCTCCCACTGAGAAAGGAAAAGTGGGAGAGACATAAAAACAGTGAACAAAAAAAGATAAAAACAAATACTGGCCTTTGATAACAGTAAAGCTAGGGTTTGAATAAATAAATAAATGAAAAAATAAATGAACAGAATGTTTTAAATACATTTTCAAAAGTAAATCTAATTAAGTCACACATCTTCATAATTGTGAGTGATATTACCCTGAACACTGATGCACTGTTACTATTACACAGAAGATATCTGGAAAGTACTGTGGTTCCTAGCAAAGGGGTCTTGAAATAAATCTGAGATGGAAAATGATTCAGAAAAGGAAGCAGAAAGAAAACAAAACAAGTCCAGATTCAAATTTTGATCAATGTTAACATTTTTGAAACTGAGGTTAAACTGTTCAGATCATGTCAAGAATGACAATAGAACTTTTTTATTATGTTAACAACCATCATTAAACTTAGCTTATATATATATATATATATATATATATATATATATATATATATATATATATATATATATATATAAGAAAAGTTCAATCTTTCCCTAAAAAAATATAGGGAATTAGAATCACACGGCCAGGTATAATGGAGTTTTTAGAGTATCTCAAATTTTACTTCTAAACTAAAATAATTTATGCTCACATCTCTACCCTTGATTAAATTGTTTAAAAAGAGAACCTAGGTTAAGGACTTGTAAAAACAGACATCGGAGTTAACATTGGCATGGTTAAGTGTTGGAATCATTTTGAAAACTTCTATTCTAAATTAAAATGATTTTTTTGAGTGATAATAAATGGACTGATGTAACCTAATAGAAATGCACAAAGAATGAGTTTATTTGAATGAGTTTCATTTGTATAATTTTTGTGTGTTAGTGTGTGTATAAATATCAGAGTAATCCCCATCCCCTTGCCCTCATTGCCTCCTTGTGTAACAGACAGGAAAAAATGAGATAGTTATATGGTATATGCCTTTACCCTGCATGAAAGGAGGAGCTCTTGTCAGCATAAAATAAGAATTACCATACACTTAAGGTGTGTTCTTCTGTACACACTATGTAGTGTGAGTGCACATCCATCCCTACCACATATACATAATTTTGTGTGTGAGCATGTGTGAGTGTCTGCATCCATGCCTATGTGAACATCAGGCAGCTGCATTAATTCCCTCAGCGGGTCTCTCAGGACATGGCCATTATCTGCATCACTAGCACTCTCCCGTGGCTAATACGGGCGCTTCATCATGTCACGATAATACGGCCGGAGGGACCGGACTATGATCTGGTGTTATTGCCTAATAGGCCATATTAGTCAATCCTTTCAGTAGCAGTTGTGAACTACCTTCTGTCTTGCTTTTTTTTCTTCCTTCTCCATGTCTTGTTCTCCATCTGTATTTTTTCTTGCCTCTTTGTAGTCTGGTTATCATTATTCAGTTCCAGAATTTTAACTGAATTAAGAAATATTTAACTTTTATTAGACATTATGCATGTTCTAAAAAATGTAGAATAAGAATAACATGGCTGTTCGAGGGCTGACACTGTTAAAAAAAAAGCTCTCACATGCACAGACCAACAGTCTGATGAGTGTGTGCCTTTTCTGAGCTGAGTTTCTGTCTCTACCAGACTTCAGTCAGTCCCAGTGCAGACATTAAGCCTCTTACTGGTTAGATCACACAGATCCACCAGCCTGTTCTGAGCTTTACACAGCTTAACACAAACACAATTACACACATCCATATGCACACTTGCATCTATTCAAAGACACACATACACAACCAAACAATAACTGGAAGCACAGCAGAGGGTTTAATCGATAATACTATCCAGTATTCTTTTAAACCAAAAGGGTTGAGTATGATCTATTTTGAAGTTCACCATAAACATGAATATTTAACGTAATTGGAAACACTATTAGAAGGAATCCTGTATGTTAAGACATAATCACACAGTCATCAAAAATACAAGAATCCCTTTTCCCCAAGTTTGCATGCATCTCAAACATTTTTTCTTGTGCCATCTTATTTAGCCACAGAAGAGTGCCATTGCCAAGAATGTGATTTTTTTTGTGCAGATAAGGTTTATTTAAATACTAAAAATGATACGAAATAAAAAAGCAAACAACAATACATTTATTTTAAGAATTCTAACAGTAAAAACATATATTTTTTTGTCAGACATATTTGTCATTTCATCAGACAGGACGTATCTGTGAGAAGCAAAGAACATTTTCATCACTTTAATCCTGAGCTCGTTAAACGTGTAACCACTAATGAGAGAGACATCATTACAAGATCCTTACCTTGCTAATCACATCTTTTGTTTTTTTCTCCATCCTTCTTCTCTGAATGCAATTATTTATGCAGTTGCAATGTAGGAACCACACAACATAATCTCATCTTCATTAATATGATTGTGCATACGGCTGCTTTTGTCAGCATTATCTCTCCCATCTACATACAGCCACAGAATGGGTCGTGATTTGAATACCCAGAGCTGAATACTCTGTGGTCAGCACTATTTGGTCTTGTGAGTATAGCAGCATATTTGCCAACAGGAGTGGTGACAATATGAGAGATTCTACATATGAATCAAATAGATACACAAATGAGATCTTTTTAATCTAACTATAGCCTCCTGAAGGATGGGGAACAATTGAATTTCCACAAATAAGATTCAGCTGTGAACTTCTTTTTCTCGAGTTGAGGTAATGCTATGAACTAAACTCTAGAATGTATAACTTTTAAATATATCTTTTTTTAGTAAAACAAGGGCTATTGCTTTAAGAAATTTAATTCACTGTTTTTTAGTTTGAGTTAATGCCAGAGTCAGACTACACATCTCTTTGTATGTTATGATGATCAGTGTGGCAGATCAAGGGATTCCAAAACCACAGTGCCTATAAAACGTGTTCAACCCCTTTGATGTTGTGTCCTTTAATTGATTCTGTCAATCAATTAGTCATGGTCAATATAATTTGGCTTTGTTGAGAAAAAAAAAAAACCTCTTTGAAATGAAACTTAAAACTGATTCCTACAAAGTAATTTCAATTAGATAAAAATATTCAAGGCAAAATAAGTAACTAAGTAAATATTCACCCCATTTAAATTGACTGACCTAATTCAACAGAGGTCCAGTCAATTAGCGCTCGTAGTCTCCTCCAATTAGTGAAATGGGGATCACTTAACCCTAGCGCCCTCCTTGGGCATTTTTGGCCATTTTTCGCTTTTTTTTTTTTTTTAAATTAGTGATCATTTTGACAGTTTTACAGCTTGTCGCATGAATTTTTACAGGAACTTTTTTTCTAGTTAAATTTTTACAATCCAACATGTTTTACTCTTACATGTCATTTATACTCTCTCAATAAATTTTGTACCCTCTGGACACCTTTGAGGCAAAAATGTACACATACAAAAAACTGCCATTAAATCACCATACATCAATATTATTTTCTACTTTTTTGTACATCTTGGTCTTGAAGGTGTCCAGAGGGTATATCTGGCACTACATAAAAAATACAAGTGCAATCAAATCAATTTTGTTGCTAATCTTTGATCCATCCAAGACTCTTATCAGCAACAAAACCTCATCTTTCAACTATTTATTATATGAAAAATAATTCACTTTGTGTTTTTTGTAGTAAAAAAAAAAAAAATATATTTCAAGTAATCAAACTGGCATTTAAAGGGTTAAGATCTTGAAAATGATTGAATGTTTGGTAGTTTTGAGCAGGTTTGAAGTTGTTAAAGAGATTTATGAAAAAAGGAGAAAAAAATATTGACGTATGGTGATTTAATGGCAATTTATTCTGTAGGTGTACATTTTTGCCTCAAAGGGGGGGGTAGTAAATTTGAGGAGGGCACAAGGGTTCAGTGCAATGAATGTGTCTCAAGTGATTGTAGTATAAAGACACCTGTGTCTGGAATCTCCAGTCACTGGTCAATCAGTCATTTTGGCTACCATTACAACATGAAGACAAAAGAACATACCTAGCAACTTTGAAAAAAAATATCAAAAAGTATAAGTCAGGGGATGGATACAAAAACATTTCCAAGGTTCTGAACATCTGTTGGGGTTCAGTTTAATCCATCATCAAGAAATATAGTAAGGAATATGACGCATGTGTAAATCTGCCTGGATCAGGCCGTCCTCACAAACTGAGTGACCATACAAGAAGGAGACTAGTGAGAGAGGCTAGGACATCTATGACTACTCTGAAAGAAAGTTCTGTGTCTGATGAAACCAAAATGGGGCTTTTTGGCCATCAGATAAGACACTATGTTTGGCGGACACCAAACACTGCACCTCACCATAAGCACACCAACACTACAGTGGAGCATGGTGATGCTGGCAGAGCTCAACAAACTTTCCCTCTGTCTCGTAGTTCCATCTCACAACTCCATCATCCTTCTTTTCCTTTGCGATTTGGATTGTTTATGCTTTTGACTTTTGCACATGCAGAGTGCTCTCTCCCCTCATTGGTCAATATCACTGATTTAACAAAAAAAAGGCAGCAAGAACAACCAAACCTTGTAGACTATTTGATGGGAATCAAGAGGTGTCCCAGATAGCCTTGATTGTCATATATTATGACACACTACACTTGATAAAAAAGTTAACTTTCGGGGCAGACACATCACAAAACCCTATAACTGCTGGATTGGGTAATCTGACCTCAGCATGAGTCGTTTTCTAAAAAGCTCTTCCCCCGGTAATATCTGAAAAGGAACCTCAGTTCTTGTCTTCAGCATGATGCATTCCATGATACCTTTAAAATCATATTCATGAACTCAATCTACTCTGATAAGGAAATGAAAATTATTGGAAATTAGATTACCTTTTACCTTGACTTAACAACAAAAAGAGCCTTAAAGATGGAATGATAATGTTATTTTCCCCCACAAGTTTTATCATTGCTGATCATTAACTGGGAAAGTAAATCTTTCAAATAAATAACATATTCCTACAAATGTAATTAATTAATCCCAAACATTTGACATATTTCACAAAGAGGGACAATGAGTCTCACAAAATACAAAACTAAAGAAATACTTTTTCAGTTATTACTGAAATCCTTAAGTTAAAAAAAAAAACTTGAAATTCAACCTCACAGCGATGGTCATACTCACCCCATTCTTAGGGTAGGCAACCCATCCCAGGTCTCCCATCACAGACCGAGAATCCAGCAGGTTAACTGTTGAAGAAAAAGGCAGGATAATCTCAAGCACATAACTAATCAATTCATTACAACAAAACTGTGCATGACTGAATCTCCCTCTGTCTGTAACCTACCTTCAAATACTTAAGTGGTTTACTGTGTAAATTGATATACAAGTTTTGAGAATTGAAATAATAATACAATAATTATTACAAATGAGAATTTTCTGTGAAAACAAATCTATCAGTGGTGTAAGACAACTATGGCTGTGTCTCACTTTGACTTTTATATGGCTTGAGTCTTTTCCTTGAGTCTTAGTCCCGCCCACCAGAGACTCATGGAGAGACTGGAGGAACTGACACAGAGGACTAGGGGTGCGCGGTATATGAGGTAGACGGTATAAATGATATAAATTTGGCCTACGGTAGAGATTTGGACTCTACCGACCAGTTGTGATAATGCTTGTTGATGACCTCACCGTATCTGCCTTAGTGTATCAATGGCTTCAAGCACAGAGACCACGGAGCAGGAGAAGCTGGTTTTAAAAAAAAAAAACAATGCTACGTAGAGGTGGGCAATAAACTGGTATTAACAGCTGGCTGAGGGAGTGAGTTGTGACACACAGCTCAGGCTGAGTCTAGTCAATAGCACGTTTAGCTCTAGCGTTACATGTAGCCAGGTAACTAACCAAATGTCAAGGACTCTTGCCGCTGTAACTAGGCACAGTTAGCAGGCAAAAACACGTTTCTTCCTCTCAAACTCTGACGGCTGTACCGCAACAAAGTCAGTGTGCTGTCTCTGTCAGCCTGCCTGGGGCTTTAACACTGTGCTGCTGTGGCTGGTCTCAGAGCCCAGCACTGCAGCTCTTCCTCTCACAACAGCATAAACAACCGTTTAAAAGTCTATTTTAACTTACGACTTTCTTTTCTAAGGGCGCTTTCACATTAGGCCCAGTTGTTTCAAACCGTGCAGCGGCGCGATTCCTCCCCCTTCCCCCCCAAGCTTGCTTTCACACTAGCAACATCGAACCGTGCTTGGGCCCACTTGCGCATTTACTCAGTCTGAAACAGCAGGTGTCGGTATGCACGTAGCTGGTTTAAAACCCTGCAAAGGAGGAGAAAGAAGAAGAAGCTACCATGGCAACCACTGAGGTCATGACCTGAGGGAAGATTGTTTTTGTTTTGACCAGGCAAAAAGTCCATCCAGCAGCCATGGATGATTAAAATCACTTTAAAGATGCCAGCGAATTCGCTCTTTGTATCTGCACATCTACGTGCAGCTCAGAGGATTAAATGGGCTCGCGCTGCACAGACACAGCAGTTTTTGAGGCAACAGGAGACTTTTACTGCCTTTGCATCTCCTCTCACTGACTCCAACTTGTGTTCATCTGTAAGGTGAGCCACATTAGACCATTTAGTGACTGGATTCTGATGATTTCCGCCCTTTATTTACGAACAAACTGCCGCGCTGTTGAAAGAAGTTTAGCTTTTACGATAATGTCATAAAACTGGTTTGACGCTCTGTCCCGTATCCGAGCGCGGTTGCATTCACATGTCATCCAAACTGTGCAAGAGTCCACTTGAATCGCGCCCGAGACCACCTCCCCAGGTGGGCCCGGGCCCGGTGCCCAGGCTCAGTTCGTTTGCATTAACACTACCCAAACAAACTGGACTTTGGGCTCAAGTGCACTCAGATCTGGGACCGGGCCCTGGTGTGAAAGCGACCTAAGTCCACAGTGAGTCAAAGTTCCAGGCTGCGATGTTAAACGAGGTCAGAAAAGCTGCTGTAAACTAGCCATATTCTCTGGTACGGCAGCCAAAGCTAAGCTAATTCAATGCTAAACACAATACTTCCATCAAGCTCTTCAAAATAAAAGTCTGCGGCTGTTATTTTTGTGAAACGCTTTCATTGTGAATGCCTTCACTAGGAAATGTGTTCAAGTCATTAGCAGCTTAACACACCTCATCAGGTTAGAGATGAAATGCGGAACTCGGAGTGCAGTTAGAAGTAAACCTAGAGAGACTTGAAAAAATTAAAACATGTTTTCTGTGTTCCTATACTTGGGGATAAATTGAGTATGCCATCAAAGGCTTATTTTAAGGGGAGAAGGGGTTTAATAACACTTGAATTTGGATTAAAAAGCATTATCTCTTTTTAATTTTGTAATACCGTGATATAATACCGTTATCGTCAAAGGCAAGACAAATACCAAATATGGCTAAATATGGACCAAATCAGATGGACAAAACATGGCTCAATTTTCTACGACTATCTTTTGACTAAATTAAGGCTATAACGGACTGAATGTAACCTGAAAAAAATGTCTAAATGATGTCGGTGTTTGGTGGGAAAGGGAAGATTTATATCTGAATATTTTGATTTTATGAGCTTTTAACATGTTTTATGTTTAAAGGTGAATCAGAAAACAAACCAAAAATTAAAGTCCATACTGATTCACTCTTTATTATTGATTTTATTAAATGTATTCTTAGTATTTCATTATAAATACTTATTTCAAATACTTTTTTTAAAATTCCAGCCAATCAGTTATTGAGCCTCTGAAAACTGCTAGTGTTTCTATTCTGTTCAGAGTCCGTTTATTGTCTGTTATAAAATCTGTTTCTCCTCCATTATTTATCTCTGCTGGTGTAGTGAAGTTTCACTGACATCTACTGTGTAGCAGCATTCAATCAGAGAGTAATATCCAATAAGGGGGCGTGTCTTTGAGTAAAAAGAGTTCCGGGAAGCCTGCTCTCATGTGTCTCTCCTCATCGGTATTAAAGTCTCAGTCCTCGGTCTTATGGCTTCGGTCTTAAAACCACTTAAGGGTCTTTGGGATGGTCTTTAAGATGGCAGATTAGAAACTGCTTCCGGTCTGAGCGAAGACCGAGGACCGAGGACTAGAGCTGGGCAATTAATTAAAAAAATAATCGAAACCGACATTTAGAGCCTCTAACTGATGCAAACTGGCTGTGTCAATTATTTCAATTTTTTCCTCTCTTCTTTGAAAAATTTGTTTTTTAACTAAAAATCTTTTTTTTTCAGCTGATGTGTGTTTTGATTTTGAATGTTTCAATAAATAAACATAAATTGCTAATCTGTGCCTGTTCTTTTCATTTGTTTGTTTTAAAATTATACAAATATCTACAGAACAGAGTCTGAGGTTGGGGGTAGAATAATCACTCATAATCATAATCAAGGAAAAAGTTCAATTAATTGTGATTTTGATTTTTGCCATAATAACCCAGCCCTCGTCTGCTTTTGAGTGGTGCTATGGTACCTGGCAGTTTTAAAGTGTAAAAGCCACTTAGTCGTAAGTGTTGGACTTCAAATGGTGGCTACTTTCTTTCCAGGTCTTTAGTAGAACTATACTTTGGTGCATCTTGCTGACCAAAAAACTGTAGCTCAACTCAAGTCTCTAACACTGCTCTCAGTTTAAATGGATTCACTAAAATTCCCCATTCACAGTCTCACAGACAAAACTGTCAAGCACAATCACCTGACCACTGCAAAGCATGATTCTTTCTCCTCATGTGCAACAGTCTCTTTGTGACAGTCTCATCTTTCCTACCAACGTTTTCAATTGTTAAAAGTCAATTTGAACAATTGACTTATCTACGCCTTTGGATTTACTAACTTCAAAGCAGCCTACATGCTGTTTAAGTTTATACTTTTTCTTTGGTAGCTTTCTTTGCAGTAAAGGTAAAACTTTAAAAAGATCATTTTGCATTCAGTTCCAAAGTATAAACACAGAACTCTGATGAACTTTAGTTAGGGTCAAGAGAGCTTTTCATCAAATTCTCTAAATGATTCCAAGTTGTGTTGTTTACTACATTCTTTTACCAGCATTTGGTGAAAAATCCTTAACAGTATTCACAGTCTCTGGATACTCACTTTAATTAACATACTTTTTTCTCTTCTTCATGCTGTCTTTAAACGGCTTCAAAACTCTCCTGACTTTGGCCTGACAAAACACTAGCCCCTTAAAGGCAGTTGAAAATGTTCAAGCTTAAATTCCATTTAAAATGTTATATTGTTTGTACCCTACATGGTGTGGCAAAAAAAGGAAAAAATAGAAGGACAAAAAAATATACACAAACTAATGTTTGAGACTCCAGAAAACTGGAACACACAGAAAAATGAATGTACCAGGAAGAGAAGCCAAGTAGTATGTTATACAGTAGATGATGGACTAGTCAGATGTTTTTCACTTTTCTCCTCAGTTATATAAAACATTATGGTTTAGCAAGTTATTTTTCTCATATAATCCATTATCTGTATGTTATCTGGGCCATGACATTAAAACACAAGTTTTCTCAATGTTTCATAGCAATAACACCAATCTTCTTTTCATTCCAAAAATCTTGATTAAGTTCATTAAAAAGTTTTTAAATGTTTTTAAAAAATCAATTATTAGTTGATAAGCTTCATAATGTAATAGTTTCTGTAAGAGATTAAATCAGTCATTGCTGTACCATTTCCTATTCTTTTCTTAACCATGCTGCTCAGTACAATATAACATATTTAGCACATTATAAAACATCCTGCCCCAATGTAAACAGAAGAATAAAAATCAAAAGTAAAAGGTGAAATTTGCAAAACAAGCAAGGTGAGAGCTAGGTCAGTAACAGATACACACTTTTTCTCCTCAACATACACACATACACAAAACTCTTTTCTTACCCTCTCCACTGCTCTTCAGAGAATAATAAAAGATGTCCTTAGGAGGCGATTAGACAACTAATTAGGCCATAAAGAAGAGTTAAGTGATACTGAACTAGATCATAAGGCATATGTTACCTCTTTCATTCTTACTATCTCTAAGGATCAAACCACCTAACAAGGTAGCACTCAGACCCAATGATCAGAATCCATTTTTTAAAGTCATCCCCTCTGAAAGAACAAAGTAATTCCTATGATGAAAACACTACCCAGTGCATTTCAAACATCTTTAAGACTAAGTGAATTTCTAGGAAGGGAAATCCCTGAATAACTGCTGAATACTAGATCTGACAGTCAAAAGGCAACCAGAGCATTTCTTTCTTCATTATATATGTTAGCACCCTTGCAAGTATGGGTGGGGATGCCAAACTCATAAAGAAAAAAAGGCAAATGGTGAAAGTCCACAGTAACTCCAGTTAGGTGCTGACCGATATAGGTCTTTCAGGGCAGAGAGCCTACTGACACAGATTGCATTTGCAAGTACAGATATGCAAGATATGCATTTACAGTTAAAATTAGCCGTTAGTAAGTTTCAGTCATCTAAATTTTGGATTTACAACACGATGGGATGTAAACCTGTCACTCAAAAAAGCTAGCTAGTTATTCACTGAGGTATAACAGCAAAAAAGGTGACTTAGTTTCTGAAACCTTTACACCTTTTACATTTCATGTATGTATTAATCAGTAGTGCTAGTTCTCTGATTTTTTATTTAAATTAGTACAACAGTATACAAATCTGATTCTAGTAAGTCTTACATTCAAAATTTTACTGATATAACAATGAAAAACTAAAAATGTAGGTAAGTAAAATTGCATTTTGTAATAATATGTTGTCTGTTGGATTACAACGATGCATTGATGTGTTCATCCCTTAAATTTTGCAGATGGTAAAAATGGAGCTGATCAATTTAGACTGAGACTCTGAAGAGTTAAACCAGAGGTAGAGGTGAAGGCATACCTCTCAGTGGGGCCAAAGTCTTTTTAATTTGTTCATTTCTTTGGTGATTGGAAAAATAAACTGTAAAATATGACACATTTGAAAATAATGTACTCTACATATACTGTTCAAAAACGTTTGCTAACTGGCTACAATTCTCATAGCCTTAAATTTGCCTACAGGCTGTCCCTCCATCCATCCATGTACCCATCCATCCTAACATAGATCTTTTTATAGATCCATCCATTGTCTTCCACTTATTGTGGGTCAGTTAACAATGGTAGGCTGTCTGCTTGTTCATATATAATTGAATACTTCCATCTTCAGGTACCTTTCTTAGTGCTGTGGCAACATAGTTTATTTTAGTTTCAGTAGAAGGAATAGAAAAAAGTACAATATTTTTTAAACAACTTTTTTGGGGAAACTTTTCACTCTTTTATGGACTTTATTTGCAGCAGTGCAACGAGTACGTTATCCAATTAAGCACAATATACATGCTCATAAGTGCTGTTGCAATTTAAATGAGGACACAATTCAAAGAGGTAACATGAACCTCCATTTAACGAAATTAAGGAACAATGAAACCTCTCCAGGACCCCTCAATGTCCCGTGGTCACACTTCTAGAGCTAGTGTTGTGACTCTTGACTTTGAACAAATAAATCTGTCATGTGAATAATAAGCAGGTTGATGAATGTGCCTCCTTTCCTGGATAATGCTGTCTAATAGCCTCAAACAATGGCATTCATCCCGTGCTGTTAAAACGCTGCTTGGTCTTTGGACAATACCGTGGGAACAAAACAGCACAAGATCACTAAAGATTTATTAGTGAACATTTTACTACCCCAGAAATAAGCGATATCAAACTGTTAATAGCCACAATACTGTAAGCTACATGGCTTCTCCTTAACAAGGCTTCTTTGTTAAAAGAATTATTTTTGTCCATGGAAAGACGGAATATCAGACTATCAGGCTATACATCTGAAACCATCTTTATGGTGAATGAGGAGCAGAGTTTCCACTAATTGTTACGGGTTGAAACAAATGTTAGAACCATAACATATTAATGGCGCGTTTTAACCCTTCTATTTCAGTTTTCCACTTATGTGAATGTCAACTCTCTACATGAGCCTCTTACTCACTATAAAGGAAAACGTAGACTAGCCTACAGTGATAGCCGCGCGTCCGTCGGCGCTGCCAAGTCCTCAAAGGACCATTATGTGGAAAGACTCGTGTTCTGTCCAAAGGTCCTCTTGTAATTTTGCCCTCAGAATTCGAAGCCATAAAACCATCGGGGGACACGACTACCGTGTGCATGATCTCCTCGAACAAATTTTACGAGCGACCTAATTTTTCTGTCAAAGGTTGATGGAACAGTGCAGCATGTCTACATGAGACAAACGTCCAGGAGCACCATATAGACGGACCTTAACCGGTCACACTTGTCAGCGCCAAGAAGAGCACAGTCATGTACCAAACAATACTGTCTTTAACCCAACGGCTTGTCTGAGTGGGCTTTACCTTCATTTGCGGGGATGCTCCACGCTCCAAGCAATACCACACTCGAAACCCATGTCCACGCCACCAGCCGAATGCCAAAAGTCCACCAGGGAGATTGCATGGCGCGTCCACAAAACACAACCGGCATTAGTGTTGTTTTTTTAGTCTAAACGACCGGGACTTCAGTCAGCATAAAACGAGATTCCAGAGAGAACCCATTTGTTTCAGCACGCCTCCGCTCAAAAAGAAGGGAGCTCATGTTAAGCGTCTGGGTAGAGAGAGAAATTGAGGAGCACTGTGCGCTCTGGATTTGGAGAGGCGGGCAGCGTGGAGAAGGGCGGAGTGAAGCACAAGTCTCTCCAATCACGGAGGATCTTCTACAGGTAAACCTCCATGCTGCGGAACTTGTTACCTCAGATGACAATAAATTACTTCATCTTTTACCATTTCCTTATGTAAATGTGACTCTTTGTATGGTGCCAGATGTCTCATGAGCTGCATTTTCTACATGTGATCACTTTGGTTAACGGATCGGGCCTTATTACTTAAAGCCGTTACAAAATACATAGACTTTTGAAAGACTGATAGTACTAATTCACTGGCTTCAAGTTAGGGACTATTAAAACGTTTGCACCGAGAGAACAGACAAGGGTCAAATGAAAGATATGGGATATGACCATGTAATATGACAGCTGTGCGCTGGGCTGTGGTCATAAAGCAGCATATCACAATTAATAAAAAGAGGCATGACAAACAAATGAAGTGGAGCCAAATGATAACGTCAAACATAAGTAGTTTATTATACTACTGTGCTTAGCAAACATTTCCATTTCCCTTTTCTTCACTGGTTAGGAAATTTTACCTGCAAGGTTTGGCCCACTGCAACATTTTTCCTGACAGCCAATTTTGGTTAAAATATTAGTTGAACTTTTTATTTTTAAGATGCTTTTTGTGTGGAAAAACATGAAACTGCCCATAGACTCTTTACAAATAAATCATTATTAAAGACAAAAGTCAATCCAGTAAATCAATCTTTGAATCTTGCCGCATGGGACAACTATAAAATAGTTTTCTATTGTTTCTAGGTTTGAAGAAAATATTGAAAAACTTCTCTATGCACCTTTCTGTAAGGGCGAACCACCTAATCCTGATTTTAAAAAGGTGCCAGACATACTTATCTTTAGATTTTCAGTCACTGCAGGGTCAACAGACACAAAATGGTTAATTTTGAAACATTTCTTTTCAGAATAAAAAAAGTGACCATACAGGTTTTAAAAACGAAAGTTGTTTCCCAACGTTGCACATAAAGGCCCCTTATGGAGTTAATCACACCAGTGTAGGTGAGTGCCTCTCTGAAATGCAAATATGAATTGTTAAAGCTGAACAGTACCACCCTCAGCATAAATACACTCACCTTCTACCAAATCTAAATACTGTAGCTGTGAGTGGCAGTTTATTCTCTGTGCACTTTCTTATTAAATTAGTGTTAACTACATCTTAGCATGTTCTGTCTTTGTCTTAAAGTCTACCTCTTCTCCTATCCTTAATTCTTACTCTACTTTATATCCGTCTCTATTTGTCCAGTTCTCATTCTGCGTTTGTCTATTTCTATTTTTTCCACCTCCTTTTCACTCTCTATGATGCAATTATATTCTTTGATCACTGAGATATTCTGCGTGATATTCCTGTGGATTTCCCTGCTGACACCTCCCACATACCTTGTGTGCACACAGACACATGCAAATATGAAGGCATTTATACATACTTGCACTCCCACAGTTCTCACTGACAAAAGGTAGAAGCACACACTTAGTGACATCATTGTGAACTTTCTTGTCAACCTGGACAAGTGAACAAAATGTAATAAAATGCCGTCTTTCTTTTTTTTTCTCTTCATCTCAAATGTTGCCCTTATTTACGGTAAATGTTAAATGTTGTTTGCTGAGCACAACCAGGAAGGGTGTAATGCCATGCTGATGATGGTATATTGTAGATATGCAGGGGTCTGATCAGCTCTGACAGCGGGTGTGGAGGTGGTTCTGGAATGCCAAGAACTGTTGTTGTCTCCTAGAGGTGTTGTAAGATTAAAAACGTCTGCAAAGGATAGTGCAAAAAAAAAAAAGAAACCAGCAAAACCACCTTGTCGCAGTCAGCTGATTTATTTCTCTATTTTAAGATAAGGGTGTTGTCATTTTATTTATTTTTTGGAGGCGTGGGGGTGGGGTGGGGGGATTGAGTAGATCATCAAAATTGAAGGATGTGGGAAAATACAACATTTGAAATGTACATCGCTGTAATATTGTTAATGTCTACTTTTCATCTTACCAGTCTTATCTGTAAGCTACACCATCCTTGGAGTCATTACAGTTAGCTGTATCTGTTAGCTGCCAACTGTAGCTATGTCATTAAGTGATAAACTGAAAGATGGTCCCACCTACTGTAGCAGAGTCAGACACACTTCTGTCATCTAAGTGATTTACCACAGTGCTTGAACACTGGGACTATGACAGTAGTCCAGTTAAATGTCCTAATCAAGCAATAACTATAGTTGGGCTTAACTGCACAACTGTGTAAAAGTACCAAGTGTCTTTCTTAAAACCACATTGTTAAAAATACAAGAACATTTCTATAAAGCTACTATGAGTCCAAAATTCATCTTTTCACATATTACTTGATTCGTTAGCTGCTAAGGGCTTCAAATTGACCAAGTAGCTATTTGACATTAAGTTTTGATTTTGATCATGTTGTCAATAGTTGGTCTAATGCAGCCAGATGACATGAAACAAATGATGTAGCACTAAATAAGAGAAGGCATGAGTCTGAAAACCAAAAAAGGATATAAAGCTTACTAGAGCTAATACAACTAGAATCGGAAGATTTGCCACCACATTTGATTGTGAAGATCTTTTTACAGTTTGCTTATTAATTTATTTTCAATTTGGTTTTAAAAAATTAAGACTGGTTAAGAAGTAACAGGAATTCCATTGTCATATCATAAATGACAGATATGAAATGTGAAGCATATTGCCCATTCTTAGGTGGTAAAATATTTCTACAGGATATATTTTGAACTACAGCAGACAGCACTGTATTTAATCATTTTTCAAATCCCATGGTTCAGCACAATCAAATATGATGGTACCTTGGGGCTGAACAGTCAGTTGTGATTTTGTGTCTGCCCACTGGTGACAGCAGGGGGGGAATGAGAGAGGAAGGTCAGGCTAGGTCATTAGAACACAGACACACAAGCACCCCTCTGCCACACATTGAAGGAGGAACCCCCCCCCCCACACACACACACACACACACATCCACACACACACACACACACCTCTTTCTTCTGGTGATTCACCAAAAGAAAGAAATGTGGAAATAGACAAACCTTTTATTCATTTATTTTTTTAACAATAATAAAAAAATAATAATAACAAAAATATTTCGCAAGTTGTTGTATCAAATGTTGAAGTTTAAGCCACCCACCCTTGGGGGAAAATGGGCATTGAGGACCACCCCCCTCCACAGACACATGCACACACTGCACCCCTGGTCCCCAAAATAATCAGCTTTTGAGCTTGACCAACTGGCCTCTGCTGTAAAGAACTCTGGGATTTTCAGAATGCTGTGACATTATGTTGAGACATTGCAACACACTTGGTCTCCAAAGGAGTGTCTGCTTTATTGCTGTAACTCAGATGCTTTTTGATGTTCTTTTCATAAAGCTCTCAAACCCTTCGACATTATAGAGTGGAAATTTTAACATGCAGCTCATATAGCTAATCCTCTTGCCCATTACTTCTTGATGGTAGACGTGTGTATTTAGCTGTCCATTTACAGTATACAGACAGTTATCAGAGCTGAATCAATTATATCTAAGTGACAAAGCAGCAAAAAAAGTTTTAACCTACTTGGGCTATTTTTTAGAAGATGATGTATCTTTTCATGGCAGCCATTTTCCAAAGCACTAGAGGGAGAGATGCCAGATTATCTTAGACTTACATCCTACATCCTATTGTCTTTTAAAACTCTCTACTCAGATTTGCCTACATCAGCTTTTTGGGCTGTGATTGCCATGTGGTAAGGGAGGTGGGATGAAGGAGGTCTTCATGTTGAGTGGGAACTAGCAAGTAGGAGGGGGCTCTGGGGCACTAGAGCTCACTGTCCTGCCTCCTTAAGGTGTCATGGGACTACCCAAGCAATGTCCTGGCCCTTGTTGCCCATAAGTCTACTGAGCTGGGTTGTGAGGAAGCCTTTGTCTACTGAAGGTAGCAATGCTGTGGCAACAAATAGCCACAGGTAGCTAGGTAGGTAGGTGGGGAGTATTTTTTCCAGAGTTAGAAAAATATTAAACTCAATAATAGTCCAATCTAGTCTTTCACCACACCCACCTAAGCTGCCATCACTCATGGACAGTCACAGCTGCAGTCTGTTAGTTGTCCCAGCTGCAACTAATCCTTGGCAATCAAGCTCACCACACCTGCTGTTGAACTTTCAGACACCGGTGCGCTACGGCTTCTAGTCAGGTAGATTGGCTCCTCTTCAACCTTTGAATCTAGTGATTTTCAGTGAGTTTTTGCCTTGCCTGACTCAATTTTGTCCTCTTTCTTTGAGTGTCTCTGTCTCTCTGCCAGTGATTCTGCCAACCACCATCCAGCTCACTATCATTTGCACTATTGTGGTGGTCGAATAAACTCCTTTAACCCTACTTCCCTATCTCATGCTCTGCTGCTGGGTTCTTGTCATATGTTCTTCACAATTGTTTCTTTAATATTAGAACATCAAGCCTAAAACCTATGTTTAGGCAATTTTTGTCACTTATAGGTGGAAAGGCAGCAGAACTATCTATTTAATGTAAACTATAGCACTAAAGAGGGGGTATTAATCTATTAAGAAGATGCAGCCCTAAGGGTTACCCATTTCTATATGGAGAAAAAATTTTTCCAAAATGAGTAGCAGACATTTCTATGAAGAATAAACATCTGTGAAAGGGTTAAATACAACACTGCACTAAGTAAAACAGCTCTGTAATTAGTAAACATTGCTCTGTATCTCTCCGTATTCAAAAAAATTGCTGTATAGTTTTTTTTTTTTCCATCATCGAGTACATAATCATCATTTAGAGTTAAATTAAACCTTTTTTTTGAGTTAAGTTGTTTCATGACATGAAACATCTTATAACTGTAGAAACAACCCCTTACAAAGCCCTTACAAATGAATGTTAAAATAGAATAGAATAAAATAGAATTAAAAAGCCCACAGGGTCCACAGGAATATGGATATCTGGTGGCCAATGCTGGTACCAATATTAGTGTAAAGAAAATTCTGATAACCGATATATTGGCTGATACATTTTTTACATTCCCTTTGAAATGTATTGATAAATAATAGAAATAACTAGACTGTGAGAAAGCTGATAATTCCTCTGTATGCTTCTTACGGAGGTGGTACTACACTGAGAAAAAGGAATCTGGGCAAAAGTAAATTTAACTTAATTTAATCTTCACTATCAACAATAAAAATTTAAGTTTCCAGCTTGACATAAGTAAATCTAATTTTGTTGTCAGTTTCTTTTGTTAAAAAAACAAGACCTTGTGAATTTTTCCTAAACAAGAATAATTTAGGTAATGTTAGCCAATCTTTCAAAGTTTATCCACATAACTAAGCCTGATGTTGTTACGTTTACTCAATTTCATTCTGTGTTTCAAAACTACAAAAAACTACATTATCCATGAATAAATTCCCCCTGTGATGCGTTGTGGGTATTTCAAATGAGTGATAAATATCTTTTCTAACAATCAGGAATAGATGGACTGCTAACTGAAGACATGGCAGTGATGATAGATCAGATTGGTGGGAAACAAATCTGGGGATATGTAGGCAGAATTTTCCCATAATGCCCCGGGTGGAGTGTTTATATGTGTTTAGATATGTTTAAATGTAATCAGATGAGTTTAGATGTTGAATGTTGTGCAAAGGTCACTGCTGGGATTCCTTTGTTCATCTTTTTGTAGGATTATTGTTGTTTTTAATGGTCAACACTTTTGCACCATGAGTGAAAGGAGTACTTCGTGAAAATGAGTTTCACTGCCTGACTTACAGTTGTAGTCAACAATTTAATCGTTCTCTGATAATTTCAGTGATGAGGGAAAATCTAGAAAGTGTTGAAACAAATGCAGATACTTTGCAAGCATTGTTACAGGTGTTACTAATGAATACCTCTAGTTGGAAGGAATCGTAAATTATACTATTCATGTTATTGTGTTAGACTACATTGAAAGCATGAGTCATTTTTACAAGCTGAGAATAATTGAAATTACATGTATTTAAAAAAAATTAAGTTAAACAAAGATTAGTCTTGTTGAATCTACTTGAATATGGAAGTAAATTTCACTTCGATTTTTTTGTTCTTAAACTAAAACAGAGTAGTAGTTTTTAAAAAGAATAATCTGGCTAATCTACAAAAAAAATGATGCAAAAAGTTGCCTAAGTTTTTCTAAGTAGATTGGGCTGAATATTTTTTATCAGTGTAGAGTATCTAACACTTGTGCTCGTAGCTTTGAAGGAACAACAACACGAGAACCACATAACAGTGCTCCTTGATACACTGAGAGTTGGTCTCGTCTGACTGAAAACTCTGGGAGCATGGGGTCCCCGTGTGAAGGCCATCCCCACATTATTTCATACACCTTTGAGAGTGTGGGGTCATTTTTGGTTTGTTTTTTGTATCTCATTGTTGGTCACAGGCAACTGCTCCACTAGTGCTGTGTAGTACACCTCCTCTGGGTCTGAAGAAGTCTTTTCTTCCTCTGATGTTGACAGTGGTAGGCGTGACAAGCTGTCTGCATTGCTGTGTTGTTTAGTCACTTTAAATTCAATGTCATATGAATGGGGTCCCAGGAAAAGGGCCCAACGTTGTAAGTGTGTGGCTGACATTACTGGGATTCCTTTTCTGGGGTTAAAGATGGACAAAAGGGGTTGGTGGTCTGTCACATGAGTGAATTTCTGTCCATAAAGGTAGTGCTGAATTTTCTTGATACCCCACACAAGGCTGAGAGCCTCACGATTGATTTGTGCATAGTTACTGTACGTTCTTCACTTGTCAAAGATATTGAAGCAAATGCAATGGGGCGTTCAGAGCCATCTTTCATGATGTGCCATAGGGGCTAGCATCACATGCCAGTCTGATTGGTCATATTGGGTCATAATGGGTGAGCAGTTCATCTGACGTTATCAGTCTTTTTGTGTCTTTGAATGCTCTATCACATTCTTTGGACCACTCCCATTTTGCTCCAGTTTGCAGCAGTGCATTTGGAGGGTGCAACGTAGTAGCAAGGTTTGAGAGAAACTTGTGATTGTAATTTACAAGGCCCAAATATGACCTCAGCTATGACACATTCTCTGGTTTGGGTGCCTGGAGCACGGCCTCAATTTTCTCCTGTGACTTGTGCATGCCTTGTTTGTCGATAACATGTCCACAGTATGAGATACTCACTCAGCCTGCTGAGCACCTTACTGAGGTTTTCTAGATGCTCCTCATCGTCTTTGCCAGTAATAATGATGTCATATAGATAGCACTGTGTACCTGGGATGTCTTGAAGCACTTTGTCCATAGCTCTCTGCCAGATCGCTGGAGCTGATGCGACACCAAAAACAAACCTGTTGTATTGGAACAGTCCTTTGTGTGTTGATGGTGAGGAAGTTCCTGCTTGCTTCCTCAACCTCCATTTGCAGGTAGGTTTGTGCTAAGTCAGTCTTTGAAAACTTCTCTCCTCCTGCCAGTGATGCAAATATATCCTCTATGTGTGGCAGTGGGTACTGCACTGTATGCAGCACAGGATTGATGCTCACTTTAAAGTCTCCACATATATGAACACTTTCAGCCTTGCCTTTTTTTTATCGCTTGGATGATGGATGTTGCCCAATCACTCCACTCAACTTTTGACAAAATTCCAGATGTCACCAAACTCTGTAGTTCTGCTTCCACCTTTGGGCGCAGTGCAAATGGCACTGGACGAGCTTTATGGAATTTTGGAGTTGCATTTTTATCCAACTCGATCCTGGCCTTTGTCCCTTTTAGTGTGCCGATGCCCTCTGCAAACACTTGCTCATGAGCATTTAGTAGCCCTGACAGTCTCTCTGTAGCAGTCTGAGAGCTGAAACTACCAGTCAGTGACACTCGAAGAGCCTTGATGGAGTGTCAATCCAGTCTGATTTTTCTCAACCATTCACATCCAAAAAGTGGGTCCTCTCTGCCACAGTCACTGGAGAGTCCAGCTCTGTGCCCACTACAGAGCCAGCCTCCCTCACCAGTTTGTCCAGTTGTGCTGCATCCTTCTTCTTGCTGCCTTCTCCCCAGCACAATGATGTGTAGAAGAGGGCAAAACAGACTGGTAAAACATTTGTGACTTTCTGCAGATGTTGAAGGGCCACAACCTGAAATACAGATGTCCCAGTTCTTTCCAGAGCATAATATCTGTGTTTGCTTTCCACTCCAGCCTGTTGTCCGGATGCAGCCCCAGGCATCTGTAGGTCCTGACCACCTCCAAGGTGATGCCCTCCATGGAAACAGGAAGTAGATGTGGCTTGTTCCTTCAGAAGTCCACTACCATGTCCTTGCTCTTGGAAGAGTTGAGCTGCAGATGGTTAAACATGCAGCATGCCACAAAGTCCTCAACCAGGCTCCTGTACCAGGTTATGTAAGTTATTATAATTAAGATTTGGAGTTTGTGTTTATTTAAATTCATTTCTATTTAGGAAAAGCATCTTCTAATTGCTGACATAAATGATGGATTGAACATCATTTGCTGGCTCAATTCTAGACTAAACTACATGACCCTGAAATGGCCAGCTGTGGCATTTATCAAACATGGCCATCATTTTGTTACTGTTGTTTCAAGAGGAGATGAGATTTCAAGATGAATAAACCCATAACCATAAGAAAAAATACTTAACAGAAGCATTCAAAGATGAGAGAAGGGTATCATGCCCTCATCAATGGCAAGCCCCACTGATTGATCAGAGTCATTGATAAGTATTGAGGATAGGATGCAGCATAAAACTTAAAAAATGAATTATAACTAAGATTTCGTTTTGGCACTATGATATTCAGAAAACATCTGTGGACACTGTGCAGGTCAAATCAAAATAATCTAAGTGTGCTTTTATCATCTTGCTTTATTCATAACCTGTATCTACTCAGATGATTAATTAACTACTCGACAAGTTATCAAGCTTTCAACAAAGTTCTACATTCATCGTTTCCTGGCCTCTGTTTGACCCCAAAACATGAAGCTCTTGTTTTGGGCTTAAAAAGAAGAAAAGCAAAGAAAAAGCACACACACACTCACAGTGATATGCACATACACACGCATACACATCCCCGTGGGCATCGTTAAGCCCTGCTTAGCAGCTCAGTGAGGCTGGCAGGCAGCACTGCTGATATTCTCTCTCTATTTTGGCTGCTCCCCTCTGCATGCTGCTCCAAATCCTACTGCTCTCTTTTCACACATTTTATCTCTCAACTCAGGGTGCACAGAATATATACTTTATATAATGATGTGTGTAGGGACTGAGGGATAACATATTTTTAGTGCAACTCATGTAGAAGAAAATGCCTGAGGATCAGAGTTGAGCTGTGGAGAAAATAATCAAAACAAAGTGCATCAATTAGTTCATACATTATAGAAAGAGAAACCATGACCCCATACTTAAACTAGAAAAGCACTCGGAGAGCGCGGACCTCCGCCATTAGCTCTATCTCCCAATAGTACAGAATCCCAAAATCTAATCTGTTCTTCCTTATGCCATTTCTGACATTTCCTGAAAATTCGCCAAAATCCATCCACAACTTTTTGAGTTATGTTGCTAACAAACAAACTAACAAACAAACAAACCCACCCGATCACATAACCTCCTTGGCAGAGGTAAATATTCTTCTTATATATTTGTTGGATCATTACAAATATTCATGAAAGATTAGTTGATTTCCTGACATAGTGATTTAAACCATGGTGTCCTGACATGGGTTTAAAATGGAACAAAAACCACCTAATTTAGAGTCAGTCCCATAGCCAACAGACAAGTGGAATCACAGTGATCTTAACAGAGATGCTTCTGATCCCTCATCACTTTATATTTGCTACGCATAAATCCCTCTGTGTAGAATACTGATCTGAAAACCATGCTTTTATGATATTTGGGGACAGATAAAAAAAATGCAGTGGCTTACTCTCAGGTTCCAGCAGTTCAAAGAGAAAACGTATCTGTAGCTTGATAAAGCACAAGTCAGCTTGGAGGAGAGATGAGCATGTTACTGGATTCAGACTACCCCAAAATACAGGGCAGCCATTTTGGAGTTATATAACCCCGCACGCACACACTCTTTCCCCCTAAACATTTTGGCATCTTTTTCTATTGATCGACTCCATTCCCCACAGGCTACCCCTACTCCCCCATCCTTTTTATCTGTTTCATCCTTTTTGTGCCCCCCCCCACCCCCCCACAATCCAACCCCCTCTTTTTATCCAACCTTACACATTTTTGTCGCCTTGCTATTCTCTCCCTCAGCTTTCTTCTCCATGAGTACATACAGCACTATTTTTTCTTTCCACCTTGTGGTTTACTCCCGTGCTAACCTATTTTTTAATCAGCTCATGCCTGCTCACAGCTATGTCAGGTTAACCATACCACATAGCCTCTTTAAAATGTGAACAAACTTGATCTGATTAATGACTGTCAAAATAAACCTTGAAAAATGTAATTATGACGTGGAATAAGTGGTGTAAAAAGGGTGAATGGATGTATGTCTGCATTTGACTGGAAAGACATGTAATGCCCATGTGCATGCATCAATACAGATATATACACACACATACAGCAACACCCTTTCATCAATAAAGTCATGCATGTCCTCTTCCTGTTAACCTACAACTTCCTCCCCAAACACACACACACACACACACACACACACACACTGGGGCACACCACCCCACACCCACTCACAGCCCCCGGGTTCAGGGCAATCCAATCAATTAATAGTTCAGAGCAATGGCTTATGCTGGCATCTCCATGTCTTGTTTTTTCTAGTCTGTCTGAGTCCATCTGACTGTCATAAGGAAACAGTGACAAAAAGCCACTTTCTTCCAAATTATGATCATCAAATTTGTAGTTTTTAGTAATCAAAAATGTGGACATCACACAATGTCACATATATCACATTTTCACTAAAGACAAAAAAGAAGAAAAAAATGACCATGGGATACTACCAACAGTATTGAGCTGATATCATAACTAAGCAACACAGGAATTTGATGAACACATTCATATGTATACAATTAACAACTATAACTTTTTTTTTCAGAAGAATGGACTGTCTAGTAGTGCAAAAAGGTGTATGTGCAATGTACTGTAAAATAGGATTTGTAGGAATTATACCTGATTTTGACATTTAACACTTCAGAAAGAAATGGTAGTGATGCTATTATTTCTGATTTTTTTTTTAATGATTTTAATCATATTTGTCATATAAATGTAAAACACAGTGGCATTATTGTCAGCATTCAATATTCCAATGAAAAGTAATAAGACAAATCTGAAAAGCTTTTCAGCCCGCATGACAAAGGAAGTATCTCTTGAATACAGTTTGGGATTTTACTTTGGGAAATGTTTGTCATTTCCACAAGGGACTATGATTTTCTATTGCTAAACTAATTCATAATGCTGTTGTAGAGTAAAAATATGCCAGTAATCATCATTGGCTATCCCAGCAGTTCTCAAACTTTTCTCCCATGATTAAATTATTTTCAGGCCCCTTTACCCCTCACGGAACAAATCACCTCGAAAAATATGTATACATATGACAAACACTGTCAGTCAGGATCCTTTAACACCCATCCATTTTCTATACCACTTGTCCCATTCGGGGTCGTGGAGGGGGGCGGTGGCTGGAGCCTATACCAGCTGTCATTGGGCGAAAGGTGGGGTACACCCTGGAGTGGTTGCCAGTCAATCACAGGGCTGACGTATAGAGACAGACAACCAGGCATGCTCACATTCACACCTATGGCCAATTTTAGAGTCAGCAATTAACCTAATGAGCACGTTTTTGTCGCTGGGAGGAACCTGGAGTACCCAAAGAGAACCCACGCATGCACAGGGAGAACATGCTAACTCCGCACAGAAAGGCCCTGACTGGGAAGCGAACCAGGGACTTTCCTGCTGTGAGGCAACAGCACTAACCCCTGCGCCGCCGCGCAGCTCAATCTTTTAACATAGAACCTCAAAATGTTGTGACAACGATCACCTTAAACAGAGTTTTAAAAGTCTGACTCTTTGAAGATGAACAATTCCCTGAAAATAAAAACTTAGCAAACTGATTTTTTAAAAGATTTATTCTTCCAGTCTTGCAATAATTTCAGTAACTATGGTCGGCTTGTTTTGTGCTACAGATCTTCTCGGGTCCTGGGTGCAGCTGTCACCTCCAATTTTCACATACAGGGAATGCGCTGCGAACCGCCGGTGAATCATACTGCGGAGCAAATCACTCCCTCTCTGGTCTATCAGAGCATTTCCACAGCCGGCGCTGCATGCCAGGACTGACACTTCGCTCTGCTTCAGTCGAGATACGCTGCAGGTCTATTTTCATTGCCGGCCGCTGCCAAACTGCGTCAATACCCGCCGATCAGAAAGCTTGAGAGGAGGAAGTCACAAGCGGAGAATATCTGGTTCTTTCAAAATACAACACAATGCACAGACTCCTGATTGTAAATCATCACTATATCAACATTATGTCTCATCCTGCCATGAGAGCAAAGGGTCCCCGAGAGGTCAGTGGGTCACAGAGCTACAACGGCGCCATTGACAAGGAAAAGTTAACTTTTGGGGGATATTTAGCCAGAGAATTTTGCATAAAACCACAGATCCTTCAAGCAAACATTAACCTTTTAACTTCCTAATGTACTCACCCAATGGCGGAAGCATTACACCAGAAAGGATGATAAATTAAGCCCCAGGGGTAAAATAGTCTGCTGTTGACATACTATTTCTGTGTGAACTCGCAGTTCTCCCGTGATCTCTGCCTGCTGATCAGGACTACGCGCTGTGGCGCAGCACGCAGTCCTGATCAGCAGGCAGGCAGACTTGCTTTCAGTGGGCAAGGTCGCTCGCCTTTGGTTGGACCAAACCCGCGGCTCTTTGGTGTGTGGCGCAGTCGTTCTTTGTGGAAATTGCGGGTTAGAATGCCACTTGCAGTTCATTTTCAGTGTCCAGTTTTGATCTGTATTTTGTCTTGATTGAGTCAATTGCAGAAAAACCTATCTCACACAGGTAGGATTTTGCAAAAGGGAGGAGTGTGGCCAGGGCTCTCCTGCCTAGCAGGGGCTAGCAGGGTACTCCATTTCAAAATACAGGCAATGTCTTGATGTTGAACTGCTCCTCTTCCCCAGTGCTGAAGTCATCAGCTTGTGTTCTTTTGCCTTGGCATGTCCCACCTTACCATGACACCACACCCCCATGGGGGGAGCCATGGCCCATTTTGTGAGACACATTTACATCACTGTGGCACATTCTTCATCCTTTATGATAACAGGCTTTTATGCATGTATTTGTAGTATTTTAATCAACCTTATTATTACCTAAATAATCTGGATAGCAACATCCAGTGTAGCACTTTGCTATAAGCATGAACATCATTTGATTTGATGTAGTGGCACAATAATATTAAGTTAAAAAGTGTCTTATCCCCCCCCCCCCCCCCACCCCCAAATTTTTGTGGATTCTTGTAGCATTTAACTGAAAAATAAGCATTCATTCATTAGTTTTACATATTTTGGCATTCAGCTGCTTTGGTGTGACTGAAGTTGTGTTTCTACTGGCAAATCAGCCTAGAAAACGTGATTTCAACTCTATTACTTAACTAAATCTTCTTTTAAACAGTTGCTCTGCTGTATTTTTTTTGGTGAAAACAGCAGACTTCAACTCTGATGGCAACTCTGCAAGGATTCCTGAAGGTCAAATTGGTAATGTTTTAATGTTTCAGTTTTTAGCTGTTTGCCATATGCCATGAACACTACATAAGCCACTTTGGAATTTAGATTTAGCTCATTGGGATGCAAAACAAATTTTTGCTTGAAAAACTGACTTTATGATGCTATCATGTCTCATCAGGACTCATCATTTACCTACCAAGGAAGCAGCACAGCTGGCAACACTGCAGTGGTGCTGGGAGAACAGCTTACATGGGCATACAGGACAGCAATGAAAAGAGACATAAAAGACCTTATGGCTTCATGTTTCCCTCATGGGTTTGAAGACACCTTGGCCAAAAAAAGCATAAACCACAAATTTCAGTATCATTTAGCCAGACAAGATTATTTGTGTTTAAATCAGACCAGGTAAATCTTAGACCAACTATTTTAATTGATTTTTTTCTTTGTTTTTTTTTCTCTTCTTTTGTCTGTGTTGGTATAAAAGTAGCTGAGTCAACTTTCTGATTTTCTTGATAAACTAGAAAAGCACTCAGAGAGCACAGACCTCCGCCATTAGCCCTTTCTCCCAATAGTACAGAACCCTTAAAAAAATTCCTGGATCCAGATGGTGATCCGGATCACTCCCAAAATCTAATCAGTTCTTCCTTATGCCATTCCTGACGTTTGGATGTTGGATTGGATGAATGTTCTGCCTGTCACATCTTTACGGGCCAATCAGAGCAACAAAACACATGACGTAGCCGTTACCGAGGCTTGCCACTACGGAGGAGTAAACTCCATTGAGCTGCATAACGCGAACCATGGTGACTGAAGACATGTAAGTACATGACTTTGTCGTTTTTGAAAAGAAAACAACTCAATGCTGTTCTTTGTTCTTCTTTTAGCGAAGAAATATCAAGTTCTGATAAAACATACCCTTTAGCAGCATCCACACTGATGTCTTCTGCCATAATTCAACCCGGCCTCATGTCACTGCTTGCCTACGACTCTGCCGCACCTGAAAGTACTGCCTCTTACTCCTCAAACAAGGCTGATTGGTCCTGTCAATCTCTTACAGGGCCCATCTCTTTATATGGGAGCTTTGCAAGATGGATTCACCAGTGAGAAACACATGGGCAAATCCCATGCTTTGTAAGGTCAGTAGCCCTGTGCATAAACTCAGCATGGAGCAGATCGAACAGGGCAGGAGTGGTGCCAAAACAAAAATTAAAATATCCAATAAAATTTTAGAATGAAATACTCCGTGTTGACACCAGACAAATGCCAGACCGTATTTCCTTTCAATACATCGACAAAACATCATCACTCCTCTGACCTGACTATGGGTTCTACTACACTCCATTATGACCTTTGTAGTAGTAGTGAAAGGAAATATGTTCTGGTACTTTATTCAGAAATTTTACCAGATATTTTAATTTTGGTTTCGGCAGTTCTTCTTGCCCCGTTGATCTGCTCCATGCTGAGTTTATGTGCAGGTCTCCGGCATCCTGCAGAAATAGAAGTCCATCTGCTGCTCAGGGCTCTGCCGTAGCAGAGATGCAGCGCAGCAGAGCTGCTGGAAGCATTCTCATTAACTAAAACTAAAACCTATCTGCTTCGTTGCTGTGCTTGAGTGGAGAAGGACTGAATACATATCTAGTGGATTTTAGGGGTAAGAAATAGTTCACACAGGATGTGTTCTGTGTAATGGGTTATGTAAACAACACATTGTTTTGCTTTTCTGGGATTGATTTGCCATTCATTTCTATGTGATTGCATTATTTTGTTGCTTTTGCCATTGGTGAGTAGATTTCCAAATTAAACATATGTTTTCTATAAAGGATGAGTGGTCTCATGTTAAATGCAGTGGTTTTCCACCTCAGAACTTTATTTTATCAGTGGTGCCACAGTAACACTGACCCACTGACTGGTATTTCAAATGCAAAGTCTTGCAATTTTCAGCACAGGGATCTTTTTAGCATATGCTTCATTCTTCTTCCTCCAGACATGCTATTGATTGTTTCATCTCTCCACAGAACCGAATCCCTAAACCTCTGTGGCTTATTTATATGGCTTTGAGCATAGTGGAGCTGACTTTTCTTGTGTCTTTTGGATCAGCAGTGGTGTACATCTTGGAGTTCTGGCATGGAAACTGTCAACGTGCAGTACGTGCCTTACTGTACTCACTGAAACCTCAGTCCCTATTGCCATCAAGTTTTGTTGGAAATCTTTTTCAGTCACTCGAGGGTTTTTTACAACCTGTTTTCACTTATCTGGTTGCCATCACTCATAGCTTCCTTTTCTGCCCTGTCCAAGTTAGTGTAACCACTGTTCCTGTAACTTTGAACTTTCAAACGATGCTACCAACAATGTCTCGAGGAACATTCAGTGCCTTTATTTGCTTTTTGTATCCTGCTCCGTTTATGAAGGGCAATGATCTCCTATCTTAACTTTTTGGACCATTCTTTTGACTTTTAAATTTAAAGAGGACATAATATGCAAAAATCACTTTTCAGGCTTTTCTAACAGAAATATATCCCCCTAGCCTGTCCACAATCCTCTAAAGTACTGGAAAAACTCATTCCCTTCCACCTTCCCTCCACCTTTCAGAAAATGTGTGCTAAAACAAGCTGCTCTCAGATTTTAACTCTAGTGACCTCACACAAGGACTAAGTGCCTGCCCCAGGTTTGATTGGCCCTCCGCAATTGGGGGAAAGTTCCGCCCTCCTCTACTGATCCTCCTGTCAGCTGCCAGCAGAGATGCTGGATAGCTCAGTGGGTTACCCTGTTGACCATGGTCTGGGAGGTTGATGGTTCAAATCCCGGTCAAGTCCTAAACTCTGGATAAAAGTGTCTGTAACATCAGAAGTGCTGCATCCATTTCCTGAGAGGGGTGTGTCCAGGGGCGGAATCAGACAGCTAATTACCATTTAAAGCCACAGAAATGACTCATTCTGAGACAGGCTGAAACAGAGGGGTTTTTGGCCATGCAAAAATCCAATACAGGAGTGTTTTTCAGCAACAAACTTCACAGGCATCTTTTGGGGGCCTCTGAGAACAATATAAACTTGTCTTAAAAGGGTAAAATATGTCCTCTTTAAAATGTGTAGTCAGTCATACAGTAGTACTCAACAAAACCCCCGCAGTTCAGGTGTTCATGTGTTCCAGCTCAAGAAACCTGATGCAACTAATGAAGCCCTTCATTAGTTGCATCAGGTGTGCTTGAAACATCCCTGGTTTGGCATATTTTAGCTGTTGTGAGGGATTCTGTTCAGGGGTTGAATAATTTTGAGACCTGAATAGTCATTATAAGTTGCATTTTCAGTTGAATTTGGGGAAAGCACTTGAAACATTTGTTGTGTTGAGCTATTTCAGTACCTTTTGTTTGATTTCAGTGCAAACGGCTGAGAGTACATATTCACCATAAACCTGATGTGCAGTGGGGTTGAATGATTTTGATTGCAACTATATATACAAACTGGTTTCAATTCACCATCTCACTATTTTGTCTCCAATTTTTCCTTTCCTCCAAAATATTTGTATGCACGGGTCATACTTTGCATGGGAGTTGTACATGCCAACTTCTGGGACCATTGTGTCAATACACAAGATTTAATGAGGCCCCCTGGTCTTTTAAGAACTATTTTCTGTTTCTGTATCCTTGACTCAGTGTTTAACATGTCCCTTGTGGGCAGTACGGTAGTAAGGGTTGGTTGTCACACTTTTACTCTAGTAAACTCTAGTTGCTCATCATCAAAACATCTTTCATCTTTCATCAAAACATCTTTCATTTTTCCTACATTAAACTGAAGCTTAAGGTGTTGGCTTAAAATGTGTATCCCTCCCATTTTTCAAGTTATTGTAACAAAGAAGTAATTAACAATCTGAGACACTATGAGACATTGTGACAACCAACATTACCACGGGGATAGTTGTCACACACTATGGACTTGTTTGTCACAATATGGGGAAAAAACAGGCAAGGAGGCAGAACTAAATTTGAATCATGAATTGCATTGACAAGTTGACAGATACATAACTTAACACATCTTACCACAAAATTAGCAAGAAACATGAACTGAAATATTTTTAGGCCAGCCTATAAGCCTATAGCAACAAATAGGCCTAACAATAATAGCCTACTCAATTAGGCTACACCCATTCACTATCTGAGTTACACTGATGGCAAATAGGGCAAGAAATGGGCAAAAACCTCTTCTCTGCACAAGACAAGCTGTCGGTGTGGCTCTCTGCTCTGGTTTTAACAAGAACTGACAGTGGTAACTTTTTTTTTTTTTTTCAGTCAATGATTGCATATGACAGATCCAGGATGCATTTTTTTAATATAATGCATAGCTTCCTGCATGAAGCTGAAATTCATATCTGATTTGGAGCCTTCTTTAACTTAATCATGTATCCTCACAATTATTTCTTAGGTGTTAGCACTCTTTCAAACCTCATCCCAATGCTCTTGTGAAGACAAATAATCAGCCAGACAAATGTAACAAAAACCCTACACATTCTAACCTTTATTGGATAATGAAAAGGTGCATGAGTACAGTTTGTAACTGTTGCTAACTGAATCACATTTAATCACCCCTCTATGACTCTCCCACTCAGCATATACACACAAAAAAACATGAGGAGAAGAAAATCAAAATTTCAAAGTAGTAAATGTAGGAGGAGGGAGTAGAACTCCCTCTCTCTCTGTGGTTAAAAAATACATTTGGGGCAGCATTATAGTGTCAGATTGTTTTTGTGTGTCTGACAGCCACAGTTTATCCCTGTGACACAGCTCTCTTCAGTTGAGGGCACTGAGACATTTTTTGGAACCAAAGGATGACAGAAAGGTCCTGTCCCTCAAAGAAATAAAATATTACCCATCTCCATAATCCACCCATTCCTAAATGGAGGAGAAAGGGAGAAACAGGGCAGCAGACAGAAACAAAAAAGAGAGGGGAAGTGAGATAGAAAAGGGTAGAATGATTAAAAGATGACAGAGAAACGCCTGTACAGAGAGAGAGGGTGTGTAAGAAATATGCAGCTGAGCAGAACCCAAAGGAGAAGAGGAGTGAATGGAGAAATTACAGAAAATAATAAATACTGTATGCAAGTATACATGCAAGTAAGACATGTGAAGGGACATGCTTGGTGATTTGGACATATAGCTGACAAGGACCTGGGAAAGGGATAATAATTGGATGTCATTGTTGCCTACCCAAAAAAAGAGATGAGACCAGGAAATTAAGTCGTGGCTTAGTGCAGGGGCCATGAAGACAAACCAACACTCACTGAGTCTGATGGCAGCTTTAATAAGTGTCAGGGTATTGTCTAACATTTGTAATTGTACGAGCCAGTGCCACAAATTGAGAAGCCCAAAACAGGAATATTATAACCATTTGAGTATTGAAACACCATGCATACATATGTAGCTTCATGCTCAATGATACATGCTTACTCTCTGTGGACATACTTCATTGTAATAAAGAACGACAATGGAATATTTCTGATGACTGAGTCATCATTTGATATGCTACATGAAGTTTTCTCTGAGGGGGAGTCAACCTACTTCCACATAGACATGGGGGGAAAACAGAAATAGAGAGAAAGAGATATTATATAAAGAGAAAACAACAGATAATGCAGCAAGAGAACGCTCTAACCCATCACTTACAGTGTTAACCATCAGATGAGGGGGTAATGTATATGTCGAGAATGGGGTGAATACTCAACGCAGCTATATGGTAATATGTCAAGACAAGGAATTCATATTTTATATCTGTCTTTGATAGCTTGATTTTTTTTTTCTACCAATGAACTCAATTTAATCAAATGGTTAAACACAGCAAATCAAAGCTGTTTAACAGTCATTCAGGTGGCAGACACAAAAGATACCTGACACCAACACTGCATACAACTATTGTTTATATTAGTCATTCAAAAATAAGTATCGTATCTCTCTGGCAATGCATGCATATAAAAAATAGGATTCCTGTAAAATGGTCTTTCTACACAATCCTGAAAAAATTGGCTGGACAGGCTAAAGAGGACCTGACCAAAAATGTCCATTAAGTGCCAGTATTGATCCCTAAAGGGACAATGTCTCCAACTATTGATTTTAAATGGGTCTGTTGGTAGCTAAAGGATCCTATTAAGTTTCAACTGAGTGCAATTCTGAGGGTTTTAGGTTAACAGCAGACAAAACTGCACCTCTAAAATGACAGTAGCGAAATAAAGTGATGGTTGGAGTTTCATTTATGACCTTATGCGCCCTGCCTCTTAATGGGACCCCTCTAATAATTCACAATACAAGATTGCCCCCTATATACTGTATATATACAACATTTAGTTATATAATTTAAGATAATCACAAATAACAAAGACAGAGTTTCAGTATCTCCAAGTCGGTTTGGTATGTTACAGCTTTAGAGTTAAACTAATCAGGTCAACACAATAGCAAAACATCTCACAGTAAAGTGAATTCAAAAATTCTAACAGGTTGTTAATGTAAAAGACATATATTCTCATCACACCAGCAGCTTTATAACAGACAACCATGTTCATTTTACAAAAAGCACAGTATGAATATGTGAGGCACGATTCCTAGATATATTGTGTACTGACATTTTTACAATAAATACATGTATATTTGTTAAAGAAACAGTATAGGACACAATGGGCTCTCTTCTTAATGTTTTCTGAGAGACACATTATTAGAAACTGTTACAGAAGCACAGGAATGTTAAAGTGAATATTGGAACATGTCAGCCATGACAGGCACTCAAAAGGTTAGCAGCACAAATGTCAGAATAGATGATTTTAAATCAGACAAGGAGCTGACTGATAATTTTAATAGTTTTTATCTCAGGTTTGATAAAGATAATTTTTAAGATGAAGTGGATCAAATAACTGCATCTACTGCATCTTAATTTAAAGAGAGCTCATAGGGACTGCGGAGGAACCTCTGCAGGTCGTCCACAGGAACAAAAGATGGGTGGATGATGCAGTTTTAACTTCTTAACTTTGTTTTAAACACATTTAGGGCCAAACTACACATGCACATTTCCTGTTTTTAGATTTTTCATCAATTTGTAACACAATTTAGTCCTATATTTTAGTCACCAAATTATTATCTAGTTTTATCCTGTGTCCTGGCATTGTTGCATGGATTTGACTTTTTGATGGACAGTTCCCAGTGAGGATAAACGACTCTCTGTCTGATGTGCTCTTCTTCTCCACTGGTTTTCCACAGGGCTGTGTCTTCTTGCCAACTTTATAAATTCTGTACACCAATAATTGTAAAAACTCCAACCAGGACGACATATTTTGAAGTTTGCAGATAGTGAGTTTATAGAATGATAGAATGTTATTGTCTACTGAGAAGAGAGTACTCTTTAGCTGACTATCTCATGCATGTGATAAACCCCCAACAAAGGAAAATTTTAACAATGTACAGACTCAGTGACCATAAATTAGAAATTGAAACAGGTCGTCATAAAAAACTGGAAACCTGACAGTTTGTAAACATGATTTGGGAAAAACTGAAGATGAAGTTCACTTTCTCCTAACCTGCCCACTGTATAAAGCTGTAACAAAGAACTTTTTGAGCCAAGTGTCAGCATCAGGATCACATTAAGAAATAATGAGACTGTGTCTAGCTGAAGAATCTCAACATGTACACCTAGCTGCTTGTTTTGTTTCTGAATGTCACTAGATTAGAAATATAAGGAGTTATAATAGTAAATAACTTTGTGGTTTTTTTATTTTTATTTATCTATTCTGTTTTATTCTATTATTATCAATTGTATTGTTGTGATGGTCATTATTATTCATTGTTTTTTGATGTACTCTGCTCTGGCAACAAAGGTTTTAACCATTCATGCCATTAAAGCATATTTGCACTTGAACTTGAACTTGAGTTGATTACAGGGGGAGGATACAGTACCTAGATCAGGTGACCTGGTGGATGATTTTAATCAGTGATATGATGACTTAGCAAGACTAGGTAAAAACCTAGAATGTGGCTGACCACAACTATCTGGGATGCTTGTTGAAATGCCTGACTGAAATGTGTGTTCTGGCAGAGTGATTTTGTCATGATTGTTAGTAGTTTGCACACCCAGAGGGCGTCAGTGAGACTAGTGACGTCACCTCCTCCCGCAGGTCTTTTTGCTTGGCAGCTGTCCCAGTCTTCAACTTTTCAATGCTCCATTTCTCAGTGGCACCTCCTCTGATTGGTGCCCTGTTAGTGGCCATTATTAGCTTGACCAGTATGGATTGTGATTTTGTACACCTGATTACGGCGCAACGCCGGGATCTGAGGTGTTTTTGGGTTTTTTTACACTTATGTTGTATGTCCAAATAGCGGTGGCCATGACACCTGTGGAGACCGTTATTACCTGCCCATGGATCTCCTGTGTTTTCCACATGGCATACTGTTTCCCTTTAATGACCACCCTCAGCTGTTCTGACCACAGTGGATGTGTTTGATCCTCATACTCCGGCTTTAAACACCGCTCTCTGACGCTGCAGACTCTGTGTTGGTACACGTGAATAGCCAAGCTATTCATAGCCTGCGGTGTCAATTAGTACTTTTCTCTGAACTCATAACTTATCAGCCCCACACTGCTGTGTTATGCTCTGACAGCATAGGATCATCTGATTATGCCCTCGGATCGCTGTTTTTGGGGACAATTGCAGAGTTTGAATGCTTTAAAGCGAAGCTACTGCTAGCCCAGCAGCGACAGTCTGCTAACTTCACCAATTACATTATTGAACATTTCCTTATGACTCTCCATGGCCATAACTCCCCATTTCATTGGTTTAGTTTGCTGGATGTGGTTGTTATCTTTGAAATGAGCCATCCTGATTGCTCTGATATGTCTTGGATTCTTTATTAGATGAGATCGTGTGGGCTTCCCATTAACCCTTTGTGGTAGCCACATGCTAACTTGTCATCAGCCTGTGCTCCTAACAGCGGTCAAGGTCGTAGAAAGCTATGTTGAATCAGACTGGAGATACAACAGAGAGTGGAGATACAACATTTTTTTCTGTCACAGAAAGCTTTCAGTGTTGCTCTCTGCGCTTGTTTGGATTCAGACACGTTGTCTGGTTCAGACAGAAGCTCCGCTGTGGCTCAGTCCCTAATGACAGGCCTACTAGTCATTAGCTGGGACACAACAACTCATTAGCTGTATATAACAACTAATCCGTCCCTGTAACTGTGACATTGTCATGCCAAAGCGGGGGGCAGAAGAGCAGCATCTTCATTTTCTTTGCAGATAGCTTTCCGTGTTGCTGTCAGTGCTAGCTGTGATGAAGAAATGTGTTGTTTTGGCCAAGGCCGAGCTAACGGTTGGGTAGTCCACAAGCATTCACACAACAAGTTCCCTTTTCCCCCTCAACTGTCACATAATCATGCCAAAACAGCTCAGCAGAGGAGTAAAAACATCTTTCCCAACATGAAAAGCTTATAGGGTTGTTTTATTCTTTGTCATGCATTAATGTGGCCCAGTTCTGGTGAAACAGAGACTGAAGCTATATCTGAGTATTTAGAGGAGTGGAGGCAACCATTACAGGGCTTTCAGCACAAGTAAACCCCACCCATAGAGCAACTCTGTATGGATGAGCCATACATAAATGATATTAACTCGAGCCTAGTGAGTGGAGGCAGCCATTAGTGACAGCATTCAGTCCAAGCAACTCTGTAGTATATGGTTTATACAAAAGCGTCACTCACTCAGTAACTTACTGACCAACTGACAGACAGACAGACAGACATACTCCGACACAGACATTGCCATATGTAGGGCTGCCCTCAGCAGTCAGCCAAAACCTGAATGTCAAGAAGACCAAGGTCATGTGCATATGTCTCTTAACATCAATTAAGGGGGAGAATGTGGAGCATGTTCCCAGCTTCAGGTACTTTGGTGTTGTCATCGAAAGTAAGCCATGCTTTTTTTTTTTTTTTTGGTTATAGTATTTTATATTTTAGTTCTTAGCTTTTATTCGTATTTTAGTTTTTGCTTATTTTTATCCTTTTATCATTTTTTTAGGATCTCCAGTGTTTCCTCTGGGGGAGCTCTCTGCACCAACAGCGGTGGTCGGCTGTGGCTGCTGGGGTCTGTCTCGTGGGTTCCCAGTGGAGGTTTGGTGTCTCTGCCTCATCTCTCCTCTGGGTCCTGTGTCGGTGTCCTGTAGTGGGTGACTCTCTGCTCCTGGTGCAGACAGCTCCTCTGATGGCGCTTTCTCAACTGGTTCATCTGTACTCAGCCTCTTGTACTCAGCCTAATGTCCACTATTTTAGTGTGTGTGTGTGTGTGTGTGTGTGTGTGCATGTTTGTGTATGAGTGAAACAGTGTGTGCGTGTGTGAGTGGGTGTACATGTAACTGTTGTCTGTGGGGTGGTTGATAGTGGGATAGGGTGGTTGTGGGTGTGTGGGTGTGAGGGAATGACTTTAATTGTCTATGTTAAGCAAAAGGTGGGGGTGAGTGGCTGGGTTTGAGGGAATGTTTTTATTTGTCTATGTAAAGCACTTTGAGTTACATGTTATGTATGAAAAGTGCTTTAGAAATAAAGTTTGATTGACTAATTGATTGATGCTTCAAGAGTACTGTATCAGTGTATAGAAAACATCTCAGCATCCCTGCACTTGCTCCAGAGGCTCAACGGGTTTGGGGTGTGCAGTAAACTAATGTCACTGTTTTATACCTCCATGGTAGAATCTGCCATGCCCTTTGCCATTATCTCCTGGTTCGGTAGCCTGTCATTAGGAGATATAAAGAGGTATAACACGTTGTTTAGGTTGCCAACATCTAAGACTCAGGAAAGCATACAGTGTGTGTCTGAGTTTGTGTGATTGTGTGGCTGCAAAGTAGATTTCCCTCTGGGGATAATACAGTTAAAGTAACTGTCAAATTCAGAACAGTCGCAGGCACGATTTAAAATGGAAAATCTTAAATAATGGGGGAAGAAAAAAACTGAAAATGACATTGATCAATCAGGTAGCTTTTTCAAACCACAGAAATATGCACATGAAAACACAGCACTGTGACCTTCAATAAGGAAAATATTGGTGGGACAAATGTTAGTTTTTCCTTAAAGAAAACTGACAAAAATCCCATCCTGCAACCTGCCACTTTATGCAACTGCTTGTACAAGAACATTTTTTATGGTAAGGGGAGCCAATGAGTGTAAAACTGAAAATGTAGATTTAAGAGGACCTCACTTGTCTAACCCTATGTACCACATTATTATTATTATTATTATTATTATTATTATTTTGAATAAAAAAGGTAACTGCCAGGACTTTAAACAAAATCTTAATTTCAATGCATGTTTGAGTCAGTGTTTTATGAATTCAGTCACCTTTTTAGAATTGATGTGCCAAGAATCATGACCTACTTTGCATTTTAAACTTAGCTTTGTGTTGCTAATCTTGATGGTTGCAATGATTTTTTTCTTCACATCTTTGCTTAACTTGAAATGGAGTGTTATGTGTGAAACAGTCAAGGTCTGTCCATGAGTTCCCCTTTTAGCCTTTTTTTCATGTGATTTTACTGTCCACCATAGTGATATGGCTATATAAAAGGAAGTTTCAAGATGTCTAGCCTTGTCCCACACTGTTTGTGGTCACCTTGTCCTCCCTGACACTTCAAGGATGGTTGCTGTGAGTGCATGTTAGGTCTGCGCATGTGTGTGTGTGTCATTGTCAGCATTCTATCTTTCCAGGTCTCAGCTCCTAAAGGAATACTTTCCCCATAGGCAAACACCCACTGATCCTCACAACCCCTTCCTGTAACTCCAGTCCAATGCAGGTGCACACACAGATTTGGATGCACACATGCATGCTCATAAATGCTCAATTCTCAGTCAAAAAGGCATTGGAATTCAGCCCATGTAGCTTACTTTGGGGTCATGACTTTCTGCTGTGTACATGGCCCAGAGCTATATAGCAGGAAGAGAGTGCACACTCTCTGTGATCTCTGTCTCTTTCAGTGTTCTGACCCCCTCTCCTCAAACCCACCTACCCACCCACACACATACAGCTGCTGAATAATGTTTGAATTTTATTTATTTTATTTTTTTGCTCTCAAGCACCAGACAAAAGAGAAGTGATGTTAACGTTTCCCTCTTTTCTCATTACTTCTCTGAGAGGACAATCACCCCTGTCTTCTTTGTCAGCACCTCTCTTTTTTCCTTTCTTACCTCTTTTACTCAACTAAACTGACTGAACAAGTGATATTCTTAAATGGACTGAAGTTTTTCACACCTGGCAGGAATTAAAAAAAAGAACCTTCCAAATAAAAAATAGTAAAAAATGCTTTAGTTTTCCAACATGTAAGATGAAATTTGAATGATGACAGAGCTTCCATTGGGGTTGGATCAGAAAGTAAATCACCTCCCTAACACAATTTGGGGAAAACAATGCAGAGAAGGCATTTGTCTCCTCACATTCGACGCAGTTAAAATTGAACAAATATCTCCTCTTGCTTGGTAAAACAAAGGAGCAATGATGAAATTGTCTCAGTAATGCAGACTGGAGCCCTTGCCATCTTATAAAGATGTCTATCAGAATGACTAGACCCCTCCCCTAGCTTGAGCTCTCTTCCTCTTCCTCCTTTTCTCTATTTTATACTGTTTTTCTGTTTAACCTATCTTTTAAACCTTTTATCTCCATATTTTCATCCTTTTCTCTTTGTGAACTTTACACTCTGCAGCACGTTCCTCATCATTCAATTGCATTTCTATAAACCCAAATCATGTTTCCTCTTTATTCTCTCACCACCTCATCCTGACACCCTCTCTGTCTTCATCCTTTTCGTCACCCTCTTTCTCACTCAGCCTTCTCATCCTTCCCCCTCTTCTTCCCCTTCCCCCTCCCTGTCTGTATCTCACTCTGTCCTAGTTTCCGCAGCCTGCGTTATGAATTATGTGCAACTAGCTTGCCTCATGAAAGAATCATCTTGGCCAATGAATAATAGATGCTAAGGAGAATAGAAGTGTAGGTTACAAACTGTGTTTACCCTGGCTGCCTCATCTACTGTGTTATTAATTTCATCACATTTAAACTTTCTTACTGACTCATTTGATAAAGCAACAAAGTAGTTAATAACAGGCTGCTAAAATCTCTTTAATTTGTCATGGATGGGAAGTACAAGTGTAGTTCACACTTTCTAATGCTACAGTATTGTATGTCAACGAACAAAAGACTAAAGTTTAGATAAAATGTAGATAAAATGGGGGGAAATGTAAGCCTAAAAAACCTCTCCCCCTTTCTTGGCCACTACCTCAGACATTTAATGATGGGATGGATGATTTTTGAAAACAATCAAGTAAAAATAAATGTAAGTGTTTTGTATGAAAAAATATGTTTACAGTGATTACAGGAATGATCACCATCCCTAATGGTGATTGCTACAAGAATCTTAAACTTGTGGTCCATTGTTTGCTCATGCAAAGATATTCTAAATTCTTTGCACTGATGAAGTATATCTGCTCGAAATAGCAGAACCAGCGTAGTTGCTGCAGAATTTTCATATCATATTATTATTTCAGGGAGGGATGGTTACCAAACTGAAGCTAAATAAATAACTGCATTAAGTAAAAATTTGATTTCTGTTTGATAAAACAGAGTGATGCAAAGTGCATGTCAGTGTTTTGACAAAAGGCAGATACCCTTTGCTTGATAGAGTAAATACACACTACTGGAGGCACTGTTAATGAAGTTTGAAAGTGGATATGAGTTGACAATTGGCTTAAACTGATAAGAGTCCTTTTATCAAAATTAATACAACAGATTCAGAGCTTGAATACATACATCTGGTGCCTTAGTTGGAGATTCATCTTTGTAATGAGTCTTGCTATCAAGCAAGCCTGTCAACTGTTATCTAAACTTTCCCCTGACCAGTACTAACACAAACATCAGATTTCAAGAGGCTTTGTTGGGAAATAATGCAGCAATTATTCATGACTGTACTGTTATGAGAAAGAAAAGAGAAATATACCTTGCTAGATATATAGTTGGTTATATAGTTACAGTGGGGCAAATGTGGCTCAGTAGGTAGACAGCTGTCAGAAGGTTGTGGGTTCGATCCTCAGCTCCTGTAATCACATGTTGATGCATCTTTGGGCAAGACTTTTAACCCCAGTTTTCTCCAACTCTTTCTTGGTGGCACACAAATGTGTATTGATGCATAATTAATGAATGCATAATAATGAATGGGATTAGATAATAGTGATGGCTAATTCTCCATAGCAACCTTTTCCATCAGTGTATGAATGTGGAGTGCATACAGTGCTTAACAAATTTATTAGACCACCACCCAATGTAAGGTTTATGCCACAGCTGCCCTAAATTAACAGCATTGGTAATTACCAAAATCATTTTTTACGTTTCTGCAATGGTTAATACACCAATATGTAGAAGCTCTTTAACCGAAATGATATTTTGCATGCTAAAATATAATTACTATTGTTATCCATGAATTTTCAAATTTACTGATTTACAAGAAAACTGAAAAAATAGTAATGCACATTATTATTTCTTGATTAATATGTCAAATTGTAGTTATTTACTTGCATTCCTTAACAGAAAAATTAGTTTTAGTGGTTAAATGTTATGCTTAATTAATTTCTGACTTCTCAGGGAAGCCCAGTGAGCCGGCTCAAATTTGGGTATAAAAAGGTGAATTCAGTTTGAAATTCCTCATTCCTGTTCAAAATGGTAACACGTCGAGAGCTCACTGAAAATGAAAGAGTCCACATTAAAGCACTTCATGATGCTGGATGGTCTCTGAGACAAATAGGCAAAGATGTAGCCTAAGTGTTCTCACAGTGTGGTCAAGGATGCTTTGGAGTCAATTGCCCAGACTGGTGCTTACAAAATGCGCCAAGGAAGAGGCAGGAAACCAAAGTTAACTGAAGCAGATATCAGACACTTCAAGATTTGAAGTACTAGAGACAGAAGGAAGACCACTGCTGATCTTGAGGCAGAGATGAATGCTTCTAGATCAGAGTCTGAGAAAGTCTCCAGAATGACCATAAGCAGACGACTGACGGAACAAGGCTTAAAGGGAAGAATAGCTGCTAAGAAGCCATTATTGAGGCCTGCAAACATCCAGAAACACCTCAGATTTGCCAGGGAGCACAAACACTGGACTGTTGATGGCTGTAAGAAGGTACTCTGGATGGACGAGTCCAAGTTTGAACTCTTTGGTCAGCATGGTCGTGTTTATGTCTGCAGAAAAGCTGGAGAACGTTTTGATGCCAGATGCATTGCACCCACGGTGAAACATGGTGGAGATTCCATTATAGTATGGGGTTCCATTTGTGGATATGACCTGGGCAAATGAGTGAAAATCGACGGTATCATTAACAAGAACGTCTACTACAACATCTTAGTGCATCATGGAATCCCTTCTGGACTGAATCTGATTGGTTGTGGGTTCATATACCAACAAGACAATGACCCCAAGCATACTTCAAAGCTGTGCAGAGACTATTTGACCAAGATAAAGGAATCTGGAGTACTGGAACTGATGGGCTGGCAAAGTCAAAGTCCAGATTTGAATCCTATTGAACAAATTTGGGATTTAGTAGATTCAAAGATTGATCATACAAAAGTTTCATGTAAAGCAAGTCTGTAGGAACAGCTAGAAACTATTTGGAACTCAATAACAAAAGAGACTGTGGAAAAGTACATAAAAACAATGCCAGCAAGAATGCAAGATGTTATCAAGGCCAAAGGAGGCCATATAAAATATGTAGTTTTTTGGTTATTATGTGTGAAAACAGGAATATTTAATTGTTTCAGTTTGTTATTTGCCAAATAAATAACAATAACATTTTTGGTTTTAAACAAGTTTTTGAAAGATTTCTAAAAATATTTTTTTCTTGTTTTTATGACAGGTGGTCTAATAAATTTGTCAGCATTGATTTATATATATAACAACTCCTTGATTTAAAAAAACAAATTTAATTTTTTTAATTACATTGCCATATAGAAACAAAATTTAACTGCTTATTTCCATTTTTGTCATCAACAGCTTATAAATACCAAGATGTTGTGTTCTATACCCTCAGAAGTCATTTGCTTTTTGATCTGTTACAGAAATACCAGGAACAAGAGATATCCACGAGTCCTAAATATGCTTCTAACAAAATTACAGAACAAAAACTTAATAGAAGCACAGTGAGGATTAAAACATCTGAAACAAATATGCTATCAGCATTCCAGTCAACATGTGGGATTGTAAATTGCCTGTTGCCATCTTTGCATGGAATTAGCATTTACTGTAAACTTCTAGCAACTGATGATAATCACAGAGGACATCTTCGTTTTAAATCCCATGCAATCAAAAAGAATCCTTCCACATTTAAACACATGCAGTACGTCCATGAATAATACTAATTTCCTACAAAACTGCATCTAGGTAATTGGGGCCAAATTTTTGTTATTCAACATTCTGTGGGTCTTTTTCTGCGCCTTTTAACCCATCAATAAAACAACATTGTAAACACAGGCATTGACATACAGTATAAAGGCTTTTTATAGTGCTTTTTGTCCAATTTATTTCAGTGTATGTTCACAACTAGGATTTAAGTCTGGAGATTGACTTGGCCAGTGCAAAACCTTCCACTTCTTGCCCCTGATGAACTCCTGTGTTGTTTTGGCTGTGTGTTTTGGGCCATTATCTCTGCATATTTTCAGAATATTTTCTTTGGGGAGTGTGGTCACAAATAACTACTTGGCAGACATTTGTTTACAATGATGGAACATCAGTTCCATGGTTGATTATTGTGCAGATCATAAGAATGCTAATGAAATAAGAAGCCTCAATTATCATATCTAAGAAAAGATCTGTACATACACAAGGAAATTTCAGAGGCAGATATAAGGTTGAATTTATTCACCAAAGTAATACCAACTTCAATCAGATTTGTAAAATAAAAAATGCTACATTTAAATTGTGATTGTTTCTTGTTTCAGACATTTTATGATTCACATTCCAAACCATTTTTATGTGAAATAATCTAAATTGGTTTTAACAAATTTTCATCAAGTGGTTCCTTGAGCACATGCACAGCAGGCTTTGAGGTGAATCAGTTGGCAGCTTCAGTCTGACGCTGTAAAGGATTTCTCATTTGGTAAAATACACTCCTTTATACTCATGTCTCTTTCTTGCATCCCTTTCTCAATTATTCCCTACACTGTAAAACCCAATTAGTAAACCTTACTTAAAAAAAAAATGCAGACCTAAACTTGCCCTAAGAAAAGTTAAATAACTTTTTGCCCTCAGTAAAGTCAATGAGATATTGTGTCCCGTATTTACAAAAGCTTTTATAGTGTTGTGCACTGGCACTTGAGGTAAAGTAACTTCAGATACTTAAGTAATACTCACTGAAAAACAGTATTTGTGGAGTAGCAGGTACTTAGCCATTCAAAGTTACATCAACTCAACTTTACTTTTACGTTTATGTTAGGTTAATTTACTTAACTTCCATTGTAATTTTCACTTAGATCTTGACCATATTTTAATTTCAAACATACATACCACTCACAGTCTAACTTTTGTGACACCAAGTGGGGATGAAGGAAAGGTGCAGTCTGAATCAGGATGTCCTTTCCATCATGTTCAGAACAACAGCCATGCTAAACTCGTCTTCCTTACTATCTACTTATCTCACTTGCACCGGTCTAGCAGCAGCAAAAGCAGGAGAGTTGTTTTTGTGAATCACACATTTTGTGTCTATACGTCAAAATTTCACTTAATGGCCTTCTCAGTGGATAGGTTGGGTCTTCGTGACTTATCACACAATATTTAACCTCCTAAACTAAATTTTTTTTAAAAGGACCCCGTATTTCCTCACACTAATAGGAACAGGCTGTTCAGGGATCACATGCAAAAACTAGTATGTATGCATTATGTGTATACTCTGAGATAGGCTGGCAAGCAAGGAAGGAGAAAGAGAGCCAGGGGTAGATAGTTGTGTGGTAATTATAGATCAAGAGGATGGTAATTCTACTGAGTCTCTATCCCTATAGGGTGGGGGGAAAGGAGGGGGTAAGAGAGGAAAATAAAGAGGAGAGAAGGGGAAGACTTAGGAAAGGAGAGAAAAACGGGTGGAGAGAGAACAGGGGAATGTGCTACATAGGGAAAAGGATGAGGATCCAAAAGAAAGTAATAATTACTATCATAACCTTTTTTGTGATGACATTTAATAAAAGTGTTGTGATGTTTCTCTGCAGAGGAAGGAGAGAATTCCCTCTAGCCATGTAACCTGCTTTGGTGACCCTTTAAGGGCCTGCACAAACACTTACAAGTTCTCATTTGTATTTAAATTCAAATCTAGAACTCCATGTTTGAAAGCATTACCTTTTTTCTCCATGATCACTGCATCAGTATGAGTTACAATACAGCTGTGAATTCTTGTTTAACTTTGTCTTCCCTCATAAAGACTACACAACACAAATCCAACATGCTAAAACGAACAGATAATTTGTTTCTGGCTGTATGGGTACAAGTTCAGGGTACAAGAGTATGATAGGTTGATTATGACATGGAAAGTCACTTTACATACGCTTGTATCCCTGTCTACAGAGAAACACACTAAAAAGAAGAAAGGATGTGCCAGTGGCCACTTAAACCCTACAAAAAGGTTCTACAAAATGTTCCAGTGTAAATAAATGTTCTATATTTGTTATTGGTCAGCTCTTACACACTCACTTCAGGATTATACAGTTAAATAGTAAAACACTCCTATTCCTGTTAAAATCTTAATTCAGTCCCAGTGGTCTGAAAATATTTCCCATTTCAGAAACTAAGCATTTCATTCATTTAAACTTGAGGGTCCATTCTTTTTCTTATTCTTTTCAAAAAGTTGCTTTTTTGCATAAATCTCCTATAATATTTCCCAAAGGGATGTTACTTTGTGCACTGGAACTTTTATAAGCAAGGATAGCAGCCTTTGATTTTTTTTTTATTAAATGAATTGGTAAATATACTTTTGTTCATCAAATAACACAACAAAAAAATAAGCTGACAGCTTGTGCTGTTTAACATCATTTTAAAAGCAATATTGCTTGTACGATTGTAAAAGGGGAACACAATATTAAATACATTTTAAATACAAATCTACACTGCCAGATTTACACTGCTTAAGTCTGCGCTGACTTCAAAACGCATATATACAAGGTGAGACCTGGCCTAGGATTTGAGTGTTTCCTCTGCTCACATCCAGATTGATAGATGGTAACCTGTGTGTGAAAATGACTGTAGTTCTCTGCCAGGTCTTTTACCATTAACACTCAGCTAAGGAGAAGGATTTTATCTTGTAAAGTTTGCTACATTCAGAATTTAAAGCTTATATGCACCCTCCTTTTTAGTAATGGCATGTTCAGACACTCACAGGTGACGACAGATGGACTCAGAAAAAAGAAGTCAGTGGGCCTCATTCACCAATATCCTCATAAGATTGAAAAAAAGATCGCTTTGTTTTTAGTACGCTATCTTCTGAAGAATAGTTGGCAAATCTGAGTTTTAAATATATTCAAGATCACACTCTGCCCAGTGTTACATTGTGCTATACAAAACACTAGGAATAAGAAAAAGCTGTGACCCAGAAAGAAGAGAGGGCACAAAAATCGAGTGGCCCTCATGACAGAGTTAAATAAGGCTCACATGGGCAGATCAAAACAAAAGTGTAAAACATGGTCAGAATACAGTGTGTAATCAAAGGGAGGGCAGTAAAGAGTTATAAAGGTCAGTGACAGAGAAAAAGATGGATGACACAATAATAAAGAATGAATAGAGGGAGAAGAAACAAAGCTTTGGAGAAGAAAGTACTGAAGTGAGAGAAAAAGTCTGCCTGCTCTCTTGTCTCCTAAAGCTGAGATATTTCAATATTGACATACCCAGCTGTACACAGATCAAACTCCTTGGCTGGAGTCAGGAGGATACAAGCACAGCCTGCATCCACACTTAAAAGCTTCAATATCTCATTGATGTTTCTCTCCCCAAAGGATTGACATCAGGACAAAGCTTTAAGTCCTGCGCTTTTTCAAACTGGGTATCAAAAGTGTTTCTTATGTGGTCTGAATGTGAATATTAGATCAGATATCAGCTCTTTACCACTCCTCCTCAGAGGCAACCAAAGTCATTGAAAGATGTGAGTACTTTTTTGTGCTCAATTTGCAGTTGCAAAAATCTGTCTGCACAGCAGTGTTACAGAATTAGATGCAACTTCAATAATGGAGGAATGCTCTGAATTTCGAATAAAGGCAAGCTCATATTTTTATTTATTTATTTATATTTTATTGTACCTCTTATGCATTTAAGTTCTGTTCCTTGGAGTTGTTATGCGTTTGCATTTATTCAGCTTTTGTTGAACATCTTTTAAGTGTAATGACTGTAATGTCCAAAATACAGTTCTATATGCACAATCATCAAGGGTTTACAGATAACTGTACTAAAAAGGGAAAATATCCAGTGAGCAGCAGCTGTGTGTACGAAAATGCTTTGTTGATGTTAAGGTGAGGAAGCTGAGAAAGCATGCATCCATCCTGCTTTGTATCAACAGTGCAGGCTAATGGTGTGGGGGATATTCTATTGGCACACTTTGGGCCCCTTCTTACCAGTTAAGCATCATTTATATGCCACAGCCTACCTGAGTATCCATGTGTACCCATATTCTGAGGGCTACTTCCAGCAGGATAATGCACCATGTCACAAAGCTCAAATCATCTCAAACTAGTTTCTTCAACATGAGTTCACCGTACTCTAATGGCCTCCTCAGTCAGCAGATCTCAATCCAATAGAGCACCTTTGGGATGTGGTCGAACAGGAGATTTGCATCATGGATGTGCAGCTGACAAATCTGCTGCAAGTGTGTGATGCTATTATGTCAATATGGACCAAAATCTCTGAGGAATGTTTCCAACACCTTTTTGAAATAATGCTGTGAAGAATTAAGGCAGTTCTGAAGGTAAAAGGGGTCCAACCTAGTACGAGCAAGGTGTACCTAATAAAGTGGCCAGTGAGTGTATACTGTTAACAAGAACAACACATAAGGGTTATGACTACCTCTAATGTAATAATATTTGATCATATTTATGAGTGAATTGAAACTAAAGAGATTCTAGCTCATTTACATTAAGTTTTCAGGAGCTTTAGAAAAATTTAGATTTTCGTCATTTAAACTCAAGCTATGAAAAATAAATTGTTCTTGAGTTTTAAAATAATGGGGGCTAAAATACTACAGAAATTTAATCACAATAAAGTAGAGTAACCTGATATCAATGATGACAATGATTTTAAGATGATTTATTATTATTGCTTGAATGTAGAAAATAACTGTTACAAGTTCTGTTTTAGTTTTGTATTTTAAAGGCCCTGAGCAACCACACATCAATCAATCCAGGATTGGTTGATAACACATGGAGTTATAGTAAGAATTTATGGTGTTATAAATTGTAAGGACCAGTAGAAATGATAACAGGTCAACAAGTCCTCCTGAACAGGTTTCATAAAAATTAACAGGGTAGTGAAGCTTTCTGTTAAACAGACTTGTCAATACCCACTCAATCCTGAGAAGAAGTCCAACCATGGGAGCCGTTCAAAAAATTAAAAAAAATACTTCCCCATGTCCTTTCCTATGCAGTATTCTTTAGCCTCCATGACAAATATCACTGGATCAAGATGAATAAGAAAAAAGAAAAAATGAAAAAATCCATGCAGGTCAGGAGAAGAGCAAAAATGTCTTTTCTGCCATGAAAAGCTTTCAGTGTAAGTCTTTACTTTTTCTTTCAATAAATCACTGTTGTCTGTTGAAATGATGTCTAGTTCTGATAAAACTGCTGCTGTGGTTACATTTGAGCTAATTGATACATCAGCAGCTACTGTCTATACCAGTTTACAGTCTTCTACTCTATACTATAGCTACATCCATGAAATTGCTTTACTGACAGCAGCCATTGCTGCCCACTTGCAGTATGACTAAGCCCCACCTGTGGCTAATGCCTTATTCTCCTCATATGATACTGAACTGATTGGTCTGTTCTTTTCACACTGGAGCTTTGCAAGACGGATCCGCCTTCTGACAGACATGGAATCTGACCGATCATACCGCTTTATCTAATTTTTATCAGAAAACGTTTTGTCATTTTCTTCATTCATGGCAACTTGTACAAGACCTATGTGTCCAAAAATATATGTTCATTTAGAGCTTTCAGCAGATTTCCTGGATTTGTCTCCCCTTGCTTTCCTGATTGACTGGTCAGTACATTGCCCCAAATCCAATGGCCTCATAAAATGATAAAGGACGTTTTAAAATGAGCAGCACCTCATACTTGGAGGTAAAAGGAGATCTAAAGAAAACAGTGCAGAAATATACAAAAGAGAACAATTTTAAAATCAAATTTCCAAGAGTGTTGTACCTAAAGGGCTGAGTTTCTCAACTACATGGGCACTTTTTGTCATCCCAGCTTCTTATTCTATATGTATAAGAGGAGCAGACTGGATCCAGTGACTTTAAAACGATTGGTATTATCAGATGGGTCTTTTGGTATGATTGGGCGCTGAGATGTCCGGGTAACTTTCAATCTGACCACATGCGTTATTTGTTGTACACGGTATTCATTCTGTAGAGCATTTATGAGGTCAGAGACTGATAATGGATGAGAAGGCCTTGTACACAGTCTCATTCCAGTTCACTCCAAGGGTGCTTGATGGGGTTAAGGTCAGGGCTCTCTGCAGACCTGTCCAGTTCTTTCACACCAAGCTCATCAAACCATGTTTTTATAGTCCTTGCTTTGTTCACTGGGGCACAGTCAAGTCAAAATTCCTCATATAACTTGAGAACTGTGTGAAGTTAATGCTGGCTTAATTTATGCCTGAGAATCAAGGTCCCAGTGGTCTGTGAACGTCAATCCACGCTTGATGTCCTTCCAGCCAGACCATGAAATACCCCAATAGTCTGGATCTAAAGTGATAACACACTCATTAATATAAATCCAATCCTCATTGTCAATACTAATTAGTAAAGTTGGACAGAACTGTAACAAGGCACAGAGCTCATCACTTCAATAAAGCAAAGGATTTCTGTAGTTCAGAACAGTGGATTCACACACACTTGTATACCTAGTTGTCATACCAATACATACTTAAAGGCCCAATTCACAGAAGTCACCCAACTATGGCCAATGAGAAATACTCACAAGCTTGTACTGCTTTACTGAAAAAGGTGTAGCTCTATTTGTGTGTAGCACAGTTGTATAAATGCAAAAGACAGTGGAAAAACTAATGTAAATAGGGTTTGTTATGACTGGTCGGCTTCAGTTTCAAAAAGCATATAACCATAAAAGAAAACCCTAATAGGACAAAATGATGGGGTTAATGGCTTCCTTGGGTAAAAACACATTGAGCTACCATGATACATATGTTTATTGATTTAGTATGAGTTAAACTAAAGAAAAAAAAGGACCTCAAAGAGAAACATGTAAAAGCTGATTCTGGGCTCCTTGGAAATGGATGCATGGCTTTAAATGCATTTCTGCCCCTGTCAACAGTAATAGGATACACTAAAAAATCTAATTATACTTAAGGAGCAGTTTTATACAGTTTCAATACCTAGTATGGATGTCCCAAGCTGTTAGAGCATTTTGAAGCAATTTTAAACAATTATTTTTCAAAATGAAAAATTACATTATTGCTGCAAGCTGCTGTGAACAGGCACTCGTCCTTCATGCATGTTGGTGTGCTGCTGCACTGATGTCTGTCAAACACAGAACTGTCAAACAGCAACAAACTGCCATGTCATCTATGCTGAACATTGACGTGAGAGCACACAGTTGAAATGTCCTGTTAACTAAATGAGCACATACAGTGCATTCCTAAAGTACTGAACCCCTTGCATTGGTTTCAGTTTTGTTATGTTGCCTCCTGGTGCTACAGATGAAAAAAGTCCTTTTATTCTCATTAATCTACAATTGGTATCATGACAGAGGAAAAACAGAATTTTAGAAATTTTTGCAAATTTTGCAAATTATTAAAAATGGAAAAAATGAAACACTACATTGACATTCAATGCTAAACAAATATTTAGACCACCTGACATAAAAATGAGACAACATGATTATTTTAGAAATCTTTCAAAGACTTGTTTAGGACTAAAAAGTTTATTTTTATCTATTTGGCAAATAAAAAAACTGAAATAACTAAATAGTCCTATTTTCACACATAATAACCAAAAAACTTAATACCTTGTATGGCCTCCTTTGGCCTTGGTAACATCTTGCATTGTTTTTATGTACTTTTTGTCTCTTTTGTTACAGAGTTCCAAATAGTTTCTAGCTTTCCCCACAGACTTGCTTTAGATGAAACTTTTGTGAAATCAATCTTTGAATCTACTAAATCCCAAATTTGTTCAATAGTATTCAAATCCGGACTTGACTTGGCAAGTCCATCAGTCCTTTTTCTTGGTCAGATAGTCTCTTCTTTGAAGTATGCTTGGGATCTTTGTCTTGTTGGTATGTGAACCTACGACAAATCAGATTCAGTCCAGAAGGGATTCCATGATGCACTAAGATGGTATGGTATAGACATTCTTGTTCAGACACATGTTAAACAATAGAGTATGAATTAGAAAATAAAATCCTTTGAAATAAAAAAGATCGATATGTGTATGTGTCGAAGACCCAACAATATGCGATCATAATGTAATACAAGCCATCCACAGAAAGAAATCTGCATTTATTCAGTGTTTTCTTCTCTTTTCTGTATGTTTTAGCTCCTTTAGGGCTATTTTCAAATAGCCCCGAGGAAGCGGGTTTAAGGCACCAATGACTGATTTACTATATAAATGAGTGACGTACAGATGAGCCAATCAGCACGCTCAAACTGAATCCGTTAGGGGCTACATTCAAGCATAGACTGTAGAAAGAATTGGACAGACCCCGTGTGACGTCAGTCGTCTGCTTACAATAGGCAGACTCAAACGGCTCTTGAAGCCAATCCGTGGAGGCTTCCATATTGAAATCGCGGTCTCAACCAAACTTTGGATCAACCTAACGGCCAGCCCACTAAGTGCGACTTCCTGTCAGCCTGCTAGCTAGCATTCTGGTTGACAGAAACGGAGCCTCTGCCTGCCAAGCTATCTGTCAATCAAATGAGACGCGCCAATCAGCTTTCATCTTAAATATAATCCAAACGATCGTGGTACAAAAAAATTGACCCCCTGTACAGTGTTTTACACAATAAGACACTAGCTAATGAGACATGTTTGGTGTTTTGAACCAGGCTGTAAAGCAGTTTATTTCTAGTGTCAAAACCTGGCTGTTAAACATGTGTCCAGACGGGACTTCCGGTGTTCCTGCAGCCAGCGTCAAATGGACACTCGCAGTATGGCAATTTTTTGCACTTCCGCATTGGCTTCATTTTTCAGGACTGGAGGTTGCAGCTTGCTTTCAAGTAGCCCATCGCTCAGTCATTGGTTTAAGTCAAGACTAGTCTCTTCTCGCGTGATTAAATGGGAACTGGATGGTAGCCGCGACCGTAAACATTCTCCAGTTGTGGCTGACTGAAACTTCCTCAAGATTGCTGTGAATGGAGACCTGATGGAGAAACTACAGAAAGCAGAGCTGGTTCTGGATCAACCTGGTTGTCACTGAACAGGAGGCAGGCTGAAAAAGAGAACGCTATCTGCAGGGCTTCAGCAGCGGATTCACCCACGACGAGGCTCGGCTAGCGGGCTAATGTAGCTAATGCTAATGTTTTCCTGTTTGCTGAGTCAATGCAGTTATATCAGCCTGTCAGGGACAAACGGGACTGGAAATACGAAGCACTCCTAAGAAAGTGAAGAAACGGGACACACACAGATAAGTCTTAGAAGCCAGCTGCTGAAGAGAAACATCGCGCCTGTCTCCATTAAAACAGCCGTCTGGATCGGGTAAATGATTATTCGTCCGTATGTTTACAGTAAAACGTTGTTTGATAAATGAGCTACGTCAGTTATGACAGTGTCTTAAAGCTTTACTGAGTCCTGTCATTTAGGGTGAAGCTGATCAAAGGAGATCATCACATTTATAACAGTGTTAATAGTTGAAGTGCTAGAAAAGAGGCTATCAGATGTTGATAATAATCAGTATGTTTTGATAATAATCAGTATGTTCTGTATTTCCACATTAGAATTGAGTAAACCCCAGGAAGAATAGCTGCTGTAATGTAAACATTAATGAGGATCTAATCAAACATACAAAAAAGATGAATACATTATTTTTGAACTATGTGTTAAATATGAGGGTAAATTTTGTTGCCCATCAGATCCACTTGTGAACAGGGACTAGTTGTTTGCAGGTTATCTGCAGTTTGTTTGCATTCATTTTCACCCAAAATTAAAGGCTAGCTACAAGTTCTGCCATTTGTTTTGATATGCTTGATTTTGTTAAAGAGGAGTGATTAATCAGGATCAGTGTAGTCATAAAGTCTTTCTCTTATTTTGAAGATAAATAATAATTCTGATGTCTTTTACAGGCATGTGGTACCATCTTCATCAAGATGCTGTTCTCCTTCACACATCCCCTCATTAGCTCACCTCTGCTACAGGGAGAAAAGTTCCTTTTAATACCACTGGATGCTGCAGCACCTGAAACTCCTGGCAAACTTCAAGCTGAACTGTACTTTTATGGACAATAACCTTCAGGGCACTCTGACAGAAAGTGTGAGTCTTCCTCATCACAATACTGATGAAAACAGCTGAATCTGAGAGGTGGTCACAGAGACACAGTTATCTAAATGCTCAGGCTCTGTTCTTCATGGAAAAGATGTTTAAAACATATCTGACTTTAGTAGGAGAGTCAGTGAAAGGTCTGTCTCCCTAAAAGAAGGAAGGATCCCACTACAAACCCACATTTCTGACCTAAATAAGATAGTTAATGAGAGTTTTGCCTCTCAGAAAGATGAAGGAATCCTACCACAAATCAGCTGATAGAAATACATGTGGGGTCTCTCACCATAATAATTCTTGTCAGTAGTTGTACCCAGACTTATTTGTTCAAAGCAGCTTTAACTAACACAAAGTTTTATTTATTTTATACAGTGTTGTAAAAGGAATTGATGTGGTTAATGCATCTTCTTTTTTGTATACAGATTCAGGTGCTTTGCATTCTATTGAGTGATCTTGCATTCTATTGAGTGATCAATGTATTAATAGCTCTGTCCTCAGCTGTCCCTTAAGGTATGGGTGTACTAACCCATTTTAGTGTTGTACCTAACTTGTGTGATTGTGTTTCCTATGTTTTATGTTTTTTACCTGCCTGCAAAGCAAATTTCCCTTAGGGGACAATAAAGTGGAAAGTTGAAAGTTGATAGAACATTCTGCTGATTAAGCTACAGGACAGCACAGCAGATTGTCTTTGAAAAAGGAGAAACATTTCTGAAGCAGAAATTTATTGGAGGTTAGGATCTCTGCATCTCAAAGCTCTTTGATATATGGTACTATCTATTCATATGTCATTACTGGTAACTGTACCACATGCTTACTGATATGCTGCATGTCTCTGACTGAATCTTCCCTGGATAATATATCCTGATGAGTTTTTAAAAGTGTTAACTCAATGTCATGTTTGAATAAAATGATTGTTGTATGTTAAAATGAAAAGAAGAATTGTTGTTTTTAAACTTTCACTTTTTGACCATAAAAAGAGACAGTGTGCCCTGTAGTTGAACAGATTTAGGACAGCCCCACCAATGAAATTTTTCACCAGCCGCCATTGTCTGGATGTTTGCTGGCCTCAATAACGGCTTCTTAGCAGCTACCCTTCCCTTTAAGCCTTGTTCCATCAGTCGTCTGCTTACAGTCATACTGAACACTTTCTCTCATTGGGTGGTGGTCTAATAAATGTGTTAAGCATTATAAGTATTCAGACCCTATGTGAAAATTTGTAAGTTTTCTCAGGTGCCTTCCATTTTTTCTCAATTTTTGATGAGATGTATGGATGATGGAGTCCTTGATTGGAGACCACCTGTGGTAAAACAAATTCATTAGATAATTTTTGAAAGCACACACCTCTCTATAGAAGGCCTCACAGCTGACAATTCATATCAGAGCAAAAACCAAGCCATGAGGTCAAAGGAACTGCTTGCAGAGTTCAGAGACGGGATTGTTTCAAGGCAAAGATCAGGGGAAGGTTACAACAAATCATGCAGGTTGCATTTAAGTTCCCAAGAGCACAGTGGTCAAGAATCAGATGGTCATTCTGACTCAGCTCCAGAGAGTCTGTGCTGATGTTTAGAAGGACAACCATCATTGTAGCCCACCGATTTGAGCTCATGGCTGGAGCTGAGAGAGACACTTATGCAGAATGAGAGGTCATTTCTCTGATTGTGATCCTCTGAGAGAGAGGATTTCTGTGGCAAGAAGCAGCCGGCATCTCAGTACTACAAGTCGTCAGCACAGAAGCCTCTTCTCAGTGCACAACACATGAAAGCCCACTTGGAATTTTACAAAAGCACCTGAAGGACTCTCAGAGTGTGAGAAACAAGATTCTCTGGTCTGATGAAACCAAGATTGAACTGTTTCCACACATTATGTCTGGAGGAAACCAGGCACCACTCACCATCTGTCCAATACCATCCCAACAGTGAAGCATGGTGGTGGCAGCATCATGCTGTGGGGGTGTTTTCAGCAGCAGAGGTTGAGGGAAAGCTGAATGGAGCAAAGTTCCAATCCTCAATGAAAACCTGTTCAGCAGTGCTCAGGACCTCAGGTTGGACCAAAGATTCACCTTCCACGTGAGAATGACCATAAGCACACAGCACACATAATAGTATATCAAGTTTTTCATCTGGTTGGCACATGGCATGTTAAAGCTAACAAAAAAGAAGTTATAAACTGATGTCAGAGAAACACAATTATTGCATGATCATATGCTGTTCTACGCTCCTGCTACTGACAGTACATTAAGTTCAGAGTGACCTACTAATGTGGTCATAATCATAATTCACAAGATTTAGTCAGTTTCTGCAATATACTGTATGTGAGCGTACTCCGTGTGTATTTGAGAATGCCCTTTGTGCCCTCTCATCCCTCTGATTCTCTGCTGCACTGAGGTAAGCCTTTCAGCCTGAAGAACTCTCACATTAAGTTTGTTGCTGTCTATCCATGCACCGACAAACAAGCCTGCTGCACCAACAATTCCCATGAACCATCACGCACACATTCCCATGTGGGAAGCAATCTCTTTTTCACTCCCTTTCACGTGTCAGTCTTCCTCAGTCTTCCTCTTTCCTTGTGGTGTTGGGGGTACGAGTGACTGGAAGGTCTTGAAAGATCAAGCCAAGATAGAAAAGGACAAACGGTGCTCATTAATTTTACATATCCCACAGTCAAATCTAATTCAGTTATGATGGGCAGAGAACACAGGGGTATTCTTGATTCAGTGGATGACAGAGCAGCTGGCCTGATGTAACTCCTGTGGCCGCCATGTTTGCGTGCAAACTTCCACTTAGTGTTCATGTTCACAGCAGTGTAAACTCACAGGCTAAGGCAGGCCTCAGTTTGTGTGTTAATGTGGGGGCTAGCATGGGTGTTTATTATGCTGTGTGTATGCTGCAGCTCATATTTTATTGACGTTAACTCCTCAGAGGGCAGCTAAAGCCGGCACTGTGTGTGCCTTCAGAGAGCTGTGTGTTTTGGCTGAGGGGAACTGTAGCAATCACACACAGATAAAAACATCACAATACAGAGAACAAGGATACCTCAACACAGAAGCAGAGGGGGAAAGGGCTTGGAGGATGTGGCAAAGGTGAACACACACAAAGACACACTCTCACTAAAATACGCTTCATATGCATGACGATGTCATACTTTTTTCCAAGATTTTCTTTTGTAAGACGTGCATCACATAACCACACATTATCAGGGGCACTTTTTAAGGGAATAGCCTATTATTATTGTCATTACTAGAAACAATACCAACAAAAAGTGTGTACATATCTAAATCATAATTGTGAAACTTTGCAAGTGTGTGTGTTGTTGTATGTAATATGTCATATCTGGACATGGAGAGGAAAGCTAACCAGAGTCAACATCTTTGTTGCGTAAGCATACTTGGCTAATAAAGCTGATTCTCAGTGCAAGCCTGCTCTGACCCCAGGACACTATGCCCGCTGACTTCTCTAGTCTCAGGAATACATCACAGTCATCTCACATGCACATTTGCACAAAGTTATCAACCAACTGGAGAGGGACCCAACTGCAGTCAAGATGGCCGACATGAGCGGCGCTATACATCCAATCCATACCAGAAGTCTCAAGCGGAAGTTTCTTCTTAGTGTTGGACTCAGCTGCCAGTGTTTGTCAGTCTTTTTCGCGCCTAAGCCTAACCCTTGGTGCGGGATTTCAAATATATCACCTTCCCCACTGCCTTACCCTGAACCTAACCACTCGGGTTTAATGCCTAAGCCTAAAGCAAAGAAAAACACAGCAAAAGAGCACCGGCACTAGGAGTAAGTGATGCAATATGCTCACCGTGTGTCAGCAGGTCCAGGTTTGAAACGGTATACTCAAGAAGTCTTCTAAATGGTAGGAATAGGCAGACAGCTCTCCAATTATAGTAGTAAGATTATTGTTTTTTTATTTTAATAATAATAATTATTATTATTATTGTTATTATTAACAACAACAACAACAATAATAATGATAGTAATAATAATAATAGAGATTTAAGCCAAATACACTCAGTTTAAATGTCTAAACATTAAATTACATTTAAATCCATACACAGATGTTAGGTTTGTGGGGCTTTAATATTTGTTTCACACATTGGAATCTATATCAATACCTCCTCTCCACTCAGGACTATGATAGCAACTAAGTGCAGGCAGATTCTCTCCTGAATTAGCTCCAATGAGAGATGATCATTATACTTTCAATAATTTATGTACTGGTTGAATTGACCGATATTGGGTCTTCCTTCTCTTTGCTTAACATATCACTGGCTTTCTTGCTAACTCTGTTTTTATATGTTTCTACATATGCTTCTGTCCATTCAACCTATTTATCCTGTTTATCATTACTGTCTCTTTTTAACTCTCCTCCATTCCAAAATAATTAACACACCAAAAAATCGGAATGGGAGAAAATGTTAATAAAACAGACAAAATTACTAGTCCATAAACAAAGACATGTAAACACCCACAAATGCACACAGTGTTGTTTAAAGATCTGCTTTACTCAGCAGTATTATGCAGCTGTCATCAGGAAGACATAGCCTGAAGGCATGAGGTGTCCCAAGTGCATAAGCGCATTTGTGTTTATGGTGTGTGTCTGTGTTTACCTTTGACCTTGTCACCTTCACTTCACAGAGCCATTAGTGATGTCTGTAATGATCATCAGAAACACACAACACATGCACGCAACACACAGGTAACAAACATACATGAAATGCAGTTAGTAATTTTAAGAATGATTTTAATTATGACTTGCATTCATACAGAAGTCAAATGAGTTGCAAATCATTTGAAGGTGGCATCTGCTGTGGTGAGATTAAGCAGGAAATCCCTCCACAGCAAATGTCGATCAGGTAGGTTGAACATTGCTGATGATGCTGGGTGCTGCTGACTGGTTCACAACTGTTTTAGCTCAACCTGAGGCAGTCAGTCCAAGTCAGTGCCCTGAACATAACACCTCTCCAGGATGATTCTCTCCAGTGAAGTCAAGGGAACTTGCTCGGCTTGGGATTACCATCCCTGCCTTATCTGGAGTGAGGTGCCATGGCTTCAAATCAATCTCAGACACCTGTGATTATTAGTTTTCTAGGTGAGCCTAATTAAAGGAAAACTATTCAAGAAGGAAGTTCCACATTACTAAGCAGACCACAGGTTTCAAGCAATACAGGAAAGAAAAGGGATCTCTCTGCTGCCGAAAAGCATTAAATAGTGCAGTGTGCAATTTCACAAAAACTTAAGCATGATCATCGTACTGTGAAGAAATTTGTGGCTGATTCAGAGCACATGCAGATAAAGGCATAATGAGGAAGGTTTCTGCTGGACAAATTCACCGGATTAAGAGAGGAGCTGCTAAAATGCCATTACAAAGCAGCAAACAGGTATTTGGAGCTGCTGGTGCCTCTGGATTCCCACCAACCTCAAGGTGTAGGATCCTCCAGAGGCTTGCAGTCATGCATAAACCTACTACTCCGCCACCCCTAACCAATGATCACAAGCAGAAACGGTTGCAGTGGACCCAGAAATACATGAAGACTCATTTTCAAACAGTCTTGTTGACTGAGTGTCCAGATGGATGGAGTAATGGGAAATTGGTGGATGGCCACCAACCATTTCTAACTCACCACTGCTCCTCAAAAACTTCAGCTCATGGGGTATCTTTTTAACAAAATTATATGATTTACATAGCAGCAGAGGGAGATATATTTCAATAATGAATGATTTCATTTTAAAATTTCTGTTTTATTCAAAAGTTGTTCATGCTGAGCTCCTACTGGTTCCACAGCATATTGTTGCTGATGAAAAGTTTATCTAGGGATAAACAGGAATGACTGACTGAGATGGGAGGAGAAGGAATATAAGGAGAGAGAAATAACCCTGATTTTGTGTATTTGTGTTTGGTGTATATACATAGCTTGAAGGTCTAAATTTAGCTGTTATTTTGTTATCTAAATGGTTTGACTGGCTAGGGCTGTGGATGCACAGTGGATAACATAAAAGAATGACAGCAATGCCGCTGTTAAAAGCAGCTTGATCAAGCTCTGCTGTCTTAAAATCTTCAATGATGAATAATATCTTCATTAATCATAATATTCCTTTACCACCTGAGACTATCATGGCAGCTGGTAGGCCAGGCATGAGCCAGCCTGTCCAATAGGAGACATTTATGCTGTAGAGAGAAGGGAGCAGCCGGTCCTCAGCCATAATTTTTCTAAATAGCAGCATCATAAACTGACCTCTGTGCAATTTTTTGTGTGTCACTGTGTCTGTGTTAAGGAGAGAAAGAGTTTGAAACAAAGGAGTGCTACAGCACAAGAGATGGATTTAAATGATGACATGAATGGATGAGGCATGAATGGAAGTCCCGGGGTGTGAGAGAGATGTGACACCTCATTATTCAGGTCTGGGTATGTGTACATTTGTGTGTATGAGTGTATGTGTGTATACTGAAAAAGGCGGCAGGGGGGTTCAGGGATGCCAGATGTCTAATGAATTTAACAGAAACACACAAGCACACCAACAAACTCCCTGGCCAACATGTTTGTTCACATAGCAATCTTCTTCATGATTCCTAAGTGTCCTTGCATGGTTTGCATGCTACCAACAGCTGTTTAGTTTGGCATCACATTTTAATTTTCTGCCTATCAAACATCTTGACATACAAGCATCTTACAATTCCATACGTGTAGAAGCATATAACATGTACTACTGTGTCATTTAAATTCCATGCAATCTCATTGACATCTTTCGTCTTCTTTACTGTTAAATGTTTAAAATGTGTTATTTGAATATGTACAAATACTAACTAAACCTGCTGTGTTGGTGGGGACAGGTGCAAAACCATTAGTGTTTATTAAAAAAAAAAATTCAAACTTAATCTTGTTACATCAGCAAGAAAAGTAAAAAGCATCCATGCTGAATTGGCCTTCTTAATGAACAGAGGTTGGAAATCTTATATTCAAATTTTAAACTTTTTTTTCTCATTTTCACCTTGGTTTTCGTCTCTGAATACTATATCACTCTAGAGTTTTGAACAGCTGACTGTTAAGCTCCAGTTGAAGCTGTTAACTTGTCCAAATAGCAGGAGGTTGTTAGCTTTAATCAAGAGATGACTTATTAAACTTAATGTAATTAAAAGGTTTTTTAAAATATTGTGCTGTCTTTTAAAACAAAACATGAAAGAAATCTGTTCCATTATGTTTATACATAGTTTCATCACAGTTTATCACAGTTCGCTCACCTGTAAATACAAGAACACAAGCACATCAGCTTAGCATAGCGTTATACCAGCGAACATCTTGGTCTACTGAACAACGTGTGCTAAACCGTGCATCAGCAAGACCACTTGGCTGCCCCAAACAGTGCCTGTGTAAACTTTACTTGCTTTAACAAAAAATAATCCTGCTGAAACTCTTCTGTTGTCCTCATGCATGAATGTATCAGATTGTAACTGAACTGTGTAATATAAAAACTAATAGAAAAATGGGGGGGGGGGGGGGGATTCCTTGAGTCCATTTAAATACACAAAAGTGTCCACTAACATGCTTCACATTCCTAAGGGTCCCACATCACCAACACATTTTTATGTAAACATTTTTACCAAAGTATCACAAGAACTGTCTCTTCTTATTTCTGAACCTTTTGAAGAAGGGAAAACTATTTAAAATGGCATCTTTAGACTGGTCCTCCATAACAATGCATTTGAATTAGGCCTGTTAATATTAACGCATTAACGCTCGTGATTAATCTGGAAAGCTTAACATGTCAAAAAGATAATAACACAATTATCAGTAGGCAGTGACTGACTTGTTGACTTTGTCAACTAGTGATGGGAAGTTCAGCTCTTTTCAGAGAGCCGGCTCTTCTGGCTCGGCTCCCAAAGAAGAGCCGGCTGTTTCAACTCCTGAACGGCTCTTTATTTAGGATCTTTTGTAGCCCTATATTTTACCTTAACTTCGCAAAAAATAATGGTTAGTGTGTTGAAAACCCTTTTGCATTCAGTGTTTTTATGAGAAGCCTGATAATTGCCTAATTTTGTGCATTTATTCTGTTACAAAACCATTATTAAGTTTAGCATTTAAATTCCACTGGTTAGGGTTAGGAATAATGCCGAGCGGATGTAGACGCGTTTGCACATGCGCAGTACAAATCGGGTTTCTGGGATGGATCACGTAGCGTCTCTGTTTTCACATAATGGTATAATCCTTTATCCTCACATGTGATTGGCTGCATGGCCGCCATGCTAGCCAATCAAAACAAAGTTCTGACCAGAGCTGGGGCTGAGCACTATGAGAGCTAAGCAGCAAAAGGAAAAAAAACTGGGAGCCTGCTCTCACTCTATACGAGCCAGCTCTTCTGATTCACTACAAAGCATCAGCTCTCAGAACCATAACTTTTGCTCATGACCCATCACTATTGTCATCACAATTTGATAGAACACAACACATGTGAGATGTACTTGACTGCAGGCTAACCTTTTCTGAAGTCACATTTACATTTATCCATGTCTTGAAGTCCCTTCTTGTGGGGACATGACTCACATTTCCATACGCCTTTTACTGCATGAAATAGTTCCATTATAATACACTAATGTGGGAACATGGTTTAACATTGTATTATTTTTGGCAATTAGATTATATAAGATATCAGGTGAAAAGGAACAAAAATAGATGTTGAAAGTGCTTGGAATTTCTTTTTTGAAGGTTTTGACAGTTTCATCAACAAATATGCCCCACTAAAGAAGTATAGAGTTAATGGCCAGAACAGTGCCTGGTCCACTCCAGATCTATCACATCTTCTCCATGAGTGAAACCTTGCAAGGGCAAAAGCCAGGAAAAACTAATCAGAACTCCAATCGGCTGGTCTTCAGAAAACTACTCAATGCATGTACGGTTAAAATCAGAAAAGCCAAGGCCAATCATTTCCTGTCTCAAACTACAATCTGAATAATCAATCAAAATCCATTTATCAAATCCTTTTCCAAAAATAATAAAGAGCTATTATTTCCACCATGCATTATAACAAACTCAAAACAAATCACTGACAAAACCACGATTCTTGCTTGTTGTAATGAACAATTTTATAGGATCTGGGTCTTTGACTCTTCTAACCCTTGACATGATTGTTCCCCTAAACTCGGGTCAGATGGGCAAGACTGATTAAATCTGTCTTTTATTTTCAGTTCTATTACATTGAGGTAGCCCTCAAACTTTTGGACATAACTAAAACTACAGTCCTGGACAACCTTGAGCCATACTCTTTAAATTTTTTAGCTGGTTTCATTGCCCCACCTATGATACAAATTCTTAATCTTTCTCTTGCTTCAAACAAAATGTGGCTGAATCTCAGAGCTTACATGCCCTGTGAATCATGAAGCTTTGAGGTTCATCACTAACTTTGAATCCCTCACTCATCACTGCTTGTTGTATTAACATGTAGGATGGTCTTCTTTGTCTTCACCTGTGTTGGGGTAGTTACTCAAAAAAGTAATCCATTGTGTTTTACCAGTTACTTTCTAAAAAATATAATCAGTTATATTACTTAGTTATTCACAGCAAAAAGTAACTAGTTACACTACTAGTTACATTACTTGTGGGTTACTCTGTGTCACCTGAGATCTTCTGTAACTTAACTGCCAGTAAAAATACAATGCTAAACCTTACATATTCCCACACTAGTGTAATATAATGTAATAGCACTATTTTATGCAGTAAATGACGTAAGGATACGTGAGTGATGTCAGCACAAGAGGTGGTGTGACAAAAGAGGACCTAGTGTGGGGGTCGCCAACCTGCGGCTTCGGAGCCTCATTAAGTCTTTCGCACTCTTAAGTGTCTGTAGCTGTGCTAGAAAAATTAAATAAAGGCAGCTTTTTCAACATTAAAAAATATATTTTTTCATGCTTTATTGAGATAGTTTTGTATATTTCATCCGCAAGATGTTCAGCTTTTTTATTCACTTTTAACTTTTAAAAATATATTAACAACTTAAATGTGCATCATTTCGTGCATCTACGGTATTACTGGTGCGCTCTATTCTTGGAAACAGAGGTGCTGAAGCAGGAGTTTTGTGTGTTAAGTTTTTAATATCTGCAGTCTGCTTTAGCACAACAAGAGGGATGGAAGGAATGTTAAAACATGATCAACTCTGATAAGTTTGATATTCATTCGTCAGACTAAAGTAGTGCCAGTGGAGAATATAATATCTTTTATATAATATCTTTTAGATAAGCGGAGACCTGACCATTACGAGTTTTTTAAGTCAGGAGAGCTAAGGAAAGTTGTCATTTAAAATGAAGCCAAGACAATTCAATTGATGTGTGCTTTGCAAAATTGAAGGAAAAAAAAAAGACAAAAAAAGCAAATTAACATTAAACCAAGAACAGTTAGTTGGATTATTGTAGTACAAAACAAAGCTTAATAAATTGGACAAACTACAATTGCTGAAATATAATTACCATCAGCTTAATTCAAAATATCATTCAAATTCTACATTTCTCTCAGGTTAAGCCAGTCAAAACTACAAAAGTACTGTTGATGAACTGTCACAAAAGGCAGGCAGGCAAAATCCAAAAACAAAAGGAGAAGGACCCAAAATGCAGATAAACTAAAACTGATTTAATAAAACAAAAGAACAACTGAAAACTAAAACACTGGAAACAAAGTCTATGAAACAAAACAAAATCCACAGGAGCACGAGGAAGCACGAGGAATAACAACAGGAGTCGCAACGAGGGATGACATCTAATGAACTGACAATGACACAGAGAGACACAGAGCTTAAATACACAGGGAGTGATTAACAATGGAGGACAGGTGTGGACAATCAGACACAGGTGAAAGTAATCAACGAGGAGGGAAACTAAAGCAGGAAGCAAAACTAGAATCACACACAAGGGAAGGCAAACTACAAAATAAAACAGGAAACATGGAACATACACAAGAAGCACACGAGGACTGAAAGACAAAACTAAACTAGAAGCTGAACAAAGGGAACAGGAGTATACAAAGAACCAAACACAAGGAGGGAAACTAAAACACATGGAGGAAAACTGAACATGAAACACAGGGAGTAATTCTAAACATGGAATAACAAAACAAGACGCACAGGGAATAAACTACACAAGAAACGCAGGTAGTAAAACTAAACATGAGACACAGGAATTAACTAAACATGAACATGAACTAACATAAGGCACAAAATACACAGAAACACAAGGACTACAAGAAACACCTAAGAACTAAACACCAGAAATATACAAACTAGAAAACCTAAGTACAATGTAAAACTAGAAACATGGAAATCACAGAACAAGGAAAACACGAGTGATTGAGAACTAAATTGAACTATACAGAAAAAACACAGAAAAAAACACTTGAGAATCTCAAAAACGTAACAAATCAGAACCTGGATCATGACATGAACAAACTCAAACTCAATGATAACTTAAATGTATAAGTCAATAAAACACCTGTCTTCTTGCATCTGCAGTGTTACAACCAAAGATATGTATGTTTTGTTAGGGCATTTTTCCATAGGGGGAAACACCAAACTATAAAGTCTCTATTAGAGACTATTAGCTAGCTTGAAGTGCAGTTCTAAAAATCAGTCAATGCTAAATTAAAGTAAGCTAAGGATATGCAAAATACTGATTTATTCAAGTTAATTATTGTGATAAACAATGTTTTGAACTGCATGCAGATATGCACTAGGTTGCACAGAGTTAGTATCGTAAAAAGGCCTGTGGACATAAAAAATTTTTTAAAATCAATAAAATTGAAATACATTGTCATTAAAAGTGTTTTTTTTTTTTTTACTAACTTTCCTTTATACTAATACACTAGCTGAAATGACAAAATCTTGATTCCACACATAAAATGATTGACATGAAATATTTCTCTTTAAAAGTTAATCTTTTTCTGTGTAAAAACAAAAGAGAAATAAAACAGCCTTTTGGGTTTTATTTCCTGCCACAGGTTAATATAAGGAGACCTATATGTACGTGTTTATATCAACATAACAACATAATAATGTAATAATAATGAAAACCATAATAATGTACTTAACAATATAGGCAATAGTGTTCCTTTGCACACTACCCCACCACCGGGGCAAATGGATACCTGTGCCTCAGTATCCTCAGTATCATGTCACTTTTTTAGTGGAGGTCTTTTTTGTAACAGATGAGGGGATGGACTGAGGCTTCTCCAAGGGGTGATCAAAGGACGCCACAAATAACACCCCCCCCCCCCCACCCCCCACCCACACACACACACACACACACACACACACACACCCCTACACTTCCCTGTCCCTGTATTCCTCTGAGTCACATCAGCCTGCCTGCCAGCTTTGTCTCCTACACATCTCACCGTATGCCCCACCATCTGGGGACGTTTCTCTTTTGTTTCATCCCTGTGTTCTCCCTATTCCTGCTTCAGTATCAGCTTTTTGTTTCATCCTCAACTTCCTCAGTTTTTTCAGTCCTCACTCCCTCATTTCCTGTCATCTAAGAAAATTGTGAACTGTGAATTTCCTACACAGTATGTTATGCTAGGTCTCAGGTGAGTTCCATCTCCTTCTGTGGTCTTGGCAGTTGCCTATGAGCTTCCTCTTTTTTTTCCTTTGTAAGGTTTTTCTCTTTGTCTCTCTGAAAACTTGTTAATTGCTACTGGACACGGATCAGTCTTTATTGAATTGGCTTTAATTCACTAAAGCAGATGCTTACTTGTAGTGTTGCAATTGTTGGGTCTTTTTCCATGTTATTTTTCAAATGTTATCTGTGAACATCTGATGAGGGCACTAATGTCATAACTTCACAATATGCTGTTGTCAATGTTTGCGTTGAAGTCAGCAATAACTTATTAGTGTAAAAGAAAAATTCTAATCTCATCAAGAAAAGCTTACAATAGCCACAATAGTACTTGAAAAAAACTTGATTACTATCTGTTGTTATGGTCTTATGAAATTAAGATTACGTTTTAGTTGTTGACTGTTTATAACAAGGGAAGACAATAACAGAAGACGTCTTCCCTTTCTATCAAAACACAGCAGATGTTTGATAAAAGCATGCACTTTATTTGGTTGTGTACATGTGTTGATAAAAGATTGCCACTTCTGTTTACATTTTTTCTCTTCAACTATTCTTTGTTTTAACTAACTTTTTCTACATGCATGCCACATAAATTGACTTCTCTGCTACTCTTCCATACATCAAATGCAGAGTGTGCAAAATTGGTGTAATGTTTTCTCTTGGGCCCTTTTTGTGCCTATACACAATGCTATTGTTTTATTTTGACCCAGGCAACATTTCCCTGAAGTCATGAATAATGATAACAGATGCTATCATTCTGTTCTGTGGGTGTCAGGATGATAAGTTAATATTCAGCTATCCCTGCGAATCAAACTATTATTGATGGCATTGGACATGTATGTGTTGTAAATATTTGCAAATATCAGACAGTGATGTGTTTTGCAAAACATTGCAATGTTAAATTCATGTACAGTACTACAACAGAGTTTAAGCCAAAATGGAACAAACAAGTCTTTCTCCAGTCCAATTTAAAGTCACATATCATGCAAAGCTTTTTTTGAGACAGTAACATGGTGGAATGCTAACTTGAATGGTATTTCCAATGATATCTTTTAACATTACACTACTTTTACTCAAATTAGTAATGATGCAAGCAACCCTCTCATTTGTCAAAGCTATTGCCTTGCTTAATAATGCTTTTTCAATGTAGCCCCCTGGTTAAAGGTGCCAATGTATAATTTGTTTACATTTTCCTTAATTGCATTTTAGGGTTAAAAATTTTGTGTAGGCTATTTTGTGCAAAACCAGTTCTAAACAACATATTTTTCAGTAGTATTTTATATTTATGTCCTAAAAGAGAGCGTAAAACGTTACAATTTCAGATGGTCATTTCTCTCTTCATTCACTGTCACGAGTTGTTTGTTGGCTGGTTTGGACAGGTGTCGCTCAAGAGGACAAAGTGTGCCACTTACCTTTCTGACTAACCTGTGGAGAAGGGTACTATTGGACACAAAGGGAGAGTGACTCTGAGGAGAAAAAGAGAACGATTGGAGAGAATACTTGGTGGTCAGTAAGCGTATTAAATCCTGTTAAAGTCAGTTAATCACATAAATACTGTGACCACGTTATGAGCTAACACTAATTAGAAGGAGAAGAGTTTTGTGCACATGACTGCTCTGGGTTTCTGAGTAAGTGAAGACTGTTTTCTTAAATGTGGACATTTGAGTTGATATCGGCAGAGAGTTTACCAGCTAATGTTCATTTTGAATAGTGTGCTTTGACCTGCCTCTCTGCCATGACGGTGCCGCAAAGTGCTCAGGAACTCGTTTCTGCAGAGGACAACTGCTGCACATGTGCTGCTGAAGAGCTTCTCATCACACTAGGATCACTGACAGGAACTGCAAAGCGGTAACAATGTCCTTGTGTCAGAGGAAACATGGGTAATGATGAGCATTAACAAATGGGATTCAAAACGAGCTCTAACAAATGCGACAACATCTGATACCAGTAGGCTGAGTTTACAAAAGTTTAAAAGTTTATTTATTCAGTGATTCCCACAGATTTTTTGGAGACTATGGTTGGGGGACCCCAAACCTTTCTGGGTGGGTCCAGGGGTATGCTCCTCCTGGAGAAAAAAAAAAGACATTCTAAAGTTAACTGCACCTATCTTGTGCATTTTTAAAGCAAAATGAAGAGGCAAAATCTATGGATTTTTTTTTTCTCTTCAAACAATTTTCTCTTGTAGTTATAGAGACAGAGGTGCACTGATTATATTTGGACAGGCTGATTCCAGTTTTCAGTTTTTCCTTGTTTCACCTGACAATTGAGATTTTGGATAATACAGATTTTTCTGTTCTTAGAAAATCTGTTTTGACATCTGAAGATTACTTTTTACCTTGTCTTCTGTTGGTTTTTATTTTTATGTACATAATAAAACATCAACTGTCTGTGAATGTTTTATTTCAAAAAAAACTTCAAAACTGCAAGAAGCCACATGGTCATCTCTGATTCTAACTAAAATGAATCTCCACCAGAAAACTGTGTCACAGCCTTTATTTCCTGTAGTCTTGTGTATTTTTATTCCATAAATTAGGGTATCATTAATATTCTATGTTTGTTTTCCTGTACAAAACAAAATCTGTTTAAATGAAAAGTGAATTTTAAATCACAGGGACACAAACAGCTTTATTCTCTCTAACTTCTGAATTATGAAATTATGAATTGTGAAATATCCAGCAAATAACTTAAATCAGAGACTGCTTCACTCAACTAGAAACAAAATAATTTTGAGTGCTACTTTCTCTTGCTCTGCCCTGTAAGACTTTTTCAACATCTTCTATAAATACTGTTATTTACTGTAAAGTGATACGTCTGACTGAAGCACAGTCTTATCAATCACATGTTTGCAAGCTAAGGTTTCCCCACTTAAGATGAGAATATTAACTGAATATTTATTGATTTAGACATTAAGGTAGTGTGCTACGCAGCACGTGTGAGAGAGACACGATGGGAGCATGCAAATCCATATGGATGTGCAGATTCTACATAGATGTAACATGAGAGGAATAAGTGTTTCACCTGAAATGTTTCAAGGTGTCACCTTCTGTAGCTTGAGTGTCTGAAGCTTAGTCACACAGTGCAGAGTGTTCGACTTTGCCACGGTTTATGCGTGCAGCATGGCTCATGTGCATGCAGGGGTTCACTGCTGAGCAGGCCTACAGGGTGTTGGTTTTCTGAAATGTAACGTTGGTGGGTCAAATTAGACCATACTGATAACAATGAGACTATGGCGGAGCGCCCTAATGAAATGATATTTTGTGTCATGTTTATCATGCATAAGGAGTTAAGTGTGCTTAACATTTAGATGAGTTTGAACTAATTTCATGAGTGTTTCCTTGCCAGCCTTACAGTTACTTAAGCTTATATAGTACAACTAGGCGTCTTGCACCTTAGGCAGAGACATATGGATAACCTTTTATTTTAAGCATTTTAGATATAAGTAAACCTCTTGCTGACCTCTCTCCCATGCTAAGAGTCAATGCAGAGTTGTCAGGTGTTTTACTATTTTGTAAACAAAAATTAGAGTTGTGTAGGAGGGGTACATCACTTTCAACCTTATGATGCACAATCATATTTTTACTATTTCTGCAGGACAAGTTAGGGTATAAGAAATTATATGCTTCAGTGAATCCATGAACAGTTTTATGACTCTAAGACAAAACATAATAGTCATTCAGTCTATGTAGCTCCTTATTTATCCAGGCCATGGAAATCTGAACATTTATCCAAAGGGGCAACTGGACTTATTTTGAGGTTCCTGAAGACACCTCCAAAAAGTTTCTTAAGTTCTAAAGAGAAGTGAGATGTCCTTAAGAACACTTAAATGAGACAAATTGCCTATTTGAATCAATTTTTGGATGTCCTGTTAATGAAACTTTTACTTCATTAGACAAAAATAAAAAAAAGATTTGTCAAAATCAATTATCTCACCTACTAGAAGTATCACACATTGTTTCAGTGAACATATGCAGTGCTTACAGTTTATTAGTTGACATTTTAAAGCCACTAAATGTCAGTAACAATGCGAGAACTTTATGTGTCAAGCTGAATTAACCTTATGAGAAAACTTTGTTCATCAACTGCCTACAAAAGAATTCCTAATTTCTGGGTCAACACCATTAAGAGTTCAGACTGATGGATTTATCAACTGACATTTAGACCATGGTCTGATTAATGCTTTATGACCAGATAGATTTAAAAAAAGAAGAAAAAAGAGACTTGCTTCCAGTGACCCCAATAGTCATTAATGTCCTGATACCCAGTGGGCTTGATTTTCTTTTTGTGACTCTTTTCCCATTTTCAACCACTGTGTTCTACCTCATCCCCAGTCACAATGTCCATCATTAAAGGTTTAATTATCTTCTAACCCTCAGGAGTGTAGGACTTATGAACAGGTAGGAACAATTTATATCCAAGGTATTTTAATGATTGATATTTTAACAGGTTTTCTTCGTTTTTCCTATATCCCTGTCTCCAGAGCACAATTGTCTCAGTCCAATATCCCACGTCTCCAGGCTAATAATGATCTCCATTTTTTTTTCTTTGATTTTTTTCCTGACAGGGATATTAAGATTGTGGAAGAGAGATATATGTGGCTTAATGCATAATTTTCCACAATTACCAGTTTGCAATATGTGTTTGCATGTTAAAGATGTTAATTGGATGGAAATTTGCCTGTTTAGTTACACATACACACAATAAGAGACGGAAATACTGGCTCGTGCATCACTTGTCCAGATGGAGCCCTCCACTTTTAACTGTGACTAGAAACCATTAAACACATGGGCACACTCTTGTACTCTCAATAACACACACACATCATCAATGACTGCCAAAGAATAAATTTGTCATTAACTATTCTATGTCTTATATGATTGTTTATAGTGTTTAAATAAGATAATAAATGAACAAGGTACAGAAATTTTTTTAAAGATTTATTTTGGGGCTTTTTCACCTTTATTGTTGAGATAGGACAGTGGATAGAGCTGAAACGGGGATGAGAGTGGGGAACATGTGGTGAAAGAGTCCCAGGCTGCCTGCATACATGAGGCACAACCTAACCACTAGGCCATCTGCACCTCAAGGTACAGACATTTAATCTCAGTCTTTAAAGGTTTTTTGCAAATGTGAGGAGGAAAACATATGCTGTGCTATTCATGGTATTTAGTGTATCTTTTAGTTATGACAATCTAGGATACATCTTTCAAAGAATCCCCAGAGTTAAGATAGACACAGGTGATTGGGACTGTGTATGTGGGGTGAAAGGGTGTGAATGCATTACAAAGTAATCACTAAGGGCCAGATCCACAAAGAATGGATTGCTCCTGCTAATAGCGCTGTTATTTGTGCAGAATTAGCTCACGCAATCTGCCCTGTTTTAGCACCTTATCCTCAAAAGAATTTGCTCTAATCATATGCAGGTGCTAACACGCCCACACAGTTTGGCAGCTGAGTGCTATTTGCGCCTCTGATTGCAATAAGCCGCATGGCATCTAGTAGCGCAAGGATCATGCGGCCTGGCAACCGGTATCTGCAGATGATTTCATTGTCGCTTAGATCAAAAAGTGATACTCTCCTCCGATAAATCCTTTCTTGTGCGCGCCTGCCATCTCGCCTGCCATGATGCCTTCACCTGGCTACAACCACTGCTGCCATGATTACCGCAGAGTCCTGGCATGACAGCCCTTATATAGGCTATGCTCCACAGTTACCACCAATTGAGAGCAATTTGCAATCATTTTGAGCGAGAGAGAGAGTGAGAGAGGGAGAAAGAGATATTGCGCGGATTTAATACACGGGTCTCACTGGCGGTAAATAGCACCGCTTTACTGCCTGTGGCAATTAGCGCTGGTCTTTGAGGATTAGGTGGTATTTGCAATGAGGCTCATTTGCATAGGAAGGGGGCAATTTTGCGCTGAATTTATGAATATTCCCTAATTTACATGCATGCAAATTGGACCAGCGCAGCGGGGAGTGGCAGTGCAGTTTAGGTTCAGTTTGCGTGCATTTCACCCTTTGCGTATGCTTTGAGGATTGCACGCTATTTTTTTCTGTCATTTGCACAGGTTTAGCGGTCGCAAAAGCAGTGCAATCCTTTTGAGGATCTGGCCCTAAGAGTACTCTGATATCTTTTTTGTTGTAATTCAGGTAATCCGTTTATTTTGACATTTTTCGTAAACATAATCCATTGGAGACAGAAAACCCCCTATTTCAACTCTGCATAATTTTCCCATGATGCCTTCAAACAGAGTGTTTATATGTGTTTTAGATGTTTTGAATTGTGTTTAGATGATCCCTGTTGTATAGTAATCATTGCTAGGATTCCGTTCTCCATATTTCTGGTGGATTGTTGTAGTTTTTACGTTTTTAAACTTTGCACCAAATAATCATTGGTTATGAATGAGCAAAGTGTAAGTACACATACATCTTACCCAGTGGTGGACAAGGTATTCAACTCCAGTACTTGAGTCAAAGTATTGATACTTGTGGTCAAATCTTACTCCAACTAGAGTAAAAGTTGCTTGGTGAAATTTTACTCTAGTTAAAGTACTAAAGTACGTACTTTTAAAAATACTTAAGTATTCAGAAGTACAAAGTTCATTTTCTAATATCAGTACATTGCTGTATTGTTTTCTCAGTGCTTTTACAGAACCTTGTAACTCTGAAACCTCCTAATGATGTACTGACTTACATGTAGAACCACTCTGCTACAAAAATATGTATATGAATATGATATCAATCATTCCTCATTTCTGAAATCTCAAACATCACACTGAGATATGGCCATGAGTGCACTGGTTTCTCAGCTTGAGTTTCTCCTGCCACCTCCATTGCTGAGTTTTGTTTGAAAGAAGTCGGGAGAGCTTGCTACACAGAGCGAGGATGACGTAGCCTATTTCCAAAATCCATCCCAGGTGTGAGCGGTGACTGTGGTTGGTTCCCTTCTGTGAGGAGCCCAGCGTGTGGCCAATTGCATTTTAGAAAAGAAAAACACTAACATCTGACTACAAAGCTATGCTGAACCTAAAAGGAACAGGTAACGACAAGATTCCTAGAAATGTAGTGGACTTGAAAGTACAATATTTGTCCTTGAAATGTAGGGGAGTGAAAGTCATGTTTCCAAAAGAACCCCACTCATACCAAAGTTAAGTACAAATACAGAAAAAATGTACTGAAGCCCTTAAAGCCTGAAAACACAAATTATAGCCAGAAAATTCTAATTATTTGGAAATGAAATGTTTATTTCACTTTTTATGGAAATCCCCCCCAAAAAATCCAAATTTCCATAAAATTTAACATATTTGATACATTGGGTAGTTTTAGTAACTGATAATCCACTTGAGAGCATTTTTTTTTATCATTTTTCAGATTGTATTCAGAAGCTTTTATGAGTAATTTATTGATCATAGTGATTAGATAGAGGTATCATAAAAGTATGTCTCAAACATGCAACAACAGGCTTTAAGGAGTTAAGTACAGTACTCAAGTAAATGTACTCCGTTACTGTGCACCACCGATCTTACCATGAGTCTCAGTTACAGTAATGACTTGATAAAATGCTTAGTTAATACGCATAAGCAAATGATTGGTTTTTTATTGTTTTTATTAAACCACTTAGACACTTCAAAAAAAGAGCAATCTCACTTTGGTGTTAAAGAAACAACTTCATGTGTCACATTCACACTGAATGTTATGATGAAACACTATTGGAGAACTATATAAACTCAGCAACACTATTTAAATTTAACACTACAGGAGTGAATATTACACTGATGTAGAGTTGATTTGTTATTATAGGACAGTAAATAATCAACATAACTGGCAGTAGTTTTAACAGGCTTCAGAATTGAATAACCCACAGTGTTAAGTTTGATTAACACTCTAACGTGAAAACAAGTATTCTTTTTACTCAATTCAGAGTTAAGTAATACTTGGGAAAGAGTAAATTTAACACCAATCTGGGGTGGGGCCATATACACTCGGATACAGTATTAAATTCAACTCTTTAAGTGTCACTTTAACACTGCACAATTTACTGTGTAACAATTTTGTGCATCTAATTATTATTATTATTCTTATTTTCATTAACTTTTATTTAACCAGGAAAACCTCAGAGAGATCTCTTTCCAGGAATGTCCAAGCCAATCAGTGAACCTTGAGATGTGACAATAGAGGGCAAGTTGATAATTATGGCATTACCTTAATATTATCTCTTTATTAAATCACTCTAATTTTTATCAACTTATCACTGTGCTGTAAGTGCTTAAGAGTTTTGTTTTTAAGCATAAGTTTATTTGTTGTGCCTCTACACTGCGTTCCACATTATTATGCAAATGATATTTTTCTCTGATTTTCCTAAATATTAATGCAAATGACAGTCAGATTATTTTTCAAGTCATCAGCCATTAGTTTGTTGTTTTTGAACAAACTTCATAATGACAAAAATTATTTTAAAAACAATAAAAACCTCAAAATGCACTGTTCCACATTATTAAGCACAACAGCTTTTTAAAATATTTTATAGGTTGTAAAGAACTGAAAATGGTCATTTGTAGAAATTGCAGCATCAGGGGTCATGTTTACTGAAATCAAAGCTATTTCAATCAAAAACATCTTAACAGGACAAGTTCCATGTTAACATAGGAGCCCTTCTTTGATATCACCTTCACTATTCTTGCATCCATTGAACTTGTGAGTTTTTGGAGAGTTTCTGCTAGAATTTTTTTTTTGCAGGATGTCAGAATATCCTCCCAGAGCTGTTGTTTTGATGTGAACTGCCTCCCACCCTCATAGATCTTTAGCTTGAGGATGCTCCAAAGGTTCTCAGTAGGGTTGAGGTCAGGGGAGGATTGGGGCCACACCATGAGTTTCTCTCCTTTTATAACCATAGCAGCCAATGACACAGAGGTATTCTTTGCAGCATGAGATGGAGCATTGTCACGCTTGAAGAAAATTTTGCTACAGAAGGCATGATTCTCTTTTTGTACCATGGAAGAAAGTGGTCAGTCAGAAACTCTATATACTTTGCCGAGGTCATTTTCATACCTTCAGGGACCCTAAAGGGGCCTATCAGCTCTCTCCTCATGATTCCGGCCCAAACATGACTCTGCCCCCTCCTTGTTGACATCCTGGCCTCATTGGGACGTGGTGGCCATTCACCAACCATCCACTACTCCTCCATCTGGACCATCCAGGGTTGCACAGCACTCATCAGTCAACAAGACTGTTTGAAAATGAGTCTTCATGTATTTCTGGGCCCACTGCAACCATTTCTGCTTGTGAGCATTGGTTAGGGGTGGCTGAATAGTAGGTTTATACATGACTGCAAGCCTCTGGAGGATCCTACACCTTGAGGTTGGTGGGACTCCAGAGGCACCAGCAGCTTCAAATACTTGTTTGCTGCTTTGTAATGGTATTTTAGCATCTGCTCTCTTAATCTGATGTATTTATCTGTCAGAAACCTTCCTCATTATGCCTTTATCTGCACAAACCTGTCTGTGCTCTGAATCAGCCACAAATTTCTTCACAGTACGATGATCATGCTTAATTTTTCCTGAAATATCAAATGTTTTCATTCCTTGTCCATGGCATTACACTATTTGACACTTTTCAGCAGCAGAGAGATCCTTTTTCTTTCCCATATTGCTGAAACCTGTGGCCTGCTTAATAATGTGGAACATGTGGAAAAGTGCATTTTGAGGTTTTTATTTTTAAAAAAAGACTAGTTATCATTATGAAGTATGTTCAAAAACATCCGAATTATACTCTAACTGTTGATGACTTGAAAAATAGTATGACTGTCATTTGCATTGATATTTAGAAAATCAGAGAAAAATGTCATTTGCATAACAATGTGGAACGTGGTGTATTCTTTAACCATTCATTCAGCCCTGAAACCGTCTATAATACTGCTGATAGCTGAACCTTGCAATAAAAATCTGTAAAAATAAAAATACTTCAGCAATAACAGTACACAGGTCTGTCAATTTGGGTCAAATTAATGACCAACCATTGAAATTAGAGTCCGCTTTATCTACAACGAAGATCAGACACGTCTGTAGAAAGCAGAAATGTAGTCATAGTGCTTTGGGTTTTTTAACATTTGAGTAGTCATTGACTTATTGTTACCATAGGGCCCGCAGACATGCACAGATGATTTCAGATATGGCTGGTTTAATATGTACCCCTTGTAATGTGTATGTGTAATTTGGCAACATACATTATTTCAGCAGTAAAAATAGTAATAAATACTAATTTGTCATTCTTAAGAGATGCATCAGTTCTGGAAGGATATTCTAAAATAAGTGAAATCATTAAGGCCTATTTTTATTTGTGTTAAGTCTTTTAGGTAATGACTGTTAGGCCCAATTCAGACTTAAGTCCACAATAAATAAAATACTTTCATACAAAACAGACACAATGGTTAGGGTCTCATTGGTTCTATGTAATCAGGATTTTTTGTGCATCACTAATTTTTCAGACTGGTACGGGTTGGTTGCTACCTTTGTTGTACATCTTTTTCAAGATGTAACAGATTTGTGATTTTTATAAGAATGTTATTAAAAATCTGGATATCTGACAGTTATTCATCAGTTTAAAGTAAAAAAAAAAAGAAAAAAAAAAAAGACTGTTTTACCTGCAGTTTTAAGGGTGAAGGTTGTGGCACCATGTGTCATGGATTATTACTTCACAGTGTTGTAAGCTGTTTAAGGGTCAAGTTTGTATTGACTATTTGACCAGCAATCTGATCCCTGTCCATTTTATTTATTTATCTATTTATTTATTTTTATTACATAGAAATGTATGTATGGCTCTGGCCATATGTATAACTCAAAGAAGGGTCTGAAACTTACAATGAAATCATTTAAAGGCACCATTAAAATTAACTTATTAAAAGACTCTCAAGAGTCTTTAAGAAATTTAACACAGTAGTGATCATTGTCCATGCCAATTGTTCTAAAGATCAGTCACTGGCCTGCTTATAACCATAAAATAATTAGATCCTTTAATTAACCGAGTCCAGTGAGATTCATGGCAATGAAATGGTATTTCGAGTGCGATTTCTATGTCTAGAGCCATAGTTGTCATTTCAGGCCAGTGTACATTACACAGGGGTTATTCTCATATTTCAAAGGCTAATTGCAGTGAGGCAGGATGACAAGTCAAATTAATTAGGAATATATTACACGTAATATTTAGTTCAAGTTTTAAATTGAAATACAGAATGATGCTATCAAACATTTACATTTCCCACTAGATGACTGGTTCAAATGTAACTGGAGATACTGTAATATGGAAAGGTTGTCAAGGCTTTTATCATTCCTATCAAATGTGGACTTCTGACTGATTTTGTTTGAACATATCATCTGTTGAACAAAATCAGAATGATAATTCTGATCTGATAAAATGTAAACTGAGATGCTTAAGAATTTGCTGATGCAAGTTACTGCCTTATTTTGTTTTCATTTTTTTGATGTTCTTATTTGTATTTTTAATTAGTTTTAAGTTGTCATTTACATGATCGAAATAAAGACATCAATCAATCAATCAATCAATTATACAAGCTGAATTATTTGACAAAATAACCCTGCCAGGTTTCTATTGTCATTATGGTGAGAGGGATTTGTCCATTATATAGAAAAATAGGACAGCAAAATGCCTGGTGGGTTTCAGAAAGGAAGTGGACTAGCTCACTGTCTAGAGTCTTGTTCTGTAATATCTTCTCTTCTATAGCATTGAAGCTCAGCTTATATTGGGCGCCTGAGGGGAGATAGGTTTTGAAAGGAAATGCAACCAGCACCCTCTTCTGGTAGGTTTAGGTTATATTTAACTGCCAAAAGAAAAGAATGAATAGTTAAAATGTGAACAGAGAAGAAAATGTTGGTATGTACTGTTGTGTGTTAGTGTCACAGTGATGAAAACATCTGCATACATTTCCGACAGAAGGGACTTCAGTTTTTGAGTGAACCATTATAGTAAAAGTTAAAAAGCATAAGAAGAGAGTAATGAATTTTGCAACAAGCGTCAATTGTGCTGTCATTTTAAATTCAAAGTGGTTGTTAGGCTATCATCAGGAGATTGGGCATTGATTTTTCAATATATTTATGAATCCGGGGCCCAGAGAAGTTTTTCATATTTACCAAAATCATAGTTTTTAATTTATTCTTACACAATACAATATCTACAATATCTTTACTTGTTTGATGTTTACTTGTTTGGATGTTGTGTGATAAAGTATGGCTGGACTTACCTCAAGACACACCAGTGTTAGGCACAACATTTGTGAACCGCTGGTTTAAAGAACTTAAGACTTTACAAACTGCTTCCTTGCTGGTTTACACTTGCACTTACCTTTTTTCTTCTTTCTTCCAGGTCATACTGAAACATAATTCTACAAAACAAAGACACACTGAATAAACTCTGCATGATCATGTTAAGAACCTGCATAACTAAATTTTAGGTGGAATTCTTCAGAAAGGGTGTAACTTTTAGAATACTGTGTACACTCAAGGAACTTTGCTAAACTATCCCTATCGAACATATATATGTGATGTACTTTGATCCATACATTTGTTTTCTTGTCTCTTACAAAAGGAGACTGAATAATTAGTCATGTTTTCCCCTCTATATTCTTATGAAATAAGAATAGAATAGGGCAAATATGCCCTATTTGCTCTGGACTGAAATTATCTAGGGCCTCTGATAATTTGTGATAATTACGCAGAACATTAGTGTTTTTCATCCCATACTAATCTACCATGTCTGTAATTTGCAGAGTAAAAACTCCAGGGCCACTGACCATATTATAACATACTCCAGCAAACACAGGGGCCCACATGTAATACTTATCCCAAACGGATCAGCATCTGATAATTAAGATGGTAATTATGTTTTTGTTTTTGTTGTTTTGTTTTGTTTTGGCTTTTTCTGCTCCTTTTCCTGATCAAAAAAAAAAAAAAAAAAAAATAGAGGCCAAGCAGGAGAGTAACAAAGTTTGGTCACATATATGTTATAAACAGTGCTTCTTTTTCAGTTAATTTCTCTTCCTACGGTTTCTTTTTACTGATCTCACATCAGTATTATTTATCCACGTATTTCCTGCATTAAACAATTTACGATTTGCAATGTGTCCCTCAACATAAGTAGTAGTATAACTACTGAATTTTGAGGGACACATTAGCTTTAGATAATTTAACCTTTAGATTAGCTTTAGATTTAGCTTTAGATTAGCTTGGCTGGTGTAGCCTATAGAATGCAACAGCTAATCTGCATGAGGAGAGTTGTGGATGTGTAACAATCCCAGCTTTATAGAGTGCAGATTAATATCCACAGCATCACCTACATAAAAACTGTTAAAAGTAACAGAAAAGATTCATTATCTACATTAGATGTCTCCCTTTCTCATACTTTAATAGGAGGGAGAAAATTGACTTTCTCTCTCCTCCTCTCTCTGATCAGCTGCACACACAGGTGACTTAAGTGACCTCAAGACCTGATGGAAGTTAGGGGAGATTGTTCACTAGTTTGTTAATCATCGGCACCTTGCTAAAGATAAAAAAAAAAATGTTAAAATGTATATAGACAGGGAAAAATACTGAAGTGCATGTTGTCTATTAGAAACTCTGGTTAACAGTACATCGAGGACACATGAAGGAAACGTCACCTGCAAAACATGATGAGAACATTGCATTTTTTTGTATGAACTAGAAATAAAAATTGGCTGTGCATTTCCATTGCATCAATGCAGCACCTCCATGTTTTCCTTCAGAAATGTCTGTGAATGTGAGTACATTACACACTTCAATTATCCTGTGTGAATGCACTGCACCAAACACTGACATCAGGGGGTCAACAGGTACTTCTAGTCCCATATGAATATATAGAATATAATAATAATATTATAATAATATTATAATAATAATATTTTATTCTCCAATTCTTCCTTAGGGTTTCTTGTAATCCTATGACAATGGCTTACAAAATTCTAGTGATACAGTCTGCGACGGGTCTCCTCAGAAAATTGGGTCCAGCTCTCTTTAACATTAAAGTTAATAAGGGCCAGGACAAACTGACACGTGGCCCTTATGAATTCTACCTTTTTAATTCAATTTATAATTGCAGTGTCAAGTAACACTGTTGATTTTTACTGGGCTTTGTGGATCACTGCAAGGAAAACTGTCATATTAAGATGTTTTTCCGAGGTGTCTTCTGACTCATTCCAAAGATCTATCAGTACTCACATTGTACTCGCATGGTTCTCCACTAGATGTCAGAACTAGCCTGTATTACAATCATGCAGGGCAGACAAAGTGTTGGCCTGGTTTCCATCAGGGACTTTAAGGACTAGCACAAGCTAAGTCATTATTCATGACACCCAGTTCCCCTCAAGAAATCAATTCACTCATTCTGTCCTATTTGGAATGTATTTATGTTAATTTCTTAGGGCCAATGTGCATGCTCAGCACAAAAAACACAATTTGTTTTTGATTAGACAACATGTGCAACAGTAAATTAAGCATTTGCATGCACGGAAGAGCGTAGGGATTTAATCTAGGGGGATCCACCTGTAAGGGATTATATTTGTCATTAGCACATGTGGACTGGTGGGAATTATGAAGGCTGAGGTCCATCACCAGGAGCATCATGAGGGGGAAAAAGAAAAAGCAATGCAAGGTGAGTGGATTAAATGAATTAAAAAACATTCATAGAAAAGGATACTGAAATACTGAATATCAGAAAGCCACAGATTTTTGTCATTCCTTCCAGTTATCATGTGCATTTTTCAAAACACACCACTAATCCACACAGAATGTAAATATTCTACTACTCAAGAAATTGTTGTTTTTGTAAATGCCATGATTTCTTTCAGTTTCTCAGGGAGAAAGGAATGTTATCATCAGGGTTCAGGCTGTAAAATGTGTCTGCCATCTGAATCAATTGTTTTCTTTTTAGCATAACTAAAATAATAGATCCCAGCATTTAAAAGTATCAGATGACTAAATAATTGCACTTTTATTACATTTGCCAACATTTATATCTTGATGATACATTCACAAAAACATCTGAAGAATTTGAAGATGTTAATCTGTATCATTCTGCAGGGCTGTCTCTCTGCCTAACAGACTCGGTGATGCAGTCAGAAGTTTCAAAGAAGGGGAGAGTCCACAACCAGATGCACAGCACGACTGGCAATAAGCTTCTGTGGGGCAATCATTTCTCAAGTAAGTGGTCAAGTCTCATTAACCATCACTGTACGTTCATCAATCAACAGCTAGCCATGGCTGTGGAAGTCGAAGTTCCTTTTGCTCAATCAATGTAAAATCACAGTTTAAAAGTTAAACAGTATTAGGGCCTAGAAGGGCCCTTAGCTTTAGGAATGCAGAGTAAATTATTTCTAATGGGACCCAAGAAATTTATAGAAATTCAAAAGACAAGACAACACCAAGACAAACGGTAAGCTGAGGGTTTGGAGGAGGCATTTAGTTGATTTAGCACTTTGTTTCCTGTAAAAAAGAAAGATGATATACTTTCAGTAAACAAATTTCTAAGCCACACATGTTAACCATAAAAAGATTCAATTTTCATAGCTGTTTCTACGTTTTCAGTATACATACATACATACACACACACACATATATATATATATATATATATATATATATATATATATATATATATATACTTGATCACAGAAAAAGGGAACAGTAAAACGGTAAATATTTGATATATGCACAGTGGTCTGTGACATTAAAGGGATATTTCGGGATTTTTGAAGTTGGGTCGCATGAGGTGCTTGACTATAGTAGTAGCATTAGCCTCCGGTGATTTCCGTCCAATTTTGATCCTGTTGTTATTACGAGCTCGGAGAGAGCTGGTGCATAGCGGCTGTAGATGGGAGCGTTTTGTCTGCATAAATTAACAAGTTTTGCGAAAAAATGGGCCAAGAAAATGTGTTGGCTCCCCTGTGCGCTGTGTCAAAAAAAAAACAGTGCTTCATTTCTCCCCAAAACCCCCTCTGTGTCAGGTACTAATTCACGATGCAGCTTTCGCCATTTTGTATCCTTCCGCCTCCACACGCTGTGTTCTGTTTACGTTTGCCGATCAGCTGTGTGGGTCTGCTGTGTAGCGGGGTCAAGCATCGGTTACTGCAACGTGTTGTGAGCTTTTTTTATTCAGCTTTTTGCTGATTCAGAAGATGCTGCGTACTTGCATTTATCCAGGCTTTTTAAAAAAGCACACCTCCTGGACACCATACAGATTTCACCGTATTCTGCTATGTGACATTGGTCTTCGCCAACTTTGGCTTTAATATGGATATAAACACCCCACCTTCTGCACTGAAAAGTTTATTGCAGTGCCCATTTTACCAAGCAGGACTATTTAAAAGGACTACCAAAACACAAGCATAGGTTGAAGAGCCCCGCTGTACCTACACTTCAGGTAAGCACTATTTACCGATATAAACATTTAAAACACACAACCAAACACTCGCACATTTACAGGCAATTCCATTGCAAAGCCTTAGCCACGAAGCACAACTTCCTGATGCCCTACAGTCAACTCCAAAGATGTGATATTTCACAGAAATGGGTGGGCTTGTTTGGCATATAATTTCAGTGCATTTTTGTGCCGACTGTAGCTTGTACCAGCCATGAGAGGAAAAAGGTGATCAGTCATAAGATTACCTGGATGGCAAATTTCCATTCGGCTCTTCTGGTTGGGGTCTGTTTTTCCAATTTATCTTCAGAAATTTGAAGAAGGTCCGCAAAACAGCAGGTTTAGTAAGACAGGGAATTCTGGATGGAGTGTGATGCAGACTGCAGGCGTCTGTGAGCCGCTATCCTCTGATTCTGTAATGTCCTGAAGAAGTGTCACAACTAAGTCCCACTCACACAACAGTAGCTCTCCGAGTGGGTTGACATGGGTTAGCATTTTTCACACCTACACCACCATGTAACTTGGGATCTCTCCTGCTCCAAACTTTCAAATGGAGGTTCTCTGGTCTCTCTTTCAGTCTGCTGTATAAGTCCGGTCTGTATCCATCTGTATAAGTTCTTCTACAGTGTACTCCCGTTCATACAAATATCCTCTCGTATCCACTGTAAACAGCACATCATTATCGCTCATGTGGAAATCGCTCATGCTATCCTTGTTTTAGCTTGATGTTGTGTTATTACTTCTGTAGAACACAGCTGATCGGCGAATGTAAACAGAACACAGTGTGTGGAGGCGGAAGGATACAAAATGGTGAAAGTTGCATCGTAAATTAGTACCTGACACAGGGGGTTTTGGGGAGAAACGAAGCGCTGTGTTTTTTTTCGACAGCGCAAAGGCGAGCCAAAATATTTTCTTGGCCCATTTTTTTGCAAAACTTGTTAATTTATGCGGACAAAACGCTCCCATCTACAGCCGCTATGCGACAGCTCTCTCCGAGCTCGTAATAACAACAGGATCAAATTAGACGGAAATCACCGGAGGATAATGCTACTACTATAGTCAAGCACCTCATGCGACCCAACTTCAAAAATCCCGAAATATCCCTTTAAGGGTGAAATGATACTTTAAGGAGCGGCGGTGGACTTATTTTCCATCACTGTGAGATGAAGTGGCTTAACCAAAGTTTGCTTAAAGTGAGAATGAAGCATTTGATTAATCAGGATTTAAAAATGTAAGCATTCATTCTGGACGTTAATTAATCATGATTAATGCATTTATGCTGACAGCCCTTATTTTATCTTTATGTTTATGGGCCTAATCACGTCACCTCACAAGAAAATACTTGCACATCCCAGTCTATCAGTTCATGTGAGTTCAACTGCTCTCCAGCCAATGGAGAGGAAAATACAGGGGGGCAGGCTTAGAGGGAGTGACAGAGGCTGAGATGTTATTCCCGTGACAACTTTAAAACCTGACATAAACACGCTGAGTTTCAGTTTGAGCAGTGACTCAGAAGAACCTTTGGAATATCACAACGAAGGACAGTATGAGTTCAGTCAACTCACGGTCAAAGGAACACAGAAAAACAGAGAAAAATAACCAAGTGTGACTCAGACAATATTGTTAACTCTGCGTTTAAACATATTTCAACTGAATGCTTAATTGAGAATCAAATTTTTGTCTTTAGCTTGTACCAGACATGCAGATGTGTTCAGGGGGCAAGAGGCAGTGAAATGACAGGTGTACTAAGTGCTACAACCCGCAGTTGTGAATATTTACTAAGAAAGTGTGACAGAGGGGAAAAATGCAGAAGAGCTGAAAAAGCCCATGCTTTTAGTCCACACACACACACAGAGACACACAGATCCTCCTGGGACACACATTTGTGCAAGCAGAGTTTTTAGTGACTTCTGATCATATTTTTGATGACAAGTTAATATTTAAAAGCGTTCTGCTCCTTCTCAGAAGTTACTGAGCATCTGAACTACAAAGATGTCAGCCGAGTTGGCAGTTTCAATATTTCATATCTTTGAACATTGAAAACACAGCACAAGTGTTCCACTGAGGGGATGATACCTCCTGTGGTCAGGATTAACTCATCCACATTGAATTATGAGATGGATATTACAACTGCTTATGTGTGAGGGTTTGAGAGAGGAAAAGAGACAAAGACAGAGATTAATTCACTCTATATAAAACAGGTGTTTATGTTTTTATAGTCATTTACACAGAGTATGAGAATAAGGGTCTATTTGTCTGTTTATTTTATTTCTCTCTTGATTCATCAGTTTTCATGTGTTTACATCCACATTAAGATTTTGGTTGGCTTAATTATAACCTTATTAAACTAATTTCTGAAAGTATCAGTTTGACACTGGAGGATTTTTTGGTGTGGAGTACGCAGTAAAACTACTTGAAACATTTGAACTGATTTAAAATCAATATTTTTCAACAGTTTTTTCTGCTTGCTGCTGGTTCTTTATTTTGCTATCAATGTGATTATACCTCATTGAAATCTCCTTTTTCTCTGAGACAGAGTTTTTGATCAATCAAAATCATTCCTTGTCCATTTCATCATTGTTTCCTCTTTGCTCCTGGCTTTCTTCTTTCTGGCTAATACAAAATGGAATAAGAAATAATCATTAATTAATTCAAACTTTATAACAAGGCTTTTACTAAAAATACTTTTCCAGAGCTTTCCAGAGAATTCTTTTAGATTTCAGCAGAGGTGTCAAAAGTATTCACATTCATTACTCAAGTAGAAGTATAGATACTAGGGTTTAAAATGACTTCTGTAGAAGTTGAAGTATCAACTCAAGCTTTTTACTCAAGTAAAAGTATAAAAGTACTGGTTTCAAAACTACTTTAAGTATAAAAGTAAAAGTAATGTAAAGGGAAAAAAATTCCAATAAGGACAAAAGCTTAGGCAGCGCCACAGGGGCTATTTCCATTCTACCATCCCATTCTACCATACCATTCCATTCTACCATTCCATTCCATCATACATTCTGTTCCATTCCATTGCATTCCATTCTACCAAACTGCACTACCCCACCTCCCCCAAAAAAAACATTTTTCTAAAGGCCATAATGTCTCTAATGTTATATTAAAATTTTAATGTTGAAAAATCCTACTTAAGTAAGGTAACAAAGTATTTGTACTGAGTTACTTGACACCCAGGATTTCAGAATCATAGGACAGAAAGTAGAGAAATAAGTTCAGAGTGGGTTTCCTTCCTCCTTTAATGTTTGGGTTCAAAAAAAGATCTTCCCAAGAAAAGGAGACCAAAGTATCAAGTCAGGTTTTGGCAGTTGCAATGTCAGGAGACAATGCACACTGCCCACTAACATCCCTTTCAAAGCACAAAGATGTTGAAAAGCTTCAATCTATCAATCTATCTATCTATCTATCTATCTATCTATCTATCTATCTATCTATCTATCTATCTATCTATCTATCTATCTGTCTGTCTGTCTGTCTGTCTGTCTATTTATCTATAAATATGTAAAATTTTGTCATGCTGAGTGAAAGTGGAGTTTTAAAACAAACTTCTTCAATTGAAAACTACCAACTTCTTGCGTGTTCTAGCAGCAGACATCTGGGGCTCAGGTGTGTTGCTATCCCTCATCAGGCTATTGGACCATGTTTGATATGTCAGCTTTACTTTCCTTAAAATGTGAAATGCAGCACAGAGCATGTAGGAGTGATGTTTAGAAATATATTTCTGTTCAGAAAAATGACTGTTTTCCTGCGCATCAATCATTTAATTATAACCAGAAAAAAAAAAAAAAAAAAACGAAGTCGTTCCATTTTCCCTTGAGGTAATGTTTATTTGTATAATTGTATTCCTCCAGTAAATGATTTGATATTAATAAAAATGTTAATATGTTTGATTCAACCAGCGCTCTTCTTTTCATCTGCTGTCCTTTCTCAGAATATTCAAACAGGCCTTGCAGAAGAAGAAGCATTTGGCATTTTAATTACAGTCAGACGTTGGTATGTGAACTTTTTGTTGTTAAATCCCATGATAATGTCTGTATGGCAGCTTCCAAATGTTGTTTTATAAATTGACTTTACCAGCAGCACTAACAACACATCTGACTGTGACAGGTTCTTTGTCATTATCTATTTTCTTCAACTTTTTTCTAAACCTCTGTCCCAGGGTTCTTCTGATCTTCTCTCCTGTTGTTTTTCTCTTTTCCTGTTCGCAGCTGTCTCACTGCCTCTTTCAGTCTCTGATGATTTCCCCTTGTATCTTTTGTCACTCTGTGCTTCAGTAGCTTTTTTAAGTTGTTTGTGGTGAATGGTGTTTCATCCATCACTTTTCACCAACCCCACAACCACTGTGTGTGTGTTTTGGGTTTTTTTTTTTTTTTGTTACATAATAATTTCAATTAGAGTTTGATGATCTGTCACAATCTGGCCTTAATGGCTCTTAAATATGTTTTCACAGTGACAAAGAAAAATTTCTGAACTCTTTACTTTTTTTTACTTCTTTCGATCAGTTTGTTTGACCAACTGAGAAAACCACTCAAAAACACAAGTGTTTATGGGTTTTTTTTAAATAGGGATAAAATTAATGAACTATTATAATTCATTGTTTTGCTTTAGCCATTAATAACTAGCATCTTAAAATGTATTCAGGAGAGAGATTAGTAAAACTCGTAGTCTATGTTAAAAGACTGACTATGCATAAATGCATAGATAGCCTGAAAATTCACCCACTGGTACCAGTGCATGCTGTAAAATGAGTTTCTTCATGCCTTAACATCAAATATTATAATCTTAACTGATTTTTTTTCCATCAACCTGTAAAGTTGTAACAGGGTTATTCATTTTTATTTCTACATCTTAATAGAATTGTTAAAATGTATTCAATCCACTGGCATTTCAACAGCATCTTGGATTTGTTACTGGTGAAAGTGTTGTCTTTTTTGGTCAAATTTTTTTCTCTTTTTCTATTAAAACTCTATAAACATACGTTGTTTGGCTACGGAAAAGTACTTGGCACATATTTTTTCACATTTAGTATCATCTTTTCAACTACTGATTGATTTCAGCTTCCTAAACATCTCATCAACAAGCACAAATGCTGATTGTTTAACCCAGACTGGAGCTAGGTGTGCCGGACACAGGTGAGTCGTGTTAAGACTGGCTCAGACTACACGATTTCTTTGGGTCGTAAGTATGGATGTATCAAGCGAAGGACAATATGGACTGGCTCTCTTTCAGATAGGACTTAAGGTATGCATGTGATAACATAAATAAAATAAAATAAAATTTACACATTAGTCTTAGGGAATTAAAAGGGATAAAAAGTAGTTAATCTTGTATATCTTGGTAAATCGTAGCTGTGGGGCGTCTTGGACACATTGTTAGTTCTGTCACACTATAAGACCGTTTGTCGTTCCTGACGCTCTAAATCAGGCCCAAGTTTTGACGATGAGCTGTGACGTTGCAGTTGGGTTAAAATCTGGCTGAATTTGTGTAGTCTGAGCGAGCCTCAGTGGAACAAGTTGAGGCTTAAGTGAAAGTTGTAGCTAGTTCAAGTCAGGCCAATTCGATAAAGCCCAGCATTCGTTAACTACTCTGATGGAATACTGCCCGGACACAGGTGAGGTAGTCCAGAGTTTCGTACACTTATAACCCTTCCTCTGTTACCCCTACCACCGGTAATGAGCTTAAGCCATAGTTGAGTAGTCACAAATTTCAAAAGGAAAAAGTGTTTTATTTACAAGTTAATGATTAATGCAATTAATCAACACATTGAAAATATAACGACCTTTGTGAAAACTGTCTCAGTTTGTCTGTGATGTAAAAAACAGAAGAACCAAATTTACTGAGATTTGATTCTGGCTGTGCAGTGTATATGCCCATCTCTGTTGTGTGTCGGTTCTACTGTCATGGTCTTGTTTTTCTGTTGTGATGTTTTTGAGTTTATGTGAACCATGTTCTATGTGATTATCTACAACCTTGTGTTTCTGCGTTCCTTGTGTTCTATTATTATTCCCTGTGAAGTTTCTAGTGATTGCGTATTATCTTGTAATCTTGTATCTGCCCGGATTGTTGTCAGACTGTGAGCATGCTAAAGAGTTGTAAAGATTTTATGTCTGTTTTTGGTGTTATCAGGCAGCAAAGTTACAGATTATGGGCTGTAAATTAAGAGGTACAAATGACAGTAGAGTCGACGCATTCAAAGACAGACATGCTATTGTTATTTGTCATTTTTACTGCCAACAACAATAGGCTAAGGGGTTTTAATATTTAGTAATGCAGAAGTACTTTAAAGCATTAGTTATACCAGTAACACAGTAATGTAACAAATTACTTTAGTCAGTATGTCATGCAGTAATCTAATGATTTACCAAACTCACCCATGAGGTAGCGCTATCCAACACAGTGTAACAGTGAAATCTTCCAGCTGCCTATGCTCAGCTGTAACAAATGTGGTGTGCAGATTCTCTTAAATTCTTAACTATGAACTTTCTGCTGCTCCAGAGAGAGAAAACATTTTACAGATGTGAAAGCAACCTACACAACTTTATTTTGGTCTCATGTGATCCTGATCCATCTCTGGACACAGGTATTTGAATGAAGAAGCATGACTAATAAGCAGTATTTAAAAATGTAAAGACAGATCACCAGATTAATTTAGGGGAGTAGCTGCAGACCAACGTAGTCAGTAGGGTATATTAACTACTTACCAGTTAGTGGTAAATCTGTGTGACTTTTATTTGCAACCCCTGGTGAATTGATAATTGGGCAATCTGAACAAGCGATGAACAGAATATCTACTGCAGCATGTGCCTTACAGAACCTTTTAAATGAGACTTTGATGGGCTGTGAATCTGCTCACTGACCCACTGACTGTCAATACTCGCTGACTAAACACCAGTATGTGTTTATATGTGCATTTCTGTGCATGTGTTTATTTATGAGTGCATAGTCATGTGTGTACATCTATTCACGCTGACATAAAGGTTGCTCAGTTGCCTGTCAGCATTACACATTTCACTGTATGTATGTGTGCATGTGAGTGTGTGAGTCTACATGTTTTTCTCTCCCAGGCTGCTCCCAGCATCCACCCCAGTTGTCTTTCTCCCATACGGGACAATTATGTCTACTTTGCTTCAAGTATTTGTGTTTTTACATTTGTTGTTACAGCCAGTGGTGCATGCATCAGTAGTGTAACAAGTGTGACTGTGCAGCCAGTATTCAGTTTTTTCTATCAGTGTGTTCATGACAGCGTAAATGTGTTTGTATATTTGAGCTTGTTTGTCCTTCTGATGCTCTGAACAGTAGTCCACCTGTCAATCCAGCGCAGAGGCTATATTTCTCCCATGAGGCAATTATCTACAGTCTAGTTCATATGCTTATTATCTAACTGTGTGTGTGGGTATGTATGTGTATGTGTATCTGTTTGAGTGTGTGAGACAGAGACAGGATGGCATCAGTGGTTAATGGGAGATGGGGATTTTCTATTGGCTTCATTTCCTCTGGGATTGCCCCCCCCCCCCCTTTTTCCTTTCTCGACACCTCTTTCTATCTTTTCCCCAAACCTTTCTCCCTTCTTGGACTGCCTTAGAGCCTATTCCAATCTCATGTCATGCCCCCTTTCTCCAACCTTCTTTTGTGTTGTATTTCGCTTGCCTCATCTTCCCTTACCTGTATTTTTGTTCTGCATTGTCGTCCCTAACATCTTCATTCTTTCCTTATCTTTCACTCACTTTTAACCTGCATCTTTTTTCAGAATATACCCTTGACAGCGCTTCCTCCCTTCACCTTTCCATACGTCTCAGTTATTTCATCTTTGGGTAAAATGTGACATACAGTGCATTTGGAAAGTTTTTCGGACCCCCTTCACTTTTTTCAGTTTTGTTATGTTGCAGCCTGATGCTATAGTAACAAATAAACAGACACAAAACATTTCTTGTCATTAATCTGCACTCAGTATACCATCATGACAAAGTTAAAAAAGAATTTCAGAATTTTTTTCAAATGTGTTTTAAAAAAACTAAAACATCACATTGACATAAATATTCAGATGTTTCTGCACCTTGATTGAAGTCTACCTGTGGTTAATAAATAGGGGCCTGTAAAAATAAAATCATTAATTGGCCATAAGTTGGTCGATAGACGCTGATGTTAACATTTGTTTTTTGCTAATAAAGAGCAGGGGAAAAGACTTGGTTTTACTTACATGATGTCTGTATTCTAGTACTTATCCAGTAGAGGGCGCTCCAACTCCTTTCATGTTACACGCTTCATATTTACCTCCCTTCAGAAGTAAAGTAAACCTCGGAGCAGCTTTGCCGAGTGTCAAATTTGTTAAAGAGAACAGTTTGCCTCAGTGGTAAGTTGGTAACTAGTTTGTGAAATAAACAATAACTCCATGAGTTTCCTGTATCAATTCCCACTTGTCCATAAGTTATAACATCCTCCTCTCTGATTGATTAGGAGAGCCACATCCTTTAAGCCACATCCATTTCCTGAGAGGAGCGTAGTCAGGGGCGGAGTCAGACAGCTGCGTAGATTTAAAGCCACAGACACAGAAACAGCTCGTTCTGAGCAGGGCTGAAACAGAGGGGTTTTTGGGCATGCAAAAATCCTATACTTGAGAGTTTTTTCAGAAACAAACTTTGCAGGCATGTTTTTGGGACCTCTGAGACTGATACAAACTTGTCTTAAAAGGTTAAAATACGTCCCCTTTAAGAGGGAGAATCCTCCCCCTTAAGTACAGGCCCTACTCTGCCCCCGAGGTTGGCTATAGGGTCATTACTTGTGTGCAAATGTTACACTTTGTCCTTAATGATTTGAGAGGGAAGGTAAATGAGTTTTGTAGCTAACAATGAAACGATAAAATGTTTGCTTTTGTTGTCAAAGGGTTGTAAGGAATGAAGGACCTGTAAAATGACCTGTTTATATTATTATTCTATATGTGAAAATTTGATTGGCATTGAAGTTATAGTTGTATCATTAATTAATCAGAAGGTCCTTTGGTTGAACACCAAGGACACAGATGATAGACTCAGTCATTTCAATAGCTGAACATAATTAAAACATGTGTTCTATTTAACTGTTTCCTAGGTCAACTTCAATGAAAATCTGTACTATTATTAAAAAATAATTGATTAAAGTTAACTATAATCAGCTAATTGGGCTGAACAGGAATGAAGATGATTGTGAATTTGAGTCACTTGAAATGCATAATCCCATTAAGCACAGAATAAATTAACAGGATTAGTGAAAAGACAAGGTCACACATGGACAGGAAGACAGGGTTCTATAGAGTGCATGAGAAGGCCAGTTTTTGGATATATGTCAGAAAATCCATCTGAAAGCAGAATTATTGATTATATTAGTACTGATGGTGAAATAGTAACAACCAGATTAAAAACATTGATTCAGTGAGAATAAGCTGTCCTTGGATGAGAGGTGTTGTGAAGGGAGGATCTGCATCATCTTTCCCTGCCAGCCAGTCACCACAAACATCTGTAAGTATGCATGTAAACATATTACCCTTTATACATATATACAAACAAGAAGGCAAGCAATATGAAATCTTAGAAATATGAAGCAGTTGAGCCTCACTCCACCCCTTCCTTTGTTCCTAGCTTAACAGCTAAATGTTTTTGTTATGTGACTACCCCACAGTGGGGGAAAATGCAATTCAGAGTCTTTTCATGCAAGTAAATAAATTATGAGGCAGGAATAAAATACTTATATATTTGAGTGAATCGAAGTACACACTGAATACAAATACAACAGAAAGATTTTGATTTTTTTTATCTGTTAAAACTTTAAATTTCTTGCAAAAACTTAAAGAATCTGAGCTTTTACCTTGCATATGACAAGCAGAAGCAAAATACCAATCACCTGCACGCACAGGCATGTTAGTTTAAGTTTTACAAACATTTAATTATGAAGCCTGACTGAAGAGCTCAAGAGGGCATGAAGACACAGTGTCACAAATTACTTAAATCTGAGATCAGACTGATAGGCTTTAGTGTCCCTAGACTTCTTTTAAGAAAACTTGCTGTAAAACCATTCCTGCTTTATCAGTGCGAGACTGAAAGATTGCCAGAGATGGATGATTTATGACATACATTAGCATGTTTCGAGTATGTGGAATTCAGCTCAACAGCAAAGAGCAATTCTGAGACAGTTTAATGCCAGTTCAGTCCTCCCGAGATGTCCAAGAAACACATTAGCACATGTAAATAATGAATCATGCACTATCCATCCAAGGACTTTAGTCTTCATCCTCATTTCTCCAATGTAGCACAAGCTTTCATTTAAAGCACAAGGTTCCACTCTCTCTGCTTTATGGCCTATTTTATTTTGTAAAAGAATGTCAAACCAATAAGCGCTGGGTTTTTGGGATGTTTTACTCTCATTGATTTTAAAAATCAATCATGGTCAAAATAATGTGGCTACTTTGAAAGAAAATGGCAACAAAATATTTTATTGTTGAGGTAAAAACATACTTCTACATAGAAATGTCTGAACTAAACTGAACAAAAATATGTAATTTAAAATAAATGACTGCATGAAAAGATGCTCTTTACCACTGGACTTTTACCTGGCTATAAAGGACATGTAAACAAAAAGGACAGAGCAAAAACAAGTGGTTTGAATAACCCATGATGGAGCTTTGTCCATTTAGGGAGAGAGAAGGGAACTGTGTCAAGAATGAAGTGGGGCTATCCTGAGCTCATCTTACCACTGCATCAATCATCAGTCAGTCCTATGCTTCACCCTGTCTGAGGAGTAGGCTGAGGTGATGAACAAAATGATAAGAATGATAAATTTTCTCAGGGCATCCTCTTCCAATCAGCATCATATGCTCAGTGAATTTCTCAGGGAACTTGATGCTAATGCTGATGACCTTCTGCTGCATGGCAATGTACGGTGGCTGAGCAAAGATAGAGAGCTGAAGTGCTTATGGTCCTGCACATGGAAATTTCAGCTTAAGGGCCAGTAAGCCAAATGTTTTTTCTCAGGTTTTAGAAGATGAGAACATGATGGATATTGTGACAATTCACGGTGACATTACCTCAAACGTGCACAAGCTCAATTTAAAGCTGGACAAGGACAATTCAAGTGACTTGATGACAGCTCTCCACTCTTTCCAGAGGAAACTGGAGGTGTTCAAGGACAACCTGAAGGGAGACGTGTGCAAACTTTCACCAATGAAGGATCAGGTTTGGAATTCTGAGAGATGTTTCAGGTTTTATAAACTTTAGCAATCACTTTGACAGCTTCATCCTTGGACAGCAGCTCACCCTGTTAACTCAGAACCCATTCGTTATCATAGATGTCACAGATTTCTCAAAGGAAATCACACAGCATTTCAAGTGTGCAAATGCTGAGCGTCTCCAGATGCAACTATTTGTGATCCAAGGAGATGTAGCCCTGAAACAGCATGTATGAGGGAATGATCATACCACTTTCTAGCACAGAATTGTTTCAGACAGCTTTCTCAAGTCTGAGGAAAGTAGTGCTGGATAACTGTGAGGCAGCTTTCTTCAACATGGACATTATAGAAACCAACTATTGTTCCAGGTTACACCAATGAAAAACATGTGTTTCCCTCCTCCAGTAGGATAATGGAAGGAAGAAAGAGGGAAGAAGCTGTTCATAAGCAATTAATTAAAATAAAAGGTTTTTCTTTTATTTTAATAATCAAGCTATATTTTATTCTACCCCTACTTTTAGAGCAATAAACAGTTTTACTTGAAATAGCAAAAACAATTACTTTAGGATTATTATTACCTTTACTATTCAAGGAAGCAGGTTCAGTGTAAAAATAAACAAACAATATTGTTGTTTCATTATTAAAGGTAATATCTTTATTTGATGTTTACAGTCAGTTGTAAATAACATTTAGATGCCTGTAAAAAAAAAAATCCATAATTACAGTTTTTCTCAGTTGCTTTGGTGCATTCCTCACATCACTTTTAGCATTTGCACAACAGTTAGTTCGACCTCCACAACATTTAGTCATTTGTGCACATCATAGTAGCACTTTCTCATTCCCTCCAACAAATTGCAAATGCTTTTGGACATGCATCAATTGCTTTCATACAACTCTCTGCTGTTTAAAACATTATCATTTGCTTATGTCATGTCAGTCAAAATGAACTATATTTGTGAATGCTGAATAGTCATTCCCTATTAAACAAATAGTCCTCATTTCATTGCTTGAGTCATTACATACAAAAATGTTGAACCAGTTGTCAAAATCTGTCAAGCAAAATTTTATACATTTTTTAAAAATCTTTTTTTCCTGAAAATGTCTCCTAAATTGAACAATTTCTCTCAGGTGAACCTCAGCTTACACTGATGAGAAGGGGTATGTGAAGCACTAGTTGCAACCAATAATAAGCCACTTCTCCACAGTCACTCAGAGTCACTCCCATGAACCCCCACTTTACAAGCAGGACATAGTGTGTATCAATACTGTGACACAGAAATGGAAGATCAGCCTCTTGGAAGAGGGGTGAGGATGCGGGGAGGAAGGGGAAGGGGACAAAACAGGGGAAGAGGACGAAGAGGCCAAGTACACAGGCGGATTCCTAAAGAAATCAGGGCTACAATTGTGGATCATGCTGTCAGTCACGGCCTCACAATGGCTGAGGCTGGTCGAAGGGTGCAGCCAAATGTTGGGAGAACCGCTGTAAGTTCAATTGTTCAAACATTTCATCGGGAGAACAGGTGTGTATGATGGACAGTAACTCAGCACTAAACAATCTGCACTGCACTACTGTCATTGTGTCATACATAAAGCTTGCAGTGGGACAAGCACTTGCCAGTTTTTACATTTGACATTTAGACTTACAGCTTTACTGCAGAACAGATTTAGTGTATTGTAGTGTACAGTAGTGTTACAGTAAAGATGTGCTGTATTTACTGTAATTTTACTCTGCACCACATAGGATTGCAAGACAACGTTGCAGGGGTGGAAGAGGGCCCAGGAATGTCTGGATGTGCATGAATGATTTACAGTGCTGTGTATGTTGTATGTTCAGTTACAATATGTACTGCAATATTGTTTACAGTTGTGCAAAGCTCTACCCAAAGGGAGTTTATGTTTGTTGTAAATAAGAGTGTTTTTTTTTTTTTGCACAATGCTGTGAACAAATTAGAATTGCCAAGAGCATATGCAGTAAAAATGTGAAACATACATATTCCATGTCTTGTACTCAGTTACCTCACTACATACAGTAATGTGTAACTTTACTGTAGTTTTCAAATGGCTGTTTAAATAGTATATAGTGCTGTCTTGAGCATTTTTGGGTAGTGTCACCAAGATCTGACAATTTTTCATTGAAAAACACTTACAGAGTAAATTGTCATAATGAAAACATGACAAAGCCATTTGACTATCTTGTTCATAAACAATGGTGTCAGGACTTTTCATCTTGATGACACTGACACTTTCATTAACATGAATACTTACTTTTGAGGAATTAACTATCCATTTTGAGCCAGTGACACACTTTTGCAGGTTACCAACTAGGTTTTGCAGTTTGTACAAATTGTTTTGAGAAATGCATTAACTGTTGTGCAAATGTAAATAGTAATGCGAGAAATGCACCAAAGCGACTGAGAAAAACTGTAAATGAAAATATTTGTACTTGATACAAATTGGAGGTGAACATTATGGTGTTCTGGGCCTTCATTTGAGAAAATTTTCTCTTACCAGGGTTAGCTTAAAAAAGTGACTGGCTTAAATTATACATGTCTATTAAAGCAGTTTAACTCCAGCATAATAATTAATAAAAACAATAAAGATGGTCTGACACAAAAAAAATATTAGTGCAAGCCATATACACCGTCATTTTCATATTACTGTGTCCACATTGAGCTTAAATACTTTTCATTATGGCAATAAACTAATGGCCATTATTGCCTTATTATAATGCTTACTTCTCTTTTGGAGGGAGCAAAGAATCTGTGTTCTTACTGCACAAGCAGCTGATGCAGTTTTGGGCTAAGTGGAGACGAGGGGTTTTCAGGAGAGCTGTCCAGTACTTGTTGCTTCACATTATAGGCCCTGCTGAAGATCAATGCTGAATGGTGTTGTTGGACAGTGCGATCACATTCAGCACCAGCAGCAGCTTCTCTGACCGTTTACCAGACACATATCTTTAGCAGCATATTGCAGTAATGCTGTGGGATTTTCTTGTCTTTGCTAGTTACACATAACACCACTCGTTGCACCTTGGCATTTACAGTGTCTCAGTTGCTCTCCTTTATGACTGCACGCTTTGCTCCAAGCGTGATTCCACCCTGGAAGCGTCTCTTGAGCCCTGAGCAGCTGAGACCCAGGATACTGATGGTCAATTCTCTGTAGCAAAGTCTGTCATCAGTGTATGAATGTAGAGTAAGTAAGGGTATGATGGGTAGGTGTGACCTGCATTGTAAAAGCGCTGTAAGTAATCAGATGACTAGAAAAGCACTATACAAGCTCATGTCCCGTCATACCCCTGCACTGGTGGGTACATTAGGAAGTGAAAAGGTTTGATTGCTTCACAGAATTTAACACCTTGAAAGTCAGATTTTCTTTGTCAATGGCGCCATTGTAGTTCTGCTACTCACTGACTGACCGGTGACCTGTTGCTTGTACTAAAGGATTTAACATAATGCTGATAAAGTAATGATTTACTAACTGGAGTTCAATGTAATGATATATTTTGAATTTGACTAGATGCTTTGCATGTCTTTTTTTTTTTTTTTTTTTGTGCCGCTGTCACGATCGATCTGCCCTGCATGGATTGATGTGTTGTGGCAGTGGCCAGAGCTCAAAATGGACCTGGCACATATCTCGAGCAGAGGGCACTTCAGGGACACGTCAGAGACAGACCAGAGCACTAGAAGTGGAATTGCAAAGACTGACTGGAAAAGCCCCCACCCTTGCCTGTGATTCACTTTAGAATGTGGTGAAGAATGTGGAAATTGAAGCTTAGTTCATCAAAATAGGGTTTGAGTTCAGTGACTGAATTGGCCATGGTTACACCTAGAATGATAAGGTTGGGCATAAGTTTCTGTTTTCTACAGTAAATTACTGAAAAACAGTGAAACAAGGGACACACTGTAATATTCATTATCATTTATAGAAAAACAATTTAGTCCAGAGCTCTTGCTATTTAGTTTTAAAATCTCTATTTTTTTTTTACTATTTAATTTCATGTTGTACTTTTTAACCCATCTCATCCATTAGGCTCTTTACAGAGTTCCAGGCAGTGAATGGTATGAAAGTAAATGTTGTATAATGCAGTAACCTGGGCATTTTCATTCAAGGACCCTCTGGCTTTTGAAGTCAGCCTCAAGTGGCCACTAGAGGAACTGCCATTTAGGGTACTCCAGTCCATTGCTTAATTTACCTCTGTCTCCCCTAAACAGTACTATTAACCGCTGCACACTGCGGGAAGGCGGAGTCGGATCATCCAACTCCGCCCAAGATGATGTCTGTTGGATGATCCACTCAAAGGCGGAGTCGGATGATCTAACTCCGCCCACATCCTTTGCTTAGCTTTAGCATTTTAATCTCAACTGGTTAGGTTTAGCATTTTCATTTCAACTGGTTAAGTTTAGGGGTAGATCATTGGGGTAGGTGTATATTTGCTATGCTGCGGCGTGCAGCAGCACACCCCGACTCATACGCTGGTCACGCCAGGCCATGCAGTAGCAAACCCCAACCAATGCTATTAAAACACGAGTGGAGGTGGCTTCTGCTTCACGTTGGAGGAGCCGTTAAGCTGAACGACACCCGAGGTCTGCAGCTGGACCCCTCTCCTGGAGGACATCATGTGATGCCCAAGGATGTATTGTGGACGGGGCTGGATCTTTGGTTGGAGTTGGATGATCCGACTCTGCTTTCCCGCGGACCTTGTCCCTAAACAGGCAAATTAAACACTTTTCATGCTTTGTGCTGCATCGTTTGACTTTAGCAGAGATTCAAAACATTACTCTGGAGAGTTATGTGTTTGTCATCTCTGCCACAGTTTTAGCCATTATTGATTTGTCTTGAAGCTTGTCGATGATTGTCTGACAGACAGAATTATTTTGGTATCAAATTACCATTTTAACAGCTCACATACTCACAGACGGAACTGTACAGAATTGCCCAAGTGCCATTTTAATGTAATGCTAATACAAAGCCCAACCTTACACTCACGGTCTAATGACTCCCAGCATTGGGTTTGCTGTCGTTTCTGTCTATACATGCCTCCTACAGCCACAGCTATGCTAATGAGATGCAAAGGCAAAGAAAATATTAGTCTGTTTGTCTGCTGAGAAGCAAATGTTATGTAGCCAGCTGTTTGATGTCCCTCTTTATATGCTGTAGCCCCAGGTTCACACCAGCAACTCCTGCCATTCTACTTAGCTCAAAGCTTTTATGTATAAGCAGATTGATAACGCAGTAGAATGCTGTAAGATTGCACAACCCATGATATGAACAACATACGACACTTCTCATGTTTTTAGTCTTCAGAGGGTTTACTCTTCTCAAAGTCAGTAGAAGAGACAGGTCTTGCTTTGGACACAGTCACATTCTGTATAAAGAAGCCAATAACAATTTGAGCCAAGGACCAAACAGAGTAAGCAGAGAAAGAAGATCCAAGATGGCGCCACGGATGGCTGCCTTAGTTTTTTGTCCTGTTGTACTTTTTTTGTGTGTTTGTGTAGTTTTCTACTTCCTGTTTCTGGTCACATTCACCAGAGAGAGCCTCATAAACACTGGACTTGCGTCTGCTGGAGCCTTATCTCTAGCTTTCACTGACTTGTAAAGTCAGTTACAAGTGCAAGTTGTGTGAGTGAGAGTGCTTGTGAAGCTGAGGAACTCCTTGCCGGTCTGTACACCCAGTGAATGTTAGATCCATGGCAAATAAGATGGATGAATTGCAGCTTCTCAACTGAAAAAAAAAAACATGGACTTTAGCACATCTGCTGCCCTGAGTTTAACTGAAACCTGTCTCACTGAACAGATCCCTGGCAGCACACTACAGAAGGCAGAACATGCTTCTACACAAATGAAGGTTGGTATATAGATGTCACAGTGTTGAATAAATTGTGCAGCCCTCTCTTAGAGTCCAGTTTCATAAACTGAAAGCCTTTTTATTCTCTGCAGGAGTTTTCCTCATTTGCTATGATCAGTGTTTATATCACATTGGATAAAGATGTGCTACAACACCTGGCTTACCAGATGACAGACATGGAGAAAATAACACTGAGACTCCATGTTCATCATCTTTTGGAATTTTAACAGAGCAAATCTCACACATAAGCCACCAAAAAACAGACAACATATAGTGATACTAACACTTGACCCTGTGCTTTACATGGACTGGTAGATAGTACCAACTCTAAATTTTACCTCTTGGCATACTAGTCTGTGTTTAATATTAAGTCTATTGGGGAAATAAGATAAGATAAGATAAGATAAGACTTTATTGATCCCCAGAGGGGAAATTCTGGCATTGCAGCAACACAACTGGTAGTAAAACTACAATAGAATTGAACAAATAACTAAACAAAACTTAAATAAAAGATTAAATTAAATAAGGGAAAGTATGTATATACAATTCACATTCCTTTTCAGGGATAGTAAACAAAGTGACATGTGTTTGTGTAAGTGAAATGGTACATTTGTTGGCAGCAAGTTATTTACAGAGAAGTGTTATGCCATGATGAGATAGTGCAAAGAGGTCAAGTAGAATGGTATGTTACATGTGCATGTGCAGTATTGGGCAAGATTATAAGTAATACAGGATAAACAGATAACAGTGCAGTTGGTATTGTAAAGTGAATATCAATATCAAGTTAAGGTGCAGATAAATAATATATTATAAAATAGTACAGTATAGCATAGTTTAACATTATGTGGAATATAAAATAATATTCAATAATATGATAATAACATATAATAAGACATATATGCAACAATCCTGGCATGGTGGATATGAACAGTAAGTGTAATGTGACTATAAAGTAGATAAATAGAATATAAATAGAATTTTAATGGTCTTATTTTATTTAAGGAGTTTTTGTATTTGATATCTTTTATTGTTACCCATGTACGTAGTTTATTTTTTATTTGTTCTCTGTGCAGCTGACTGTTAAAGGTGCCAAAGTGACATTAGGTGTTTGATCCATATGAATTTGACTTTGACGTGACTATAGTTTTATTTCTATGTAGATCCAAATGTCCAGATATATGTTATGTATTACAATGCAGTTAAAAATGACCAAGATATGATTTTGGTCCTTATTGCTCACATTACTGCTGTGATTGTTTTGCATACTGACACTAGATGATTAAGGGCAGTGCTGACTCTAATTTACCACTTAAAGCACTGACTAGACCAGTGGTTCTCAAATGGGGATATGCCTGAAGGCACTCCAGGAAATATGTGAGATTTTGAAATATATGTTTGAAAAATAGTATCCATGCAAAAATCCTTTAAAACAACAAATTAATATTTCAATAAAATATGGTGCAAGTTCATAAACTGAACTTTATATTTAGTAGCCTATTCAATTCATTATCCTAAAAACACCCAAGTCCTCCCATGGCACGATTGTTCGACCCACCTTGGCACATGTAACATGACATCACCTGCCAATCGCTGCTGCCTTGAAATCTCAAAAAATGAAGTCTTAAGCACAAGTTAAGCATAAGCAGGTTAAGCATAGCAGCAAGGTTGCTGAAAATGTGGAGGAGCAAGTGCTAAAAACGGCAAATCCAGAGCCTACAAAATTCTGTCAGTATTTACGTTGACAAGGTGCAACCCACCCCAGGCACTTTGTTTTTCCATGAGGAGAAATGAGCCATAAGTGGCATGAAGCCAGCACATATTCAGTGCTATATCAAGAAAACACAAGTGTGCCTTCTTGGTAAGCCACCTGGGTTTTTGCAATAGTCAGTGTTAACTTTAACATGTCAGTCTTCTTTTTGACTATTTTAAGATCATAAAAATATTCTATTTTTAGAATATTGCTTTTTAAAAAATTAAATGAGTGATTTTTTAAAAACATTTTCTGTTCATAAATATGATCCCAAAGGAGGGCACTAGGCAGTTCCCAATTTTTTTTTTTTATTTTTTTTTTTTTGCACAAACCTGGGTTTATATTAAGTTATTAAATATTTATTATTGTTTTTTACACTCAGCAGTACTATTACTTTTTATTTCCTACAAGCTATAGAGAGACCACTACAAATGAGCAGTGTTTTGCACTCTAGGGAATTTAATCATGGATTATTAACGTTTGAAATGTTAGAGGAAAAAGTCACATGCTTGCCACAGCGCTGTGTTTAACGTCATTTTTTCAGCCAAACATGCCTTGCACTGTTTAAGGGGTACTTGGCTGAAAAAATATTTCACAGGGGGTATATCACTGAAAAAACATTGAGAACTGCTGGACTACACCATTGCTATACAGTTTAAAAGGACCCCAAAACTGGAGCTACAGGCCTGCTTTGACTGTACTGACTGGAATGTCTTTGAAGCTGCAACCAAAAACCTTGATGAATTCACTAATGCTGTGAAACCATGCATCCGTTTTTGTTAGGATATCAAATACAAATCATAGTTTGCATCGAAGCTGAAGAAGCCAAGGGGTAGGCCTTCAGAAGTGGGGACCATTTCCATCATAAGATGAAATAACTACAGGCCTATCTCACTGACACCGGTGGTCATGAAATCCTGACCCTCTGCAGTTTGCCCATCAGGCACACAGGTTGGTGGATAATGCAGTCAACATGGGACTACAGTACATCTTGCACTCACCAGGCAACTACATCAGAATCCTGTTCATGGACCTCTGCTCAGTATTCAACAACACCATCCTGAAAATCCACCAGAAGTTAACCCAGCTCAGTGACAGCCTCCACCTGTCAGAGGAAATATAGCTTCCTGACCAACAGCAGAAAGCAAGTCAGGCTGGGCAGCATCACATCCAGTATAAGGACCATCAGCGCTGGCGTGGCATCTTCCCACTGTTCTTCGCCCTCTACACAAATGAATGCATCCCAGGGGACCCTTCTGTGAAACTCCTGAGGTTTGCAGGCAGCACATCCATCATCCGGCTCATCCATGATGGTAATGAGTCTAAGTACAGAAGGGAGGTGAAACAGCTGGTCATCTGGTGTGGTTAAAACCACCTGAAGCTGAACCTGCTCAAGACCGTGGATATTATGGTGTCTCAGTTGGTAGAGTTGGTTGTCACATAATCAGAAGGTTGTGGGTTCAACCCTAGTTCCTGCAGTTACATGTCGATGTGTCCTTGGGCAAGATACTTGACCTCTCACAGGCTCCCACTGCATCATCGGTGGCATGTAAATGTGTATGAATGGGATTGCATACTACTGATGGCTAATCCTCTGTAGCAACCTCTGCCATCAGTGTATGAGTGTGGAGTGAATGGATAGATGTGACCTGTGGTGTAAAAACGCTTTAAGTAGTCACATGTTAATCTGCCACATCAACGCATGTTTTGGAATTCTTGATCATGACTATTTGGCATCTTTGCTCTCTTTGAACTCCTTGTACCCATACTATTAAATGACATGGATATTTCCTTTTTTTGTTTTTATATTTGTCAAGTCAAACTACAGATTTTTGGGCATATATCTTTAATTGGTATAATAAATAAATGTGTCAGATTGATATTAATTTTTTGATTCATTTAAAAAAATCTTTAAAACAAATTCCTAGTTTAAAAGAGATATAAGGTTACAAACATCCTTGAAATTGAGACCTTCATAGACAGAACCCATGGCATGCATTTCCAGGTGCATCAAATAAATTAATAAGTTACATTTTTCTTTCTTTATAGTAATATATTATTAATGAATTATTTCTAAATCAATTAGATAAGAGATTTTTGGTAAAGAAAAGAGCCACAAATCAAACAGGAAACATCTCCAGTGTGTGAGCGCATTAGGAACTTTTAAATAGATGCACAGCTTCCTGGGAGGCAGGTAATGCTGCAGATGATCAGAAAGTTCTGAAAGTTTGTGCAGAACTGGTGTGCTACAAATCTGAAGAAGCAGCCAGTAAGAGCAATGAACTTTCTTAAGACTGTTTTCCTTGCTGCTGGAGCAGTTTGTTGATGCTACAGTGCTGGCTCGGGCACATGCAAACTTTGTGTTTGTTTATGTGTACACTGATAGCATGGATCTTTATGTTTAAGTTGTTTGGATTGATGATGTGTTTTTCTTATGTTCTGATGAACATAAAGTCTTTTCCAACATCAATGCAGCTTTGGCAGAGGGCCATCAACTTGAGTGAGCTCTGTCTGACAGTCCTGTCCTATAGTTAGGGAAGGTTTATGTCGGGCTAAACACTGCTAGTGCTGCGCCCATGGTGATTAATGCTGGTCTTTACTATGATAGGTCTTTATTATAATATTAATGACAAACACAGGTCTATTTTAATTGGTGATGCACGATAACTATTTTTTTGAACCGATACCAATAACCAATAATGTCCTACTCCTGATGGCCGATAACCGATAATAACCGATAAATTTTTTTCAATTGTTGATTTAACAAAATAAGTTTATTTGATGTTTTTATGCAAATCTGGGGTTAAGAAGGGGTTACTATGTAGTGCGCAAAGATATTTATAACTAATTTTAACTAATATCACTCGTGTTTTTCAGAAAACAAAGAACTATTCTGACTTTATAGCTGTTATTATAGTTAACTTTTTTTAGTTAAACATTTGTGTACCAAGTACAGCATACACAAACAACTGACATAGGTTTTCCCTCATACAACCAAATGATAACAGGCTGTTATGCTTAACAAATGGAGATATTTGGGGGTCTGGGTTTTTTTTTTTTTTTTTTTCGCTAAAGCCAGAATTAAAGCAAGCTGATGTTTTACATAAAGATTAAAAATATGCACAGACATAAGTCATATCAGAGGTAGGTTAAGAATGTGAAGTCCACCCTGGTCTAACTGAATAAAACCACGTCAAACAGAGCAGGCAGGCATACATCTATGAAAGTAGCGATGGATCAGGAGACTGTCAAGACTGATTTTTTTTATCATAACGTTGCACCTTTTGGCTTTGGCAAGCTTTCTGCAGTTTTCAATGCCTGCTTAGGATCAGAGCTCCGCTGACTCGGTCCTGATGCCTGCGGCTGAGGCTAGTGGCTGCTGCCGTTTTGTTTTAACGTTGTTAGGATGATGACTATAAGTGACTTATAAGATCCGTTGAGGACTTCTTTATACTCTTTGCAACCTTTGCGGGGCAAACTCTACACACACGGTTGTGTTATCCTCCCTGTAAATACTGAATAACGCCACCGTATTGGAAGCATTTTAGCACAGGGGCTGCTGCTTCCTCTTCTTCGCTGGTGCTTTAACAGTGGGTCATGTACTGCGGCGCCACCTGCTATTTCGGAATGTGTAGTCTCCTGAGAAAGAAAACAAACGCCAGCACTGCCGTGCTGACAAAATATATATGTTATCGGGACTCATCGTCATGTTATCGGACCGATAAGTATGACATAATAATTTCCTGTTATCGGCAGATAACTATCGGCCCGATAGTTATCGTGCACCCCTAATTTTAATAGTGTAACAGACTGCTATGTGTTTGTTATTGGCACTTGCCCTTGGTTACAATAGGCCACAACAGAGGGTACGGTCTAGACCTGCCCTCTGTGTAAAGCACCTTGCGATAACTTCAGTGATGAATTGCCTCTATACAAACAAAGATTGATTGATTTAATTCAATCAAGAGCACTCTCTGATTTTTGGCACACTTGGGCACACAGTGATGTCTGTCTTAGATTGATTGATCCTTGTTTGGTTTGGGCTTATCTGTCATGAGTGACGTGTTAAAGGATTTACAGCATAGCTTTGATTTTGTACGGGTTTTGCACATTATGGGTGTTTTGGTTAAATAGATAAAATAATTGTGTGGCTATTTGATTTAAACTTTTACTATAAATAGGCTATGCTAAAATGCTAAATGTTAAAATCCAATAAATATTAGGGTTAACAGTTAAACAGTTAAATTAAAAGTTTATAAACAGTTGAAAAGTTCAAATATTGTCAGTAGTATAGAAAACAAGTATTTAACATAGCAGTGATCCTTAAAATATATTTATCATGAAATGCAAAGCATTGATTTTTGGTTTCCTACTTGTTGACATTTAGCATAGGCGTATTTTTTCCTCTGTTTAGGTTTTCACCTAATGCTAGTGCTTAAAACAACATGTAACATCCAACCAACTGAAGCATATTGAAATCTTTTGAGTTAAATAACCGAACCTTTCATTATAAAAAGTGGGAATAAGGAGAAAAGCATTGAGTGGAATCCAGTTTTATTTTTTGGGTAGCACAATCATTTCTTTTCAAGTGAGAAATCTGCACAATTACTAAAGAACTTTACATTATTTATTGTTTAACTTGAGCCAAAGCCAACCAGAGTCAAATTCCTAGATGTGTATGCATACTTGGCCAATAAAGCAGAATCTGATTCTGAAATATGTCAGATATGCAAGTATGACAACATTGCACATTTGAAAAACAAAATACTCTTTAGAAAAGATCCCATCAACATTTTATTAAAAAGTTGTGCCTCTCTTTACATTCTATCTTGGTCAATTGAACAGTTTTCATTATAAACACGTTACAATGCTATACCGTGGAAGAAGGTTGCATGCATATATTTGGCATTGTATCACAAGGGCATCCAGCCATGCTCTGAGACATGGCCTTGGATTATTGTCATGGTGAAAAGAATTAACACTAGTCCAGCCATTATTGCTGTGACCTTCATAAGCTGTTTTCAATAACTATATTTGTAAGCTTGTGACTTTTTATTGTCAACTGCTTACTGCAAAGTATTTGCTGACGGTAAGCTGTAAAACACTTAAGAGACGATCATGAAACAGTCTGGAGACAACTAATATGAGTGTGTTACCAGTGTTAATTTTGGAAGCTATTCTTAATTTTAATCTTAGTCTTTAGATGGAATGTCTTTTAGTTTTAGTCGCATTTTAGTCATTTTTCATTTTTTAGTTTTAATCAAGTTTTAGTCGATGAAATATAAAAGACATTTTTGTCTAGTTTAAGTCCATAAAAAGTCTTTACTTTAAGTCCAAGCATTGATTTTCTTGCCTAAATCTGGCACCAAACCATGGTAGTGTGTTCTATGCACCCTGCCAAACCTGGGGTCCCTGTTTTCTACAGCTGAGAGGCTAAAAGCTATAGATGCAATGTTTTTGGATAGATTTACCCACAGTGGAGAAATATAACGGATTTTGAATGTCTGACAAAGACTACATTACATTTTAGTCTAGTTTTAGTCACCTTGACTAAAACTAAACTTATTTTTTGTCACTTTGTCATCACAGTGTCATGATTCTGAGTTTGTTTAGTTCAGTTTATTGTTTAGTTTTGATCCCTTGTGTTTCTGTGTATTTTGTGCTCTGTTTTGTCATTTTTCTATTGTTTAGGTATGACCTCTTGTGTTTCTATGGTTTGTGTATTCTTTGTTAGTTCCCTGTTTCATATTTAGTTTTACTCCTTGTGTTTCATGTTTTGTTTTACTCCCTGTGTTTCATGTTTGGTTAATTCGCTGTGTTTTTAGGCCTTTCTCAGTTGTAGTTTCTAGTATATTGAATAGTTTGTTCTTTGTTAGTTTGTTGTTCAGTTTTTCTCCTTGTGTTTGTGTTTCCCTCCTTGTGTTTGGTTCTTTGTATCCTCCTGTGTTTTCAGTGTTTCCTTTGTTTAGCTTCTAGTGTTCAGTTTTGTTATCTTTGAGTCTTTGTGTGCTTCTTGTGTAGTGTTCCATGTTTCCTGTTTTAGTTTGTAGTTGTCTTCCCTTGTGTGTGATTCCAGTTTTTGCTTCCTGCCTTAGTTTCCCTCCTCTGTGATTACCCTCACTAGTTTCACCTGTGTCTTGTTTTCCACACCTGTCTTCCCTTGTGCAATCACTCCCTGTGTATGTAAGTTCTGTGTTTCTCCCTGTCCTTTGTCAGTTCGTCAGATGTCTTCCCAGTGTTTATCTCCTCGTGCCTTTCCTTGTGCCTCCTGTGAAATTTATCTTTTGGACTTTATTTTTCAGTAAGTTTTGTTAGTAGACTTTTTGCCCTTGTGGATTCCTCACTTGAGTTTTTCTCCTGTTTGGACTTTGATCGTTTTTGGATTTGCCTTTGTTTGAAATTAAATCTTCCTTAGTTCATCTGCATTTGGGTCCTTCTTTTGAGTTTTTTTCCTACAACCTGACACACAGATCTATTTTTGTTAGTCTTGGTCTAGTTTTTGTCATGGAAAAGGGCTGTCAACTAACACCTTTAATCATAGTTTTAGTATTAACACTGTGTCAGACTGCATCAGAATCTTACCTCAGCACTTTCTCATTCACACAGTGAATGGCTATTTCTCCTCAACAATTAAGAGTTAAGTGGCTTGTTGAATTGTAGCATACAGGGATACTTCAGTAAAGCCAGGGGGTTACTTACAGGGCTTAAGCCATGAATGTTTTCTCAAAAGCCCTGAATCTTTCAGGTTATAAGTTAAACTATAACACTGTGCTTATTCATTGCCTGTCTCTTCCTGGCTGAACACTGGCAAATCAATTGAAATTGTGCAAGTGTGAAATATTACGGTATTTTGTCCTATTCTGACTACCAGAGTAAGTGGCAAGGTGTGCAGAAATGAGACTGTGATAAGTTTTATTTAAATGTCTGGGCAAATAAGACAGCTAGCTGGCTAATATAATGTATCTACTAATGAGCACACAGGTTTTCCAAATGAAGTTCTCAGCTGCCATTCAGAGTTAATCATCAGTCAGTAAAACGGGGCGTTTGTCTCAGGTAAGTGAAGGTGAATGTAGCAGAATCCATAAATTAATGTAAGTTTGATAATGTAGCTCCAGTTAGTTCCCATGCTACCTTTGAGTCAGTTTTAGTTCTTGAAGAGCATTCCCCAATGAAGAAAGAAAGTGTAGCAGCATTTGGGAATCAGGTGCAAATCCATCACACCCAGTGTCTTCAGGTATGTGTTGGGCCACTCTGCCTAATTTTAACACGTCCTAGCCTATTCTGTTAAAAAAAAAAAAATGTTGGTATTACCACTGCAGGCAACAAAAAACGCATTTATTAGATCATCATCATCCAGATAAACAATCAAATACTAGATTGGCAGGACTCACTTTCAAGATAACATATTAAATATGAGATGGGTGGATTTATTTCCCGGGAAACCAAAAAATTGCATGTTTGTCACATCACAAACACATAAAAAACATTTGTGGAATCAGATGTGTCTTGTAGCATTGTATCATGTATTGCTTTTGTTTTTCCTCCAGATGAGGAAAAAACATAGACATGACCTCTACAATGACCATAGGATTTCAATATTTTATCTCAGACCACTGCCTTTTGTAGGAAATAAATAAAAATAGAATTTTACCTTGCAAATGATAAATATCTGATCACAAAATCTTTCTATGTTAAGATAAACATTTCAGTTTATGTTTACCTCTAACTTTGAAAATATCAAAAAGATCTATAGAAAAATATTGAACATCACATGAAATGTTTAGAGATTTAAATGTTATAATAAAAAAAATTGAATTTTTATCAAGATGGCTGTTTCACAGAAATTGGCTTTGTGATTTATGCTTTATCAATACACTGCTTCTTTTTTTACTTATTTATTTATTTTTTATCAAGCTAAATAGCTAGCTTGCAAAATGCAAATGAGTAACAAAAATGGGTGCTGATTGCTAGAATCTGCACTTAACTTTGTTATTACTAAAAAAATGTTTTACTAATTCAAAGTCAAAGTTGGCAGGAAGTTGTCAACACCTTTAAATAGTGCTGTATTCATGCACATACAGTATGTGCCTGTCAGATTTTCTGGCATCATCAACTTGAAGCCGTGGGCTGACTATTTAAAGGCTTAATGTTACGAGTTGAGGGTAAAAGGAAGCAACATAAAACCAGATGGAATTGGTAAAACTAAAGTTATTTGATGTAAAGGAAGTAAAATTGTGCTATGAACAAAGGTGAGGCAAAATGAGAGGACTGAAGAATGCCTCTCAACTAATAACCAAATAAAACAGAGTAACTCAAGTGTCTTGAAAACTAACCACTTGGTGGAAAAGAAATGAACATTAACCCTAACTTTCTACACTAACAAACCAAAACTAATGACAAAAGAACAGCACCCCTAAACCTAGTGGGACTAAACAGAACAAGATCTACATGTGAGTGTCTGCCTAAAACTAAACCTAACTAATCCCTGGCCCAGTCACAAAAGTGAGTTCCTCAGAACACATGAGATGCAGGACAACTAGTTCTAACTTAGAACATTTTCACATATGGACACAGACAACAAGAGGCATAGTAGTGAGCTGTATGAAATGAAGCTGTACTCTGTATCTTGTGCTGGCCAAGCTTTTATAATAATCCCTGCTGCAATCAGACTTCTCCAGCAGCAGCCTAGGGAAATGATATCAAGCTTGAAGGATGCACCCAAACCACACACAGCCACACACAAACACTCCAAAAGAGAGGTCAGTTGTTAACACAGGAGAGGGGGAGGCGGCTGTGGCCGTGACAGTCTTGAGATGCACCATTAAAGTTGACTCAGACAAAATACAACATACCAAAAGTAGTGTAATTAATAAAATGGGCAGGAGTACAGGGAGTAGAGAAGGACTTTTGGTTGGTCCTGAGGTTGTTCTGGCACACTGTCCGATGAGGCCCGTCACTGAGCAATGGCGACTGCGGATCAGGAGGTTGATTTGGTTGTCTTGTCATCAGAAAGTTAAAGTTTCAGTCCCAAGCTGTCACATGTCGATGTGTCCTTCGGCAAAATACTCAACTCCTGCATAAATGTTTATGAATGGGATTAACTTATACTGATGTTTACCATATGAACAGTTAGGTTATAAAAGCACTTTACACGTCACTTATTCAATGACCAATATGTCTACTTACATTTTCATAGTCTTTTCATCTCATTTTTGGTCAATTTCATTAAATTAGAGGTAATTATTGGTTCAATTTATAATTACTTGACTCAATTGGATGGAAGCTTGTCATGTAATGGAAACAAACTGGCAAAAAGTGGCCAGATTATTTTTATTTATTTATTTATTTATTTAGAGTGTAGGGACGATCTTGCAAAGATGGGAGGAATAGGACAATGTAACATGATGTCCTACCTTCTTGAATTCTGCTTCTTTCTACTCTCTAAAAAGACTGTTTTAATGAAAATATGCTCTATTTGTAGGTATTTGAAGTATCGATGCCATCATATTACACGTCTTGATAATCTTGAATTTAGTGGTCAGTAAGAAGTTTTCAGAGGAGATTACTGTCTAAAAAGAAATGAAGCCTCCTGGAAAAGTGTTACCAGGGGATGAAGATGCGAGGAACCAAAAAGAGAGAACAGGAAACTGTGAAGAAAAAGCAATCTTTATAAATGGCCCTTTAAAAGATTAGGACAGGTGGAATACAAGAAGAAAAGGGGAAGGAGAGAGAAAGAGACATTTAGGTATCTTAGATAAAAAGTGCTGATATAGCGTCATGTCATACTTGAAATATCAGAGCAATTAAGAGGACCTGAGTAGTGATTCTTCAGCCATCTGCAAAGCATGAAGTAATGAAGGCAATGATCAGAAAATCAATGAAAATCAATTGCAGTAAAAGACTTGATGCCAGTCCAGGGAAGCAGTTGCAGACAAGGAGCTTTTAGGCACACCTCCTGTCTTAAAAATATAAAGCCTTGTAATATATCATGTGATGTCATGCTTGTTATAAGTTTCATAGAGTAAGACACTTAGATTTTTCTGATTATATTTCCTTTTTATTTTCTCCTTGACAGGGAGCCATAGTTCATTGAAAGAGAACTTTTTTTTCCCAAAATATTTTACAAAAGTTAAAAAAAGGTACGAAATGTGTAATGACACCCCACCGTGATGCCTTCATGTACTCAAAGGGATAATTGTGTCTAGAGCTGGCCTACGACACCCCCCCAATGGAGTCTGTACACTGGCAGCGGTGAGGGCAGACTGCAGAATGAGCTGAGGAGCTGGACACTGATGAGATAAATTGGAGGGGACTGGAGTGAAGGAGGGAAAATGAGTCAAAAGAGGTTTTGATGAAATCTGGTTGGTTTAGTACTTTAAAGAGTAAACACCCCTAATCATCCGAACCCTAAGGCAAGATGGCAGATAGAGAGAGGGTGAAACGTGAATGAATTATGAATCTGTGAATGAATGGGTATGAAAACAGTCCTCCTACCTGAACTTGCACTGATCTTCATTCAGGCAAATTCATTATTAAGAGCAGCAATACTGCTACTTAGTATTATTACTGCACATAGATAGTGATGCAAAAGTAAGGAAATACCATTCAAAGACTGTATAAACATGAAAATACAGAGGGGTGTTATTGATAAATTGGAGTCAATAGCTTCAGAATAATCCTTTATTGGCTAATAGAAGCACCCACATGTATTGCGATGCACACTCATTAAAATGGTATGAAAAATTTTTTTTTTTTTTTTTTTTTTTTTTACTCGGGTTTCATTTAACACAACATTCCTTAATACATTTTTCTTGCTTTGATGGCAATCTGTGGAAGCTAAAAAACAAAGTCTGTATTTCAAAATACAGTTTTCCTTTGGTGGCAATAATTAAGAAAAAATACATTTCTGTGCCATATTTGATGAGCATAGGGGCTTGTTTCCAGGAGTGACTATGTCAGACACACAGTAATGAGCTTTTCCTGCTCACGTCTATAGAACCAATTAGCTTAAAAGGGTCTGTCGGTAGACTGACTGTATATGGGATAGATTGCTGCTGTACTGTACGTGTGCTCGTCTGTGTGTGTTAAGGGTGAGGTCACATGTGTGCACAATTCTGTGTGTCTTTCACTCGTGTGTTGGCAGGAGCTGTAGTGTTGTGTCAGCACACTTATATTACTCAGATTTATGTGTATTTGTCAGGGACACACACCTGCACTGACACACTAGCTCACACCCCCATTCTCAACCACTGCCACTGGGTCTCAGTCATTCTCGTTTATCCCTACAACCTGATACTTCAATGCATGTTAGTCTTTCAGTAATATGTTTTAATTTGCCATAACATTAAAACAAAAAAAAACAACAAAACAAAACAAAGCAAAAAAAAAACATAACAGGTACATCTATTCATCTATTTTTTTAAAAGGATAAAAGCAGACCTGTACATTCATCAAAGCTATTTACAAAAATCTTAAGCAACCAAATACAAAAAAGGCCAGCTTACATTTTAACATGGACCATGGTAGGATTCCCCCCAACTCTGCCTTACACTAGTGTAAAGGCCATGGGTTAAAAAAGCTTGAGTCCATTTAGATAAAAGAGTGTATTGTCATTAAAAATCACTTCTGCATCATTCATTTTTGCCTTTCTTATTTTTTTTTTTTAGCATTGATTTTTTGAAGTAATAGAATGTTATTAATAAAAACAACTCATACCTGCCTTACTCTGTTGATTCACAGACTCAAAAGATCATTTTCTGATCTAAAGGTAACTGCTCCTGGTATATCAGCTTTGTCTTACACAGGGAATAACAATCACAATCAGAGGTCACATTTACTGAAAATTATCAATTTTTTTTTTAGGATGACTGAAAGTTTGAAGGCTGCCTGTCACTCTGACCGACTGGAATGATGAGGACGACCCTGTGTGCCAGCACGCTCACACAGACGCACGCTTAGCCCATCATGAAGGTTATTACATTTATTATAAAAATGATAACTCATAGTCTGTGGGCACTATCATAGAATACTGAATGACAGGTACTGAGAGGCTGGGCTGAAGGTGTCCAAGAGTTTGAAACGGTGAGCATGTCGCACAAAGTGTAGGTCTCAGAGATGGTGGTTTTGATTATAGATCAAAGAAATTTTATTTATTAATTATTTTGCATGGAGCTCTGTGTGGGCCACTGTAAAGGATCATCAGCACTAAGAGGCTGAGCCATTTAGCTTTTTGGGAAATGATGTCCTCTTTATGCAGTTTACCTGATTATAAAAAGAGAGACAGCCTCACGCAGAATAAAAAGTGCTCTGTTGTATTTATAAGGTCACACATGCAAACTTTCCAGTGTTTAGAAGTATGACTAAATAAATGATCCTTAGCCTAAATAAAGTCTGTTATATGACTGTCATTTCTGTTGTTAAAAAATGATTTAAATCAGTCTGCTGCTGCACACGTGTGGAGTCAGAGCTGTTGCACATGGTGAGGAGGATGTGATTGTTGTATTGCGGTGTACTTTTTGTTTCATTATTGCACTTCATTAAGTTGATTGAATGCAAAAAAGCACTGGGCTTTACAGTGCAGCCTTTGAATCAGCTTTAGTCTTCAAGTTATGATATCTTGATATTGAAAGTATTCTTAAAACAGTAGGCGATATCTTAAATGGCACAGTTCATATTTGTTTGCTTTAGGACAGGGGTTGTGCTTCGCTGTTACTGCATAAAAAAAACACGAGAAGTAAACGCTGTGCTGCAGTGTAAATCTTTCTCTCCATACTATTAAAAATTGCATATCCTCAAAGATAGTTTTTTTTTTAAGTACTATATGTGAAAAGGGTGCGTAATAAATTAAATGCTATGATTGAGGTCATCTTTCAGTATTATATTAAAGGTTTTAAAGAGAGAAAATTAAAATATCAGATTATAAAACAGTATGATGTAATTTTGAATGACCTTGTCTATAAAAATGGTATACAGGGAAAAAAAAGCTCTTTAAAGGGTTATCCCTTTAAAGAGCTTCTAATGACAGACAATTCCATCAGATGACAAGAAGGATGAAGAGCTTTAATTATAGAGGGCTTGTGCAAGACCCTGTCAAGTATACATATGAAGTGTGTTGGAAAGCAACTGGAGTCAAAACTAACAAACTTGCCCGCCCAACTTCATGCTGACAAATAATGCAGATATTAATGCCACAGTAATGTCTTTAAACTTTCTACCACTCATGTCTTGCAGCAGATTGTAGTGTTCAGGATTTCCAGAAAGTCTTGGATTCACCCAGGCTGAACTTACCATGAAATTAGTCACTTCTAGAGAGCAATATTACAGATAAAAAGCCCTGCTGTGCTGTGGTGTCACCTGCTGTTTCATGGATTTAAATCTCATAGAGGAGAGGGAAAAAGCAGTAATAAAAGCAGGAGACAGGAGGCAACAAATAAAATGTTTGCCATGTTTGAAGCAGTTGTGGGACTGTCTACAGTTCAGACTTGTTTTTCTCCTTCTTTAATCCACAGCCATGAAATGGTTTGGAGAGAGGCAGGGGGGAGTTGTCAATTGATCCCCTGGGAATGTCACCAAAAGCCATAAACAACCAGTGTGAACACTGGCTGCCTGTGAGCTGCAGTGGTTAAGAATTCCCACTTCATAAGCGGTAACACTGCTGAATTAAATTCATACAATGGCTGGAGTGTTTGGATTTTTTTATATTTATTTTACTGTACTGTTTAGAACAAAAAAATGTTTGCAATAATTTTATTCAAGTTACATTTAACTCTATCTTTTGTATTCTCTTGAGAAAAGCAATATCAGTTGATATAATGAGCCAGATTTAATGTTTTTCTCACACATTAAAGTTAGTCAGAGTATGCATAAAAAAGATATCCCAACAGCAGGATGTCCATTGGGAAGACCAGAGCATTCTTGACTGAGAATCATCATCAGAGATGATTAACAATTGCCTACAAAATAATTAACCCAATATAATCAAGACGATTCTTGAATTTAACTCTTTAAAGCCTGAAAACACAAATTATAGCCAAAAAAATTCAAATTTTTTGGAAATTAAATGTTTATGTCACTTTCTAATGAAATCCAAAAATCCAAATTTCCATAAAATTTAACTTTTTTTTTTTTTCATCTCATTTGATACGTTAGGTGTTTCTGGTAACTGCTAATCCACATGAGGGCATTTTTGGCATTTATTAGATTGTATATAGAAGGGTTTTTTTAGTCATTTATGATCATATTGATTACATAGAGGTATCATAAAAGTATGAATCAAATTTGATACAACAGGCTTTAAGGGGATAATTAAAAGTACAAAATAAATCTGAATCTTAACTAACACATTGCAATTATCATAATTATAAAACAATCATAAAATGTTGCAATATAGTGGTAGTGCTGACAGCTCAGTGACTGTGAGCATCATGTTCTTGTCACTGCAAAAACTGAACTACTTGTGCACAGCACACTGTTTGGACAGGGAAAGGGACAAGCAGGGTGTGTAAGGGTCTTCAGTGTCAGGTAACAAGAAGTGGCTTTGCTTTATCTGCTGAGATGAGTAACTGTCTGAACCCGTCATTGCCATTTAGCAGTGACCTGAGAGAGGTAAACTGTTTTTTTTCTCCATAAGGAGAACTGCATGAAGTTCATGAACTTTGCCAAAACAATGAAACGCTTTTCATTACTTTGGTGAATATGTTATTATCCTGTGCCAAGTATTTCCCTCTCTGTGGACACCTCGACAAACTCTAATACGATGGGCTTGGCTGGAGATGTTAACTGCTGTCAGAGGGAGTACTAATGCCAGAGGGCAAGGGCCTGCTTGTGGACAAAGTATTACAGGAGTCTGCCAAAGCAGATAATGGCAGCCATCAGCAAATTGTCCTTCTGTGTTTCATCCATGTATATAAAGATAGACAACATGACAGCTCCCCACAAGCAATGCCAAATCTCTTGATTGCCCCCAAGTGGCTGGCTGCCAGGAAGAAAGTCATTAAAAGTTGGAAAATATTTTCTATCCATTATTTTTCTATTGTTGCCGCTTTAAGTCATTTTTATTCTGTGAATGAGGTTGAGGTTGCCAACTGGGATTCATATCTGAGACACCTGTATGACAAGATCACAATTGGGTGACTGTGTCAGTAGGTAGAGTCAGTTGTTATGCAACCAGAAGGTTGTGGGTGCAGTCCCCAGCTCCTGCAGTCACATGTCAGTGTGTCCTTGGGCAAGACACTTAACCCCAATTTGCTCCCACTGCTATGCTGCTGGCATGCAAATGTATATGGAGGCGTTTTACTGGGAAGGACAAATCTCCATAGATGCGACCTGCAGTGTAAAAGCGCTTTGAGTGGTCAGATGTCTAGAAGGTCACTATACAAACTCATGTCCATTCCATAATAATCTCTCTGGTTCAGGATAAATGATTGCATCATGCTGTCCTTCTTCTTAAACTTTTGTTAATTAGTTCTTCATGTTTTCTGTCTTGTTCTTCCTCTATTTACTGTCATACTTAATAAACTTTATTAAACTGTCTCAGTCTGAAACCAGTCCAGGATGTGTCCTGTATTTTACCCAATGACAGCTGGGATCATTGGGTAAACCCTGACAATGGGACAATGTTGCAGAAATTATGAACAGATCTTTATGACTCACTTTGACAGTAACAGGACTGCGGCAGGACTTCCCCCAAGAGTCAGCATGGACCAAACAGCTAACTACTTGCATATTTACAGCCAACTATGCCGTTTTCCTTTTGCTGGCCTGATAGAATACTTTAACTGACAAGATGCAACTCGACTTCTCAATACATTTTAGAAGCAATTGCTCTCTTTCAAATCATCAGATGCCTGTCTGTCTGTTTGAGTACAGCCCATTACAGTATGTGTGTGTGTGCAGATTGTGGTGCTGCTCTCACAGAGCTCACAGCTGAGTGCTGTGGTGCCAGAGAACACCTCAGTGATCAATAGATGGCAAAGTGATTTAAGGGAAGAAAGAAGAGAGCATTTTACTGCTCGAAGATGGTCATCGTCATCACCCCATTGGAGCTGTTTCAGCAAACACAGGAAAACATTGACATAATGGATGTACAATAAGCTTAAAGAAGTTTCATGACACGTTTTCTCCTCTGTCCACGCCTGCACGCATTCCCTGTCTCTTTCTCTGAGTCTTGATAGTTAATTATCAGTGATATTCATCAACCTTATGTGATTAGTTTCATAAAAAATACAACCTCACTTTCACAAATCAGCATTTCAGTGAATGATTTTTGAAATTCTGCGTTTCAGTGAGATGCATTAAAGAGCAAACTATAAACAACTGAACAACTTCCACATTTTAAAAAATTTTGTCAGGCACCTATGTTTCAAATTCTTGAGGACTGTTTAAATGTTGACAGAATTCTCTCATAAGATGTGCCTTATTATATTAAACTGATCATTTTCAATATAATCTTGTGGGAAAAAACAAACAAAAAAGAACAGATGGAATCTTGCAACACTGAGCTTCATGCATGATGCAGCTGAATAATTGTTAAGAATTAATTACAACTTTGTGTTTTTCTTTTCAAACCACAACTGTTGCCTTAATATTCAGTGGATTGCTGGAAATAAAGTGATGTATTCTCAAAATGTCCTATGGAGGGACCGCTAGACCCTTACAGTCAGCCATAGTGTTTTTAAAGACTAGAGAATTTATTGCATTTATATAAAGATACTGACCTGAAACACCACCTCCATAGACGTTTGGGAAGGGGCAGAGCCTTTGAAAAAAAACTTGGAGGGTGGTTAGATGAACGCTCTGTGTGTCACATCTTTACGAGCCAATCAGAGCAACAAAACACGTGACGTAGCTGCTACTGAGCTGCACCCCTACCAAGGAGTACACTCCATAGAGAATGGCATAACATGGACCATGGCGGTTGTAGACATGTCAGTACACAACTTTTGTCGTTTTTGAAAAGAAAACAACTCAATGCTGTACTGTTTTCGCTGCTAAAAGTCTGTCTTGTAAACTTGTTTAAACATACCATGTTGAAACCCTGTCATGAGGCAGTAAGACCAAAATGTCTACAAATGCCTGTGTCAGACAGGGAAAGCTTTGGGGAACATGGGTGGCTCAGCTGAGGATGCACTGTGTGCTCCATCAACAAAAATGCTAAAATTTGAAATGGCAAAAATGACTTTTTGATCCACCCTTGAGGATTGCTCAGCTCTCCTGAACCAAGCAAGATGTCAGTTTGATGATGAGGCAGGGTTTAAAGTGTGCAGAATCAGAGGAATCTCTCCTGGAAAGGCACTCAGTGTTAGGGAACATTTTATCAGTTAGAATGGATAAAACCCTGTGAGATCTATTTTTCATTAATTTCACAGAATTTTATGGTGTATGACAGGTAAAAGGAACTATTTGTGTTCTTTGCTTTAAGGTTTTTTTTCTCTCTCTGTTCTTTCACTTGTGTGTCTGTACAGCTTCGTTTGCACTATGTAGTATCTGCATGCTTTAAACATAGCTGTACCAGTTTTACTAAGATATAAAGGAAAAATTAAACGTTTATATGAAGAGGAAAAGAAGAATAACAAGATACCAGGTCAAATGGGGGAATAACAAAGACATCTTACCTTGGAGGTCTCAAGGATCTTGTGTAAGAAAGTTTACCCTGGTATCTTAGCAAGGAAAAAGAGGATGTAAATGGACAGCAAGACAACAAGAGTAAGAAGCTTGAGCTTCAAATAAAGGCTGAGAGTTTAAGCAAAAGAAGTGAGTAAAAAGGATGGAAAAAAGAAGTGACAGAAGTAAAAGGCAGTAAAAACACAACAATCTTTAAGAAAAGTCAAAATGTGTAACATACATTACATAAATCAGAAAAAATAAATTAAAACCCCCTGAATCATGCCTCTGTCTGTTGTGCTGAAGAATTCACACTTGAGCGTTATGCTGCATGGTACTTAAACTCTCCCTTTGTAGCTTTGGTCACACTGGAACTGATATAGTTCTCATTTGATTAGATAAACATTCATGCCAGGGTAACTGGAGGGGTGATGGGGCAGTGTCTAGTTTGTTTTGAAAACCAGTGCACTTCAAAGTTTTCATTGAGCATCCTGCAGCTACAAAAAAGCTTCAAGCTTTCACAATTACTTCCACTGCACTGCACTGTCTCTGCCATCTTTTGAAACACTGTTGTCACTGTCACTTCTTCTAACCAACTGATCAAAATCAGGGGTGGCATTTCTGATCTGAATTTTGCCAACAGCAATGGCAGCTTCTTTCTTAATGAGGTACAACTACTCTGTATATTGCTGCTGCTAATGTCAGGTCACAATTTCTTCCAAAGTTTTCTTGAAAATGATTTTAAAGCATATATTAAGTATAAATAGCAATTTAAACATATTTAAAGGACCAAAGGAAGCAGAAGTGCCACACAAAAAAATCACAGCAAATTGAAGTGCGTTTTAAAGTTGTGGGTGCAGTAGCAGACAGTGTTGCGGACAGCGAAAAAACTGCACTCTCCTTTACAGCAGAGCAGTGGGGAGTAGGTGTGGCCCATCAGAGGAGGAAGAGATGATTGCTGGCACTTGGGACCCATGAGTGTGTGTGTGAAAAGAGACAAAAGAACTGACACATGGCAGAGTGTTGAGGGCAAATTTAAGGATGAAGTTTTTGTGAGAGTTAGTCTCTGCAAACCCCATAATAAAAGGAGGGAATGCTCATGAACACAAAGAGTGACTGTTCTTTGTTGCCTTTTTGAACTTGAGATGTTTGAACTGTGTGACTCAAGGGTAATATTACAGTTATTGAACCCTCACAGAGTTTGGGGACACTTGATGCTTCCATTGTCAAAGATTGTCCTCTTGGTCACCAGGTACTAGTCAAAATCAAAACGTAATTTGTGACAATCTTTGTTAAAAAGCATCTTTGCCTTTTAACAGGTATGGCAATAACAACAATAGATTTCACTCCCTTCCTCCTGATTCTGAGACTCCTGTATCTCCCAACCACAAGTTATTAAAAACACATGAACCCAGAAACAAATTCACACCCTTGAATTGAAATTGTTAGTACTTATTTTGTTTGGTGCGTATAAGGGGCTTGAACAGACATGAACTTATGAAGTCATTCTGTTTCAACTGAGATTGTTTTTTTTTTTCAGTTATTCTTCCTGCCTTTGTCCTAAATTTATCATAAAAATGTGAAACAAATAAACAACATATGAGGCTTTGAAAAAATTGTAGGCTACCTCTGATGTTTCCATGTCAAAGGTCATCTCTAAGGATAATAAGGGGAATTGGCAAATGGAAATTCTGGCTGTGACCTGCAAGACCTAATTACAAAACCTTTAATAGGACTGACTAAACAGCTTACAGAAAAAAAAGCTCATTCTCCAAGTAAACACTCTAATGCAGCTTACATAGTTAAGACTAATTTAGCTACACTAGCTTGGGCAGCTAGAGCTAATTTAGCTACTTGCTTACATAGCTAACAGCTAAGCAGACTTATCTACTTACGCAGCTAGCGCAAATCTTGCTTTATTAGCTTACATTGCTAAAGTTGATTTTTTTCCATTAGCTATTTTTGCCTAATCTAATGTTGCTAAAGCTAATGCAGTTTAGTTATCTGCAAAGCTAATGCTGCTTCATTGGCTTAGATAGTAATGTTTGCTACGTTGCTAGCGCGACATAGCTCAAGCCAATTTTGCTAAAGTGGGAAATGGGAAGTGTGTTGTACAGCTAAATTATGTCACTTCTGACTCAACAGAGGTGTCATCTCACAGTAGGTCTGAAAGTTGGGTGTCCGACAGCTGAGATCTGCTGGCAAATCTCTCTCAAAAATTCAAATCAAACCTTAAACTGACATTGATAGTCATACAGTGTGAACACACTTTAATACATTTAGGCAAATTGATTAAAACAACATATTTTTTATGAAACATTATGAAACAGTCACCTCCTATTTGAAAAGAAACCATTCAAAAACAAGCCCTGGATGGATAAGAGGATCACAACTCTGCAAGATACTAAAGGGCAAATACTATCTATAACTTTCAGAAACTTGTCAGTGGGTGTAACACTGATTTAAAAAAAACAAAAAAAAAAAACTCTTTCTTTGACTTCAGAGAATGGTCAGCTTGTAAAGCCTACACGGTTCCCTGGGGTTCAGGTTTCAACGACCATCTCATTTTTGTTTAGCAGGAAACAGAACACTTAAAGAAAAATAGTGACATTGTGTGATAAATTAAACTTCCAACAATACATTCCTACATCAGAAACAAAGGTTTTGTATAGGGACATTTGTCTGAAATGGGGCACAATCTAAACTCTGAAAATGTCACTGTTGCCTCAAAGGCATATCTTATACTCTGATGCCAAGAATTAGAATGATACCTGATCCATATTGTTTATTTTGCTCACCCCCATACATCAGGCTCTTTTAACATGTTCTATGGGAATGTTCAGGTTTCTTTCTTTCTTTCTTTGTGGAGGAAGGTTTACTCTTCCAACAGATGGGACCATTTTTAATGGACCCCTCTTAGCAGCTTTTAAATGGTTACTTTTAACTCTCTCTTACAGATATCTTAAGAAGTCACTGTCATCTGAACTCTGTTGACATTTCTAACATGAACAATCATCAGCAAGAATCAAAGATGCTAAGGTGGAGATGGCTGCTGTTGGGGGAGAGGGTTAAATGTTCTTAGTTGCAGAAGAAATGTAATGAGAAAGCCTGTTGTATGTTTTGCTGATTTCAATGGTGAAAAGTAAGTGACCAAAAAGGAAACATACAGTATAGTGGATTGTAGAGTTGTTCCAGTATCAGTACCAGTATTGGTAATATATCGGATACTATTAAAAATGCAAGTATTGGTATCATTTGGTTAAATGTTATATTTTGCTTTGTTTAGCCATGCCAAATGTGATATACAAACTGGAAATCAATTCTTTTTAGCATTTTCAGCGAGGCTGGAACTCGTGTGCCTTAGAGCAGTGTCTGTTCTCATGAGGTGCTTGCATTTATCCCCAGGTATGCATTACTCAGCACAAAATTGGACCCTTGGTCTTGTGAACCATACCAAAGTTTTTTCTCTTAATGAAGGAGTGAGAAATGGATATCTGAGAGCAAAAAGTGAGGATACACAAGGGCAACCCAACCAGAAGTCTTTTACTGGCCAACATGACTCCTTATACGATGCCACCAAATAACTGAATGCTGCTACTGGTCAGACTTCAGTGTCCTTCTCTACATGACAGAGAAATGAAAAACCTTAAAAAGAGACTCAAAAAAGGTGCTATGAAACAGGTTTTAAACAACTTGACTGAAAGAGACATTTTTCTGCCTACAGGCGCTGATCTACAGTACTAGCATACAAGAGCTTTGATGCTTGATGATTAATTGTCCATGCATATACCTTGGTTTAGTTTTTCACTGAAATGTCAAAATATGCTTGTCAGAGCTGTACTGTATTTTTTGTAAAATTAAACAAAGAGGCATCCATGAGTACTTTGTTTAAACACTATAATCTGTTGAAAGTCACTGGTAAACAGTCATGTTTTCAACATTAGCATTCGCTAGTGTTGGCATTAGCCCACCCTCTGCATCAAAGACGCTGCTATGAAACATGCCGTTTTACTTTCAGAAAATTATTACCAAAAGTCTAATATCTTTAATGCTTCCTATGTAGAAAATATGCATTAAGACATCCATGAGGAATGAGCTGAGGCAGGACAGACATCATTATGTCTCAATGCATGCCCCCCCCCCCCCCAAGTTGATCAAATCTAAAGGTTGTTTGGCTGGCTCCAATCTTTGTAACAACCAAATGAATCTGGAGAATTTAGAAACTTGGAAGGAAACCAACCTCTAACTTTTTGAATTCAGTGTACTCATGGGATCCTTGGATACTGAAACCTAGAAAATTCAACTTAGAGTAATTTATTTTAATATTCTGGTTCAGGATTAACCTACTCCCTGGTTCCAGGAGTTACAAGAGCAACATCTGTCAACCCTTAGTACACAAGCTGCTTTGTGCACTAAGGCAGACTCACCAGCTGAAAATGTAAGAGCTGCAAAATAAAGCTGAATTTGATTTTACTGTAAATAACCTCACCTCTCTAGCTTTCTTTTCTCCTTCTCCCCTTCTCATACACTCACCCAAACACACAAACATAGAACAGCTGTTATTGCTAAGACTGCAGTAGTAAATTACCACATCATAAATCAGATTTTTTTTTTCTTCTGCTAGTGCAGAATCCATGTTCTGCAGCTCAAATGCATCACCACTGCAATCAGCAAAAAGCTAATCAAACACATCTATAAATACAAATACATACACACATAGGATCACAATCTTACAGTGCTATCCAAACTGAATCGCAAGACTCATTTGGTCTCTATGAACATACAGCATATAGAAATCGGTGTTAAATTTTGAATCAAAGACTTCACTTTAAATGCATTTTCGAACAAGGTCACATCAACATGTCTAATTCAGTAAGCATCTTTGCGAAAGCAGTGAGGAATCTGTGCATACTGTTTGTTAAGCCAAGTTTCAAACAAACATATACATATATGTACGTAATGCCATATATAAATATACCACCTGTCAAAAAAAGTGAGAACATAAATATTTTTAAAATCTTTCATAAAGTTGTTTAAAACTAAAAATGTTCTTGCTATTTATTTGGGTAATAACAAACTGAAACAACTAAATAGTCCTTTTTCACATATGATAACCAAAAAACATCATATTTTGTATGGCCTCCTTTGACCTAGACAACAGCTTGCATTCTTGCTGGCATTGTTTTTATGTACTTTTCAACAGTCTCTTTTGTCATTGAGTTCCAAATAGTTTCTGGCTGTTCCCACAGACTTGCTTTAGATGAAACTTTAGTGCGGTCAGTTTGAATCTACTAAATCCCAAATTTGTTTGATAGAATTCAAATCTGGATTTTGATTTAGCCAGTCCATCAGTTCCAGTACTTCAGATTCTTCTTTCTTGGTCAAATAGTCTGCACAACTTTGAAGTAAGCTTGGGGTCAATTAGCTGCATTTCCATTACAGTTTTCACAAAATAAAGGAAGTATTTCTTAAATTTTGACTAAGTACAATATCACTTTGAATGTGTTTCCATTGAAGAGAGTTTTGGATATAAGCCTCACAATTTTCGTAAAATCTCATCTCACAAGACTCTGCTGCAAGGATGCTGGGCGCTCAAAACCCGTTGTGTGTTGGTACAGTTATGATTACATCTACAGCGGTTGCCTTGACAATTTTGAGCAAAAGACAAAGGCAATGGATGATAGTTCAGAGGCAAAGTCTGTATGTATGGCAAAAGCCACGTATAAGGGTGTTAGTATGATGTTAAGAAAAGTCTCTTCTGTTCTTTTGTCCACACGTACAGCGCCATGTTATCTTGGAGTGAACTGGTCCCATGACACTGTATGTTACATCCTGTGACTTGGAAATACCGAAAAGGGTTTCCATTGCAATTTTGCGATATATTTCTATATCAAAACATCTAAAAACCTCCTCATGAGAGCGTAAAAACTTTTTAGCTATATTTTGAGAGATTTTTCAAAATTCAGGTGTTTCCATTACCAGGTTTTATTGCACTGTTTAGTTTTTGCGCATTTCTAAGGGTAATGAAAATCAGAGTTCTGTCATCCACAATTTCCACCATGGTGTTGGAAGTGAAAGCAGGGAAACAGTCGTATGTGAAGACAGAGTAGAAAAATGGGACTTAACACACAGCTTTGTGGTGTTACAGTACTCATGGTTGAATTAAAAGTTATTCCTCAAATGACTCCATTGTATGGCTACAAAGCACAACACGACGAAGCAATAGAGAAATAGTTAATTATAATCTTGCTTCTTTTGAATAAGAAAAACGTCATCTGTGCTTGGACTTGACATTACCCATTGTGACTTTTTTGTAAAATTAAGCTAATGAAGTACAACAGTTCTCTGTAAAATGGAGACCCAGATAGCAGCTGACTCTGAGCCGGATCTGGCCTCAACTCACCAGATTCACCTAGCAATCACAATGGGTTAACACCCTTGCACCAAATAAGGCTGGAATCAGCAGAATGACAATCATATCCCGGTCTGACAATGGCCCTAAGCCGGCCTCAGAGTCAGCTGGATTCACCTAGCAATCACACCCACTTGGCTCCTTTGCACCAAATAAGGCTGGAATCAACAGAATGGCAGTCATGTTGATAGTACATTAGTCTGCTTGCCCCATTACTATCCCAAGGTCACAGGGCAAAGCCTGCAGGGCACAGTAAAGATGCAGGAGGAGTGGATGACTCAGATGGTAGGATTCTGTGTCACATAAGTCATAAGCCACACCTTTTCAAAAAAGAATTTCAAGGCAGATGTCTGTTTGAGCTAATTAAAAGCCATAAAATGCAGATTTTTATCAGTTTGGGTCAAATGCCAGAAATAACTCCAGCATTGATTGTTTTATCATAATTCAGTCAGATACCTTCTACCTAGCTGTAGAAAATCTCCTCTTCCTTCTCCTGACTCTCCAGTAGTTCTCCAGTACAACAAAAACAGGGGGAAACATTTTTCTCTGTGCTGTGCTAGGACTGGTTAACCACTCAGAATATCTTGTTTGTTGTGTTTACATTCCCCAAAAAATATGTCAAATAACATCCCAGCCAAATGGCATCACCTCACAGAATATATTGTCTAAAAATGATAGCCTAAATGGAAAACTTTTTTTTTAAATTGTCTCAAACTAAGTTAGTGTGTTTCATAATACAAAATACATAAACATTTTTTTTTTTTCCAAATAAAGGTGTTTTTACATGCATGGTTCCTTTTAAAAGAAAACTCAGAAAATTTAAACATGCAAGTTTAAAAACCAAAACCTAACATACAATTGAGTGTTTAAAGGTTACACTTGAATAATATCGCTTAATTGTTTAATAATAGCTCAGTGTAATATTGTGCTTCTAAGTACTGAGGGTTGTGCAATGTTGTGTGGTGCACAGTGTTACAATGAATAAACTGCAGTTTGATAAAACTTTGTCATTGCTCTAATAGGGCAAAATAAAATGGTTCATGCATGTTATGTCAGACTGAAAGCATCTCACAAATTAGGACCACATCTGGTCTGGTGCTGATGTGCATGTAGTTTTAGATAACATCCAGCAATGATCTGGCTCAAAACCTTCATAGGCTGTGCCAATTTTGAGCCAGATCTAGGCCAGATATATTTGCCATCAGAGATATAGCAAAGACATCTGGCCCAGATGCGGCTTGAAGCTTGCAGAATTGGGCCCTGATCTGGCTCAAAGCTGGCACTATTCAGCCCAGACCTGGTTCAAAGCTGGTACTATTTGGTCCAGATCCAACTTAAAGCCTTCACAAGCTGTGCCAGTTTTGAGCCAGACCTGGGCCAAATGTCTTTGCAATCAAAGATATAGTAAAGATATCTGGCCCAGATCCAGCTTAAAGCTGACACAATTCGTCCAAAATCTGGCACAAAGCTGGCAGAGGTTGGAACAGTTTTGCACCAGATTTGGGCCAAAAATGAACTTTGTTCCATTTATTTTGACCTGTTCTAGTTTAAAAAAATGTTACAGAGCTGTCATATGTCTTGTTAATGAGATTATTTATCTCAATGAGGTTTTCCATAAAATTAAATAAATAAATAATATGACTTCACACCAGACAAGGCCCAATGTGCAGACTTGGGCAAACCCGCTTTCCCAATTTTGGCCAACGATTGGAGTACATCTGGCCCTTGTCTGGTCCAGTCACATTTTGCTGTCTGGGGATGCTTGTAAGTTCCTAGTACTTCTAACACATTAGGACTAGGAAGAGAGAAAATAAATGAAAGAAAAGCAATAAAGGTAAAAGAGGTAGAAATCTGACATAGTAAAGCAAGAATCATGGCTTCTGAACAAGGGCCAGATGTAGAATTAAAATTCCCTGTTTTAGCGTTTGGTATGCTGAACACATCTTGTATCACTCATCACTATCCAACTGCCTTGGCACTTAGGGCAGTGAGCTCTCTCTCTCTCTTGCTCAGCCTTTGATGCCAGCTGAGCTGGAGAAAGGGATGGGACATGAGGAGGGGGTTGGGGAACCGCACTGTGCAGATGTTAAGTGTGAAGCAGAGTTGACGTGCTGTGTGTGAAAAAAATCACAAGTTAAACCCTGTGGGCTAACATGGAGGAGGAGATTGTGGAGCAAAATCTTGCAAAACAAGAACTGGTGCATTACTTTGCAGATGAGGAGTGAAGAGACTCATCAGTCAAAAGCTTTTGGGCTTTTGAGTTGATTTAGGCTTTTAGCTTATATCAACTTGAAAGCAGACTGGAGAGATTCAATAACTATATTGAGACAGACATGCTGGCACAGCTCAGAGGTCACTGCATGCTTATTTCTTATTTGCATTAGTTTATTCAAATAAGGCCATTGCCATTTTAAATATTCAGCATTACTTGAGAATCATTTTAAAAGCTTACTATATGAGAAACAGGTTTAAACGTATTTGAAGGATCTGTCATTATCTGTTTGTCTGCATGAACAGTAATTCAGTTCTACTGCACAGTCCCGCATTATTACTCTAATCATGTCAGCTCTACATCAAGCAGGATGTGATGAATACTCAGAGGCATTCCAGTTCCCCAATGTCCTCTCATAACCACCATGATGTACTGTAAATAAATAACAAGTCATGCAAAAAGGAAATTGCTGTATGGATTTAAGGTATTAGTTGTGCAGTAAATATTTGTAATCAAGCACATATTTTATCTTGCAGCACTGTAGCATAACGAGAAACTTGCACCGCTCAAATAGTGCTCTCTGTCGGGATGGAAGAATCCAGTGTTTTTTTCAAGGAGTGAAAGAACCACAGATGAAGTTCATCTCTTTGCAGTACAAAACAATTTGCCACGTTCAATGAATTTTCACAGTGAATAGAAATAAACACATCAGACTCAGTGAGCAAGGTAGGGGCTTTATGTTTTTTCAGACTATAGATAAAAAACAAAAAAAGCATCAGAAAATAACATACTTAGTGTACAACAACCCTTAGTCCCACTCATAACAACGGTAGCTCTCATGGATACAGACTCAGTTTTTCTCACTTCTGCTTTCTGCTGGAATCCATCCGTAGAAGTTCATCTGTATGCTCCAGTTCATACAAGTATCCCCTAGTATCCACAGTAAACAGCACCTCACCATCACTTGAGTTGAAATCACTCATTTTAGTGTTATTTTAGCTTAGTTTGTTCCTTCTCTGGCATAACGCAAAAGCTTTAAAAATATATTGTTTTGTATTTGTATTGTATTGTTTACAACTGAGCCAGCATTGCTAGCTTCACCGAGTAAATCCTGTGTGAGGGTGCAGTGTTCACTGAAATCACTTAAGCGTAATGTCACTACTATTGCCGAGTACCTTATACAACATAACTTATAAAATACTGAAATATCTAGACTTTAAACTCAACATCAAAGTATATACACAATATTTGAGAGCTGTCTTGTTTAAGAGTGGACCATCTGTTGGTCACTGGGACATGTTACACTCATTTGCCACTTTATTAGGTACAACTGTTCAATTGCTTGTTGAACACAAATGGCTAATCAGCCAATCCTGGTGGCAACTCAGTACATTTCAGCATGTAGATGTGGTCAAGACAACTTGTGGAAGTTCAAACTGACATCCAAATGGGAAAGAAAGGGGATTTAACTGACTTCGAATGTGGCATGGTTGTTAGTGCCAGATGGACTGGTCTGAGTATTTCACAGACTGTTTATCTGCTGGGATTGTCATGCACAACCATTTCTAGGGTTTACAGAGAAAGGGAAAATATCCAGCGAACGGCAGTTGTGTGGACAAAAATGCCTTGTTGATGTCTGATGTCAAAGGAGAATGGGCAGACTGGTTCAAGATGATAGAAAGGCAACAGTAACTCAAACAACCACTTGTTACAGCCAAGGTATGCAGAATACCATCTTTAAACACACAACACGTGAAACCTTGAAGGAGAAGGGCTACAGCAGCAGAAAACCACATCGGGTGCCACTCCTGTCAGCTAGTAACAGGACACTGAGGCTACAATTCACACGGGCTCACAAAGTTGGGCAACAGAGGATTGGAAACCAACATTTAGATGGCAGGGTCAGAGTTTGGCATAAACAACATGAAAGCATGGATCCATCTGGCTTTGTATCAACAGTTCAGGCTGGTGGTGGTGTAATGGTGTGAGGGAAACTTTCTGGCACACTTTGGGCCCCTTAGTACCAAATGAGTTTAAATGCCACAGCCTGCCTGAGTATTGATGCTGACCATGTCCGTCCCTTTATGACCACAGTCATTCCAGCAGGATAATGCCCCATGTCACATCACATCAAATATACTCAAACTGGTTACATGAACTTGACAGTGAGTTCACTGTATTCCAAAGGCCTCCACAGTCACCAGATCTTGATCCAGTATAGGACCTTAGGGATGTGGTGGATTGGGAGATTCACATCTTGGATGTGCAGCCAACAAATCTTCTTCATCTGCGTGATGCTATCATGTCAAAATGAACCAAAATATCTGAGGAATGTTCCCAACACCTTGTTGAAGCTATCACAAAGAATTAATGCCATTCTGAAGGTTAAAGGGGTGACTGTAGAATGTTAGGCATCTGAATTATTGAATGGTTCGCCTAATACCTGAGAATGCTACTCTTGGCAATGGTAAATAGACTTGAGCTTGTATAGCAATTTTCTACCGTAATGATGTTAAAAAAAAACACACACACATTTTGTTTTACATACTTCAGAAAAAGCTACTCTGCTCTAAGAAACATTTGATGGTTCTGTATATTTCTACTCCAAACATCCCATTAGTTAGTGCTGTACATTTAATGAATATACTAGTTATTTTTTTAAACTCTTGAACAAATATAAAAAATTAGCTAAATATATAAAAATTTTATTCTACAATTAAAAATAAGTACTCAATATTAATGAAATACTGGCCCAGGCCTACTTGTATGTAAATGGGATAAAGTCGAAATTCGGGTCTTTTATTTATAATGGCGTTATTTCATGGTATGGTGAGAGGACTTAACAATCTCTTTATTCTTCAGATCACAGCAGAGCTTCAGATTAAATCTGAAACTGTTTAATTTTTCTTTGTAATGTGGACCAACAGTCTAATTATGTTTATTAGCCAGTATCATACTGGCTAATTATGTTTATTAGCCAGTGTTATACTTTACAGAGTTCATTCTCCTTCTCATTCACTCTTCATGCTCATGACATACAGTACCTGTCACACACATCCTCTGTGCCTATCCTCCAGCTGCATGCAGACTCAGGTCATCTGTTGTATGGACTGCAAAGTCTTTACAAGTCTTGTGCATCTTTTTGAAAATTTGATGTTCATTTACATATTTAATCAACCGTTTTCATGCTTAATTGGTTTTGTTCTAGACACTTTAGTTTCACTTGCTGAACTTTGCCCAAGAATACATTAATGTGACTCCAGGAGCTGGGGGATCAAACCAGAAAGGAGCTGGGGGATCGAACCAGAAACCTTGAGATTGCAGGTGAATGACTCTAGCTACAGAGCCACAGCCAATGCTTCCTGTAATACTATATTTGAATAGTGTCATTAACTGATCATGCTGTCTACAAAACCTAATCAGCTTACAGAACAAAAATACCAAAAAGGAAGTGATTTCATATAAGTCTAGTTTTTCAGAAAGGCCACTGAACAACTTAATGGAGCTCAGTGTTGCTACACGCAAGGTAAGATGTCATTTCCTCCTCACCTGACAGCTATTATTATAGCCCTGTAAAAGAAAGCTACTGTTGTGGTATCACAGCCCAGCAGAGTCTGGAGGATAAAGATGTTGTCCCTACCTTTATGTGCATGTGTGTGTGTTTTTGTGAGTGCGCTATAAGAAAGAGAGACAACACAACAAGGGAAAGTGAAGATAGAAGGCTGGAGAGAGATTCATCAGAGGACACATACACCTGTTTGTGTTCAGTGTAGCAAAGTTGATTTTTCTGACAGGCTGGAATTCCAATTAGACACAGGGGAATGCAACTATTGGTAAAACAGCCCAATTATTGTTTGGAGCAGATGTTCCTTCAAGAAAACAATGCACAGCCTGAGACTGGTTAGTCATTAGTGATGTGGCCTCTGGAGCAATAACAGAATATGGTTAATGTGAGTTTCTCTGAATCGCTGCCCACTCACAATCTAAATTTTACAACTGCCTGTCTCTGTTTTACTTTTCTGTCAATTCCTCCTCATTTTTATTGACTGGATCTTTTTGTTGATCCATGTCAGAAAACCACATCAATAAGATAAAAAGAAGAGAAAATCAGTCTTCAGCTGCAACAAAAAATTCAAATAAGTTTATTCCAAACATAGGCGGAATGGTGGTGGTGGTGGTGGGGAATGGGGGGTTAAGCTCTCAATGTTTTCTCAAAAACCCCACATAATGGGGAAAAACAGCTGTGTTATCTCAAGGTGATGAGTCAAGATCTCAAGAAAACAACCAATATTTATTTATTTAAGGTTTATTTAACAGGGACAGATACAGTAAACATAGACAATGAGAACAGGCATCTCATGCAAGTATCACAGTGTTTGTAGCTAATTTACATGTTATCTCAACAAAACAAGGGATATAAAATATCCTAATGTATTTTTCTTTTACCTTTATTTTACTATTTCACCAGAAAGTCCCATTGGATTAAAAATCTTTCCTATAAGTGTGGCCTGGACATGGGAGCAGCAATATAAAATCAAAAACACTTTAAAAAGCCTTTCTCTGCCATGCCATTCTTTATTTTACTCTTAAATATACTTTGCCATGTCAGTGACTTGAATTTTAGCTGTTTTTGAAGGTTATTCCATGTCAAAGGTACGTTGTTGGAAAAAGCAGTTTTCCACAGATCAGTTGAAACAAGTGCTCCTAAGGCTTCTGTACACTGAAGAAATGTTGTCACTTTTGTCAAGGCAAACACACGTAACCAGTGAAAAACTTCTCTGGGATTAACTTTTTAGTCCCGACCGACTCTTAAGTGGGTACTCTTTAAAACACATGCTCACAGACAGAAAAAAAAATATTTCTGTCTAGGATGCTCTGGAGAGGTGATTAGAATCCTATCTTATGAGTCCCGACAGGCTTTCTAATCACTTGATAGGGGCTTTAACAGGATTTTCCTCAGTGGAATTATGGCTGTGATTGTTTAGAGGGTCTCTGGAGGGCAAACTGTAATGTAGGAGGTCAGAGGAGTCATCCTGATCAGAAACAATGTGAGAAAGGGTGTTCACTGGCACACAGTCACACAGACAGGGGACAGATTGCTTTTATGGCACCAGACCCCACAAAGGGCTGTGCAGGAGCAGGTTGTGTTTTTAAGATGCTGTGGGATATCCCAGAATGACCAATAATGCACCAAACTGGGGTTTTCATTTATAAGGGAATCTCTAATCATTTGTTAGAATTGTGGAGTACATCCATGTTTTTAATCCCGTAGCACTGACATGTCTATAGTTGTGAAGTAAACATTTTCAAGGGCAGATTGCCCACCTTATTTCATCTTACACAGATGTCCTTACATAATCCAGTGTGTGTAAGTATTTTAGTATGTCTTTTGTAGTTTATATACACAGACAGTCTTATAAGTGCACCTTTCCTCTTGCAGGACTTTACTCTCTGCCTTGGACTACTTCTGGACTAGAAATTTTTGTTCTAAAAACATTCTGACTGTTGTCCTATTGTTTTCTGCTGGAAAGTTACTTTAGGTTCCTGGAACATTGGATAATGTTCTCTAAAACCTTTGTAAAAATATTCAAGCTCCCATGTCTTGTAGGTTCCTCTTGATCAAAACAGAAAGTATGTGAAACAACAGAAAATGGGCCAGTATAAAGCTAATAGATATAATCAACCAGGAAACTTATCAAATATGTGTCAAATGCTTATTTTACATGTATTGAATTACTATGGCATTTTTCATTGTTTTGTTTAATTTCTCCACTTACAATTGACAGAAAGTCCACTGCTTTGTCTTTTTTCGTACTTATGCATGTGATTTAAAGCCTCTAAATTCAAGCACCCTGAATCTCAGCTTTCCCCTATTTGGTATTAAAGAGTGGCTCAAATGAATGTAAACCTGCCTTCTGCAATCTTAAGTTGTTTGTTTTTCAACACCAAAGCATGGGAGAACTTGGTGTTAATGTTGTCATCACAATAATAAAGGTACTCACATAATTAAACTTTACATACAGTATGATACAACCAAAAATGGGTCGATCACAAGTGTCTGTCTCTGTTTGTAGGCATGTCTGTATGTGTGCACGTGCATCCCTGCTTCTGCATCTGTGTTTACATCTAAACTGCCCCGAGTAGCAGGTCTGCTGTCTGTCACGCTGATACAAGATGACAGCGGGGTCTTCTCAATGAGCTCATTGGTGTTCAGCCAACAACCTACACTCACCCTCAGTTAGTGCTTCTTTCTCCCCCTCTCTCTCTCCTTTTTTTCTCTGGTGGCTCAATCTCATACCCTCCTATTTATGTCCTCTTTCTCCCCTCTGTCTCTCTCCCCGCTTTTAACCTTCCTCTTACCTTTTGAAAGCTATTCTACTAAGGTATAATGAGAGTGTAAACACGGGGGAAGAAATGCAGCTTGTTGTCTTCTTCTTTCTCTGTCACCAATGTCATTAGAGACAAATTTCCATCCGAGGTGTCCGTCACTTTTGAGAAACTTATCATTTGAGCACCCCTGCATACACAAAATTTGTTCATCAAAGTTTAAATAATTCTGAATTATATCAAACAAACCTTTTCAGTGAGTCACATGCAAAATAGGACCAAATACTATGGTAGTATGAAAAGAGAGCTAAAACTATGGTTAATGACTAAAATGAAATTAGAACAAACATTTTTTCTCAGCCATCCATTATGCAATTTATCTTTTTTTTTGGAATATAAAAGGACCAAATATTAAGAAAGAGTAAGAAGAGGAGGAATCAGCTTTATTGGTCAACTATGCTTAGGCAACAAGGAATTTGACTCTGGTTAGCTCTAGGTCTACAAGAATTAAACATTTAATACAAAAATAAATGATCAAAAAAGTATAGAAAATTAAGATTTTAATATGTACATGCCCTTTAGCTATTATTTCTAGTATATGAAAGTCCATATGCATTGATAGTGTGGTTGCAAGATGTTTAAAGGTTGCAAGGATGCTGACAAGACATAATCAGAGTATAAAACATGTGTGGATGCAGGCAGATCTTCATGAGATACAGTAAAGCATTAAGACACAGAACAGGATATTTTAGATTAAGTACAGCTAAACTGCTTGTTAAATGAAGGTTCTATTTCTCTGTGACTATTCAGTGGTCATCAGTAGTGATGGAGGCTACATGTTACAAAGTAATCCATTTGAGTTAATCAGATTACTTTTCTGTTGCAACAAGTAACAACATTTTAACAATTCAAGAAATCATTTACTGAAAGAAAAATACCCTATTTCCTTTCTCTTCTGTGGTCACAGAAAAGTAAAAACAAAGCTCTTTGAAGCATCTGCACTGTTTGTCCTACTTCCTTCCCTGTATTCATGTTGACATGTAGCATTGTGCCAGCGGTAGGTAAACGCATCTGAACCAGTACTTGTGCATTGCTAGCTTATTGAGCTAGTGAGATGGGAGGATGGGTGAAAATGATTTCCTCTATGTTGTATTTTTTGGTGGAAGGTACAAGTTCAGCCACCATGGTGAAATGTAAGGTCATGTCGTTTTGTTTTCATTGAATCAGCTGTGCAGCCATTCCAATTACACACGACTACGTGCAGTGTTTGCGTGATTCTGTACGCCTCTGCCCAGGTTGTTGTTAGACTGAGCATATTAAAGAGCTGTAAAGGTTTTTAAGTCTGTCAGCGGTGTTATCAAACTGCAGGGTTACAGATTATGGACTGTAAATAAGGCTGTTCAATGACAGTAGAGTCTATAGATTCAAAGGCAGTTGTGTGGTCATTATGAGTCATCAAAACCCACAAATGGAGTGAGTGGTTAAAGGGTTTAAATATTTTGTAATGCAAAAGTACTGTAACGCCTCAGTTTTATCATTAGGTAATGTAACAAATTACTTTTCTTAATATGTAACGCAGTAATCTGAGGAGTAAGTTTCAAAAGTAATGCTACCTAACACTAGTCATCAGAGTGACTGTGTGACTGTTGAGTGACACCTACACAAGAGGGCAATTTTTAAAGTATTTCAACAGTGGTGATATCCTTATAACAAGATATCAGAAAATATTCATCTAAATTGATTACTACTTATCCAGAGAAAAACAAACATAGAAAAAAAGCTGACTTTCTTAAAAAGTTCAACATTAGTCCAAGAAGTCATAATGTAAACTGCAGTAGTCTAGATTTTATGCTGTGTCGATTGAAGAGGTTACGCAGTATAATGTGTTATCTACCAAAGCCTTTTATTTTGTAGGCATGCCAAAGCAAAACACCTGAGTTGCAGTTCCTGTAGCTTAGCCTGTGTAATAACTGCTTAATTTACAATTGCAATATTTAACATTGATCCACCTTAAACAGATTGCAGCTCTTTTGTGTGCTGATATTGCAAAGTTGGCGATACAGTGCATTTCCCTTCTTATCTAGCTCTCAATACATGATGATTATTATTACAATATAGGAGCTGCAGGTAGGCCCTGCTTTTGAGAGAAGTATTGGTTAAAAAAATCCTTCAAATAAAACCTTCTGTGATATGATTGGGACTTTCTTTGCCAGTTTTGTGACAAAAACACTGCAGCAAGAACAACCTGCTCTGGAGAAATCAGTGACATCTGCAGAGGCACACTTTGAAAAGCCCAACCATTTTTCCGCTAATGTAGGTTACTTGGCTTGTTTTTCATTGATATTTACAGTTGTGGTCTAAGAAACTATTTGCCATGTTTATCTAAAAATCAATACATCCAGCTCCAAGGCATTAAAGCCAGCCCTAAATAACAGGACAAGATTAGCAGGTGTTACATTCCCTGAAGACTCTATGGGATAATCATGTCAGTCGCCTGATTAATTACATGTAGCCTGTTCACATAAAAACTGGTAGCCAATAACCTTGAAGGAATGTATACTTAAAGCTGACACTGCAAACATCCATATGATAAGTTTGCAGGATCCCACTCAGTAAATGATTTTAATTTGTTCCTCTCCTTTAAGGACTGTTAGTGTCCACATTGTCAGCCATTTTTAAAATAGGAAAAAGAACAGTTCTGACTTTGCAAGGTCTCTCTCTAAAAATGCCTGATATCACTGAAGGTCAATATGGATATGCCTGACATTTATGATAGGGCAGTGAGCTCAAATAATAACACCAAACGCTTGGTTCAAGGGAAGGATACCTAAAGGATGTTAAAAGGAAGAGGAGGAATGATGCTAAACAGGAGATAATCACAGTGAGGGTCCAGTGAATCTGCAAGAGTGGAAGGAGGTAACACATCACCCAATGCCTGTCCATGTCATAGCTTGATGGATCTTAACTTGGTCAAGTTTACGTTTTGACCAAAGATCCCAAGGAAAAGAAAATGTATTTTGAATTGTATAAAATAATCAAGCCAAATGAGCTAATATGTATCTCTAGTATGGACACACTGCTTTAAAAAGGTTATTTTGGGTAATGCAAAAAGAAACGTCATCAAAATGACTCATAAAATCCTTTGTGCTCCTAAACTTTGCTTTTAAATACACAAGAGCGCCCTGCCAGGCTCTGTTGGGTCCCACAGCAGCAAATGCCTGTTCTGGTTCCAACTACCACCCCCTGTCTTCATGAAACCCAGTAATTTGTGTTCATTATTCTTCATATCAGTGTGATCTGTTAACAATTTACAGCACAAAACAAAGCCTCACTGCACTTGTGAAGTCATGCTTAATTGTGGCCTGCCTTAATTCTAACAACATATGTAGGTGTTAAAATATACAGCTCTGAAATATGCAAGCATAAAGGCTTTTGTTCATATGTCTTCCTCAGCTAGATAACTAAAATACCTAAACCCTTCTACTTTTCACAGTTACTGCACTGTTGTGATGACACTGCATTTGTAGGAAGAGAAACAAATTGAGAAAAGGGTGACTTTAAAATGCCACATAAGATAAATGCTCAAACATGATCCTTTTTGGTTTTTTAATAAGGGCCCACATCATTACAATGAACTGCAAATGAGTCAGGCTTATTATGTGGAATAAGATATTCTTCTTTAATCCCTATGGCAGTGTTAATATCATCAACTAAAATATCAATCAAAATGTTCCTTGGAGGATGAAAGAAGCTTAAAATATATCTGGTGAAAAGTGAGTTTAGTTTCATCAAGGAGACAACAAGATGAACTAAAATGTTGTTTGACTTTTAAAAGTAACAAATTTCTTTACAAAATTACTGTCCTTAAAAACTATTTGTTATGCTCACCCATTACAGAGAAAAGTAGTACTGTTTTACATTCACAAAAACCTGTCTGGCAAAATGCGTGCATGCATTACAGAATACAGCCAAGGAATCGAGTGAAGTTAATGTTTAAGATTTATTATAAATCTTTTTTTGTATTAGTGTGTGTTTTAGTGTGTAGTTGTTTGTTTTTGTGTTGTGTAAGACAGAACATGCACTAGAGCAAGTGCTCACAGAGAAGAGCTTGTAAACAAACTAAAAAAAGCTTCCCCTCTCTCTGTCCCATTAAAAACTATCAGAAAGTATGCCGACATTAAACTGTGAAGAGGGTTTTCTGCTGTGCTGTAGTGCTTTGTTAATTTGCTGATATTTGTCCATCTTTCTAATGCCTCCTCTAAAATATCATCCTGTGCCACAGACAAGACTTTAGACTAGGTTTTACATTTTCTACATTTTCTACATCCTCATAATAGCAGCCAGCTGCCAGCTGCCAGCTTTGGATCTAACCATAGGAGAGCAAGTTTATTTCCTATTTAAACATCATAAGTGCATGGTGTAAAGATTGGCCATCTTTACACTTACTGTTTTAGGTGGAAAATAGGAAAGATTGCTGTGCTGTATGCCAAAACACTTTGCACCAGGCTCCCTTAAGTGTTAGGCATGGCTGTAAAAAAAAAAATAAAATAAATTTAAAAAAATATATCCCACATTTCAACATTATTTGGAATGCTCACAAAGCAAACACTGTCCCCTTCAAGAATCACCACCTTGCCATAGTGAAGGGGTTTATGAGTCCATAATGAACCTGTAACCTCCAGATTTTTAAATATCAAGCTGCGCCTCAATCTACCGGCAAATCGTACTTCAGAGCATATTGCTCCTTCACTAGTCAGCCAGAGCGGTTCAACCAGTGTTGTCAACTTAGCGACTTTGTTACTATATTTAGTGAGTTGTCAGACCCCTTAGCAATCCTTTTTCAAAAAAGCGACTAGCCACAAATATAGCGACTTTTTCTGGCATTAACTTGAGACTTTTGGAGACTCTAATGAGAAAGCACATATTGCTGTTGTTCCTCTCAGTGAGCAGTAGGTCCTGCTGTGGGCCCCTCCCTGTCCCAGTGCAATCACAGGTAGCCCAGTCCTTGTGCAGCAGTCCCTCTCAGCTGCAGTCAGAGCAGGAGATGTTCACCCCTCCACGTCCAGACTGCAGATTTACCGTGCTGTGAGGGCGCCTTGTCAGTTTTTTCTATTGTTTCTTTTTAGTCCATTTAGATTGTTAATGAAGACTGTATACAAAAAAAAAAACAACAACAACAAAAAAAAACATTATAAATGTTATGGTTAAAAATTTTAATGTTTCACTGGTATTTGTTGTAGGATTTTAAGTGGACCATAAGGTTTTAAACGAAACCAAATGTAAGAGAAACTAAACTTCTAAGAAAAATAAAATAATACATAGAATAATAAACTAAAAATAAAAATTATAGTAACTCTGCCAGACAGAGCATGTGAGCGGAACGAGCAGGGAGCGCAAGCAGAAGGATTTTGGCCAGAGTACGGAGCGTTTTTTTTTTTTCAAAAAAAAGCTGGACCAGCACCTTATCTTGCGCTCCATCCCGCACCAATTTCGCTCCGGTACCGCTCACACCTTGCGTCTGAAGCAGGTCTCACCCAGAATGCATCTGCAAGAATTTGTATCCGTGAAGCATCCCGTGTTGGTTTCACTGCTCCTGCAGAGAGACAGTGACATCCAGCACGTCAGACTGGGCTTTCCGCCGGAATAATCCAAGAGACTTGAGATGCCTGCACAGTGTTGATATACTAATATTAACACCATCGTCATTTTTTAAAAACATCAGTATTTCCCAGTGTCTGAAACCGAGAAGATGGTAATGGCAATGCACTTCCGTGTTTTCGTCGAGTGAGCGATGAGTGATTTGAGTAGAGTGGGAAGAAACTTGAGTGGAAGGTAGAGCGATAATGAGCGGAGTGGCGTGAATCCCCTCTGAGCTGACAAGCGGGCGCAAGGAACAGCTCTGTGAGCGAGGAGCGGGAAATCTCATCGCTCCACTCCACTCACATGCTCTGCTGCCAGAGTATCTCTTGAGTCATTTTTGCCGGTCCTAAGCCCAGATAAAGGAGGAGGTTTGGAATTGTGACGTTATAAAAACAAGAATTGACAGAAACAGGTTCATTTGTAGTTCGACACATATTAAGGGTCTTTTTTACTCACTTTTTGTCTCTCTTGTGACATTTTTCCTCTCTCCTACAGCATCCATTACAATTAAATGCATATGGACAATTATGCAAATTAGGTGATGACATCATTTAGTGACTTCTGGCGACTTTTAGGACAGCCAGTAGCTACTTTCCTTACTGAGGAGTTGGCAACACTGAGTTCCACTCCCCGCGCCACAGTCTGGCACCGGTACGTCCCTCACTCTGCTCCGCTTTGGTGGAGATATGCTGCAATGATGGATGTGCATTCACTGGTTATTATTTTATACACTAATATAATGCATGAAGGGCTCTCAGAGTTCCTAAATTAGTCTGTAGAAGACTTTTAAACTGGGTATCAGCGGGGTAGTAAAAGTAGTAAATGAAATTAGCTCAAATTAAGGCCATTGAAAGGTAGTAAAAGATAACAAACGCAATTTGACTTAGTAGTAAATTTTCCATCACCCCTTCAATTTATTATGACTTTTGCATTAATGCTGAATTTTTGTTTTAAGTTCGTTTAACTAGAAAAATCGGAAATAAAATATACGTGTGAGCAGGACGGCAGGACCTGGGTCGGCATTGATAGCCTTGACTTGTCCAGCTGCCCGAGCTGTTGTGCGCATGCGTTGTGTCGGAATAGCATCACAACTTTGGCTCAATGACCCGGAATTTAAGACTGGCTTAAGCCGGTTATGGGGAATGACCAGGAAGCTTTTTGTAAAGTGTGCAAAAAACCCATAAATGTAGGGCCCTATGAATTCCCCGTTAACAGAATCGCGGACGGGGTCAATAAAAACGGAATTTACAATTTAACATGGAAATCACAGAAACTGAATGAATTTGAATGCTGTGTTTTTTTTTTTTGTTTGTTTGTTTTTTTTTTGGAGAAAGAGGAACGTATATCTGAGCAATATGTTCCCAGGGGAACACTAAAGTGGGGCACAACTTGACCCTCACTCACAAACACTCACCCTGCCCCCTCCTAAACTATAACAGCATATCAAAGCGGCTTCACAAAACACAGGCAAACATCTCATAGGCCCATATGGGGCAGTACCATGGGACATAATGTTGCACCTTCAAGAAAACTCATCCGTGCTTCGAGTTATTTTACCTCATCACACCACCTGAGCGGTGTGCCTCACCTCACGCGAGGCAAACTGCTCACCCCTCAGAGGATGGTCGGATGGACCTGAGATTTTATGAAGTCTAAATGATGTTAAATTTGAGTAACAGTTAGCTTAATAATTTATCCTGTAGATACTCTAGTTCCCTTTGGTTGCTTAATGAGCTAACACGTGTCTGCATTAACGTAGCACTCTGATATGAGGCAGATGGATAGACAGTGAGGATGGAGAGAGATGAGGAGAGAACCGTTACAGTCAGGAGTAGAACACAATGCATAATCAAACTGCATGGACTGTTAAAGACAGAGAGTAAAGAAAAATTTAGGTAACAGGTTTACTTTTAGCCATCTAACTTTAATGTGACCATATTAAGTCACTATCACTCTGTGTTTGAGAGAACAGAAGGATTTCTTCATTTACATTATAAACATCATTTAGGATGATGATGATACATGTGAATATGTCTTGAAATGTTGGAAATATCTGACAGTTACACTGGTTATATTTATTTTATATCAGGGTTATCCAAACGACGGCTCCTGAGCCAATTGTGGCCCATTTTCAACAAATTCAAGGTTATTTCTATTTCAATAGTGAATACTTGATTCATTTACATAAACAAGACATTTTTTGGATGGTAAAATTAGTGGAAAGGTTAAAAAAGGAAATTCCAAAAAATTAAAACAGAAAAAAAAACAGAATTTGGCAAAAAAACAAAAAAAAAAAAACAAAAAACAGAATTTGGCAAAATATAAAATGCATTTCATAGGGACCTATAAATGTGACCTGGAACGGTGTTACGGCAATCAAATCACACTGAGAATCCATCATTCACCAGCAGCAGATTCACACGGTGGGGGAGCAGCTCCCTTTTTCGTTTTTTGGTGCGACACAGAGCAGTGCAACTGCAAACACAAGCTCAGCTACAAGCACAAGTATTGCGTGTTGGTAGTAAAAAGGTAGTAAAATATAGTATATTCAACTCTAGGATTCCTGTATAAACCCTGTTTAAAGCTTCATTTACATTAAAATCTTGCATTTTCATCTTTCTCATCAACATACGAAACCTTCCATTATCAGCCCATATACATACATATGTACATACAGGTACATGTACATATACATGTAGATTTTTCACACCCAAGTATAAGATAACGTATGTGATTGTGTACATCCATTAATACATAAATAAATAACTAATATGGTGGAAAATCGAAATGAACACGTTTAAAAACTAGAAAAGCACTTCGAGAGTGCAGACCTCCGCCATTAGCCCTATCTCCCAATAGTAAAGAATCCTTTAAAAAATTCCTGGATCCAGACGGTGATCCAGATCACTCCCAAAATGGAATCAGTTCTTCCTTATGCCATTTCTGACATTTCCTGAAAATTCATGAAAATCCATCCATAACTTTTTGAGTTATGTTGCTAACAAACTAACAAACTAACTTACAAACTCTGCCAATCACATAACCTCCTTGGTGGAGGTAATAAATTGAATCCAGTGAAAGTGTCATTTGGATTTGGGTTGAAGCCAATTGAGCGAGTCAAACATAAAGCAGTGGTGTGTTCTATATGGACATCTCAAACAAATCTACAGAGGGAGTTATGTAAAGTATTTAAGGGTTTAAGGATTTTCTCTGAAGTGTTTTGATAAACAATGTCAACATAATCCAGGATGGGAAAAATAAGTTGTGTGATTAACCTTTCCCTTACTTGAAATGAAAAGCAATTAATTGATCGATACAACATACCCAGACAGTTCTTTTACAAATATAATCAATGAGTGGTTTAAAGGAGAGCTCAGGGTCAATCCAGAGTCCCAGATATTTAAACACATCCACTCTCTCAAGTGAAGACCCATCATTAAAATTAATTAACAATGAAGGAGAACGTGACATACTATGTTTGGAACCAAAAATCATACTACAGGATTGCTTTTTGTTGAGAACGAGCTTGTTGTTGGAGAACCAGTTTTGGATGAGATTGAAATCAGACTGTAAAGAATTTTGGATTTGTGTTATATCAGAATTGGCATAGTACATGACAGTATCATTTATTTATTTATTTAAACTTTATGATTTTTGTCAAATAGGCCAGCCTCTTAGGATGGGTGCATGTTTAGTTCCAAAGAGCTCTGATAGTAAGAGCTATAGCAGTGGTTATCAACTTTTTTGTACAAGGCACATCTTAGATCAAGCCAGAATTTCAAGGCACACTAATATTATAAAACCATAAAAAATACAATTTTGTATGGTTTTATGATAGATCAACTATGAGAGATAATGATCTCATGCAAGCCCTTATCAGCTAAAGGCAAGCTGATCAATTCTCAGCATGCTATTGGCTGATTGCACTCATGCTGCCATGTTTGAACTGCTCTATCCTGGCTACACTTTGATGCCACTTTTTACAACCTTCCTCCACCCCAGCTCCTCCTTTATTCTGTCTCTGACTTTATCAATGTCATTCTGTTGTCAATGATGCCTGCTCTGTGCTTGGTTTTTTGCTGTTCCTCTCCCTGCCCCAGGCTTTCCTTGTAGGAACAGGAAAAGCAGGAACATGTGGTGTTCCTGCTTGATGCTGTCCATGTCTGCTCATGGAGGGGCAGTGGGATCCCAGAGCAGTCATATGAAGATGACACATCATATGTGTCTATTGACAAAGTGGTCCTGACTGAACTTAATTTGTTAGTTGTACATATTCCCACGGCACACCAAGACTTGGCTCAAGGCACACCAGTGTGCTCTGCCACACCATTTGATTATCATTGGCCTATAGTTTAAAAATCTTCCCTTGCTAGTGGACTCATGTGATGAGAATAAAATAATCTGTTGACATACTCTTGAGAGCACTGCCATCACTATGGATTAACTAATTCAGTGACTGTCATGCATTGAATTTCCTACTCACAATTCCATTGAAAAGTATATGACTTGTTAACATGAAGCTGTCTCTGCCACAGTTAATAAAGAATTCCAGAAATGTCCTTACAAGTTAGACACTTATACTTTGTTCTTCATATAAGGTCTACAATATTTAGTGTTATGTGCATATAAGATGTAAATGTCTGCTCATGTCCGTTATTTACCTTAAGGCAGTATATCAACTTGTATGTGTCTGCTGTTACGACAGTAGTTTATGAGTTGACAGCAGATACTGGTTTAGGCAGAGTGACAGATTTATGACAGCATGTGTGGGTGTGTTTGTACACCTTGCTTAAAATTCAGTTTGCTGACAGACAGGAATGAAAGCACACAAATATCACCAAAAAGACACTTGGAAAGTAAATAATGTTTCAGCTCTCAGTGATTCCTCAAAGGTTTTTCTTTGGTGGGATTTGTCTCTCATGCACTTTGTGAGAAATCTGAGGGTGAACATATTTTTAAAGCAAAGGTTTAAACGTTGCTTAAACATTCCAGAATTTTTCCCCAGGGTAAACTTAATGCTCTATTTTGTAAACTGCATCTTATTATGTAATTTTGAAAGCCTTGTTATTCCTACATGTATTTCACAGATGAAAACACATGTACTAACATTATCAGTAAATGAGAGGCGAGACTAGACATGTCAAAACATTACCGTTTTTTTTTAATGCATCAGTAATTAATTGTAGCTAAAATAAAAACATCTAGCATTCAGACATCAAGTATAGCATTTAATGAAATGCATGATGAAATCAGAGCCAAGTGTACACCATATACTGCTTGCTGAAGTGGCAGAGAGGAGATTAAGAGTGGGGATCTTTAATGCATGCATAGTCACGTGCTTATTTAAGGTCTTGAACTGCTTCTTCAGCAGACGTTTTGTGTCCCCTAATTTTTTAGTTATATCTTTGAAGACCAACTGTATCATAAACAGAGCTGACTTCATATTTTAAACTTGACAACTCATCATTGCAGGAGGTAAGTGATATAAACATTAGCATGTAGAAAGAAGCTGTTTCACACAGATATGTAACTCATTGCCATTGGTGAACTGAGCATGTGAATATGGTTCAGACCTTGATCATTTTAAATTGAAACTGATGACTCACACTGAATTCAGACTGCAGGGGATTATGTAAATACAGAAATTTACATCACCAGTTTAAAAAAGATTGGTGTTATAAATGTGACCATATATGTTAAAAATGCAAATGTAGCCAGGTTAGTTCTTATTTTTCAGGCTTGCTGACATGAATAGATTAAGAATAATGTAGTTTTAATTTTGAATAAGTCTGTTTTCCTGTTTAAGCACAAACACTGACACTTTCAGTGAAAAGAGAAGAATATTTAATAAAGAGATTGCTGGTAGGTGAAATACTGGATATTTGATCTAGATAAATTGTATTTTATACACTCTAAGTATATGGAGTGTATACGCTGAAGCATGTTTACCTTAATGATTTCCGTAAGGTAAATTTAAGGATAGCTCTGCTTTAGATTACTATAGGAAGATGCTGTGCACCTAACCCTGCTGTTTTAACAAAAACTATATTCTGAGATATCAATCGAGGTCCATATAGCGAAATCTTTTAACTATTTTTCCAATTAGATTGCTTACTTACTGTTTGGATTGTGTTTTCAAATTGATGTTCTTTAGCTTCTAATTGCTGCAGTTGATATCACTGATGCTGCAAAAGAGATCGTCTTAAATTGTCACACATGCTACAAGCATAGATCTGAGTTTTATTCAGTAGAACACCCAGATGTTGTTGCAATCCCGCCTTAACTTAAAAAAATAACTTTATTTAGTCTATCATGTAATTTGTGAGTTTGTTGACTCCCTGTGCACAGCTCGTTCCCTAAGAATAACCACAGGCCATTAGTGCCATAACATTAAAGGGGACATATTGTGCAAAAAACACTTTTTTCAGGCTTTTCTAACCAAAAAAAGGGCCCCTGGCCTGTCCACAATCCCCTCAAGTACCAGAAAAATCCATTCTCCCCCCCCCCCCCCCACACTTTTTCTCCACCTTTCAGAAAACGTGTGCTGAAACAAGCCGTTCTCAGATTTTAATCCTAGTGACCTCACATGGGGCATAAGCACCCGCCCCCAGATTTGGTTGGCCCTCCCCCACTTGAAGGAAAGTTCCACCCTCCTCTCATGATCTTCCTCTTAGTTACTAGCTGAAATGCTGGATAGCTTAGTTGGTTACCCTGCTGACTACAGTCAGGGAGATTGCTAGTTCAAATCCCAGTCAGGCCCTAAAGTTTGGATAAAAGTGTCTGTAGCATCAGGACTGTTGCATCCATTTCCTGAGAGGGGTGTGGCCAGGGGTGAAGTCAGACCGCTCATTAACATTTAAAGCCACAGACACAGAAACTGCTCGTTCTGAGAAGGGCTAAAACAGAGGGGTTTTTAGACATGCAAAAATCCTATACTGGGGTGTTTTTTCAGCAACAAACTTCTCAAGCCTGTTTCAGGCACCTCTGAGAACAATATAAACTTGTCTTAAAAGGGTAAAATATGTCCCCTTTGAGGTAATGTATGTGTCAAGTTCAACAAGCATGGGTTTTTTTTCTCAGAAAATACAGTATATTGCACTGGATATGCAAACACAAATGAAACATGTCTTCTCAGAAAATCTGCACATTGTCAGTTTAATTGTCAGTAAACAGTTAAAACATTTTAAGTTGCCAAAGAGTGTATTATAAACATTTTTCATGTTGGATAAAGTAAGGCCAAGTTCATACTTCAACACAACGTTTTTTCTTTCACTTTAAGAAAAAAGCAAACAAGTGTCCTGAAGGTTTCTTGTAAAGCATAACTAAGAATGGAAATTGACTGGAGTGAAGATGAAATAACACAAATCAGCAACAAGGCACATTACTCCAGAGATGCACTTCTGGTTTAGCAATCAAACCAATCTTTGAAAAAGCTCCCTTTAATTTGTGAAATACAGTCATATGAAAATAACATTATTAATTGAGAAATGGAGTTTAGTCTCTAAGCACAGCTTACCTTATCCTCTTTTTCACTGTGTGTTTGTGTGTGGTGTTGTGTTGGGTGTGTTTATGAGTACGTGAGCAGGGCACTAAACTCTATTACTTTTCTCCCGCTGTGAACCCCATGTGTCTGATGTGTCGTATCTTGCCTTTGCTTGACGAGCATGCTGCCTCTCTCTGCCAGACTGTTTGATGGTCAATTAGAACACACAGTAACACACACCAACACAAACCAATTCACACCAGGAAAAGCAATTACAACAAACAGATTTTTTCTTAAAATACACACAACTGCAAAATTTGATATAGTCAGTAAGAAAAATGGAGCTACAGTGCTTAACAAATTTATTAGACCACCACCCAAAGTAAGGTTTATGCCACAGCTGCCCTAAATTAACAGCATTAGTAATTACGAAAATCATTTTTTATGTTTCTTTATGTTAATACACCCATATGTAGAAGCTCTTTAACCAAAATGATGTTTTTAATGCTAAAATATAAGTATTATTGTTATCCATCAATTTTCAAAATTACTGATTTACAAATAAAACTGCAAAAACAGTAAAGCACATTATTATTTCTAATTATAGTGATTTACTTGCATTCCTGAACAGAAAAATGAGTTTTAGTGGTTGAATGTTATGCTTGATTAATTTCTGACTTCTCAGAGAAGCCCAGTGAGCCGGCTTAAATTTGGGTATAAAAAGGTGAATTCAGTTTGAAATTCCTCATTCCTTTTCAAAATGGTAAAATGTGGAGAGCTCACGGAAAATGAAAAAGTACGCATTATTGCACTTCATGATGCTGGCTGGTCTCTGAGACAAATATGACAGGTGGTCTAATAAATTTGTTAAGCACTGTATGTGTGAACCCAAGATGGCTCTGCATGGGACGTAGTTAAGAAAAGCAGATTGGTCCAGTTACATTTTTAATTCTTCACTATAACAAAGCAGTTAATGCTTCAGTGGACATAAAATACACTCTTGTCTGTTTCAATTTTGTCATGGTATAATGGTTTGTAAGGTTTGATTCTGGGTTACCAGCTATAAGATTATAACAAGGAGCCATGGCTGAAATAAATATTTAGAACAACTGAGGCAGAGGACAATGGCTGGAATTTCCCTTTGATGTCCAATATTTTTGACAGCCAGAGTTCCATATATCTCTCTATTAAAACAATTAATATGTTTTAAGTCATGTTATGCATGGTTTTATGTGTAGTAGTATTTAAATAAGGGCTGTATTTGGATGTGTTAATTGCTTAACATTCACACATACAGGCTACTGGGAAGAGTGGCTCAATAATGAGTGGGAAGAAAGGCAGGAGGCCAGCATTGAGAAACCGTTATTTTGGGAAGCCAAGTTAATCAAACAATGAATATGACTTGTAACTGAGTCTTGTCTTAAATGAGTCCAACTCTAAAGACGAGATGGCTGATCCCGAGCCGCCGCGAAGCTTACGTTAAGGATTTAAAAAAATGGTGGGAAAAATTTACATGGCTGAGGCAGGAAACTGTCATTTAAAAAGTAAGATGTTAGGTGTTTTTGTGACTCTGTGAGAAATCCAGAAAGAGAAACAAATTTGTAAATAAAGGAGCAACCAACATGATAAATGTGTCTCTAGCACAACAGTTGTAATGACCACAATGCAGCCGTCACATTGCAGCCAAAACAAAGTAAACTGTGAGAATGGTGTCAAGACTTCAAGCTAGGAGCTGTGCCCCTAGCTTAAAGTAGCATTCCAAAAATGATATCATAGGTAATCAGTACCAGATACTAATCGAACTATTGAAAGCAGCCAAGCTCCAGATTTTAAGTCTGGTGACCAGCACGAGCCAGTACGATAAGATGGAAGAAAGTTCTTCAGTCTAATGAGACCAAAAGGGTGCTTTTTGGCCACCAGACAAGACGATATGTTGGGCAGGTACCAAACACTGCACATCACCACAAACACACCATTCTCACTGTGGTGTCAGCATCATGCTGTGGATATGCTTCTTGGCTCCTGGCTCTGGATTGTAAAGGTTAAGGGTAAAATGAATGCAGCAAAATATTGGAAAATCCTGGAGGACAATCTTATTCAGTCTGGAAGAGAACTACAACTTCGGAAAAGATTTATATTTCAGCAAGACTCGAAGCATACAGCAAAAGCTACACAGAAATAGTTTAAAGACAACAAGGTGAATGTGCCTGGTTGAGACCTACCCACACAGACTCTGCTGTGATTGCAGCCAAAAGTGCATCTACTGCATACTAGGGGTGTGACGAGACTCTTACTTCACGAGATGAGATGAGATTTTACACTTTATTTTTTCAATTTGGAAAAAAATAGATGGGTGGGTAATATGTCGTCTATACAGCTGTTAAATATGCTGTAAGTCATAATTGCAAAACATCCAGGTATATTTAGAAATGTTTAAACTCCTCTTGTATTGAATAAGCTATCAATGCTTACACACAGTTTGTCTTGTCTAACTCTGACTCAAACTGTAAATTTTGATGCTCTACAAATCAAATCTTTCATTCCAATAGTTTACCACATCTTTATGTTACTACACTATACACTTATTGCCACAATTACAATAATAGTAATAATAAACGCATATATATTATTTTAAAAGTACTTTAAACACTGTTTACAGCAGACTGAGATATCAAGAGCTGCATCAGTAAAACTAGAAAAGCACTCAGAGAGCGCAGACCTCCACCATTAGCCCTATCTCTCAATAGTGAAGAATCCTTTAAAAAACATTCCTGGATCCAGACAGTGATCCAGATTACTCCCAAAATCTAAGTAGCTGATTACTCCCTCCCCATTGGGGTGGAGACACAGTGAGGCAAAGCATTGGCTTTGCTACGTATGGAAGTCATGGCAGAGGGTGAACATTTTTCTATTCCTCCCAGCATTGTGAGTATTCTCACTACAATTCACCGTCTTTCTCTCTGTTACACTCCAACTTGTCTCCTCGACCAGGCATGCATCTTTCAAACTCTGTAAACTCCAAAACTTTGAATAAGTTACTCATGTTCGCCATCTCCTGGTGTCAAGTGGTAACAGCGCAGACCACCGCCATTAGCCCTGTCTCCCAGTAGTACAGAATCCTTAAAAAAATTTCTGGATCCAGACGGTGATCCAGATCACTCCCTAAATCTAATCAGTTCTTCCTTATGCCATTTCTGACATTTCCTGAAAATTTCCTGAAAATCCGTCCATGACTTTTTGAGTCATGTTGCTAACAAACGAACAAACAAACAAACAAACAAACCCACCCGATCACATAACCTCCTTGGTGGAGGTAATTAAACTATTTCTTATCCTTTTTAAGTACATCCATATTTAAAACACTCAAAAGAGATATTTCTGTCAATAACACATTTGCTGCAATGTAAACTAATAATTTGATTGTTTTGTGCACCCTTTTTTTTCGTATGAGCTTTGACAGTGTTGGACACGATGCACAGATGAGCATTTACATAAGTGTTGGTGAGCAAGTGTGTGTTTCTGCTTTGTCAGACACACACTCGCTCACCAATATTTATGTAAATCTTTTCCAGCTAAACCAGTTTTTGTTATATGTTCTGTACAATAATTAGTCTTACATTGTAAAGTTGCAATTAAATAGACATTTACATAGTTAGTCTTACACAACAAACATGATCTACAATCATGCAGAACAGATATTAACAGATTTTCATTTATAATGTTTTTGTTTTTATTGTAAACAGGGGCTGAAATGTGCTAAAGTGAAACAAAACATTTGAAATTACCATTCTCAGTGTGATTACCAGCAAGACAACATCACATCTGTCAAAGCCCAGCAGACTCTTTTCAACCTGCAGCACATGCAGCTTAAATTTGTTATCACGCTCTTGCTGGAGAGTGCAGGGCATCGCAAGCACTAGTCTCAAGGGTCAGACAGCAAGGTTAAACAGGCAGAGAGGAAGGGAGGTCACTGCAGCTTATCTTCTTTTCTGTCATTCTGTCTGTTGCCCCTCAGGCTTAACATGAGAGCACACACTACATCTTAACATACACATGGAAATATTACAGACTGCAAAGAGGAACCATGACAACTCTAAATTGCTGCACAAGATTTATCTCACACAGCTTACAAAAAACAAGGAATAATGGCTATTCTTCAAAACGATTATTATTGTTTTTGCTTATTCTTGTTGCTTTTATTGTCATTCACTTTTCAAGGTTGATAAAAGCATTGCATTTCAGGAGACTGGTAGAGATTTTGATCAAAATTTCATATGGCTGTGGTAAAAGGAACTAAAGTAGCAAACAACCAAAACTCTACGAGTCCCTTCAGTGACATCTATGAGAAAAAAATATGGCACAGCCATGACACAAGTTGTTGGAAAAAGATATAAAGTCATGGGCCCAAGTAACCTGGCACTCCAGATGGATTTGTTTCAGCGTTTAGAAAAGGACAGAGCGTTAGAAAAAAAAAAACTCGGAGGGTAATTGAATGAACGTTCTGTCCGTCACATCTTTACAGTCCAATCAGAGCAACAAAATTTGTGACATAGCCGCGACCAAGGTGCACATGTGCAGCTACTGAGGACTAACGCGAACCATGGTGACTATACCATGTCAGTACATGACTTTGTTTCTGAAAAGAAAACAACTCACTGCTGTTCTTTGTTCCTCTTTTAACAAAGAAATGTAGTCAAGTTCTGATAAAACTGGCGCTTTAGCAGCATCCATGCTAAGCTCTTCTGCCATAACGGCACCGGCCTCTTGTTGCTGCTTGCTTAAATCCTGACTCTGCCGTGCCCGAAAGTACTGTCCCTTGTCGCTGATTGATCCTGTCGCTTTCTAACCAGGCCCAAATGGTTAAGACAGGAGCTTTGTAAGATGGATTTGCCAGTGAGAAACACGGAAACAGGCACATCCATCTGCTTTGCAAGGTTAGGGCCAAAAATAAACAATGAAAAATCAGCCCCTATTATTAGTAATTTGCATAAATTAACTGATGCTCCATTACTTACTTGAAGAGTGATCACTGTTAGCTCCAATATAGCAAACATGCAATTTAAACAGATTTCTTTTAATTTTGCCCTGGAATCAATCATAATCACAAACTCAAGTCACTTGCGGCCCAGCATAGACTGATACTTAACAAGAAGCACTTAATTAGGTCGTTGGAAGTTTATGGATCAATACCAACAATATGCTGACCTTAGGGATGTTGTTGGTTTCAACACGCACCAGCCTGGATGACCAAATAGCTACAGTCATGGACGAAAGTACTGGCACCCCTGAAATTACAAATGTTTGTAGTGTACATGTGTTTATTGTCTTTATGTGTGTTGGAACAACACAAAAAATCCAAAAAGAAAAAAAAAAAGACAAAACTGACATAATTTTACACAAAGCTCAAAAAATGGGCCGGACAAAATTATTGGCACCCTCAACTTAGTATTTGATTGCACACCCTTGGAAAAAAATAACTGAAACCAATCACTTCCTATAACCATCAACAAGCTTCTTACACCTCTCAACTGGAATTTTGGACCATTCTTATTTAACAAACTGCTCCAGGTCTCTCAGATTTGAAGGGCGTTTCTTGCAACAGCAGTTTTAAGATCTCTCCATAGGTGTTCAATGAGATTTAGATCCGGACTCCACCATTCCACCATTCCAACTATCCTGCGTTGCATTCTTTTGTCAATTTTTGTCTTCCATCCAGGTCCAATGAGATTAGTCACAGTTCCATGGGTTATAAGTTTCTTGATTATATTACGCACAGTGGACAAAGGAATTTCAGGATCTCTGGAGATGGTCTTATAACCTTGAGATTGTTCATATTTTTCCACAATTTTGCTTCCTAAGTCCTCAGACAATTCCGGGCTCTTCTTTCTCTTCTCCATGCTTGGTGTGACACACACAGGCACACAACACAAAGGTTGAGTCAACTTTTAGACATTCTAACTGGCTTCAGGTGTGATTTCTAGATTGCCAGCCCCTGTTACTGCCACAGGTGAGTGTAAATGAGCATCACATGCTTGAATTAAAATGATTTACCCACAGTTTTAAAAGGGTGCCAATCATTTTGTCTGGCCTACTTTTTGAGTTTTGTGTAAAATTGTGTAAATTTTGTCTTTACTCTTCTGATTTTTTGTTGTTCCAATGCATACAAAGGAAATAAACACATGTATACCAAAAACATTTGTAATTGCAACAATTTCTGGGAGAAATGGTGTATTTTCTGGAAAAATTCCAGGGATGCCAATACTTTCGTCCATGGCTGTACATGATAAACAAATGCATTAAAGGTAGGGGTGTAAAGGTGCGTGTATTCGTACCGTACCAATTCGGTACAGGCCGATCGGTACGGTACAGACATGTACGGAACAAATACATGTGGAGCCAAGCTCATACACAGATGGAAAACCAGAGAACAACTCACTGTCACACTATCCTGCTAACCACACAACCACAGCAAATGACAACAGCCTGAGTATTTTCAGATAAAAGTGTCCTGTTTAGGAACAATTTGTTTCTCAGTCAAATACAAGAGTGGACAAAGACAACAACAATAGCTCTGAAATTATTCTGCAGCTGTGTTGCTGACAACACGTCATCCAGCGGACCAATCACAGCATTTGAAAGGGCTCAAACAAGAACATCACTGTAAGGAGGAACAACAAAATCTCACCAGCCAGTTATGAATTTCCGATTCTTTAGGATAGTTTTAATTATAACTGGTGCTCTGGCTCTGTGATTCAAATTAATTTTACCTTCAACTGTCAGTCTCGGAGGAGTGAGAGAGGTACTCTGCAGCTGTGTCATAGGTAAAGTTATCCTCAGATTTCACACAGCTCTAACCTCTTTATCCACAAAGATGGGCTGTGAAAAGTTCTCCCAAACTTTGTAGTAGGTCCCATTGGTTAAAAAAGTAATCCGGTGCTGAAGTCCGTGTTGAAATTGGCAGAACAGACACTAATTAGCATACTTAACAAGCTAACTCGCGGTAGTGTGATTATGTGTTCAAGTTGACTGGGAAATTTTAGTGTTTAAAGAATAGGTGTAAATATGTCAATATATCAATGAAAATAACCTAATAATTCAAAAATGTATCTATTTAGTAATATTTTTAATCATTGAAGAACTTTTGGAAGGAGGTCACAGCATTATTTATAATTTAAATAAATAATTAAAAGTGGGGTTTGCAAGGAAAGACTCGATTCTGCCTCTGGCAGAGCTACTGATGAAGGAAAATGTGCATCATGTCATGGATTTAACTTTATTAAATTGTTAGATGCTGATTTATTTCCTACCCTTTCTAGAAAATCTGTGCATTTATGATGGGCTGTGCATAACAGGAGAGGGAGGGAAAAGTAACAACAGTAAAATTTGAAGTCTTTAAAAAGAATCCTACATGATCAGACAAATTCACATAATCAGGTAAGATTTGTCTATCTCTCATATGTACAGTGCTTTTCTTAACTACATCCCATGCTGAGCCATCTTGGGTTCACACATACAGTGCTTAACAAATTTGTTAGACCACCTGTCATATTTGTCTCAGAGACCATCCAGCATCATGAAGTGCTTTGATGTGGACTCTTTCATTTTCAGTGAGCTCTCCACGTTTTACCATTTTGAACAGGAATGAGTAATCTCAAACTGAATTCACCTTTTTATACCCAAATTTGAGCCAGCTCACTGGGCTTCTCTGAGAAGTCAGAAAATAATCAAGCATAACATTCAACCACCAAAACTAAATTTTCTGTTCAGGAAGGCAAGTAAATAACTATAATTTGACATATTAATCAAGAAATAATAATGTACTTTACAATTTTTTCAGTTTTTTTTTTTTTTTTTGTAAATCAGTAAATTTGAAAATTTAAAATAGGTAGAAATAGGTAGAAATAGAAATTGAAAATAGGTAACAATAATAATTATATATAAGCATTAAAATAAAATTTCAGTTAAAGAGTTCAAAAATTCCGATAAACACACTCCTAAACCTTCATATGCGAGTCAAGGCAGGTGAGCGAATATTTTTGGCAATATAGTGTATTTTAGCTGCGTACTTCTGGAGCCCTCTGGATCTCTATCACTGAGGTTTATGCTAATATGTGTGTCACAACTGGCCAAAAATACATGCCGGAAACAGAACTTTTGTGAAGATTCTCAGAGGGGGAAATTGCACTCTCAAAGAGCCTTATGTGGAAAGCTGATGTGAAAAACTGCAACTTTAATTAGTATAACAATAATAGTAAGTATGTGTTTACCATGCTAATAGCAGAAGTACTAGTGTGCTTCTTGTCTGATATACTGCTAAACTGAAGGTGTTATTTAAACTTCAAGAAAAAAAAGCAAAAAAAGCTTGTCATATTTTTGCCCTCTAATATTTTCTGAATTAAATAATCCACTAGGGCCGTATGGAAAGGCCTCGGGGGGCTTCAAAATGCAGATACCTAGTATATTTTTGTTCAATATACTTATGAGAGATACAAATATTTAATAAGGTGAATTTGTCTGATCATGCAGGGTTCCTTTTCAGGGATGAGCCCAAAGTCAAGCATCCTAGACCTTGGGATGTTCAGTATAGCATTTCATTGTATTGCTGCTCATTTGTTTCTCTAAAACTTTGTTCGATGTACTGCTACCTGGCTTGACCTGAACACCTGAAAAAGCCTTTTTTCACACTGGCCCTTGTCTATCAAAAACTTGTATAGAAACCAGCATAGATTTGAGTGTAGAAATCATCTCAGTACTATGGAAGCATATAGTGCTCAAAATTAAAATGAGAAGTCTAATTTGAAAATTCAAAGGCAATAACAGAAATGCTTTTTCATTTTCGAAATATGTGTGCACTTTTTGACTCAGAAATAAAAATAAATTTAAGTTTTTCAATTTTCAGTTTAATTTTCATCTTTAAGCATGCAATTTTCCTAACATAATTCAATTGAAAAAGAAAAGGACATTTTCGTTTGAATTTTCAGTAAAGGATCCACTGAAAAGCTCACATAATTCAAATAGTAAATATATTATTAGAAATGCCTTTATGTTTTCACAATGTGTATGCATTTTTTGACTCAAAAATGACAAGAATTTTCAGTTATCCCATTTGTCAGTTAATTTTCATATTCAACTTCCAAAATGTTCCAAATGACATTAAAGAGAAAAATACATTAGATATTTGAATTTTCTGAAAATGCTCTGTTATTTAGCTCTTATTATTTAAATGAAAAGTCTATTAAATAAAAAGGCAAAAGCAGAAATGCCTTTTCATTTTAAAAATGTGCGTGCATTTTTGGCTCATAAGTAAAATTAATATTCAGTTATTCAACTTTCATTTTAATTTTCATCTTCACTTTGCTCAATAGTCAACATTAATCAAATGAAAAAGAAAAGACATTTACTTTTCAATTTTCTAAGAATGCGCTGCATTAATACACTTATTCAAATGGTATTGGCTGCGTATCAAATTAAAAGTCAATACCAGAAATGCTCTTTCATTTTCCAAATGTGTATGCATTTTGTGGATCATAAATAAAATGATAATGCAATCTCATCCCTTGTATTTACTTTTCACTTCGCACATTCCTCATCCAAAGGAAAAGTCTAAACCATTTCGCTTTTGCTTTCGCTTTCTCCACTGGAACTGCTCTGAAGTAGTGGTGGGAGTATCAATACTACAGTATCAATATATTGATATTTTAAAAGTACTTTTTTGGTATCGATCCCTCTAGCAAAGTATCAATACCAAATAAGTACTATAGCACACATTTCACCACCGCTTCTCCCCCGAGTGCCTCCCTGCCTCTCTCTCCTCAAGACTGTTTTGGCTTTACTGCTCGTCCTTGTCACATGACTTTGGAGACTAATCGGACGTCGATCCTGCCGAACCATGTGACTTTGGGGACCAATCATAAATGAGAAGCAGATTTCAGCAACTCCACTTGCTTGCATATATTCATTTTCTGTGATGTGAACCTGGCTGCTTTTCTCACTCAGTGTGGTCTCCAGTAAATTTCAAAATTGTAAGAAAACATAAAAAATACTGAGACCACATGCCAATACCATAAAATGTATAAAGATCGAGTTGTAGAAACAAAAAAAAGATAAATATTTCTATGAAAATCATTGATGACATGTATTTCTTACCTTTTTGCTTGAAACTAGTGGCTATAGGTGGCTAATGTAGGCCTTCTATCTGATCTAAAAAATTATGAAATGGGCATTTTTATGTTGTTGATATTTCAATGTCATATACACATTTATGCTTTCATAATAATTGATTTATTTTTTACCTGCTTGCACAAATATCTTATTTTAATTGAGGTTTCTCCCTTAATGAATTTCTGAATGATATGCATATGCCTTTTTATTTCTTCTTCTTTTTCGGTTTTACAGCGGCTGGCATCCATCGCTTTGGTGCATTACCGCCCATGCCTTTTTATTTGCCTGAAATTTGAACCTTTTGAAGTTTGCGAGTTCAATATTTTATTCTTCCTTCAAATGCATTGGTATCAGTACTGATAAAATTACACTGCAAATTATCGGTATTGGTATCGAATTTAATCGCCCATCTCTACTCTGAAGCTCTCGTAAGTCCAAACAACTTAAAAACGAGAAAGGAAAGTTGAAGGCGGATGACAGTGACATCACATTTTTGATCCGGGCGAAGTGTCCCACCCATTCAGATCGTACACACCATAGATACGCCAACTGTAAAATAAATGGCAAATAATTACATATTGCATATTTTATTTCCTAAAGAAGCATTAGTTAAGGGTTGAATAGTTCTAATATAAACTAGAAGTCATTTTTCTATGACCTACACTATTTGTGAGAACATACTCCTTCCTGCTCAGTACTCTAGTTATTGATCTATGTAATCTGCACATGGCTAATCAAATATTAATGACATCAACACAAACTACTGGGGAGTTGACAGTACAGAAGAATTGGCAGTATGGGAGGATTTTCTAATCATCCAATGTTACGTTCCCCGTAACTAGGGGATTAAGGGAAATAATTTGTAATTTGATTTGTAGAAAACCGGGAATGAAGGGGGAGGCAGGAAACCCTCAAAAACAAGTGAAAATTTATTGTCCAAAAATAAGTAAGTGAATCAACCGAAAAAAAGAGCTTCTTAAGAACCAGAAGCCAATCAACCATTTCTATAGTTTAAAAAAGGAATGTCTTTCTTTGAAGAGGTCAGACATACGAATCCCAGCTTCACTGCTTCAGGCCTTCATGCCTACAGCCCCAGAGAGAGACCACTAGCTTTCTTCTCTCCTTTGCAATCTCCTCTACTGCAGGCCTAGACTGCTGATCTGTTTCAGGTGAGACAATTAGCTTCCATGGACAGGTGAGGAACAAGCCTGCAGCAAAGGAGAGAGAGAGGAGAGAGGAGAGGGGGAGCAAAACGAAACAAGAAAAACAAAACACACACTACCCACAACACCTCCCCCCACAAGACCAAAACCAGAGGTATTGATTTGGACAATCGTCTCTCCTGACATATCATAACCCAGATGCATCTGACTGCATGTTCGCTTAACATCTCATTTATATGTCTTATTATTTCTCACATATTACTCTGAAACACAGTTTTTTTTTTCCGACTATGACAAAGGATCTATCTTACCCACAAGAGGACTACACAGCCTGGTGAGGGGGGCTACAACTACTGAGAAGTTTTTACAAAAACACTGGTAGTATCCAGCCATGTCCAAAAACCATTTCAGTTCTCGTCTGGTGATAGGAACTGGGCAAGACAACACAGCCTCAACCTTAGCATCTACAGGTCTGACCTGCCCATGACCCACTTGCTTACCTAAGTAAATAAAAGTAGCCTTAGTGCACTTACACTTGGCAAGGTTAAGTGTCAGCGATGCTTTGACAAGATGCTGAAAAACTTCCTTCGGATGGGCTATGGGTGTCCCAGTCACTGGAGTACACAACAACATCATCTAAATACACATTACAACTTGGCACATCACCTAATACCAAGTGCATTACACGCTGGAAGGTGGCTGGTGCATTTCTCATACCAAATGCCATGATGGTAGACTGCATGAAGTGGTCTGGGGTAACAAATGCGGAGATGTCCGAGGCTCTGGGAGTAAGTTGGACCTGCCAGTACCCCTTTAACAGGTCCAACTTTGTAACGAAGTGGGCTGGACCAATGCTGTCTATGCAGTCCTCCGTATGAGGCAGTGGAAAAGAATCAGGTACCATTACTACATTATACTTTTCTGAAATGTGTACAAAAACAAGGGGTACCATCAGACTTTGGGGTCAGCAAACAAGGAGAGCTCCACGGGCTTTGACTGGGTTTTGCTAAACTGTTCTCCACAAAATTACATACCTCTTTTTCATTAGCTCTCGCTTAACAACAGGGCATCGATATAGGTTTTTTCTAACTGATGAAGCGTATAATGAAGCAGAAACACGGAGGATTGAAGACAGCTTAGCGATACAAACATGCAGAAGTAGAAGCTGAATGAAGAGACTGGGTTAGACCTGGGGATAAAGCTGTACTGGACTTCGAAGAGTAGGTAAATCTACCTGTGGCCAGTTCTCAAAAATATGGGACTGTATTTCAAACAAATTCAAGTCACGCAGGAAGGAACAGATCTTTGGCTGTGAAGGACAGCACAGACTTGTTTACATAAAGCTAGTCAGCATGCTCAGGGCTATCCAGGCTAACAGCAGTGAAGACTTAACTTCAGCTGCTGGAGGGACAAACAAATGATGATAGAACAAAATTCAAATAGGCCGGGATAGTAAATCTTTGTGCTTCTGAATTTCCACCCACCCGCACGCTCTGGTGCTCTCACAGACAATTTACGAATGCACCCACAATAGCCTAGTTTTAATGTACCTGTTCATCTTTGTTTTTTAATAAAAATGAATAAATTCAAACTCTTTCATGATGTTTTGGGACACAAACTCTTGGACAGCTAATTTAGAAAAAATACTTTCAAAATTTAAGACTTTATAAAGTCGTGATAAGACTTTTTTAATACTTTTTAAGGGTCTTAATTTTCCCAAAATTGATTTATCACCTTTTAATACTTTTCAAGACCCCATGGATACCCTGTTGTATATGAGTGGAATTCTGGAGGTCAGTCAGCTACAAGAGTCTAGTGTGAACCCTGGACCATGCTTTTACTGTATTTCTGAAACAGATATTAGACATGGGTAAAATAAATTAAATTTGTAAAATATGACTAAAGTCATAGCCCTCTGATTACAGCTCCCATGTGGTTCTGTAACGTTTTTATTCCTATGGTCTTATAGGAAATTAAATGACCTCGCTAGAGGGGTGATGGATCCGCCAAGCAAGCAAGGGAGGCGAGTGACGTCACTCTCATGCGCCTTCCACTTTTCTTTTTCAAGTTGTCCGGATTATGACAGTTTCAGAACAGCGCCAGTGGGGAAAGCAAAAGCAAAATCATTTGGACTTGTCCTTTGGATGATGATCAGGAATGTGCGAGATGACAAGTGAAACGTAAATACAAGGGACAAGATTGTATTATCATTTTATTTCTGAGTCACAAAATGCATACACATTTGGAAACTTCAGATGTTTCCATTACCAGTTTTTAATGCACTGTTTAGATTTTGAGCATATCTAATGGTAATGGAAATGGAAACACAGCTTATGTCTCAGTGCTCTGGTGTTTTATTTTTAAGTCAAAAAATTAGTTGAATGCTGGCAAATTACAGCTCTGTATAAAGTAGCACTCTTTGCTCATCGTAGAAGTTTAAAAGCATTTGTTGGTGATTTTATTTGTGGAAACATGCAAAAAAAATGTTGTTTTCTTCCTTCCTTTTCTGTTTTGTTTGGATTGCATGTGCATGAATAACAAAAGGCTCTGCTTGAACTGCAGCAGATTGTACCTTTGTTGTGTTGGCTGCAGGTCTGTTGAGAGTTGCTGCTGGGCTTCTGTTGCCTGCCTTACCTTTTTTACATTTGTACATGTTTTTTACATGTTTTTTTTTTTTCAATGTATGTGACACAGTGTGAAAGGTGTGTCATTTCTTATTTATGTTATTCTGCAGGTGAGGTGGGATACCATTCTTAAGAATTTTGGCAGTGAGCATGTCATGGTACTCTGCATACTGAAATGAAACTAAAGTTCTGGGACCAAAAGTTAGCTTGGGCAGTGTTTATCAGCAGTAATGATGGTGTGTCTTGTGCCTCGTTTCCACATGCTTATGGTTATGGAGGTAAGTCAACAGAAAGTCCATTCATTCCTGTTATATGGGAATCTCTGTGATATCAGATGTGCCTTCAAAACTCCTCCTCTCTGCAATGTTCTTGTCCGGAGTGTGTGGAGGGTACGTTGAAAACATTCAACTTTTGTGGTGGATTTCAGAGACCGTATGAAAGTCTGTTGCTGACCATACTGCTGTCTAACTGACAGGCTCAATAACTCTTTTTAATCAGCTTGATATGATATGCAGTCTGATTAACCACTTTGTTACTAAATATGTAAGGATTTAGTAGTTGTTATGAAGCGCTGCAAGATTGTTTTGGTTGTTTCAGATAAATTTAAACATTTAAGTTAAAAGTTAAGGAAACGGTTCCTAAAAGCTGCAGTATGCGATTGATTTTTAGTGTTGTATGCCCACAAAAACAACACAACCCGTCAGGTTAGGATCTTGTTATTGAAGTCATCGGACAGAATAACACACTTCTGCACCGCCTCCTCGCGCTGCACTCTCACTTGAGGAAAACCAGCAAGGGACGATGCTTCAGCCAATGAGGAGGCTAGTACTCGCAGCCAATCATGGCTCAGGACAGAGGGAGCGTTCCTATTGGCCGCTGCAAAGGTAGAGCATGTGCACGTCAGCACTGAGAAGTTGGTACAATGGCGGACTCAGCTGCCTGAAAAGTTGCTATTCTGGCACTAATAATGACAGCCTACTCTGAAAAGCAGCCCAAGGAAGGAAAGCCGATGTGAGGAGAAATAAAACACAGATAAATGAAGAGCATTTCAAAGATTGAGAGAACTAAGTGATAGCATCAGTCTCACATTGGATTATGGCCTGGAAGCTCCTCTCCTGGACAGGTAAACTTATAACTTTGTGTTCTTGTAACCTCTCATTGAGCTGTAATGGTTGCATGGGCTTTTTAGGTAAATGTAGATTTCCAAATGCTGACATTTTATGGCTTTTTTGAATATTGAAAAGCAGTTTAGCATACAGCTAACGGTAGGTAAGCTTCAGTTGCAGGGGGATAAATATTACTAATGACGTCATGCGTAGTTTTGTAATGTACATGTTTTTTCACGTTAAAACTCCTATGTGGTGTTAAGATGTTCAGGTTTGTGAAGAGATTGAAGCATGAACGTTGGTGGTATGCGACTGTGCTGCTGTTGTAAGTTGTTTAGCATAATAAAAGCTGTGGAACGGTTGATTATCACCCGGCTAGCAAGTATTTTTCTTCTCTGCTCAATGGCAAAAAACCTGCACAATATTACTCTCTCCCCAGTCCTTGCATTGGACTCTAGGAGGCAACATCCGTATGCTTACGGATACAAGGACATCAGTCACATATGTACAAGTACATCTCAAAAAATGTGAATATCATGAAAAAGTTCAATATTTTTTGTCACTTATTTCAGAAAGTGAAACCAATATTATATAGACTCATTACACATAGAGTGAAATATTTCAAACCTTTATTTCTTGAAATCTTGATGATTATGGCTTACAGATAATGAAAATCCAAAATTCAGATTCTCAGAAAATTAGAATATTGTGAAAACGTTTGATATTGGAAAGTCATGATGTCACACCCTAATCAGCTAATTAACTCAAAACACCTTCAAAGGTTTCCTGAGCCTTTAAATGGTCTCTCAGTCTAGGCAAGTAGGCTACACAATCATGGGGAAGACTACTGACTTGACAGATGTCCAGAAGACAGTCACTGACACCCTCCACAAGGAGGGTAAGCCACAAAAGGTCATTTCTAAAGAAGCTAGTTGTTCACAGAGTGCTGAATCCAAGCATATTCATAGAAAGTTGAGTGGAAAGAAAAAGCGTGGTAGGAAAAGGTGTGCCAGCATAAGGGATAACTGCAGCCTTGAGAGGATTGTCAAGCAAAATCCATTCAAGAGTTTGGGGGAGTTTCACAAGGAGTGGACTGAGGCTGGAGTCAGGGCATCAAGAGCCACTACACACAGACCAATCCTAGACATGGGCTAAAAATGTGGCATTCCTCGAGTCAAGCCACTCCTGAACCAAGGACAACGTCAGAAGTGTCTTACCTGCGCTGTGGAGAAAAGAACTGGACTGGTGCTCAGTGGTCCAAAGTCCTCTTTTCAGATGAAAGTAAATTTTGCATGTCATTTGGAAATCAAGGTCCCAGAGTCTGGAGGAAGACTGGAGAGGCACAGAATCCACGTTGCTTGAAGTCCAGTGTGAAGTTTCCACAGTCAGTGATGATTTGGGCTGCCATGGCATCTGCTGGTGTTGGTCCACTGTGTTTTCTGAAGTCCACAGTCAACGCAGCCATCTACCAGGACATTTTAGAGCACTTCATGCTTCCTTCTGCTGACAAGCCTTATGGAGATGCTTTCATTTTCCAGCAGGACTTTGCACCTGCCCACACCGCCAAAGGTACCAAAATCTGGTTCAATGACTGTGGTGTTACTGTGCTTGATTGGCCAGCAAACTAGCCTGACCTGAACCCCCCAGAGACTCTATGGGGCATTGTCAAGAGGAAGATGAGAGACACCAGACCCAACAATGCAGATGACCTGAAGGCCGCTATCAAAGCAACCTGGGCTTCCATTACACCTGAGCACTGCCGCAGGCTGATGGCCTCCATGCTACACTGCTTTAATGCAGTAATTCATGCAAAACGAGGCCCAACCGAGTATTGAAGGCATAGAAATCAACATACTTATCCTGACATTTCTGTTTAAAATATCCTTTTTTATTGATCTTATGTAATATTCTAATTTTCTGAGACACTGATTTTTGGGTTCTCATTATCTGTAAGCCATAATCATCAAAATTTCAAGAAATAAAGGTTTGAAATATTTCACTCTATGTGTAATTAGTCTATATAATATATTGGTTTCACTATCTGAAATGAGTGACAAAAAATATTGAATTTTTTCATGGTATTCTAATTTTTTGAGATGTACCTGTATGTGGAAATTAGGTATTAAACTAGGGTTTCGTTTTTATTTCACTTATGTGAATCATTTATAGCTCGACAGGCAGAGGCTAAGTTCCTGTCAACCAGAATGTTAGCTAGCAGGCTGACAGGAAGTCGAGCTTAGTGGGTGGGCCGTTAGGTTGATCCAAAGTTTGGTAGAGACTGCGATTTCAATATGGAAGCTGCCGCGGATCGGCTTCAAGAGCTGTTTGAGTCTGCCTATTGTAAGCAGACAGCTGATGTCACACAGGCTTTGTCCAATTCTTTCTACAGTCTATAGTCTGTACTCATAATTTTTTTGCTATTGTTTTGATTCAAGACCACCCTAGAGGCAGAATTTACATACTGTGTAATGAAGCATTTGGAATGACCCTTTTTCAGGCAATTTGAGGAATTGGGTGGCTAAAGGATTAAAAAAAAATCTTGCTTCTTTAAACAAACTCTAGAAGAGAAAAATAGTCCCTCATTGCATTCTTTAGACAGAAGCGATGGGATGATGAACCCTCTTCGGCCTCCCTCCTTTTCTTTGATCAGCTCTTCACTCTTGAATGTAAATAGTCTGGCTCTCTCACTCTCTTACCTGCTTCACCATGAGGATTTACCACAACAGGTCAGGTGTTAATGTGAATCTCCTGATTTATATAATCTCCTCCTTACATAATCTCACAGAGACACAGACAGACACACAGTGATGACTGTCCTGCTCTGCTGCCTCTGTTTGCTGTTTATAACAGCAGGCATGTGGAGTTTGGACCATAAATGAAAAGACGATGCTCACTGGGAAAGGAAGTAGTCTGAAGCAGATGCTGACATGTTTTAAAAATAGTACATTTTGCTTTGTTTCATAGAAACTTTATCTGAGCACATCAACAATTTTTCTTGAAATCCCATTTAACATTCCTTATGGATTTGGTTTTACAGCATGCTGGAATGTTCATATACAATATACTGGCAATCTTGATGCAGCAAGGTTACATTATTAGGTCACTAAATCTCAGCAGGCTTGTTTAAAGTCAAAGAGATTAGACAGCTGGGGAAATAGGAGTGGGTGGCGACTTTTAGGTATTTTGGAGGAAGGATTTTCTTACGAGCATCAGACTTTATTTGGACGATCAAGGTATTAGTTTAAAAAAGCCTTTTTTACTGGCCTGAGATTATTGGCTTTGCCCGCTGATGTTTCACTCAACCAACCAGATTAGTACAGTATTTCAGTCTCAAGAGCAGCTCTTTGTACCAGACTGTTTATGTAATGACAAACATGAATTGTATCAGAGAATAATGAATCAAATCCTAGGTACAAGTTCCCCTCACTGCGTCCGCCCATTCAAAAGCTGCCTTGTCTGTGCTCCTCATAGTAATCCTTCAAACACAAGCTAAAAGTCAGACAAAAGATTCTCAGTGATATCATTTCCTGTCAAGTTAGATAGACAGACCTACTTTATACAGAAAAAAATTTTAAGAAAGAAATAAAATGTCAAAATATGTTTTTTCTGTAAATAGACAAAGTGTCATAATGTCACAAAATAAGAGAAGGACCAAAAGAGCAAAAGGAAATTTAATAATCAAAAGCCCAGAGGAAGATAAAAAAAAATCTACTTCAAATTTTCAAACACAAAAGTCTACCAAAAAAGCCTAGACAAAAACTAATCCAAAATCAGGAGGAAGAGCACAAGGAAAAACAGGGAAACTCTGAAGCTTAAGCAGACATGGACAGCAGCAGCTACAATGAACTGACAAAAGACAGGGAGAAACAGACAACCTACATACTCAGGAAGTGATTGCAGACAGAGAGACAGGTGTGACAAGACACAGGTGAAACAGGTGGGGGTAATCAAAGTGAAGGGAATTTAAGGCAGGAAGAAAACCAGGAATCACACACAAGGAAGGCAAAAGTCAAAACAGGAAAGACTGAAGAGTAAAAGAAAAGAAGACCACAGAGAGAACAAACAAGATAGTACAACTAGAAACTAAACTGTAAACATTCAAGGACACAGAAGTTTGAAACAAACACAAAGAGCTCAGAAAACAGAAATCTCAAAAATGAACACAAGATAAACCAAAACCGTGACACAATGGCATCTTTAATTTAAACACTTTTCAGAGGTGGAATGTATTAGAATGGCTATACCATCTCTACCTTGATGATAATGCTTTGGATCAAGAAGCTTTGTTTGACTTTTGTTATTATCTCAGACGTGCTTAAATTCATACTTTCAGATACCGTTTGTGCAGTGTCGTTATACACTGTTTAACTTAACTGCAGCTTTTCTCTCAGTGTGTTCATTGCTGGGCTGGACTGGCAATCTGGCATACTGGGCATTCCTGACATATTTTGGGGCCGGTATAATCTATTTATTTTTCATTTTTTGCTAAACACCACTCATTGAGCAGGGGCAGTGGCCCACTGGTTGTTTTCTTTATGATGACAGTTTACAGGCCCAATCACATCTCCTATAGGTCTGTTTAACACCCCCCCCCCCCCCACACCCCAGCTCCAGTTTAAGCTAGCCGCACACTACAGGATTTTAAGCCCAATTTGAGGCAAGATTTGCCTCCCTGATGATTGTGGGGGTGAATCCCGAGTGGCGCCTGTCGCAAACGATCATTTGTCTAAATAATCTGCACGTGTGTGGAGTCAACACAATTATTTAACTGCTCTAAATCATGTTGTATCCTCCCGGACCCCGAATCGTAAATACCAAACATGTTTGAAATTTATGATTCTAGGTCGTAGTGCCTCTGACGGAGTAACCACAACAACCAATGACAGTGGGCAGACGGAGCAGCGTCACTAGCTGGATCATACGTACACCACACACAACCATAAACACAACTATAGCTTCATTCCAGCCAGGATTTTCATCCTGAGTTTTTCCTTTGTTTTAGGATTTTTGCTGCACCTGTAATGCATGCCAGGACAGCCTGTTGTGGAAGGACAGCAAGGGGACATATCAACAGACATCCATTTGTTTTATTTCCTGAAATCGCGTGATCACGTGAGGTTGCTGGCAGGTCGGCAGTTGTTGTGGTCTCTAGTGATCTGACGGTCTGGCTGACTTGCCTAGTGTGTGCGTTCAGACGATTAAATATGAAAAAACATTTTAAATTTTCCTTATGTCTGTGGTCTCCCACGTTTTGAAAATCGTTTCAGATCTAACTAGAAAAGCACTCAGAGAGTGCAGACCTCCGCCATTAGCCCTATCTCTTAATCATAAAGGATCCTTTAAAAAATTCCTGGATCCAGACGCTGATCCGGATCACTCCCAAAATCTAATTAGTTCTTCCTTACACCATTTCTGACATTTCAAGAACATTTAATCAAAATCCATCCACAACTTTTTGAGTTATGTTGATAACAAACTAACTAACAAACCCTGCCGATCACATAACCTTCTTGGTGGAGGTAAAAATCGTCTAGTGTGTGGCCAGCCTTACAAAGTGAAACTGAAATGTCAGGAGAAGGAGGAAAGGCACAGAGCAGGAAAGGCAGGTGAGTGACAGGTGCATCATGAGCATGAGGAGAGTGAAGCGGTGGGAGTGAGCTCTGTAAAGTATATTATGAAAGGCTAAAGACATCATTAGACTGGGAGTTTACTCAATATAGAAAACTTTAACAGTTTGAGATTAAATAGTTCCATTTGCTCACCATTAAATTACCCCATTAATATTAACTTACTCCACAAATAAAGGTCCTGATTCAGACTTAGTTACATACAGGTAGACCTGGGCCAGTATTTTCATTATTGAGTGCTCTTATTTTTAATAGTAGAATAAAATGTTCCTGTGGTTAATTTTCTATTATTAGTATATCAGAGTTACACCAATATATTAGCCTATTTATTTTAATTTCTGATTTCTTATATTTTGTTCATGAGTTTAGAGAAAGGCTGGTATGATTGTTAAACGGTTACAGCACTGGCTAATGAGATGTATGGGAGCAGAAATATAAACAACCATGAAATATTCATTTAAGCAGAGTAACTTCTTCTGAAGTATTCAACATCAAATTTGTGTTCATTGACATTATTCCAGTAAATTGATTTAATTACATTTCTGTAAGCATTTTTATTAAATTAAGGCATTTAATTAAAAAAAAACAATGAATTTAGGCAGGGATTTTTCAAAGTAAGTGTTGACTTTTCCAGCACTACTACTTGATATGGTGCATACTCACCATATTGATATGTTGTATACTCACCACACTATTAGATGTGTCTGTGTCACTTACCTCTAAACTATGACATAGTTTGATGATATATATATATATATATATATATATGTATATATATATATATATATATATATATGTATATATATATATATATATATTTTTTTTTTTAAGAAGCTGTAGTATGGAGGGCGAAGGAATTTTGACTAGCTGTGAGGGGCCAGCCCAAGCCAAAAATACCAGGGCTGAATTTTCTCCCCAGTCCAGCCCTGGTTCATCGTATGATTAATCTGATTTAGATCTAGCTTACTGAAGTGTTATGCTTTGTGAAGACATTTTAAAATTTCTGGGGATTCATTTTAAATGCTCAGCTTCCTTTTTAAAACTTCTGTACACGGGGGAACCTTAGTTGAAAAAAAAAAAAAAATTAAAATCTGAAATGTTTACCGTAAAGTTTATCAGTTATACCTTTGTCTGTCTTGCATTTTATTTGGTTTTATTTCATTTTAGTCCATGTGCATCTTTTGACTTAAGTTTTCCCCCCTTTTTGGATATATTTGTGCTCCAATTTTATACATGCAGCTCCATGTGCTGCAAACCTTTTGCTTCACATTAAACTTTGTTTATATATGTTAAGGGGGCAATATTAGAACGAACAGCACACCATCCTGTCACTCTTGGTATTCTAGACTAGAAAACACTGATGTGTACCTGATGCAAACCATACATTGCCCCATCAGACCAATAATACCTCACAAATGCCAATGTTGAAAGCTGACGCAGTCTCAAATTCTTACATCATTGTCTGTTTCCTTAAAAAATGATATACTTTTACCCCAGGGTCACAACAATAAACATTTAAAAATTACTTTCATATTATAAACTACATGAGTGGCTAAACAAGTTCCATAAATAAATCATGAGTCTCTGGCTTGAGTCTTTTCCTTGGAAGCAGAGGACACCGAACTGATGTTTTATGGTACATGAGATGTCCTTCCCTCTGCAGCATCATGTGGGGCGGCATCAGTTTGTGATGACACTGACAGCTGATCATCAGTCAGCTGTCAGGCAGCTTTAACAGCTGATGTTTCTGCTTAAATATGTGCTGTATTTATGCTCATAAAATGTCCTTCTTAACAGTGTTTGGTCACAGTATGTAATCACAAACACATGAACATGGAGAGAAATCTGCTGTCAATTAAAAAAAACATCTGGACTTATTCTTTCAGCACAATGCTTTATTACGCTATAAAATTACTTATTAGCCTGGATAGGCTACCTGTATTTCATCTGATTGTGATGTTTTGTTTTGTTTTGTTTTGTTTTTTTTTTATCAATACTGATTCTTTTAAGTGCCATGCACAATGTAAAATGGGTTATTTGATGTAAATTAAGGATAATATTCATTTCATAAAACAATGATTAAACCATTCATTAACGGCCAGTCTTGTATAAACTTTATGACCCCACGAAGGATGTAAAATGTGTTTCTTACTGAAGGAATTTTGACTAGCTGTGAGGGGCCAGCCCAAGCCAAAAATACCAGGGCTGAATTTTCTCCCCAGTCCAGCCCTGGTTCATCGTGTGATTAATCTGATTTAGATCTAGCTCACTGAAGTGTTATGCTTTGTGAAGACATTCTAAAACTTCATAAACTGTATGACTCCACAAAGGATGTAAAATGTGTTTCTCACTGAAAACAGACTTTAATTCTTGTCACTGTCTAATAACCAGAGAAAATAACTGACTATGAAAGGAAATATTTATATGGTAGATTATGTCTAATTTTTAGCGCTAAATCACATTTTATGATTGATGTTGAATTGGAAACCAAATCAAATTGTAGTGATAACTTATATATAAATATATATATATATATATATACTAATATATAGTACATATTTCATTTAAATACCAACTTTACACCTTTTATTTCCTTTTTTTAAAAACTCCCACCTCATCATATACCAGCTCTTTGAAAACGGGTGATTATAGTCTGTTTAGTGTCTGTTGTGTTCATTTAGAATGTGTTTAACAGTTGTGAAGTTTCAATGAAGTCTGCTATGCAGCAGCGTCCCATCAGTGAGTGATATCCAATAATGGGGCTTGCCTTTCAGTAAAATTAGTTTTGGGAAGCATGCTTGCATGTGTCTTCACTCATCAGTCCTCAGATCTTGGTCTGCTGACCAGTTTGAGGGCTTTGGATAGGTCTTTAAGATGGCAGGTCAGAAACTACTTCAAGACCCAGCACTGGCCTGGATCACACATCTCCTGATCTTATATTAACACTTTACCAAATACTCTCTTCTGTTCTAGCTATTCTTTGGGCAAGGCAGTGAGCAAACAGAATATTACTTCAAAAAGCACACTTTCTCTATAAGACAGATTTTAAAGCATGCATTCAAGCCCATTTGGACAATGTTTGCATGTGCCTGCACATCTCACACACACTCAAAGATCACACTTTAGTTTCATTACACAAAATCTACATCACTCAAGCAGGACTGACAAAAGGTCACATGCTAACTGCTAATCATGCCCAATGTGCTGACAAAAGCATTGAAAACTCCTATTCAAAGCAGCAAGATCAAACAAAATACACTCACTGTATTCCCTTATATCTTGTATTTACAGTTGTATTATAGTGTGCATTTTATAATTTTAGTGATGTTATTAGACGTTTCATGTGTCATTTGTTACATCTTTGATTTCTCATACAACTTTCTTGTCACTCTTTACTACCATCTATGTCTTCTTAATATCATTCGTGTCATCCATGTCAAATTTATAGACCTGCAGCTGTAATCCACTTGCAAAACTGAGTGTTATTTCTGGCAATCACTCTACTAAGAGAGGCAAGAGAGAAGTTGTTTTTAACTGTAAATTTTTCTCCAAATTGCTTTAGGGCTTAATATTCATTACTGATATGGAAGAGGGGCAATCACTTTGAAACTGTAACGGACTACATCTGTGCATCTTAATTCCTCCATAAATCAACTTTCATTTAATTTCATACCTTGGACTATTTTCATGATATCAGGTTTTCACAATAAAATCCAATTACACTCAATGAACAAACAGGCATTTTTGAATAAGAACATATATGGCAACATAAAATTCAGTAGGACTGCAAACAGCACTGAACAGGCCACTTGCAACCCAGTGCATGTCTGGGTCATGGAAAGGGCAAAAGGGGCTGCCACAGTGATGTTATAATAATCATCTTAATTTTTATACCTTAGTTCTCTTCACAAGTTTGAAACTACTGTAAATTATCATTTAAACTTGGTTAGGAGGGTGAGTGGTTTAGGAGCTTTGAAACCTCAGATGAACAATAAATAACAAGACAAACCACCACAGAGAAACTTAACACTGAAGTAAGTAACCTTTTGGTAAAATTGAGGTCACATCAGGTTCTGAGGCAAGACAACATATTATGTCTGATAAAACATAAAATTTGAGTATTTCCGTGTTACTCTAGGTTTTGCATCCTGCTATTTTAAACTGAAATATTTGACAGAAACAATGCTCAGGTAGCTTAGATCAGCCAAACCAGTGAGCAACTGTTAGACGAGGATAGTAGCTTGTTAGCACTGCCAGGGCTATAAACAATGCATAATAGACCAAAAAAAACAACTTTTGTTTTTGGCCATTGAGCCGGGGGCAGCACCTGAGGCTGCCAGAGAATGTGGAATGAGCAAAGACACTACCAAGGTCCTGATGGACTGACAGATGAAGATCTCATACACATGGAGCATTTACAGGCTGTTTTTGTCACTTCACCAGGCCAGTATTAGGACCTTCAGCCTGGAGCAGTTGCAGCGTTGCTTAGACAAACCCAAGCCTCATTTCTGTTTAATCGATGTCAGTTCCAGCTCCATCCAGGGATTCTCAGCCAACATCTTACATTGTCATGGTGTTTAAAAAAAAAAATTCTCTCTGTACAGTACAAAATTTTTTTTTCATTCCAGTTTATTTTGTCTAATCTATAATTTTTATTCTTAGTACTTGCTTAAATATGTATTTTTTCCGCTTTGTTGTTTAAAATTTTGCTTTAGACTGGAGTTTTACTTTATGTGCAATATTGAATTTTACCTTGTGCAATTTAAACATTTGTTACACTTTAACTTTTTGCACTTCACAAATATTTCTTATACTTAAATTGAATGTAAATTACTGTTAGATGTGCAGTTTAAACATTTTCATTTTAGGGTAAAATTCAATCAGAAAAAGATGTCCACTTTATTTGTTCCAAACTGCTCTTCAAATAGATCAGTAAAATATACTTGTCATTCTTCTGTTATGTCAGACATTACTGTCATTTTGTACAACATCACCACTTGCAATGCTGCATAAAAGATGAAACAAAATTTGGTTAAAATGTATCTTATTAGATAAATTAACATTTTTGTGTATATGGTCAAGTACTGGACTAGCTGTGTCAGACAGTAGTGGTAAACAATGGATGCTTGTTTTCCAGTGAGATCTTCTGTGCAGCGGTCAGGAGTTAAGGGTTGCTCATCAGGAGTTTGGTCTTCATCCATGGTATCATACAGTTTCTTCCAACCCCACAGCTGGAAGTGCATCCCATTTTTGGTCCTTCAGAACAGCACCATCTGTACTGTTAAAAATATAAAAATACCAAAGAAATCAGAATACACTAATCCACTGTCCAGTGGCCATTAAGTTCAACAATGTGGCAATAGAGGTGTGGCTGTTGATAGTGCAGTTCCCGTACATTTTAGGGGATTGTCCGAAGAAATTTTATTTATTTATTTATTTATTTATTGTCCAGACCTGATACCTAGGCTATGTGTACCAATTTTCATGCATGTAGCTATTAACCAGTGTCCTTGACTGATCTCTGGGGCCTCTGTGTTAAGGAGCCACCAAAATATGAACATTTCTGCTGGAACAGTCTTCTGTAAAGTTCGGTGCATTTTTGGGCACATGAAGCCCCCAAATCAGTGATTCTTCTGACAAAATATTAATGCCTACTGTTTCAATAGGGTCCTCACTCAAAGATCAGTGCTGGAGCTCAAACCATTCTTAGCACTTAATGAAGTCTTAAAATCAGCGCTGGCACTGGGAGGAAAAAGAAACCATTTCTTAAAAGCCTTAAGAGTCAAGTAAGAGCAATTTGGCTTACAAGTGGAGTTTATAAAACAACCCAAAAAACAAATAACCCTATCAGATATGAGACAAGAAGAAATAAAATAATCAGAACAAACAGGGAATTTAAAACTGCTGGAAACTACGCTGTTGTTCTGTCTCAACCCAAAGAGATTCATTAGCTTGGTAGAAATTCTACAGAGGATGTAAGACTCCTTTATTCTCTTTTTTTTTTTTTTTTTTTTTTTTTTTTTGCTTCAGTGTCAGAATTTCCCCTCACTATACTTCTCACCTTTGGCAAACACTGTGTCCTCAGGGTGAAAACTGTCTGTCTGCCTGCACTGAGACATAACATAAATTATTGTAAGAAAATACAAGACAAAAAAAGATATTTAAACAAAAGTAAAGTAAAAATATGTTTTAGCAGTATCAAACATGGAAACGCATAACATCGCTTGTATCATCTAATAAGCCTCAGTCATTACATGGAGATAGAGGAGCATCAGTGTTAGATAGCACCATAGTTCCTTCCTGCATCCAGCACATAGTAACCCTTTAATTTAACCTGGTGTATGTTAGATTTAATGACCATGTGTTTAATCTTTTGATTAAACACAAATATTTGTCATGGATTCAGCACGAATAACATCTATGTCTAGAATCACAGTAACAAGAACTGAACTTGCACATTTAGAAATGGGACATAGATATGCACATATATGAGAGAGCCAAACAAAATAAGTTCTTTGTGTCTCATCTTCTCACTTCATAAATTTATTTTTGCAAGGACGTTTTATGAGCACTTCCAATAAAAGTCTATGATTCATGAAAGAGTTCAAGTAAATACCACTGGGCCAGGCTCTGACACCTGTAAAACTTCAATACACATTTTGATTTTCTTTACATGCTCTAGACCTTCCTTCATTGTTTGCCTGCTCACTCTGCCTCCAGTGTACTCCTCCTCTTCCCTGTCTCTTCATTTGTAAACTGTCCTTTTGATCGTTCCTTCCATTCATCCTTTGTTAGAACCCTTAGATATAATTGCACTAATTCAGAAAACTCTGTAGGCCTTCAAGTGACTATTAGAAACATTGGCTATTCAATTATTTTCTTTTCAAATATATTTATTGAATGTTATGTCTAAAATTTTGCAAATATCCATTACAATTTATTTTTTCTTAATGATATTTTCATTTGGGTCCAAAATTGATCAAAAGCACAACAGCGATAGCTATTCATCTTGAAATGTTAATATTTTGATGCTAAGCAATTCTGGAACAGACACTGAGCAGGTGAAAGAAGTTCTGTTTTCCATATGCGGTTGCAAATTCTTCTTTCAGTGGTAGTCAAATAGTCACTTAACTGTTAGACCAACCACTCAGTTAATTGACAAATGTCTCAGTTTTTCAAATAAATGTAAAAGAAAAAGCCACTTTCTAAATTTTTTCATTTCTCTGATACACTGAAAGCATTCAGAAATTACCTAAAAAACAAGTAAAACCAAGTACTGGATTTTCATAAATTCAGAAAAGAACCTCAGGCTTCATTCACCAACCATTCTTATATATATATATATATATATATATATATATATATATATATATATATAATTGTAAACCCTCTTACACAGTTTTTAAGAAATTTGTGACACCAAAATATCATCTGGTATTTCTACACAAACATTTAAAAGTTCAAAGTATGTTCCATTATTTTAAAGGTTTAAGAATAAATATACTTCTAGATCAATACGTTGAAAAACAAAACAAAAAGAAAAAAAGGACAACCCATACAACTCATCCAAATCCATAATTTTCTTATTACAGCATGATGCATGTCATTTTTGATGAAAGCATGTAGTATATTCAATATTCAATATTCATTATGCTGAATTCTTTATCTTTTGGTACAATTTGGAGTAGGACTACATCCACCTTAGAACTGTCAAAGTTAAGATAAGTTTTAATGTGGATTTTTCTAACATACGGGCATAAAAAAGGGTGTTTCTTTATGCTAATCAGGACAAACGTCCATGTGCTTCCAGCTTATGATCACCTGGCATTCATCAGGTTCAAACAATTCAACAAAATCAGACACAGGTTTCTCTTAGCAATGTTCTTCAGAACAAATTTAAGTCAAATCTCTCTCCTTTTTTATTATTATACCCGTTACATTTTCAAACCATCTTCCCATTTCCTCTCTATGTCTGTTGCCACCCAAAAGACCAAGGAACTGCATGGCTGCCTGGCCTGGCAATTGAAAACATTTCAGAGTTAATAATTCAATGTTCCCCGCTACCACACACCCTTTTTTCTTTAAATCTCATTGACTTGTACACCACCACCTCGCTTCTTTATCCCTGCTCTCTTGAGGGCTACTTAGAATATGTTATACTGCATCTTTATTTTACACCTCGTCCATCTCTTTCTAATATATTTTCATTTCTTTTCAACCATACCCCCCATTCTCAATTCTGTTATCATTTTTCTGCCAGCTACAATGAAAACCCCCCAGAGAAGATGTGTGAAGCCTTTAACATTTCACTATTATCCCTTCTCTCCTCTGTTCCCTCCCAGATGTGTCCCAGAATATCATGCTGTTTGTTTTCCCTAGCTGATTCTTAGATTTTTTTTTTTTGTCTCCACAAAGTCATGTTCCCCTTTACAATAATTTTTATCATGTATGTAAAAATACAGAATAAAATATGTGGCCCTTTAATGTCTTTAGCCTCTCCCATCTCCACTTTCTCGTAATATAATGGTAGCTACCATCTGAATTATTTTAGTGTGCACTGGGAGCGGGAATCAACTCACCTACGTAGGCTCAGCCTCACTAACTCAGCATATGCCTGAAGCGTCATACCGGTGCAGTGGCGCCAGCAGCATCATCTGTTGCCTGACATAAGAAGGAGACTCACAGACTCTTCTGCTCAAAGTTCACTTTGTTCAAGAAATGTTTAAGTTTTGCTAAAATCCAAAGCACAGACGGGGCAGTATGCCATGCACCTGGGAACCTGAATGTTTTGAGGGGCTTGGACCTTGCTGTCAAGATCAAGGGTTCTCCGCAAAGACATCTTTGGAAAATCAGAATCTATTTTGATGGTGTTTGTTACTTCTGTACATTCAGAATTAATGTCTAATCATGAAACTTTTTTTTTTTTTTCGGGGAGAGACATGCGACAAAGGGCCACGGGCTAGATTCAAACCCAGTCCGCCTACGTACATGGGTCGCGCCTTAGACTGCTAGACTACCTGCTATTACTGAAACTCATTTTAAATGTATACTGTAGATTACTGCACATCTATACTGTACTTTTAGACTCCTTGGAGCACAAGGCACCAGGCAATTGCCCACATTTGCTAGATAGTAAAACCAGCTATGATGGCATTGAAAATAACATGTTCAGGGAAGATTTCTGTCAGTGTTGCTTTTGTTTACAGCTTTGAGCAATGAGAATGTACTAGCTCATACTGTCGATGTATGTTGAAAGTAAGTAGATGTTTTGGTAACCTAATTCTAATTAAAATTGAAATTTGGCATGAGTGTTAATTTCCACTGTGAAAAATTGTGTAAATTATAACATTTACTCTCTTGTCACTCTTTCCTCTCCCTCATATAGGACTATGTTTATTTAAAATGTGATAAATATGTATAACCTTATTTCAAACTTTTTTTTCTTCCTTGTTGCTATTCTTCATCTCCTTTCACCTACTTTCCATCCTTCGTCACATTAATAGTCAGTTTACAGTTTCAGCACATGGTGTAAGGATGTTTAATGTTTAATCGCTGCCCATTTCAATGTTCTTAAAGTTCCAGCCTCCCTTTATGATTTCTAGTTTGATATTCCAGTACATCCATTGGTATTCCCACATTCCTACACCTGACTCACTCTCTGTCCGCTTAGTATTCATTCATCTTTCAGTTTTCACAGGCACTCTTTGGTTTAAACTGTTATGCAGCCGGGATAAGGCTGTTACATTTTTTATCACAGTGCCCTTGCCTCCTTGCTTTCATCTCCTCCTTTTTTTGCCCTCCCCTCATCACCCTTTAGTATTCTACACTCATATGCACACTTTGCATAGAAAAAAGAAAGACAATTAGCTTAAACCATTAGAGTAATAATCAATACAGTTATCAGCTTTTACTTTCATTTTTCTTTCTCCATCTTGTCATTCATCCTTCATGCTATGACCATCGTCGGACTTGCTCCCTGCTCTCTGTTTAAATTTGATTCCTCCACTATATCTTCTCCTCCCACTGATATTCTCACCTTCCTTCTGTCCTGCCAACCCTCCCCATCTTTCTCCTCCCCCATACTAATAGTGCCGAACAATCAGTTTAGAGTCTTGAAGTGGTGATCAGTAGAACAGTTTAAGTTTTATTGTCCATTGGAATTAATCCGGTCGATACGGGTCGGCTAGGAGATGAAGCTGATAGCTGTGAGTCAGGACTGAGTCCAAATCAATAAAACTCTAAACTTTATTACAGCTATAAAACGCATGCGTACACAGAGAAATGGATTCACACCCACTTTTGGAAGGAGCAAAGGTGCATATACTATGATGGAACTGCATGTTTGCTTACACAATAGTGAATAAACTGTCCTGATTTTTTTTTTTTTCAATTAAATGTTTTGGATAATCACACAAATTTTAATATTAGACAAAGGTAGTGCCAGTCATCCACTCCTACCTTGCCCTTTGTCAAAAAGTAATTATGGCCCTAGAAGTGGCTGGCCCACCAAAACTTCTCCAAGGGAGCATCACTGACTTATCCAGAAGTTTACAAAAGAACCAAGAACAACATCTATAGACTTGCAGGTCTCACTTAACTCAGTTAAGGTCAGTGTTTATCATTCAACTATAAGAAAGAGATAGGTCAAAAATTGTACCCATGGGAGAATAACAAGGTAAAAACCACAGCTGACCAAGAGAACACAAACGCTTATCTCACATTTGCCAAAAAACATCTTGATGATCCTCAAGAATTTGGGGAAAATATTCTGTGAACTGATGGTGTGATGATCTGGGGCTGCTTTGCTGCTTCACAACCTGGATGATACTGTAATTGATGGAATCACAAGTTCTACTCTACCAGAGAATCCTGAAGGAGAATATACATTGGGTTTAGGGACAATTAGTTTTATAAGACCAGGTAGGTTTGGATGCCTTTTTTTTTCCTTAATAAATGAAATCATTATTTAAAAACTGCATTTTGCATTTACTCAGGTTATCTTAGTCTAATGTTAAAATTCCCTTGATGTTAAATACTTAAGTGTGAAAAATATGCAGAAAGAAATCAGGAAGAAGGCGAATACTTTTTCACAGCACTGTTAATTTATTTTAAATCCATATCCAGGTTTAAAAACACACTTGAATTAAAACGGACATCAAAGCACAGAGATATACAGACATTCAACTAAATACAACACAGTTTGCTTTAACAGTACTGGATGCAGGACAGAACAGTATTCACAGAGAGTGGAATTAATTTTCAGCCCTGAAGTTTCATGGCTCAGACCAGTCCACTTTAAGTCAAAACCTTTTACTAAAGTTATTCAATTGCAGATTAAGTATTTTCAGTATATCAATGTTCAATGAGGCTATTGATATGTTTTAAAGCATTAAAGTTTATTTTTATTGTTCAGGTCGCAATATTCTGGAACCAGTTTAACTATGTATAATTGTTTACTCTGCAGGACAACAGCTAGCGTGGGCCTTGTGTGTTTCTGACAGCAACAATCACACTGAGCTCAATACTGGGGCCTGGCACTGCTGCTAATACAAAAATTACTAAATTTTTTCTCTAGTCTGTTGTTCTAACTAGAATCAATCACAGGAATAAAAAAAAATTAAAAATAAAGATAAAGATGAATAGAAAAATAGATAAAACAGATAACTAGTGATCTGTGTGTGTTATCGTGTGTGTACATTGTTGGTGTGGGTGTGTGTGTCCTTAAGAAGGAAGGCTAAGTATTTAATGCTGTGTAGAGTAATCAATAGTCCAGGGACATTTGCTCTTCTCCGGGTAAGCTCTCCCATTTACCAACTGAGAGAGAAGGCTCACCATTAGAAAATGTGGAAAGCAGTTCTTATTCAGTTAATTAGCTGTTTAGGTTCATATTGGTTGTTTAAAGCTTTTTGTAACTCAAACCCACAAAAACCTTCTAAATATGACATTTGTGGTCACATGTCCTTACCATTAAGCATCTACAAATTTTGGGATTGAAATGCAGTCCACTTCCTTTCATTCAGATGTTGGGTGTGTTTACAACTGTGGCTCTGTATCCGTTGTCCTAGGACAACGGATACAGAGCCACAGATACAGGCCTGCAACTGAAAGGTTGTGAGTTGGGTCTCCAGCTCCTGCAGTCACATGCAGTCACTTAACCCCACTTTGCTCCCACTGCTTCTTCAGTGGTGTGTAAATGGATTTGGATGCATTTAAATGGAACTAGCTAATACTGATGGCTAATTTTCCATAGCAACCTCTGCAACAGTGTGTGAATGTGGATTGAATGGAGTAAAAGGGTGTGAATGGGTAGGCGTGACTTAACGGCATGGATGAAATTTTAATTTCAGAGGTGGGGGGGGGCACAGCTGGTTTGAGTACGGAGGGTATGGTCAATAGACCTCATTTACATAAAATTATACCTAATTTTTGAGTAAAAATAAGCTATAATAAGATATAAAAATAAGATTATCATCATCCTAACATTTGTCACAATGCTCAATCTCGACTAACATATCTTTATTCTTTCAACCTCACCTGTGAGCCTCCAGCCTCTCCTCCTCCATCTCCTCCAGCCTCTCCTCCAGTCTCTCCTCCTCTACCTCCTACTGTATCTCCTCCTCTACCTCCTCCATCTCCTCCAGTCTCTCCTCCTCTACCTCCTCCATCTCCTCCAGCCTCCCTTGCTCTACCTCCTCCTGTATCTTCTTCTGGATTTCTATTATCTGTCACCTGACAAAAATATATTGATGGATGACATATGAACAGTGGGACAATTTGGGATGCAGCAATCATTGATTTTGATGGTATAGTCTGAAGAAAAAACTCAGTTTCTCAATAATTATGTCTAATTTATTCACAAACAATATGGATGTATAAAATCACATTTATAATCCAAGGTTTTATTTTATTTTTCCCACAAACTTTCATTGTTAGTGTTTTTAAACAGTTGCTTCCTTTCAAAACACAAATAATACATGAAAAAATAAAAAAGTGTATCTCTTTGGCTTTAAATATATGCTATTTTTTTTTTTAAATCTCTGTATTGTTGAAGGCTCTACAGTAATAATAATAATAATAATAATAATATTTTAATTGTCAGCTCTTTCAATAAAACTCAAAGACACTTTACAAGAATAAAACAATTACATAATATGAACATATAATTTGCAATACATACGTTTATCATAAAGTTTTTCCGTTTTAAATCCGTTTTTCCGCTTGGTCCTAGTGCTCAACCTGTCTCCATTTAATATAGCGTAACATTGTTTTTAGATGGTAAAAACTGCAGGGGACCAAAACTGCCTTTTTAAAAAGTGCAGGGGACATGCCCCCCCCCCCCCCCCCCCAAATTACGTCCTAGCTTAACGGTGTAAAAGTGCTTAAGTAGTCAGACGACTAGAAAAGTGCTAAACAAGCTCAAGTCCATTTACCATTTTCAGAATACATTTCTTGCCAATCATAAAAAATACACAAATCTTCTCAACACAAGTGTAAGGTAAACTTCTCTGCTCACCAAGTTTACCCTGCAGAGTCTACACTTCTTCTCTCAGTTTGGTAGTTTGTAGTTAACTACATACAACCCTGCTATCTATCCATCTATCATTGTAATCTAATCTATCTGATCTCTTTCTGCCTTTGCTTTATGCTCTGGATTGTGTGTGTGTGCACTTCACACAAGCCCCAGGTTAGAGGGTAAGGTTGAGAGCTTGTCACTCTTCTCTGCAGAAGTTGCAAAAACAGTGGGCCCCACTGTGGTAAGTTTCTGCAGAGTCACACAAGAGCACTCCTGCATATACTGCCGTCATTTTTCCCAAATCCAGTTCCTCAGAAAAACCCTAGAAAAGCCAGGTCTTCTCCCCTAAGGTGTGGACTTTAAAATGCCAATAACTGTTCTCAACAATACACAGTGTCAGTCTGCTTTCAAGTCTCACTGGAAGGACATGGGATCTGGTGCAACAGGATCATAAGTGAAACCTTTTAAAGCGTGCGTTGGCACCTTAAATAAAGAGAGTGCAATGAAACACACCATGTGTATCAAGAAGAAAGAGGGGATAGGTGTATGTGCGTATGAGAAGTCAATAGAAAAAAATGATTCACATCAGTCTAAATTACTAGTTGGTCATTATCGCAATATTGCAACTCAACGTCCATTTATGGAAGTACTCTTTAAAAAGTTTGAAAAAATCTCAAATCACCCCAGTCAATATGAATTGATACAAAACTAACGTTCTACATTCGCACATTCCTATGACTGCAGATGGATTCATGTTGCAACAGGATGAACAAAATTAACCTGCCAGCAATTTGTCAAAACAGTTGAAATGTTTATATTTTTACAGAACGGTCGTGTAGACCTCAAACACTGTGACACATTCTGACACACGTGCTGAACTAGCATGGACCCATTTATTTACAGATCATGATGCTAATTCAATGTCAGGAAAAGGACATATGAGACCATTTTTATTATTTAAACCACACTGTTAAAAAGACAACGACAATCTATTCACCAGAGTTTGTATTCTTAATTGTGTTAACATGAAAATTAAAATAGCTATTATTTAACTAGAAAATACATGTTAGACCAATAATGTGCACCTCAATTATTACCAAATATGTAATTGCAAATTAGCAGAATTTGCAATTTGTTGTAGGCACAACAAAGTAGGAAAAAATACGCATAATGCAGTTCTGACATTGATCCACGAGGTCTGCGCAGAAATCCTGTAGAAGAAGAAGACCCACAGGATTTACCACGTTTCTTTGCAAGGGCAAGTTCTGCCTCATGGTCTGTCGAGGTTGGCTAACAGCACGGAAGGAAGTGAAGAGGAAGCTGTTGCACCAACTTCATCAGCTATGATGCAGAACATGCTGTAATTTTGGAGGAGGCTGTTGTCCTGGACTATGTGCCAGATTTTCAAGTGTTCTTTTTTTTATACAATGAATGCCTTCATACCTGTTGTGGTATTCCTCTGGGTAGGCATGTCATTCTTGACAGTGTTATCACCAAAGTCATACAGAGTTGCACAGTTAAGTAAAATAAAAGTATGGAAACACCATTTAAATAAAGTAATTTTGCAGGTAAATAAATAATGATCGTGCAGTTAATTAGCTTTTGCTAGTTATGTGAATGATGCTATTAAGCAAATAAACATGTTTATATTGGCAAAACAAAGAATTGATAATAGTGACCAACCACAGAACAACGTAAATGTAATTGGTACAACGATGAAATGTCACTTAGGACAATGACAAAGCAAATCCTTGACACAATTCAAAAATCTTACTGCAAAAGGTTGCCTTAAAATTTTAAGTTTTCTCAATTATTCTTTTTTACAGTGCAGGACAGCTAATGATCTGCACATTTATAGTAATTTTTGGTTGATTTTAAAGCCTTTTGAAGGCACCCCTGACAATGCCAGAAGGCACCCCAGGGTGACATGGCACCCTGTTTGAGAAAGGTCCAAACTATCAAAATAAGCTGTTTTTTAATGTTTTCTCAAATTCCTGAATGTTTTTTTATTCAGATTTGTGTGGACATTTAAAGTGTAAGTGAACCCCCGGCTCAGAGCTAACTCTGCCCACCTCTGTAATTCAAAAAATGCACAGAAAGTGAACAGTTTGGTTCTGAGAGGAGGGAGGGGAAAAGGACGGGGCTTTCCAGATGAGGCGGGAGTGACAGTGATGTCCCCTTGTCAGAGAGAGACACAGACAGAGTCCCACAGCACTGCTGCCATAGCGATCTTTTAAAGTGAAGGAGTTTTCCCCTCTACAGTCCCCCCGTGGTGGTTCTGAGCACTACCTATTTGGTCCATTGGCTCCAGCAGCAGCGTTACTAAAGCTGGAGCTCTCAGAGCTGAGACAGTGCAGGTGCAGGCAGGAGAGGATGGGAGTGGTCTCTGAATGGTTAAGTCAGTTAGAGGCGGTAACGCTCTACCTTTCATATAGAGTTTGTGATGTAGAAACCTACCAATGGTCGGTTTCTATGTCACATAAGCCCCACCTTTTCAGAAAAGATTTTTCAAGACAGATGTCCGTTTGAGCTAATTAAAAGCCGTAAAATCCAGATTTTTATCAGTTTGGTGCAAATTTCAGCTATAACACTGATGTGTTTTATTATAGTTCAGTCAGATACCTCAGTGTACAGTTGAAAAAAAAAATGTTAGTGTTCACCACCTCTTTAATGACAAATCATATTTTATATCACTCTTGAATCTTTGTTTTTTTTTTCAAGCCAAGTTTCCAAAGGCTTTAAAGTTCTTGCATGTTTGTGTATGTATGATAAATGATAAATGGACTTGAGCTTGTATAGCGCTTTTCTAGTTGTCTGCCTACTCAAAATACTTCTACCCTGCAGGTCACACCTACCCATTCACGAATCAACGACCTTCAAATTGCGAGATAACAGACTCTACTTACTGAGCCACAGTCAGCTTTGTGTGGGGGTTTGGGTCAGACTTTGAAAGTTTTACTGGCTCTCCTCAGGTCATAACAAGCAAATACTGAAAGATATGCACACACACACATTGGACGTGGGAATTTAGTTCAACCATCTGTGTGTCACAGAAACATCTGGGAGGCGGTTGACAACAAACAATGTCTCCATCCTGCTGTAGATTTGTGTGTATTTGTGTGTGTGTCTGCATGTCTTTACATTTTTACACTTGGAGGAGTTAGTGGTGCTACAGCTGCTGGGGAGTTCAGCTGTGAGAGCAAGGACAGTGTGGACAGAGTGGAAGGAGGGTAGAGGAGGTGTCAGATTGTGTCTAAGGGTAAGAATTTGGAGAAGGAAAGTTTTTTTTCTTAAAATACTGACTGGGATGACAGCAACAAGCGTTCTTTCATTCTTACCCTGCAAAAATGCACTTTGTTCCTTCCATGTAATTTTTTCCTGTTTTCTAATTGTCGCTTTGTTGTCCTTCATCACTCTCTCTAACATTGTGTATAAGTCTGCGTCATAAGATCCTCTCTGGGTTTGCTTGACTACTTGGTATTCGGTGCAACACTTACCCTTTGACGTGATGAGTGTTACTGAATATAATGTATTCACTTACTGAAGAATGGTGTGTGTGTTTACCTGCATTGTGAAGTTGGATCCACTTAGTGTGTGTGCATGAGTATGTGTGTGTCCTCCAGTGAAGTGTTTACAGTCCTGAGTGATAGGACACATTGAGTCAGAGAGATGCATGACCAGACACTTCTGTTATGACAGCTAGCAATGAAAAAACACTTCCTGGCCAGCACCTACTATTGACACTGCGTTCTTTTGCCATCCATTTTTGTGTCAAGCAGCACATTACTCACACTATATACACAGCACTAAGGACTGTGGCATGGCAGCATTAAGTACAATGATTAAGGGCAGCTTGTTTAGAATCCTTTCGTAGCTTGCAACACTACATTTTGATTTGAGTGTGTTTCATCTTTTCAACATAAAGCCTGAGGTGTGAAATAACTCTAGCATATCTGTGGGAAAGCTCATCGGCTCTTTAACTGTCACTCGCATCTTGATGTGAGTGACAGACTGGATACATTGGTCTGCTGTCAATAATTTTAACTTCCAGTCACTGCAAATTTTACTTTATCAACCTTTTTCATAAAAAAAAACAGTTTGATGGTGTTTTATGTTACTTAACCACACAGAAAATAAAGACTACAGATGCATTTGTGGATTGTTGACACAATGTTTTTGTAATGCTCACAGTGTTATACAGCAGGGGTTTTTATAATGTGGGAGAGAGAGCCTCCCCTGTGAGAACATGTCTGCTACACCCACCTCGTTTTCAAACTATTTTTATCTGAAGGGCCGCCCCTCCCTATATGCAGACCATGGAGAGTACATAACCCTCATTTTGAGCGTTTATTTCTTCTTCTCTCTCTCCCTGCACATTAGGCCGATGTTTGTATTAGTGGTGGGAGTATTGATGCTAGAGTATCGATATATTGATCCTTACAAAGTACTCTTTGGTATTGATTACTCTAACAAAGTATCAGTACCAAAGAGTACTTTGAAATAGGTCTTGCCATTGTTTCTCCCCAAGTGCTTCTCTGTTTTTCTCTCCTCCGGACTGTGTTGCCTTCACTGCTTGTGACTTTGGAAACCAATCAGACATGTCTACCGTACCGTATGACTTGGGGACCAATCATACACAAGTAACAAATCTTGGCGGCTCAGTTCGCACATATATGAACTCAGCCATCCTTCTCACTCAATGTGGCCTCAAAGTCAATTTCAAAATTGTGAGAAAATATAACAGAAAGTACTCTGAAGTTACACTGAAATACCACAAAATCTATGAAGACCAAATCATAGAAACATAAAAAGATAAATATTTCTATGAAAACCTTTGATGACTGGTATTTCTTAAATTTTCTAATTTACTCTATCTGAATTTTTTAGAAATAAAAGAAATGGGACATTTTTAAAATTGTAGATATTAAAATTTTATTTTTAATTTTGTGCTTTAATTATTCATTTACATATATTGTAATTTTTACCTGCTTGCACACACATATTAATCTAATCAAATTTTAAAATTGAAGTAAATTAAAATTTAAGTTATTGAATTAAATTGAATGGAAGTAAATACATTTCTGAATGACCTGGATACATCATTGTATTTGCCTGAAGTATGTACCTTTTAAAAGACTGATAGTCCAATATTTTAATCTTTCTTCAAAAGTAGCAGTATCAGTGGTATCAGCGGTATAAAATTAAATAAAAAAGTATCGTATCCAATTCAAATAATGTGGTATTGCCCATCCCCAGTTTGTATGATGTTAACTGTTGGGGGCTTCATACCAGAGTCTGCTTAGGGCCTAACTTTGGCCAGGGACGGCCCTGTTGGTCTGAATCGATTTAAAACAGGTCTTTTGCATATTTCTTTCAGATTTGAAAAATAAATAGCCCAAAAAGGGTTGATTAGCTCTATATTAATCCTTTTTAAAACAATGAAAGTAGTGGGTACCAGTACCTTTTACTTCTCATCAGAGGCTGCCTGTTACTTCTTCCATCATTAACAGACACATCTTTAGCAGCAGGGCAAAGTAATGTTTTGGGATTTTTCTGTCTTAGCTAATGTGTAATGCAACTTGTTATGATGCTTTGGTTGCCTTCGTATTTACAGTGCTTAGTGCTCTCAATTGCTTTTCATTTTGACCGCAACTCCTGTAGCTTTCTGTCAAAAACTTCCATGACTTTTTCACCAAACTTGGCTGCTTTGTCTCAATATGACCTGGAGTCTAAACGGATTCATGCTAATACTAGTGAGCACCTCTGTAAGTTACACACATGGGTATGGAGCAACATCATCAGAAGTCATCCATGAACATTTAAATAGATCTTCCCCTTTTTCTGCTTACTCCAGTAGTGACTTCCGCTGTGGTAACTGTGGGTTGCAGTTGCATGTCAATGTGTCATTGGGCAAGATACTTAACCCCAATTTGCTCTCACTGCTTCACTGGTGGCATGTAATGGGCATGGATGTGTTTGAATGGGATTAACTAATAGTGATGGCTAATTTTCCAGAGCAACCTTTGACATCAGTGTATGAATGTGGAGTAAAAGAGTATGAATGGGTAGGTGTGATCTGTGGTGCAATACATTATTATACAGACAGGTTCAGGTTTAAGGTGTAAGAGCAGATGCACAGTTTTTATTTGTTGCCAATAGAAAGTTGAGCAAGCAAAGCTGTGGGTTGTCAAACCCTAGACCAAAATCCCCGTGTCACCCAGCTGTTTAAAATCTGACATGTCATTTCTGTTCACACTAGATGAATTTAACTCACCGTGCCATGTAACATGACCTAAACGAACCTACAAATGATTTTGTGGCTGTAACAAGCAAATAGATAAAACACACACACAAATACACACAAACACACAGAGCACCAAAGTCATCAGATTGGATTAGTCACACATGGCAAAGAGACAAGAGTGATCGGAGTATAGCACATGGGAGCGAGTAAGGGGCATGAAATGGAGATGAAGATTGCAGAGAGAACATAGACAAAGACACGTGGGAAGATGGGAGAGTGCCCTACAGGGTGACCTATCTTTGTTTGAAAAATAAGAAAAAGCAAAGAAAGTCAGACAAATAAGAACATGACCAGGGGCATCACCCACAGCTGAGACTTGTCTCTGTGAGACAGCTAGATAGAAAGAGTCAATGAGGAAAAAAGATCTGTGAGCAGTAGCATCATCTATAACTCCCTTCCTTGTTTCTCTGTGTGCGTAAAATCTGCAAAAGGTTGATAATGGGGTGAAGATGTATTTTAGTGGTGAAATCTCTTTTCAGTGATGCCTTTGGGTTTTGCAGGAATGGTGAGGGAACACATGCTTAGAATTCAAAAGTACCCTCGGAACAAACACAAACAAATACATGCAGCAACCACATACTGTCCTAAGTGTCTTAACTCAAGGTCAGATAGAGATAAGTGTGTGTATGTAGGAGCTTTGTGTTTGTGAAGGATATACATTTTAATCTAGCTCCCAGTTTTTCTGTCAGTCAAACTGATTGTCTTCCTTTGACTTTATCTTACAAGCATAGATTTTGAAAACTTACAGTTTTTGACAATTACAATCATTTGGGAATTACTGCATCAGATGTAGATCTTAAAATGTGATTCAGCAGAACTGAAACATTTTATGATAAAAAGGCAGACTATACGAACATGGTCATGTGTAGATGATATTGCTTCGTCACTGAAAAGACTCATGCTTTATTACTCTCACAGGCATAGAATCTTTTTTCACCTCACCAACAAGCCACCACCAATAAACAAATAAATAAACTCTCCCTAGCATGTGCACTCAGGCACAGAGACACACTCCCCTCACGGGTGGGCAGGATGAATTGCTCATCTGTCCTGTATTGACAGCAGGATTGATGTTGTCTGATTCCCAGGTGACTCATTTGACCACAGTCAGAATAGACCTCGTCTCCATGCTTCACTGATGGTGTGTTTGGGTGTGTGCGTGTATTTGTGTGAGTGAGACCAGGAGAGGAAAATGGGAAAAGATAGTGGGTGTATATGCTGGTGAAATATTGCAGGTCTCTCTGGTTGGAGGAGTTTGCATTGATAAGCATTCATTAAAGAGGAACACAGCAAGACAGACGAGCACAAGAAGGAGTCAAACAAAGGACATACTGGAAGTTTTTTTAATACTCTAACTACTGTCTATTGTAAAAATACATAGTCACAATGAAATGTCCCATGATTTTTTCCTATTGCTTAAAGGGACATTTCTGTTTTTCTGAGGTTGGGTTGTGTAAGGTTCTTGGCCTCCAGTGAATTCAGTGAGCATGGGTCCTTCAAATAGGACGTACTTGTAGAATCTGGGCTATACATCGCTATCGACAGGTACAATTTCTCCACACAATTTAGCAAGTTTAAGGTTAAAATGGGCAAAAAAAAAAACAAAAAAAACTGCTGGCTCAATTTTACACTATATTGAACATTTTTGAAGTGCTTTATTTTTCACCTAGGAAGCATCTGCATTTGGCACTACTTTGCAGTACGAGTTTTGGCTATCAGCTACATGCTTTTCCACCTCAGCTTATCTGAACAGCTGTTTTGGGCTGCAGACTTTGTCAGAGAAGTAACCAATTTAAAACTAGTTATTTCAGCTCAGTTTTCCTCTTCAAAAGCTGATGAAATGTTTTTATAAGTAAGCATATCATGCCAACTGTAGCTTGACTAGTCAACCAGGAGGAGAAAACAGCAACAGCCATAAACTTACTTGGAGGAAATATTTCCATTAAACTCTTGGTGTCAGTTTCTCCAATTTATCTTCAGAAAGTTGAAGAAGGTCCCTAAAACACCAGCCTCCAGTAAGACAGGGATCTCTGGATGCATTATACTCCGGTTCACACAAGTATCTCTTTCTATCCACAGTAAATGGCATGTCAGTGCCACTCGAGTCCAAATCACTCATTTAGTGGTGTTGTAGCTTAGCTACTTCTTGTTTCTTCTGTCGTAGCTAGCAGATCCAAACGACTGTTCAAATACAGTGAGATGGAGGAGCATGTAGCTGGTAGCATTGCAAAATAGTGCCAAACACAGAGGCTTTCTGAGTGAAAAACAAAATTCTTAAAAAAGGTTTGATATACTGTACTCTTGAGCTAGCTTTGAGTTTTGACCCATTTTTACCTTAAACTAGTTAAATTACGTGGGGAAACTATACCCATCTCTTATGCTGTATAGCCTAGCTTCCCCAAGAGTGTCCTGTCTGAAGGGGCAATGCTCACTAAAATAGTGATGGGTCTTTCAGGAATGAGCTGGTTCAAGAGCTGGCTCTTTTACGTGAACGGTAAGAGCTGGATCCTGTTTGGACTGAGAGCTGTTTTATCTTTTATTCTTATTTTTATTTTTATTATTAGCCAAACTTGAACCAAAAGGAAGAGCCGTTTGGGAAGAGCTGTTCTTTTTGCTGAGCCGAGCCAAAACATCAAGATCACTGAAAAGAGCTGGAAATTCCATCACTACACTAAAATTACTGAAGGCTACTGCCACTACTGTTGCCAAATACCTTACACAACCCAACTTAGAAAATTCTAAAATATCCCATTAAACATCATTTAGTGACTTTACTACCAGTCAAGAATGTCACAAAAAAGCTCCACAAAGAGCAAAGAGCCTCACTATCAACTCTGTCACCAAGAAATATAAGGTTCCGGTACAACTCATTTACAACAGAACACACATTATTAAAGAGTAGATTCTGACAGGTTAAACTTCAATAAGCACAAGTGGTCTCTATTAAATAAAACCTCCAAGTGGGAAAAAAAAAAAACAAAAACAAACAAAAAAAAAACATCTAATTGATGGGGCAAACAGTGAATCCAAGTTATATCTGACAATAAAGTAATCCTACTTTTAAGTGTGTCCAATCATCACAATTTTTTTAATAATCATGTTTTCTCTTTTTCGTTTCTATGAAAATTTTGGCAAGAAAAATAGCATTGTTATATATATATAATCTTCTCAGTTCAGTAGCTGTACCATCATTATAGGCCACATTCTAGAAGTATTAATTATATTATGATATATATATTTAAAAAATGGGGCACTATTAATTTACATTTTTTATTTTTTTTACAAACACTTTTAATAAGTCTGTTATGCAGCAATCAATTACATTTATTTTAATAAAGCAAATAAGTACTTTGAGATTGTGCTTCTCAGTGTTATAGCAGATACCACAATGCTGCAGGAAAATAAAAATGATATAAAATTTATGAAGGGGAGGGGTTTCTAGTGTCTTCTTACATATTTAAAACTCCATCTGTTGGCTTTCGACAGCAGTGCTGAGATCAGCATCGACTCCGCAGGCATGCATGTTTTACAAATAATGTTGTTTTATCTTTTCATGCTTAATTAGTTGTTAAAGAACTGGAAATGGGTCCCTGTAGACCATACACAGCCTTGAAGGCTTGAAACAAGCCTTCATGGGACTCGCTATACAAAAGTCCATACATGTGTTTGTGGTATGTCCATAAGTCGGCTGAATGCTGTGTTATTGATAAAGCTTTCTTGTGTTTTGTATGAAGGTATTAATTTAATTTTTGGGAGTTGGAGTTTATCATGGGAGAGTGCTGAAGAACAATACTGTAAACCTGAAGGCAGAGATGCACATAAGTCATTTTTTGCAAGTCTAAGTCAAGTCTCAAGTCTCTGATGGTCGTAATGAGCATTCTATGATCTGCCTCTGACATTCAGTCTGCTTAGTCCACTGCATTTTTCTATCTGAGGAATTTAAACCCTGCACAGTGTTATCACCATCAGTAGGGTGGGGTAATGTCTGTGGCCGCTCGCCGTGGTGTGCGCATGTGTACACTTACATATGAACAGGGCTTGACATTGACTTTTTTTTTCACACCAGCCAATGTGACTAATGGCTACTAGCCACTCAGTGTTTCACTAGCCACAGTTCCGTTGTTGGGAATGTATGTGCTATTTATCATATGTACCTCTGCTATAAGATCCCTCATCAACATGATCAATATAGCCCTCCTCTTAATAAAGGGCCTCTCCATGCACATGTGAAACACTACAGAGACATGAGTCATACTTCACTGATAGAGACAGACACTGAGACATGTGAGATTAAATGTTCTTGTTATTTGTCAGAAATATTTCTTTAATGGTAGTAATTTTATACTAACACAAAAACACTAACTGTTAATGAATTTTTTAATCTGAATTAAAATATAAACAATAATCATTTCTAATTCTCACTCAGACAGATCTTCAACAAAGTATGCTGAATATTTCTCCATTCTCCTTAAGAAACGTCTGTCATCACTTATGGTGTAAATTTCGTTATATGGGTAAAATCAAGCTAAATTTTACTTTATTCAGATGAAATCTCCTGGACTCCTTAGTTACTCATTTATCTGTTAAAGCCTTGTATCTATCTGTTTCTGTTTCTCGCTGCCTCCATGAACCATATTTAAAATTTTACTGTCCCTATTGTCTTTTATGTCCGTTCATTATCAATAAGCGGCTATGCAGAGATTCCAACATTAATTTGTTCCCTGTAAACATATGATATTAAGGGAAAATTAACCAAATCATATTATAACATTGCGCACATCCATGGCTCACGTGGGCAACACAGAGACACACACAGCTGGAGTGCACACATAAAACAGAGCTGACGCTGATCCTCCATGGTCAGAGGGGAGCTTTAATGCAGGAGACGAAAGTTTAGGTATTTTGAAACTTTTGCCCTCAACAGACTGAAGTCTAAAGTCTGCAGTCTACCAGCATTTTAGCGTGCGTTTTAGAGTAGTGTGTGCGTGAGCGTTACAGTTGTGTGTCATATGCAGCATGAACGAAGATAAGGAAGAGAGGAGAGCGGCTTTGGTGCGCACAAACCTTCAAAGTAAGGGGCAAAAAATAAGAGCGACAAGAGATCATGATGGAAAAATTAAAAACCGAAGATTGTGCACGAGTCCTAAATCATGAGTCCAAGTCAAGTCTCGAGTCTTTTGCGCATGAGTTCAAGTCAAGTCTCAAGTCACTGATGTGTGCGACTTAGGTCCGTCCAAGCTGCAGACTCTTGTGCCCATCTCTGCCTTAAAGTAAAAAATTTAAATTTATATAAAAGATTCACCTAGTGAGATGAATTTGAGGTCACAACAGAAAAGTATGAGAGCATGCAGGAAAATATTTAGCTTGCATAAATCCTCACTTTTATGAAATATCCACACACTCTTGGTCTGACTGTGAAGCCACCAAATAAAAAAAAAAAAACAATAATAAGACTGATATTTACACGAATAGAATGTCAGCTGCAAACTTGCAATTCAACATTTATTCACATGTCTAGATCACATTTTCCTTGTTACTTGGCATTCAGCTAACTATACTGAACTTCTGCAAGATTCATAATGTGCAAGTATCCATCAAAAATGTTGTCTGGGATCAGGGACCATGATGTTTTGTATGTTTTATCCATATGAGGAGAAAATTGCCGGTGGGACTACAATTTCACATCCTGGTGGGGGTCTTCATTTGAGCTTAGCCCTCTTATTTAGATCTTGGGAAGTGCTGTGTCACCCTTAAATATTAATGTCTCATCTACATGCAATATACCTCTCTTTTGAGACAACTGACTCTACTATGTCAGAGAGGAGGGAAAGTGACAGTATTGCAGCAATTGCAGTGACAGCAACAAGGACAGAAAGTAAGTGCAAAATGTTCCTCTACAAGCAGATACCTTTATGTCACTGTGTCACTGCTGAAAGTCTAAAGGATGTTTCCAACCAGTATATAAATCATGTCCATTTGAGGGACAGTTATATGAGAAAATGGGCACGTGTTAAGTCCAATTTATCCTCCATTTGCTGCATGAAAATGGGTCCATAATAAAATGCAGATGTCACCTCATGTCAGTGACATTGAAGTTTGAGCTCATGTATGAAACACTGGATCCATATTTCATATATTCATCAGTGCTGAATGCATTAAACATTTAACTGACCTTATTTCCATATTATGGCTTATGCACTCACCTCCTAATTATCTGACCAATTTACTTCTTACCAGCTCTGTTCTCTTCTCCTTGTCACTCTCAGTTTTTTTCTCCCCTCCTGCCTTTTTCAGCCTTTTTTCCCTTTTATTCCAATGTCCTTCCCTTTCTGTCCTTCTCAACAGGAGCTTCGTGAAAAATTTTCCATTATAGGATGTTGACTCAACCCTCTCAATGGTCACATTCATACTTTATCCTATGTCATCACTGTTAAACTATCCATTTCAACACACCTGTTTGAAAAAAAAAGAAAAAATGTAGATCTGTAAACTAAAGCATTTTCTTTTTTTCTCTTGGCCTTATGCGCTATTTTTGATGCAGATATTGCATAGGTATAATAGGAATAATACACACAGGTATAATAAATTGAATGCACCACTGAGTATCTATCCATCTATGTGGAATAGAAGAGGTTTAACCTGCCTGACTGTTAATAGTATAAATTAGACTTAATTTCACTGAATACACAGAATTGAAACCCAGCTCTACAGGTCCTTTCTTTGGGGACCAAAGCCCTCAATAAGCCTGAATGATGCTGAAGTGGCTCTGCTAAAGCTAGGTCTAGAAGACAGTGGGGAGAATAAGGGTTGACGACAAACCATGCCAGATTGTTTTTATTGACTTTTCTACACTTCGTAATTGCATATAGCCCTGTGTTCTTAGAAGCTCATATCTAACATTGACATGGACTTTAATACTGTCTGTTGACTGGGGGATTTTTTTTTTAACAATGACACCCTTGCCAGTGCTCTTTGGTCCTCTGTTGCATTGCCACAGGACAGTGTACCTCCTTCCCTACCTTCATCCTTGTACTGGGCTGCTGTAGACTGTTATGATGTGTTTTCTGTGATATTTATGAAGTTATGATATTGCATGTTTGAATTTTTCTACTAAATTAACAGTTAGGGTAAGGGGTTTCAGTAAAGAGAAACTAGGTGATAGTGGTTCATGTAAACCCCTCATTTGCCTTTGGGATGATGTAATCCTTTCTTAAATTTGGTATTAAACATTTCAGTTTTCCTTTGATACCAGCTTTTCTCTATAATATATTCCATTGTGCCCTTGTTGTACAGCTGTGTTTCCAACCTTTTCTCCTGTATGACAGATTCTGTGCATAAACTCAGCCCCCGTTTTTATCACTCATAGTGCAGGAGGTTGCACAAGCTCTCTTGTGTGTGACCAACAGATTTCCATGACCAGAGCACCTGCAGCACTGTTGTGAAAGTGGTCGGATTAGGAGGATTAAATTATCAGTGCGTGTGATAGCAGCTGGCATCAATCAGAGCCAATCAGATCAACCATACTTTCATCCCTTTTTAAATGCAGTGCACACCTTGCTGGACCGACAGATTGGTAATGTAGAGGAAAGGCCAGCACAGACTCTCTGTCGAAGGAATCAGTCACAAACACCAACTATTTGTACTCAGGAGTTTATTTGTAGAGAAACAAAGTGATGTCTATAGTGCCTATAAAAAGTGTTCACCCCTTGGATGTTTTACCCTTTTACTGTTTTTTTTAAACCAATCATGGTCAATAGAATTTGGCTTTTTTGACAAAAAAAGCACAAAAAAAAAAAAACCTCTTTAAAAAACAGATTTCAACAAAGCAATGTTAATTAAATAAATATATGTAATAAAAAAAGTTACACTAAATATTAACCTTTTAAAGTGACTGACCTAATTCAACAGAGGCCCAGCCAATTAGTGTTAAAAGTCTTACATCTGATGCACTGGGGATCACCTGAGTCCAGTGAATGTGTCTCAAGCAAGCGGCAACCTCCGGTCCTGAAAATGAAGCAAATGCGGAAGTGCAAAAAATTGCAATACAGTGAGTGCCCAGTTGAGGCTGGCTGCAGGAACACTGGAAGTCCCGTCTGAACACCTGTTGCGGTGTTTCACGCTAGAAGTAAACTGGTTTACAGCCTGGCTCAAAAAACCAAACGTGTCTCATTAGCTAATGTTTTCATGTGTTCTCACTGTAGGGGGGGGTGAATTTTTTGTACCACAGTCGTTTAAATTATATTTAGAAGAAACCTCACTGCGGACTGATTGGCACATCTCATTTGATTAACAGATAGCTCGACAGGCAAAAGCTACATTTCTGTCAACTAGAATGCTAGCTAGCTAGCTGACAGGAAATCGAGCTTAGTGGGTGAGCCATTAGGTTGATCCAAAGTTCAGTTGAGACCGCGATTTCAATATGGAAGCCTCTGTGGATTGGCTTCCAAAGCAGTTAAAGCAGACGGCTGACTCCACACAGGGTTTGTCCAATTCCTTCTACAGTCTATGGTCTCAAGTTATTGTAGTATAAAGACACCTTTGTCTTGTCACCTTTGTCCAGTCAATGGTTTATCAGTATTCCTGACTACCATTGCTCCATGAAGACAAAAGACCACTCCAAGTAACTCAGAGAAAAGGTTATTGAAAAGTTTTAAGTCAGGGGATGGATACATGAATTCCAAGGCACTGAACATCCCCATCAGTTAAATTCATCATCAAGAAATGGAAGAAATATGGCACATGTATAAATCTGATCAGGCCGTCCTCACAAATTGAATGACTGCGCAAGATGGAGACTAACAAGAGAGGCCACCAAGACATCTATGACTACTCTGATACAAGCTTCACCAGCTGAGATGGGAGAGACTCTGCATACGACAACTGTTGCCTGTGTTCTTCACCAGTCAAAGCTTATGGGAGAGAGGCAAAGAGAAAGCCACCGTTAAATAAAACTCATATCAAATCTCTGCTAGAGTGTGCCAAACGGCATGTGGGAGACTATGATAAGATAAGATAAGATAAATCTTTATTGTCCCTGAGGGGCTTTGGTTTGCAACAGAAGTTCAAACAATCCATATACAACATCAAAATACATAAATATATACATGTTCTACATAACTCTCATGGATTTCGTCATGACAGATAGGCAGTGCAAAAAGTCCAACAATGTTTTATTTTGAAGATCACTTACCCCGTCTCTGTTTCAGGTTGGTGTCCTGTCCCTTCCCCCGTCATGTGCACACCTGCTCCTGACTGTGCCTTCCCTCACCTGTGTCCAATCACTCCCCATTACCTCGTGCATTTTACCTCTTGTCTCACTCTGTCTCGTCGCCAGTTCATTGAACATTATTGTCACGTACCAGCACTCTTTCATAGTTCCGTAGTCTTGTCAGTTCTGACCCTGTTTGTTTTCGACCCTGCCTTTTGCCTCACGTTTTGGATACCTCTGCCTGTCTGACTGTTCTCCTGTGTACCAAACCTGACTGTGATTAAACTACATTTTTTGGAACCGCCTTTTGCCTTGAGTTGTGCATTTGGGTCCTGTCTCTGGTTTAGTTCATGACAGAGGATGATGAGGGTCTCCCAGGATGGCCTGCGCCTTCTGAGTGGCCCATACATGAAAAACATGACCAAGATCATTCACGTCAACAACAACAATCTTTCTGCAGAGTTAAACGATATCTGCAGAAGTGGAAGAAAGTGGAAGAAAGTTCTTTGATCTAATGACCAAAATGTTGCATTTTGGTCATCAGACAAAATGCTGTGTTGGAGGACACCAAGCACTGTACCATCATCACAGACACACCATCCTTACTGTGATGCATGGTGGTGGCAGCATCATGCTGTGGTTATGCTTCTTGGCTCCCGACCCTGGCAGGCTTGTATAGGTAAAGGGTAAAATGAATGCATCAAGTTATAGGAAAATCCTGGAGGACAATCTTATACAGTCTGTCAAGAGAACTACAGCTTGGAAGAAGACTTATTTTTCAGCAAGACATTAACCTGAAGCCTACAGAGAAAGCTACACAGAAATGGTTTCAAGACGATGAGATAAATGCTCTGGAGTGACTGAGTCAAAGCCCAGACCTCAGTCTAACAGAGAATTTGTGGCTGGACTTGGAAAAGGCTGTTCACATCTAACCCCCATGTAATTGATGAGTTAATTTATTAAATCAATAAATAGGTAAAACATACAAGGACATGAACACTTTTTATAGGCACTGTACATTGGATATTTCTTACAAAGCTGATGCTTGGTAACTGCTGCTCAAAAGCACTGTGCCATTTATGTCAAAATTTGTGAAATTAAAAATAAATACATCTTGTCAAAATTTTAAATCTTCAGAATCAAACAGCATTTATTGACTGTGACTTCGTAGTTTTACATATTTTGACTCTTATAAAAAATACCTCTTACATATTTTATAAAAGAGCATGCTTGTTTGATGTAAGAGGGTCCAACTGCCCTTGCATCTAAACGTCATCTTCTGATTAACTGAAAAACCTTTTTATACATATCTTATCCACATTCTGGCTAGAGTAATGCCACTGGAAGCCACAAGAGCAGAAAGAAATCTTTTAACAAAATGACCCCTTTGCTGGCACAAGGTCATTGCAGTTTCTCCCCACTGCAATGAAAATACATGTCTGAATAGATGTATTTTCATGCACATCCCAGATGGAAAAATCATCCATGTGCTATTTCTGTTTTTTTTTTTTTAAATATTAAAACAACTAAAATAGCCAAGGGTTGATTATTTCCATCTGTTCTTGCCTTTGTGTTTTCCTGAATACATCAGAGGGGTCCTGTGTACATTGGGAGCAGGTGACCTCAGTGTGCACCTCCATTCTGTTGATAGAAGAGCTTGCATCTTGCAGGTTGGGGGGGGTCAAATCCCACTTGACTTGAGCTTGATTACACAGCACTGTGGTACACAGAAATACTGGTTTATAGAAGTAGGTTATGACCCCATAAGATGTAAGGTCAGTAATCTCAGTTTGTGGGGTCCAACCATTTAATTACAATGCATTACTTCATAAAAAGATACCCAAATCCCTTTCACACCTTTTACCTCATACAATAGGAAAAAACATTTCTAAGAGGATTGCTTTTGCAGCTTTTTAGTTGCTTTTGAATAATACTGTAATGGTGAACAATTCATGTATATTATTTGCAGTGGTAATAGAGGAGTAAAATAATCTGCATAGTAAGTGTAAAAAAGAAGCAGTCAGTACTAAAACACACTAGAGAGAAACCCACAGTGCCACCACTATAATCATGTTCTTACCCATGTGATGTTAATATTCATTATCTTCACTCCACGTCTGCTCACTGTGATATTCAGTTCACGAGTCAACCTTGCCTCCGGAGGTTGACATTACACTAAAGAGTTACCAGTAACTAATGAGGGACTCAGACAGCAGCTCACCATAGATTAGAGCCAAGGGTAACTAGAAAGGACACATGGTGATGACATCAAAAAGCCCTCTCATGTCCTTCTGGCTCCCTGTCCCCAACAGTCTACCACCCTTGAGCACAACACACACACTAACACGCTTGAAAACCTGTGCACACACAGGTAGAAGATTATACTTTAAAGGAAAAACTTGCATGCAAAACACAAAACAATCCCCCTATGCCTCCATGTTCCCCATTTCCTCTGCAAATGTTTCTAACTCAAACTATCTCAGCTGTTCTATTACTTCCAACCATACACATGCTATCTGACACTGATGTAATCTCATGTAACATTTGATCTCTGTTCATTTGTATTTGATCCGGTTAAATATGCATGCTTTAATGGGATGTGTAAGAACTTTAACACTGCTGAGTGTGCATTCTCAAAACAATTTAGCCTGGGTGTCTGTTCTCATGCCTTAATGTGGCAGTGTAGAGCCTGATTAAAATAGTACATAATAATTAGACAAGGTATTATTTTAGCTGAGATGTTTTTGCATTTATTTCCATGAAAACAAATTGCTATTGCTAATTGCACTATTGGAGTGTTGTTGCTCTACTATATCTACTAGTATATTATTTGCCATACAGTCATGGACGAAAATGTTGGCACCCCTGGAATTTTCCAGAAAATACACCGTTTCTCCCAGAAATTGTTGCAATTACAAATGTTTTTGGCATACACATGTTTATTGCCTTTATGTGCATTAGAGCAATAGAAAAAATTCGAAGAAAAAAGCCAAAATTGACATAATTTTACACAAAACTCAAAAAATGGGCCGGACAAAATTGTTGGCACTCTTTTAAAACTGTGGATAAATCATTTTATTTCCAGCATGTGATGCTCATTTAAGCTCACCTGTGCCAATTAACAGGTGCTGGCAATCTAGAAATCACACTTGAAGCCAGTTAGAATGTCTAAAAGTTGACTCAACCTTTGTGTTGTGTGCCTGTGTGTGTCACACCAAGCATGGAGAAGAGAAAGAGGAGCCAAGAACTGTCTGAGGACTTGAGAAGCAAAATTGTGGAAAAATATGAACAATCTCAAGGTTACAAGACCATCTCCAGAGATCTAGAAATTCCTTTGTCCACTGTGTGTAATATAATCAAGAAGTTTATAACCCATGGAACTGTGGCTAATCTTCCTGGACGTGGACGAAAGAGAAAAATTGACAAAAGAATGCAATGCAGAATAGTTAGAATGGTGGATAAACATCCTCAGTCAACTTCCACACAAATTCAGGCTGTCCTGCAGACTCAGGGTGCAAAAGCGTCAGCTCGAACGTTAAGCGCTATGGCAGGAGACCAAGGAGAACCCCAGTGCTGACAAAGAAACATAAAGAAGCCAGACTGGAGTTTGCAAAAATGTACCTGAGTAAGCCTCAATCCTTCTGGGAGAACATTTTGTGGACAGATGAGACTAAGGTAGAGCTTTTTGGAAAAGCACGTCATTCTACTGTTTACAGAAAACGGAATGAGGCCTACAAAGAAAAGAACACAGTACCTACAGTCAAACATGGTGGAGGTTCAAGGATGTTTTGGGGTTGTTTTGCTGCCTCTGGCACAGGGTGCCTTGACTGTGTGCAAGGAATCATGAAATCTGGAGACTATCAAAAAATTCTGGGCTGCAATGTAGGGCCTAGTGTCAGAAAGCTGGGTCTGCGTCAGAGGTCATGGGTGTTCCAGCAGGACAATGACCCCAAACATACTTCAAAAAGCACTAAGAAATGGTTGGAGACAAAGCACTGGAGAGTTCTGAAGTGGTCAGCAATGAGTCAGGATCTAAATCTCATTGAACACCTATGAAGAGATCTAAAAATTGCTGTTGCAAGAAGGAACCCTTCAAATCTGAGAGACCTGGAGCAGTTTGCAAAAGAAGAGTGGTCCAAAATTCCAGTTGAGAGGTGTAAGAAACTTGTTGATGGTTATAGGAAGCGATTGGTTTCAGTTATTATTTCCCAAGGGTGTGCAACCAAATATTAAGTTGAGGGTGCCAACAATTTTATCTGGCCGTTTTTTTGAGTTTTGTGTAAAATTATGTCAATGTTGTCTTTTTCCTTCGGATTTTTTGTCTTGTTCCAATGCACATAAAGGCAATAAACACATGTATACCAAAACATTTGTTGATGGCAACAATTTCTGGGAAAAATTATGTATTTTCTGGAAAATTCCAGGGGTGCCAACATTTTCGTCCATGACTGTATAGAAATATAATTTCAACAAACTGGTTGGAATGTGACTCATGGTGAGAGTTTAAAAACACTTTAATTCTTCTTTCTCTGTGTAGATCAGTGATGAGAAATTATAAAGGTTATCAATAACCTCACTTGCCTCACAACAGCAATGCCAGGCAAAATGAAAACAATCAAATATTTCAAAAATCAGTTTAAACTTATCTTTTCCCCCATATGTGAAATGTTGGGAAATTCCATCGGCACTTGTTGGTTATTTTAGGCACTGAAGTATTCTCTTATATCACTTTCCCACTAAAATTAGCGTGTCAAAGCAGGTTTTTTAAACGCGGGTAAACCCATTAACAATCAGCAAGTGACTCCTCTCCCATTGCCAGCAGACCCGGGTCTGATCGCCAGCAGACGAGCTTCGTGGCTGTTTTTTTCCTCTGGTGCGTCAAGCTGATGTCATCACGTCGGAGACATCATCATCAGCTCGCCGAAACACAGTTAAAGCCCAGTTCAGACCAAAGATTCACGAAGCAAGACGGTTCTAGAATGAGTCGCAGCAGTCTGAACTGAGCATTGCAGCTCAAATGAAGCCATCTGATGGAGCCGCCAGCAATTCAGCCTGTAAGTCGTAGAGAGCAGGTTTAAGAACGCAGCAAGCAGAGAAATGTGAAAAGGGAAATATAAATCTCATTTTGGAAGGCTATATACACCCATTGCAGCACGGCAACGAAATTTCACGGCACATATAGACACTGCAATGCTTCTCTAGCTCAGTCTTTCTATAACAAAGATATCCACTGAGAATAATAATGTTAATAATAATAATTAAATAATTAATAATAATGTTCTACTGACATATTCAGCTTACCCAGCTTTGAATTTCTCGTGGATTATCCAGTAAAGCGCAGCGCTTCCTACTTATGAGTGCAGCCAAATAAAGTTAAGGAGAACCTTTTCTAAACAATGTTTCTATTTCAGTTTTTCACATCTATCTGCTTCTTGGAAATATTAGGCAAACAGCAATCTTTTTAATGATTTAAAACAGAAACTTCAGCCTGCCAAACTCCTGTCTCCTCCATCAGCTGTCATTCAGCTTAACAGCTGATGGAGGAGACAGCAGAGTTTTCAGAATGAGCTATAAGGGTGAAAACTAAAAAAAAAAGAATATATAGTCATTTCCAAGGAGCAGACATGATAAAGGGAAATAGAAACAACTTTTTAGAAAAGTCTCTCATGCTCCAGCTGTGTTTTTACACAGAGGCGCTGCGCTTCCTGTGATAAACTACGAGAAATCCAAGGCTGTAGAAGCCTGACTTGTTCACGAAAAAATAATAGCTTTCAGCAGATACCTTCGTTAAGACAAGAGTGAGCCAGAAAAGCATTTCTGGGTTTATATGTGCCGTTAAACTGCACTGCTGTGCTTCGAAACCTCTGCCTATTCTGTCTCCTCCAGCAGCAGCGCGCATCAGGCTTTAATGTGCAGCAGATGAGCTGAAGTTTCTGTGTATTAACAAACAAAAAAAGAGGATTGATGTGATCATTTCCAAGAGGCAAATAATACAATAAATAAATAAATATAAGGTTAATAGATTATATCTTTTGAAAAGGATCTCTCTTTCCAGCTGTGCACAGACAGGACGCACGGCACTTTATGAGCTAATCTATGAGAATTTAACAGGCCGAATGAGCTAAATCTGTCCTTGGGGAAAAAAAAATTCTCAGCGGATATGTTCATTATGACATGGACATTTTTGTGTTTATATGCGCCATTAAACTGCGCTGCCATACTGTGAAACTTCTGCCTTTAAACTCCTTGCCTCCTCCATTACATCGGGCTTTAATGAAAAAGTAAAATAATAAAAGTTCTGTGCAACAACAACAAGAAGGATCTATGAGATCACTACAGGCAAGTAATATAAACATATTACTTGTATTAATATAAACATATAGGCACGTTACGCCAAAGTCATCCCGCGTTCACCTAGGTATGACGTTCCCACTGGAGCCGATCGGAGGCAAGCCGATATAAACCCGTGTCCATTGCAGGGTCAGTCGACGCGGGTCTGAATGCTGAATAGAGCCTTTCCCACTGCTGACAGGAGCCGATTGTTAGCGGGTTAAACAGGTTTTTCGGCCAGTGGGAAAGGGGTATTACTTTTAATAAGTAACTGAACTTGCAACAGGACGGAGCTCGACATTGAAGAACAACATTGAAATAATATTTAAGGCCAACCTTAATCTGTTTAAAAGCACACTTAGCATTACCTCACATTCCGAGATCCTATATGATAATAGCTGACTGTTATTTATCATATTAACCCTGGGAGGGAGAGAGGGAGGAAAGCATGTATGTGTCACAGACAGAGAGAAGAAGGAGACAGACTTCATTTGATCCTCTTTTCTAATGTTGCTCATTTTATTTAAGTGTAAAAACAATCTTTGACTATAAATGCCTTCCATTTTGTACACCTCATAAACATAATGTTTTTAGACTTAAAGCATTTTTGTGAGGTATGAAGAAAGTGCCTGTGGAGACATAAGCTCTGCTCATTGAGATTGTGCGTACACGCCAGCAATTGCTTGCATAATGTGTTTTTTAAACACCTGGTGGTAATACTGTATACTCCAGAAAAATTTGGAGAGGGTATAATGCATTAAAAACATGAATACTGCCCAATCCTAAAGAGAAACCTTTGATATGTATTGGAAGCAGCAACAGCAAAGGCTCAGTTCCTCCTGTTTTTATTCTCTTGTCCCAGGACTTCCAAAAGCAGGTGAATAGTTGACCTGAGTGATCTAGCTGGCCTGGTAGTGTAGGAGGTCAACAAAACTGGAATCAATTTAAAGTCCTAAAAACAATATAAAAAGTATAAAATCAATCCTACAAATACAAGTAGCCAATAGATAGGCTCATATTGGTGTTGAACTATTACATTTTCTTTTTCCAGTGAGATATGCAATGACATTTTGTAGAAGACTGATTGAGAGCCCCCTGAAGTTAACATCCTGTGCATTTAAAACCAGACTGAAACCTCTAATTAATTTAGTCGTCTTCAAGACATGGGTATAGCTAAGTGAGAACTACTAGTTTTGAATAAAGGAAGCTTAGACATGGTCTGAATTTGGACAAGGCAGATATTGTTGCTATGCTAAATAACATCTGGGCTAATCACTACACCAGTGGCAGCCATTACTACCAGTTTTCAGTAGAACTAAATCTCACCTGTAGCGCTCTTGCTCTCCTCAAATGATAACTGATTGATCAGATCCATTCTCAGATCTGACACGGTTGTTTCCAGTGGTGGGTAGAGTACACAGTTACAGTACTCAAGTAGAAGTACTCTTACTTAACAATAATAATTACTCAAGTAGAAGTAAAAGTACTCATAAAAATAAGTACTTGTGTAAGAGTAAATAAGTACCTCATTAAAGAACTACTCAAGTAGTGAGTAACATCAATTTGTGAAATTTATTAATAACGATTGCATTATAACATTTTGTTCAGGGGGAGTAATGTAAACTGCACATTGTCATAAATAAAGTGACATAACTTGCTAAAATAATTACACGAAATAAAAAAATGTAACTCAATACTCAAAGCAGCAGTCAAGTTATGTTTATCTTAATTATGAGATGAAAAATTCAATACAATGAGAAAAAAACGGACTCTCTCATTATAGCTATCTTATATCTACATGATGATTTTAATCTTGCATACATGAATTTGTACCTTGCAGTTCTTACTTTATAATCACATTATTTTATCATGTATTTATGATTTTTGACTATTTATGAATTTTCCTTATTTCCACTTTTGGCCCTTTTTTAATTTAATTTTTATTTTTGCACCAATTTATGAATTTTCATCCTGATTGTCACTCAACAAATTTGGCCAGCCAAACTGAAACTTATTAAAACCAAAGACAACTTTAGCCCACTAGCCCCATGTTATAACCATGTCAGGTATAATCACTGATGTAAGAGAAATTCCGCACGCACATGATAATAATATCACCTATGACTTAACTTTAAAAAAATGCCGTGTAAAATCACATTTATGGCAGAATTGCACAGGTGGTTGGACACGTGACGTAATTTATCACTGACACAACTCTGTCTTTGCAGTCTGCAAGTTAAAACAGAGATCCTAACTTTTACGTTTAGCTAATTAGCCGTGCAGTTAGCTTGTTTAGCTTACTTGCCATAACATGCCTTCTTAGATTTGATGTGCTATTTTTGAAGCTTGACATAGACATAGAAGGTAGCGCATAATGTGGCTGTTGTTCCTCGTCGCTTGAAAGGCAGAGTCTTGATGTTGGGCCAGGGATGAACATGCTCCTCTGAAGGAGACGCAGGTATTACATCTTCAGCAATTATCCCCAACTGTTAAGGGGGAAGGGTCACTCCTCTGTTTACTCTGTGGTGCTGAAGATTTTACCTCACGCTGCTGTTAGAGCTCAGCTGAGTGCAAAAAAATACTTAATGAAAATAAATTATAGACAAGTAAAAGAGGCGACCAGTATTGCTGGATGTAACAGAGTAAAAGTAGAGTTTTTCATCACAAATGTAACGGAGTAGGAGTTAAAAGTATTCTGCTTAAAAATATTCTCAGAAGTAGGATTAGAAAAAAAAAAAACTACTCAAGTACATGTAATGGAGTAAATGCAACACGTTACTATCCCCCTCTGGTTGTTTCAGATTGGAGCGTTGCAAGATGGATTTGCCTGATGACACACAATGAAGTCTGGCCAACCCATCTACTTTGCAAGGTTATGGAAATAATTTACTTTACTTATTTTTTATTTTTTTTAACAAAAATTGAAAAACAATGAACCTTCTGTTGGTTTTTATAAAATGGGTCCAAAAGGCTTTTTTTAGGTTTTGATATGATGCCTGCCAAATTTCACAAAAGTAGGAGCAGCGTGCTGTCAGGGCTGAATGGTTTATTTTTATAGGGGGCATCACTGAGCCATTTTGCCCACCCACTTACATAACACAAATGATCCTTCTAATTTCATGACTGGGAGCATTTCTAAATGCATACCTTGGAGCATAAATATATTCATTTACCCAGGATTCAGACAGTGTTTTAGCACAGTGTTTCTCAACCATGTTTCCTTGGAGCCCGATACATGTACCTAAGAAACACGGAGCCCCCACCAGAACACAAGAGAGAAGAAAATGTAACATATTCCTGTCAAAAATCAACATAGATTCTAACTGTTTCACTGATAAATCTCTAAAAAGACATATGCATGTTTTTTTTTAATCAAAAGACTTCAGTGTAAACCACTAAATAATTGCTTTATCATGATTTTCGTCAATATTTACTAATCTAATTTTGGCAGCCTGAGAGCAGACAAAGCCTAGTGCCCCTCCTAAGATTTTTGGCGCACCCCCTGGGGGGTCCCAGACCCCAGGTTGGGAACCAGTGTTTTAGCATATCTAGTCCTCAACAGGGCAATAGCTTCCAAAATATCAATGCAAGTGGAATGAAAAATTTAAGTACACTAATCTGCACTGGGGCCATAGTCATCACAAAGGGTGGAGGGCACACAGTCTATAAAATGAAAATAAAAACAGTAAGCGGTCCAAGAGTTTATCATACGCAGACAGAATGCAGGAAAGCAGATACCTGCCAACAGAAAAAAAAAAAAAGGCTAGTGATCAGAAATTAGTGCATCACAGATTTTGGTTTTGAAAACACATAAGTGAAAGGCAGTACAAGGTCCAGTGTGTGTCTGTTAATGTGTCAGGCCTGTGACTGAATGAATGAGATTAAATGAGTCAATAATATTCAAAAAGTCTTTTGACAAATGTTTGGATTCCAAGCATACAAAAAATATTAAATTCACAAACAAGTTTTAAAATGGTCATATTTAAACAAAACACTAACAAGGACATCTGATAATTATTTCATTAAGTCCTTGTTGAATTTAGGGGAACAGAACAGTACCACACACAGCAACAAGAGGGGAAAAGTGCATCTCAACATCTGAAGCTCAAAGCTTGAGTAAATGTTGAATGAAGTCTGTTGGCAGTGGAACGTGGGTTATATATATATATATATATATATATATATATATAAATTTGAGCCGGCTCACTGGGCTTCTCTGAGAAGTCAGAAATTAACTAAGCAAAACGTTCAACCACTAAAACAAATTTTTCTTTTCAGGAATGCAAGTAAATAACTATTCATTTGACATATTAATCAAGAAGTATTAATGTGCTTTACAATTTTTCAGTTTTTTTGTAAATCGGTAAATTTGAAAATTCATGGATAATAATAATAATTACATTTAAGCATTAAAAATATCATTTGGGTTAAGCAGCTTCTACGTATTGGTGTTCTAACCATTGAAGAAACATAAAAAATGATTTTGGTAATTACCAATGCTGTTAATTTAGGGCAGCTGTGGTATAAACCTTACTTTGGTTAGGGTTAGGGTGGTCTAATAAATTTGTTAAGCACTATATATATATATATATATATATTTATATAAAGATGCTTTCCCTCCACCCTTTGCACCACCTTTGGTCCTGGGGAGCTAAAAAATACACATCCTGGAGGAAGAAGTTCAGTTAAGGGGGTGTACTTGCCATAATAAAGCCAGGTCTCTTCACTAACACAAAATTCAAATCATGAGAAGTAAAGAGGTCATTTAGCAAGAAATTCTAGAGTATGACCTTGAATTTCAGGGCTGTGCAAAAGCTGAGCTCTGCACATGCTGACACTGATGCTTCACTAGTGGCAGAAACTTGTAGTAATCCACATCCCATCTGCAACCTTGCATTTGGTTAGGTGAAGATAGCATCATTGCACCAGATCCACCTAGCTGCATCCAAATACAGTCATCACTGTAGTATTAACATCATGACTGATCCAAAAGTTAGATGTAAACCACTGTTTAACAGCCAGATGATGGAAAACGTAAAGCGTGAATCTTAAATTAGTGAGCATGTGTGGACTTGTTTAGAGACTCTTCTTTCTAATTACATTAGTATTTTTCCCAGTGATTGTATTACCTCCTCTTCAATGATACATTAAAAAGACTTACATTTTTATATATTCTCTTAGAGCTTACAGCAAATCATACTAGTTTGGTGAGGCATTGCCTATTCAAATGGAGTTATATGCAAAGTGAGAGGTTGAGCATAGCATCAGTGGTGATTTTGGGCTGGCTCCCCTCCAAAATGATTCATTGGTCCACAGCCTTTCCATCAGACAAGAAATGCTGACATTGAAAAACTGCTGATCCCAAGCATAAGTTGAAACCAGAGCAGGACACATGTCTGGTTATCTGTTAATTGTCATTTTGTGGGTGTTTTAAACATGGATGTACATCTGAAAAACACATTTTGAAGCATTTATCTTCTGTTGACAAACTTAGAGTTTACCACCTCCCATCCTTCAGAGAACTTGACAAACAACCTGCCAAAATATTGTGTGCGCTTTTATTATAACCTTTCAAAACAACCTATGAATCTTTCCTCTGTGCAATGTTGCCTGGACATGCCAAAAAACCTGCTATTAGATAAATAAATATATTAAATATAACAAATAAATAAAAGAAGGACCATGTACAATGTTATAAAACTGAATAAGCATATTAATTTATCATTTGAGTTGTTGGCTATTTAAATATAACTGTGAGGATCTGATGAGTGTGATTTCATTATTGAACCCAGAATGCAAACAGGACAACCAGGAAGCAGTTAAAGAGGTTTTATTGAGGGGAGACTGGAAGTGGGGTGTTGGAGGGGGGAATCCACCGGTGAGAGGGCTCCAGCCGTGAGGTGAGGGCTTGAATGGCTGTGAATGACTGTGAGAGGCTCCAGATGTGAGGTGATGCTTAAGAGGCTGCGAGAGACTGTGAGAGGCTCCAGACATGAGGTGAGGGCCTAAGAGGCTGTGAGAGTGCGGCAGTGTGGCAGAGATTGGGCTGTGCTAGTGGCTCATGGAGGCACTGGAAGGAATGGAGGAGAAGGCAAGGTTAGACACACGTAAGTTTGTGGAGATCAATCACTAGAAAATTACTCAAAGCAACGCAAGGCACAGAGAGTCAGCCGAATACCACTGCCGGTGCAGACAGAGGACAGAGCTTAAATGCAGCGTGGTGATTAAGGTGATGAGCTGCAGGTGTGCCGGAGCTGAAAGAGCCAGCGCAGGAGGAGACACCCAATCTCTGTAAAGAGAATCAGAAGGCTTATGCACAGGAAGCGGTTACACATGAAGTTGCAAAAAAAAAAAAAAAAACTCAAAACCTCAATCACCACAAAAACCTTAGTATGAACACTATTTTGTAAACTTAGTTCCCACTGTAGAGTGATATAAACAATTACATCATCTATTGGGATCTAGATTTTAGGAAAAGTAATAACATAATGATGTAAAACATGTTTCTTACTGACAGGCTAAAGGCTCGTTTTTGCTTCCTGACCATAAGAGAACAGATCAGTGCATTTCAAACGATAAAACCACCATCACTTACATACTCTTGCACCTTTTTCAAACTGGCAGCACCTTTTGCTGCATACAAATGCTGCATGTGTCATCCGCTCCAACATGCAACTTCATGACCTTCATACAAGGCACAAGTGTGCTGCAGGTTTCCTGCATCTCCCTGTCACAGTCTGTCTGTCTTCATAAGTTTAACCACAATAAATCTTCTCACAAGTGACAATTGACCATATTACCAAACTGAGCTGGGAAGAATCCACAATAAAAGCATTCTGAAAGAATAAGGTGATTTTCTCGAAGCAAATGCTAAACCTGGCTTTTACTGTGAAAAGCATAAACCAAAGTGCACTGTGTTTATCTCCTTAAATGTTGTGATGGGGTGGAAACAAAAAGCTTCACTATTAGTATTGGAAGTTTATAGAAAAATCATTATCAAACAGACATATTTAAGCTTGTTACCTTCATCAGGTTAATCAAGAACAAACTGCAAACATATTCTAACAATGTGGACATAAATATGAGCTACAAGGTAAATATGACTCTATCATTTTCCTGTCTATTGTTGCAGAGAATCATGTGCGGCGCATCTTGAAAATAGGCAAGGCTTCTACTCTCTAGATTCTCTGCACGTGAGACAAAGCACTCACAAAGGAAGTCTGAAAACCCTGACTTGTTAACATGCAAAGGAAATGAAAGTCAAGCTGTGTCACAGTCAAGATGTGAGTCTCAAGCGCTGTCTGAAACAGGCTTTACACATCTGCTACGTTGGGGTAGATGTTAAAAATTTAATCCACTGGAGGTCCCTGTGTTTTTGCTGCTCCATCCTTCTTTCACCCAGCTCTTCTTTGCAGTTGTGTGTCTCTGTGCTCAGGTGAGCTAACGTTAGAGGGTGTTCATTAACTATTCAGACCCACTTTAATTTTTTCAGTTTTGTTATGATGCAGCCTGATGCTACATTCAAAAGAAATAGTTTAATTTTGGTGAAAAAGTGAAAAAAGAATTTTTTAAAGTTTTGCAAATTTATTAAGAATAAAAAAACTAAAATATTACACTAACAAAAGTATTCAGACCCTTTGCAAAATCACTTTGGACAGGTTCCTTCCATTTCTCTGGATCTTTGCCGAGATGTTTCTACACCTTGACTAGAGTCCACCAGTGGTAAATTAAAGTGATTGGACATGAGTTTAAAGCATTTAAACGAGGACAACTCAACATTTACTCTTCTTTTGCCATTTTAAATGCTGGTCCGATGAGATTCTGGTTTTGAATAATAAGCACTGAAAGTCCCTGTTCCTCATTGTACATCACAAAGAAGAATACTGTTAATATTATTATACTGTATTGTTTTTCAGTGAACGTGTTTATTTGAATTTCATTTTGACAAGTGCCTTCTTTTCTGGGATTCCCTTTAAGTTTTATGTGAATCATTATGTCATAAGTAGATGAATTATTCATAATCCTCCTTTAATCTGCATTTATTGACTGTCCATACAAATTTTCAAAGATCTGACATATCTGGTATGGTTTTTATACTAAAAGGCACTAAATAAGCCCTTCTTTTAAATAGATATGGCAGTCATTTCCATTAACCCACTTGTGTCTAAGACACATACAAGTCAACAGCATGCTTGTTCTCTGATACCACACAGCTACATCGTCTATAGCCATATAACAGGATATCAAAAGACTACACGTAGCAGCCGCCCAAGATAGTGTTTTATATCCACAATTAATAAAAGCTACTAAAAGCAGTGCTTTCTCCACACTGTGTGATTTCCAATAAAAGCTGACACTGAACACAGTCTTGCCAACTAGCTTGGCCCATAGCCACAGTACGTAGACATACTCACACCTACACAATTACACACACACTGATAGCGTTGACACATTCTTAGATCTATGGCCTGTCCCTGCACAACCTCCCGTGGTGCTAAAGAGCAGAAATAGAGCCGTTTTCACATCATAAAACCAGCAGTGTAACTGCACTGTGCTTCCAGGACTGATATTATTAAGCTGTGACATAATGAAAAACCCTCAGTGCACATTTAAAACACTGCCGGTATAACCAAACAGTACAAGAAAAATGTAATATATACATGGCAAGTATCATCAACACAGGTATTGTGCACCTTCACTCCAGTAATAATAAAAATTGCACCTGGTCAGTTCAATCTGAATAGACTCAAAGGTTATGACTGCAGCAATCTGAGAAAGTAAAGAAAGACAAATCTCTTTTTAAACAATTTTTAAAGTATAAAAGGAAAAGGGACACATATGATGAAGTTGGATTGGCAGGAAGGTGGGCAAGAAGAGACACCCAGGCTCTGAACAGCTGAGTAAAGAGGAGGAAGACAGAGAGATCTGTGGACAGGAACACTGAAAATAAAACCATGCAGGCAAAGACAGACAGACAGAGATAGATGCTCCAGGACAGAAACAAAAGTAGGTGGACACCCGCGTGGAGTCAGCATGCCAACAGAAAAACGCCGAATTGCCATTTTCATGGCAGGCTATCAGGATGGCTCATAGCAGGGGAAGGAAGAGAATGTGGCAGAGTAGAGATGGTGACAGACAGAGAAAAATGAAAACAGGATTAAGATCATACTGGGTTAAAAGAATGTGAGGTTATTGTTGTACTGAACTTACAGAGATGCACAAGATCCTTGCTTGTGTTGTACTAATTCTCCAATGCATCTGATAAATGAAATTGTGACAAATAAATACAAGTACTTTTTAATGCAAAACATGTCACATGTGAGCATCAGTGTTTAATGGGATTTGAGAAAAAAAAAATTAATTTAAATGAGCTGGCAGAAATATTTCTGCGTAAATTTGGGCAGGAAAATTCACCACTTGTGTCCACACTTAGCAGCTTAACAGGAAAAAGGGAAATGTTTTACAAGTTTTGTGCATGCGTGACAGCACTATTATTCTAAACACTATTACATTATTTATTTGGCAACAACATTTTCAGAAAATCACCCTCTTTTTCTACACTGTGTAATATTTTAATTGTATCATCAAGTGATTTATTCTGTAATGAACCAGTTTTGATTGCATACTTTTTTAAGTCCCTTTGGCACTCGAAGAAACACAAGAAGAAGAATCTATGTAGTGTCATGCGTTTTTTCAAACACTGAATGGCCAGATAGCTGTTTGTTTTGTAATAAATAATCCTGCAATTTTTCCCCCTCCAAATTGGTGTATTGTGACCTACAATCCTTTTCCACCACTATGCCAAAATCACAGCACAGCTCAGGGTCAATTCAGGGCTTGATTAAGAGAGTGAAGCAAAATAAATAAAGGACAACACAGGGAGGGGAAATGATAAACTGCAAACCCATGAAATTTTATTGTATAGAGGTAAAGAACAACTGTTGTGACAGGAGCACCAAAGGTCATAAGATGCCTTTTTTTATAGTGGACATTACTCATTTTCACATCTTTCACTGGAAGAAGAAAAAGTTTTTGAAGGCTGAATTCAATTTGCTACTTTTTTTTTTTGTTATTTCATAAAAACACCTATGCTTTTCCTTCTATGACAATATGTCTGCAGTGATAAAAAGGCCTTTCATACATCTTACTGATGAATTTATATGTTGGATGTCTTCGCCACAAGTGCAGGATATAATCACCATTTTCTCTATTTTAAATGGTCTTCAAAGCAGTCTGGGAGGTTGTTGTGAGCCTCAAAGTATTCAGCCACCGACTTGGCAGACAAAATATTTGACATAACAGTTCCTTGATCTTTCAGATGTTGCATCAGCAATGCCAGATTCAGGCAGAATGGATGTAAAGGCTTGCGTAATCATATAACCAACAATGTCACCCTTTTGAGGCGCAGAAAAGTTACAGAAAATGTTGAACATTTGGATTGTGCTGTTCCCACCTGGACAGCTCTGACTTGTAAATTGTAGAGTATCCATGTTTGTGCTAACAAGGACGGCATTAGTGATAAGTGTGTGGTCCCGCATGTTTGGCAACAAAATGCCACTGATGACACTAATTTAAGAATCATTTTCAGCTGGCTTGACATTTAATTGTTTTACATTTTATCTGTTACCAATGATGTTATTGTTCCTCAGTGCTTTTTTAGACAGCTGGCTTAAAAGCTGTCGTCTGGAAATTAAGTAGATAAGGTTTTTTGACACATGGGTTAATAGCTTGCCCACAAGATTAGAAACTCAAATAAGAACATGAGGAGGCGTGTAATCTATGTCATGCAGGGTAGTGAGACTACAAGGGTCACTGTCAAGTAATGTGAGCCAGGGCAAATGTTACAATGATTCTGACAGCATACGGAAGTGAAGATGGTTTGGCTCTTTTTAATGAACACATTTAAACTGACATTTCAACTGACAGTTTCCCCAACTCATGAGCTTGTCTGGACTTGATTAGCGCAATGCTTTTTGATGGGACTGGCCAACAGTTTACATACGCTGAGTTGACAAGTTATTGTCATTTGTTGGAGCAGACATATCTAATGATAAATTCAAAAAGACAGGACTAGCTCAAATAACTCTGCCCTTGGAAAAATATCAGGATGCTGTTTGTTTTCCAAGTAAGACTTTGCATCTTTAAATGCAACCCTCTTAGAGCTGCTAAAACTTGTGATAAATTCTTAATATCCTGATTTTAACCAGGGGGTTTCAGTGTCATCTTTGTCACATGGATTACTACGTTAAAATTCACTGATGTTTACACTAACAAAGAGGAAACAGGATTCCACAGGCACCTCTCTGCATTTTTGACAGTACTATTAATTGTCCCACAGGACATTTGCATGGTTAAATACCTTTTCTGTTAATAGGATCATTTTAATGATTTCATGTGCATATTGTTACCAGTACCACCTCAAATGTAAATGGCAAATAAATTGAGCTTGAACAGTGTTTATGGTCTTCTGATTACTCAAAATGCTTTTTATAACACAGGTTACACCCATTCTACACACACTGATGGCTAAAGCCATTATACAAATCCATAAATTCACATGCCACCTATGCAGCAGTGGGAGATATTAAGGATCAAGTGTCTTGCCCAAGGACACATCCACATACAACTGCAGGAGCTGGGGATTGAACCCCAGCAACTCACTTTGAGGCACGGCTGCCAAACTCATGAGAAAAGTTCTTTTGTCATCTGTCTTATTTGCCAGAGGAAGATCTTGTAGCTCATAAAGTTGTCCTCTTTCATTAAAATCATACACGGGAAGCTGAACAGCAGATCCAGTGTGCAGCTAGTGATTTTCTTGTCCTGGATGTCCTATTAATCTTGTAAATTACAATCATTAGCCTTAACACATTGTTATATTTTTAAAATTCTGGATCATTTTGCCAGTCTAGATTCCCATTTGGCTGACCTAAACTTTACAGCTTGCAGATGAACCTCTCCTAATCTGATCTTTCAGTTATCAATGAGGATCTAAAGTATTCCCAGGTTAGCTTCGATTTCTAATCTTTCCAGAGAGTTCGAGGTTTACCCTGGGCTGGCAAAACTGTTGTACTTGTCCAGCAAAACCTTCAAAGGGAGGTGTCCTGCAGGCATCCTAGTCAAATGCCTAAAACCATTTCTCAAGGATTATTTGGAATAAAAGGAGAAGCAGTTCTGCTTCAAGCAACCTCCAAATAAATGAGCACTTCTAACAACACATTATGTACTTTAAAAACAGAAACCATTTTAATCAAGAGTCATGGCAAATTAAGTTGTGTAGTCTTTTAAGTAGTGACTGATAATTAGTTTCATTCTCAATTTACTCTGTAGTGCAGACATTTGTTTTTTCAGGCATTGTTGCACACTGACTGAATACCAACGAGTGGCAATGCTAAACAAGAACAGGTACAAAGGTAGTCATCTAAAGGTGGGCAAGGTTTCAGCATTTGGGCAAGCATTTGACATATTGCATAGTGGTCCACTTAGATGTATTTTAAAAAATAGATGCTTAAAATACATACAGGTTAATTAGTTATATCTCATAGGCCTCGCATATAATGCATGGTCGTAGATAAGAGGGTGGTGTTATCTCTGCAGTTCTGTAGATAGTAAAAAATGGTATGCTGTGTATGAGTGGTGGGGACAAAACTTCTCTTTTTCATAGTCTCACTAGGGCACTGAGGAGTTCTACAAGAGCTGGTTGGCTGTCTAACAGGTTACCACCTGAGGGTGGAAAAAGTTGTCTTCAATTTAATATGCTGGCACACTGTGCCAAAAGGAAGCATTCAGAACAGATGGCTGGCTTGGTGGGCAGGGACAGTGGCAATTCTTCCATTTCCCTTTCAACAGCCTGATGCAATGCATTTCATTTATATGGTTGACACTCTTTCAGCCACTTGAGAGTGAGGGAGCAGCCCACAAAGCAGAAATTTTACCAGGTGCATTTTTACCTCAGTGAAATGGAGAACAAGAAGTTCTGACTTTAAAATTTTACCATGATTATTAGCAAGGCTTTTAATTCCTCTAAAATAGTGGATTTATTTTGTGACTTCCTGTAGTTTGTAGTGTCTTGTTTGAAATCTCCTGTTCTTTCACAGTTGTTACATCTAACTATTACCAGAATTATCAGCTTTTCAAAGTCATGAAGCCCACGAGTCATAGATGTACACTGACATGGATGTTATCGTCTGTCTTTCATTGTAGCCAAAAACCAAAAAGGAATGTCTAGGCCATCACTTCATTTCCCCTTTGTTCTTCATTGTCCACAACCCTAGGGTAATCTGCACATGTGCATGCACATATCTGTATTAGGTCAATGTTTTTCTGTTTCATTTGGTCTCATTTTTAAAAAAGTTTCCTGAATAAAATCTGATGAACAGAAAAAAAGGCACTGGGCACTGCAGGGCTCCAAAAGTCTAAGTTATTTATTGCACCAAAGTAGTGGCGTTTTGAGCACTGCTGCTCTTCATCAGACTTAAGTGACAAGTGTTTAGCACCTCGTTATGTAGAGGTGAAGGTAATCACATGAACAGTCTACAGATTCTTTAGCTCAATGCAGATGTAGTGTCTAGAGACGAGCTTCTTGTTAGATTGTGCAAATGTAGAATAGGTGAGACAAACCTGCTAGTGAACCTGGACGTTTGTCTGTGCCTGCACAAGGTGTAGACTTCTTTCTTTCATTTTTAACATCCTTTGAAAAGAAATCCAACATAACTCAGGCATTTTATTTTCATTTCAATGTATTTGACTTTAAATAGCCTAAATTGAAAAAAATGTTCAATTGAAAACATTCAAGTTGATTTTCTCCCTCCCATTATGCATGACAGCATGACATGGGTAACCCTCCCCTTTCCTTTCAGCCTCTCTCTTTGATCCCTCAATTGTCTGCTTATCTCCTTTTCATCCCTACATTTCTCTTCTGTCCTCTTTTATCGCTCTCTCTCTTTGGCTCTCCTCCTCAGTAGGAAAACATTCAGATGGGACATATCTCAAGTAGCATTTTCTATAAACATTCCTCCTTTTCTCTGTCCTATATGCATGTCTCCACCTCCTTTTTTATTTACTTCACACCCTGTTGAAGAGCTGTAATTTTTCTGGCCTCTTTTCATGGCCAGTTTTACTGCAGTTTATGGCTGCTTGAATAAAATGAATCATCAACTTGAAGAGCTACAGTAAACTACCTGACATCCTCCAACAAAGCACAGCACTTGATAGAAATCCAGTTACTTCTTTATATGGACCCAAAGTCATTCCCCAATGCTGCAACAAATCAGGTCTCATCCATTTGCAATAAATGAGTAATATGATTAAAAAAGAAATAAACTTTTTAGTCTGAATGTAGATTTTTTTTTAAATTGTAATTCCATATATGCATTTAACCATGATACACATCTCAAGAAATTCAGGCCTCAAGAAATTTAACTTTGCAGTTGCATTTCATTCACTGCTGCAGCTCTGTTTACTAAAGGGAGTCAGTCAGACTTATAGCATCCTGTGTGGTTGATGCCACAAGCAAAGCAGCAAACATTAACTTATGGAAACATATGTTAATTAATTTACACACAATGCGCTCATCGGAAAACCAACATTTGTACATATACACTGCTTTCCACATTATTAAGCAAATTACATTTTTCTTTCATTTTCCTAAATATTAAAGAGGTAAACACTTTAACATTTTTTTTTTCAACTGTACACTGGAGTATCTGACTGAACTATGATAAAACACATCAGTGTTGGTGTTATAGCTGAAATCTGCACCAAACTTATAAAAATCTGGATTTTACATCTGTTAATTAGCTCAAACAGACATCTGCCTTGAAAAATCTTTTCTGAAAAGGTGGGGCTTATGTGATGTAGAAACCAATTATTGGTAGGTTTCTACATCACAAACTCTATATGAAAGGTAGAGCGTTACCGCCTCTAACTGACTTCACCATTCAGAGACCACGCCCATCCTCTCCTGCACCTTCACTGTCTCGGCTCTGAGACCTCCGGCTTTAGTAACGCCGCTGCTGGAGTGAATAGACCGAACAGATAGTGCTCAGCAGACAACTGGACTCGAGTCATAGGGACTTGGACTCGAGTCAACTCAAGTTGCTAATTTGACGACTTGCAACTTGACTCGGACTTGGGAGGTAGAAACTCGAGACTCGACTCGGACTTGGGAGACAATGACTCCAGACTCGACTCGACTTGAGACAACATGAGTCGGAAAAATTGTAGCATATGTTTTTTTTCATTGTATGTTTTTTCACATGGATATCATTCTAGTATGACCAGAGCGGTCTGTGTGCACGCCGCACTCTCTAGCAGGTTCAGGCAGGCTCCCTTTTTTTTTTTTTTTTCATGTAAGTGAGAAGCACTGGCAGGCTGACAGCATGCATGCACTGTGATTGTAGCATGTCTTGCTCAGGCATTGTATGAAGAGCCAGACAAGAGACAAATGAAGCTCTTACCTCTTAGGTTCACTTTATTGACGCTCCATTCACTGTACACTCGGTCCGTCACCTATTATTGTCCCACACCTGACACGGTACACACATACGTTCCTACTACATATCCGCTTCTGTTACAGTGATGGTCTGTGGGCGCTGTGCACGCGGGTGTAACAAAGGCAACTGCTGCGCCTGCTGCTAGTTCGACTTCAGTGCCCAAAGTTATTCACTTTGCTTATAAAGACTTCCATTCTGATGGAAAACGTAGACATGCCAAATGCAAGACTTGCAACGCTACAATTAGCAAAAAAGAGGGCACCACGTCCAACTTTATCCGCCACTTGAGGACGCATGAAGCCAAGTAAGTGAAACCTGCAAACGTTAGCCAGGTAGCTAACATTACCTTAACTGCCCGACCTGTGGCCAATATGTAGCTAGCTAAGTTAACATTAGTAAAAGTGCGTGTGCGTGTGTTGGAATAGTCGGAATAGTCTGCATGCTCTTTTTGACATTGACTTTAGGAAGATAAGGTTTCTCTCTTCAAGATATAAACTTGAGTGCTTTTTGGGTGGGCTGGGGAACAATGGTGAGGGACTTGACTTGACATAACCTTGTGACTCGACTTGACTTGACTTGCCCACAACAGGAAAAACTTGGAACTTGCTTGAGACTTGGACCAAATGACTTGACACTCGCTTGGGACTCGGATCGGACGGACTTGGGCAATTGTCTGGTGCTCAGAACCACCATGGTCCACCACGACACTATAGCCTGCATCAGGGGGACTCTAGAGGGAAAAACTCCTCCACTTTTAAAGATCGCTATGTGGCAGCAGTGCTGTGGGACTCTGTCTGTGTCTCTCTCTGACAAGGGGACATCCTTGTCACTCCCGCCTCATCTGGAAAACCCCGTCCTTTTCCCCTCCCTCCTCTCAAAACCAAACTGCTCACTTTCTGTGCATTTTATGAATTACAGAGGTGGGTGGACTTAGCTCTGAGCCAGGGGTTCACTTACACTTTAATGCAAATGACAGAATATTTTTCAAGTCATCAGCTATTAGAGCATAATTCGAATGTTTTTGGACAAACGTCATAATGATAACCATTATTTTTTTTTAAATAAAAACCTCTAAAATGCACTGTTCCACATTATTAAGCAGGCCACAGGTTTCAAGCAATATGGGAAAGAAAAAGGATCTCTCTGCTGCGAAAAGCCTCAAATAGTGCAACGCCTTGGACAAGGAATGAAAACATTCGATATTTCTTGAAAAATTAATCATGATCATCGTACTGTGAAGAAATTTGTGGCTGAACACAGACAGATTTGTGCAGATAAAGGCATAATGAGGAAGGTTTCTGACAGATAAATTCATCAGATTAAGAGAGGAGTTGCTAAATTGCCATTACAAAGCAGCAAACAGGTATTTGAAGCTGCCTGTGCCTCTGGAGTCCCACCAACCTCAAGGTGTATGATCCTCCAGAGGCTTGCAGTCGTGCATAATCCTACTATTCGGCTGCCCTATCCAGTGCTCACAAGCAGAAACAGTTGCAGTGGGCCCAGAAATACATGAAGACTCATTTTCAAATGGTTTTGTTGACTGATGAGTGCCGTGCAACCCTGGATGGTCCAGATGGAGGAGTAGTTGATGGTTGGTGGATGGCCACCATGTCCCAACAAGGCTGTGACGTCAGTTAGGAGGTGGTGGAGTCCTGTTTTGGGCGGTAATCATGAGGATAGAGCTGGTAGGCCCCTTTAGGGTCCCAAAGGTGTGAAAACGATCTCGGCAAAGTATATAGAGTTTCTGACTGACCACTTTCTTCCATGGTACAAAAAGAAGAGCAGTGCCTTCTGTAGTAAAATTTTCTTCATGCATGACAATGCTCCATCTCATGCTGCAAGGAATACCTCTGTGTCATTGGCTGCTATGGGCATAAAAGAAGAGAAACTCATGGTGTGGCCCCATCCTGCCCTGACCTCAACCCTGTTGAGAACCTCTAGAGCATCTCAAGCTAAAGATCTATGAGGGTAGAAGGAAGTGCACATCAAAACTGCAGCTCTGGGAGGCTATTCTGACATCCTGCAAAGAAATTCAAGCAGAAACTATCCAAAAACTCACAAGTTCAATGGATGCAAGAATTGTGAAGGTGACATCAAAGAAAGGCTCCTATGTTAACATGGAACTTTGCCTGTTAAGATATTTTTGATTGAAATAGCTTTTGATTTCAGTAAATATGACCTCCTAATTCTGCAAATTCAATGAATTACCATTTTTAGTTCTTTACAACCTATAAAATCTTTCAAAACTCTGTTTTGCATAATCATGTGGAACATTAAAAAATAATGATTATCATTATGAAGTTTGTTCAAAAACATTTGAATTATACTCTAATGGCTGATGACTTGAAAAATATTCTGTCATTTGCATTAATATTTAGGAAACTAAGAGAAAAATGTCATTTGCTTAATAATGTGGAAAGCAGTGTAAAGTTCCACAATATCAGCATCCATTTAGAGAAACACAAAGTTGGCGTGTGCCTGAGTACCGGCACTGCAGTGACAAAACACTCAAGCAGCGGGCAAAACTTTCTGCCGATGAGCTCCAATTAGCTGCAGAGTTCTGACTGCTCCTCATCTGCAGCATTACCTGCCTCTCAGGAAACTGTGGGTCAATTTAAAAGTTCCAGGTGCACTCACATTAGAGACATCCCCTTCCAGTTGATTTATGGCTTTTCTTTACTAAATAAAAATCAAATATTTACCTCTTTGATTGCTACGTCATAAAAATGGCAATAATGAAAGAAATATGTAACTCATTAATTTATTTGACACTTCTGCAAATACATATCATCAGTTCTGCATCTATGAATGTGATACATAGTAGGCCAAGCTGTTTTGCCATCAAGGAGTTGATGGCATAACAGCTTGGATTTAAAATCATTTATGCCCAATTACCAGAAAATGATCTTATGGTTGTTTCAGAAAATCATTATTTAAAGAAACCATTTCACAGAGGTCATTCTGACTGCTCACTGTGCTGGCATCAGGACAGGCACAGGGTGAATATCAACTACTGTCACTATCACAGAGAAGGACTTAGGGCTGGACATGCCAGACTTAAAATATGCTTCAGGTCACATCCAGAGCCAGCTCCATAGCTCAAATCTTTTAGAGGATTCACATCAACACTTGGAAACCCTACACTCAGAGAACTAAGATTTCCCTTTATCACCATAGATGGACACAGCAAAACTGAACATTGGATTCTATGAATAATAATATTCAATATTCAAAAATAATAATATTAATGTCAAGGACTTCCTTTATACAGCATCATTGTATATCTGGAAGTCAGCGTCTATTCAAAACAGTGGTTTTCAAAAGTCTGGTGTCCAGGACCCACCATGACCTCCTCCAGAGAAATCTTGACTCAAATTTCTGAAAATGTCAATCCCTCAAATGTATTCAATGAAAAATGTTAAAATTGGGACCATGAATGGCAAATAAAGCATATCAAACAAAGAAATATTGAAACAAACATGCTAAAAACAAATTATTACAGAAGAGCGTGCATACATGCAACTAATATACTAAGTTTTCCAGACACAGCAAGAAAATTTGAAAACTTCTTGAGGTCTTTCCTTGTAATCATGGAAAACCAGCTGTGTTATTCAAAGAAAAGGAGACAAATAAGTAGAAATCACAAAAAAGGCATGTCCACTTGGGGCTTCTGTACATTGCAGAGTTTTTTTTTTTTTGTTTTTTTTTTAACTGAAACACCATGATTGACCCTTTCTTTAATTCTATCATCTATCTTCACTCCTAAAAAGATGGTTCCATCTTTTTAGGAGTGGGATTGTGTTGTATAAGGGTCATGGCCATTTAGAGAAACCAGCTGGAGTACCAGCATGGAGGCTAGGCTATTCATTAAGGCAATTTTACCACCTATTTAGCTAATTTGAAGAAGTGACAACATAAACAATGATGGGGTCCAACATTTAGAAAGAGACAACAAATGCAACCAAACTCAAAATGAATGATTTTGATAGTGACAATGATTTGCCATTTTGATTAGAGCGGATATTTTATGACCTAGACTGCAAAGAGGAAGAACGGCTGAGATTAAAAGAAGACCCAATATGCCAAAACAGAGAGTGTAGAAACTTCAGGCACTTGGAGGGCAGAGATGAGCTACCTAATGTGCATGGGGGTCGTGGAGTCTTTGATTCCAGGGAGCTGTATATGGTCAGAACAGTTATTCAGAACCTTATCTGGATTCAACCATCCAAAACTCTTTGCCAAACTGACTGGCAGTGTTTTATGGGCCATCTTTTATTTTATGAATTTCTCTTGAACAATAGAAGAGCTGGATGGAATCATACCTTCAACCGAAGTTTTCGACTGAAGTTTGATGGAATAAAATCCACTCTCTTTCCCTGCAGTTCTGCCTTTTTAAGATCCACACATAATACAATTGAATAGGCAAATATCTGTGACCATGTTAACATAAAAAGTCTTCACTTTCCTCCAAACCTCATGCTTCAGACTTACTTCTAATATCTTGACCTTAAAACAACCTTTACCTTGCAGCAATCTTTATGAGAACTTACCAGGGAGTGTTGTGGAAACTTTATGGACCCAGAAAACAAAGATGCCTCCTCATCTGTCCCTGCATCCCTGTCTCTTCTTTCAGCATAGACAACTCCCTTACCAACTCAGCATCAGTTTATTCTGTTAGGGGTACAGGCACTGAAAAATAGATGAACGACAGTTTTAACACTCAGAAATTCTGTGTATGTGCATGTGAATGTGGGTGCGTGTGTGTGGGTGCATGTGTATCACCTTTTATAAGAAGGAAATGTGTTTGATGCTGTGTGGTGTAATCAATAGTACAGGGATTTCAACAATATGAAAAAGTTCTTTAAAAAGTGTTAATCATATTGCAGAGCTCCAAAGAAAATCTATATATTGCTGGTGATGGTCCAAGTCCTCCTCTCTCCAAAATCACCACTTTACAGTGAATGACAAAACAGCTAGATTTTCAGATATAATTTAATACTGAATAGCCATTGACAGTATATTTTTTACACTTTAATTGCTTTGAATTAAACCCACTGACAGATGTAAAGGGTGACCGATTGCACTGACTTATCAAAGTAAAAAATGATAATGAAAAATGGACATACAAGGTATTGGCCAGAAGCCTGTGATGTATATGGATGCAACCAGGTATCTGAGAGATCAGGTTGTAAAAAACCTTTCCAGCACCAAGACCTCCAGCAAAACTTAGTGGCAACAGAGACTGAGTTTTCAGTGAGTTAAGTAAGGTGTGTACTAAACACAGCCAGTTTCCATGCCAGAACTCCAAGATGTACACGACGACTAACCCAAAAGACCAAGAAAAGTCAACTCCAATATGCTCAAAATCATAAGCCACAGAGGTTTTGGGATTCTCTTCTGTAGCGTGATGAATCAAAACTGGAACTTTTTGGCACAATGGATGGTGTGCCTGGAGGAAGAAGAATAGAGCATACACTGAAAAGAATACTGTGCCCACAAATAAGCAGGTTATACTCTGGGGCTGCTTGGCATCCTCTGGCAATGAAAACCTGCAGCGTGTGGAAGGCAATGTGGATTCATTGAAGTATCAGGAAATCCTAGGAGAAAATGTCATACCATCTGTAAGGAATCTGGAGCTTAGGTGTCATTGGACCTTCCAACAGGACAATGATCTCCTGAGTTGAAACCCACAGAAAATCTCCAAAGGGATTTGAAGAATGAGGTTACAACATGCAGACTAAAGAATATCACTGAACTGGAGGCCAGTGCATATTAGGAGAGGGCTAAGATTCCTCAGGAATGCTGCCAGAAGCTGGCGTCTGGCTTTGCATCTTGTTTGAAGCAGGTCATAGAAGCTTAAGGGTGCTCTGCTTAGAACTAAAGATGCTTACCATGAAGGGGTTGAATAATTTTGGGACTGGAGAAGTCACTTTAAGTTTTACTTTAAGTTGTATTTGGGGAAATCATTTGAGGCATGACTTGTGTTGGAGCTATTTAAAATTTCTTTGGATCGACTGGATCTGCAAAAAGCAGAAAGTCTGTTAATTTTCCCAATAAACCCGATTTGCAATGAGGGTTGGACTTATTAGAGCCTGAGCACCGACCTTGGAGCGAGGACCCTATTGTATCTGTAGGTGTTATTTTTTTGGCCCTTTGCGGGTTAGAAAGTGACAGGACCAATCAGCGTCGAGGGGCAGTACTTTCGGGCGTGGCAGAGTCATGATGCAAGCAAGCAGCAACAAGAGGCAGGTGCAATTATTACAGAAGACATTAGCGTGGATGCTATTAAAGCACCAGTTTCATTAGAACTTGACTACATTTTATCGTTAAAAGAAGAACAAAGAACAGCATTGAGTTTTTTTTCAAAAATGACAAAAGTCGTGTACTGACATGTCTACAGTCGCTATGGTTCACATGCAGTTCTGTATGGAGTTTACTCCTTCGGTAAGGGCGCAGCTTGGTAGGGGCTACGTCACGTTTTTTGTTGCTCTGATTGGACCGTAAAGATGGGACAGACAGAACGTTCATCCAATCACCCTTAAAGTTTTTTTTTTTTTTTTTTAATGCTTTGCCCTTTCCCATTCGCCACCAAAAGTGTTTTTCCAGATGGATGTGTAAAACACATCCATGTGGCGTGCCAGGTTAGTGCTGCCATGATCACTTCTACGTATTAACATATTCCTTTGTCATACTGCCACCTACTGTTTAGGGTCAGTGCTACCTCATGCACAATGTGCACTGTTTTCTTAATTTTTACCTCCGCCAAAGGAGGTTATGTTATCGGGTGAGTTTGTTCGTTTGTTGGTGTGTTTGTTAGTTTGTTTGTTAGCAACATAACTCAAAACGTTGTGGACGGATTTTGATGAAATTTTCAGGAAATATCAGAAATGGCATAAGGAAGAAGTGATTAGATTTTAGGAGTGATCCGGATCACCATCTGGATCCAGGAATTTTTTTAAAGGATTCTGTACTATTGGGAGATAGGGCTAATGGCGGAGGTCTGCGCTCTCCGAGTGCTTTTCTACGTAATTTAATGACATGCTTGGAAGGATCTATATGGTCTCTGCCATGCTGCAGCACACTGCACCTGTTTGCTTACACCTGACCATTCCCACATACTCACGGTTGCAACACACCTTGATATGTGCCAGGGTGTGAAGGCCCCCCAGTGCTGCTTAAAGCCCTAGTTTTGATTGCAACTGGAAATACATGTAATTTATTATTTGAGTTCACTCCTTAACCACCAGCATCAAGAACTTAACTTGCACTGGACCACTCCTTGAGGAAGGTTATCAAAGAGGCTTAAGCAAATGAAAATCAATGAAAAGGGGCACAAAATACATGTTAGTCTTTGAGAATTCTTCATAAAATCCTTTATAACAAGCTATGGCATTAGCTGAGTAATAACAAGGACAAAATTGAAACACAAAGGCATGAATGCCAGACAGATGATGAACAAGGGAAAGAACAAAAAGAAGTGACAGAGCATCTCACATATCATTGAAGACAAAAGGAAAGTAGAAGTCAACAGGGGAGCAGTGGAGTGTTATCAGGCATTCCCAGCCTCAGCAAACATAATGTAGCAGTACAGCAACAGACAACATGCTAGAATTCACATTTGCATTGAATGAGAGGCCTGCGCCAAGACCTGCTGGCAGAACATAGACCCACATGAGAAGAAGCAGAAACACTCCACTTCTGTTTCTTTGTAACCCTTGGCTTTGTTTGAAAGAAATTTAAATATTACCATAATTCACCTTCTTCTTATTTTTTGTCTTGTCTCCAGTGTATATTTTCCCATTCACTGTCATGTCCCCTTATATGATACTTTTGTCAAAAGCACAGATTGACAAAGATCTAAAGCTATTGCACTCAATAAACTTGTGTAAGTAACCGTTTATGGATTGAAGTTTTATGAAGTAGCTGCACTTGCTTTTCGACAAGCTGATACCCATGCTGTTATGTCCTTGCAGATGAGAGGTGAAGGCAGGAGGGAGGGCAGGGTGTTGAAGTGAGGCAGAGGGGATAAACCTGATAATACTTGTTTTAACGATGATGAAGACCTGCACATGATTTAATGAAAATCTTTGAAGCACTGACACTATGACAAAAGTATAACAGACATTATTTTCTCTACCCTCCATTGCAAAAGAAAGCATTTATTTTCACACTGTGATGTGTAAATAGAATGAGGGACATAGCAGCAACTTCCAGAAATGTGTGGAAAAATCATGGTTTTACTGACTTATCTTTACTTTACTGTATGGAACCATACAGCCCTGGAGTCATTTGAGGTCAGATTAAATCAACATCTAAACAGTACGTTTCTAAGAAAATAAACCCCCTAAAACAGGCCTTTTTTCTTTTGGTGTAAGCATGTAATGGGCTAAGTGAAGGAGAACAGTCATTCATCCTATCAGAATTTTCCATCGCTCCTGTCTCCAAGCTGGATCTTGCTTTACTTGTAGCTCTGTAATTTGTGTGCACTCTACAAAATTTCAGAGGGCCTGGACATCATTCACTGAGAGTGCATTTTTGAATGACAGTAAAATTAACCACTCACAGTGCCCCACCCCCTACATGGATGGGCTTTTTTGGGGGGATTGTTTTTAAATGAAAAGTTGTAATTCATTTGCAAATGAAAACATACATATGGCCTTAAATTTGAGTACAAACAGGTTTATGAGAAACATTTTAACTCGTGGAATTACATGTGATGCTTGTGGACTTTGTTTTCAAGTATTGTGATCATCAAAAAGTAATTTATTTAGAATCTATGAGGCTGCTGTGCCAATTTATTTTATATCTTCATTTGATTTTTATCTGCATTGCTGAAGGTGGACTTGTGTATGAGCACCATACTTTTTGTTACACAACTATAATTGTGGCATATAATAGGAGAGCACAGTGTGCTGGTGGGGCAATGCAGAGGGTCTATGTCTAAGAGCCACAGTTTGCTACTGCCTCTTGAGGTAGTTCAGAATCACAGTCAGAATCAGGATTGAGCTTTATTGCTAACTACATTTACACATATGGGGAATTCGACATTTTGTTTTTTGGTGCAAAAACAAATAGCAGAAGAATAAAAATAGTACAATGCTATAAACAACTGACAGGGAACATGAATTGAAAGATATAAAAACAAAAATAGAAATATATTAAAGTTATAATGTACTTTTAAACCTGAAGATAGCCAAAGTGCTAATGAACCAAAGTGACATCTTTACCTCCTCCATCTTTACTGACCACTTACACAACACATAATTCATGGTTAATCACTACAGATACTACACATTCACATTCAAATTGTAAGATAATAAAATATCCCTTTTCCTAAAAAACAAAATATGATGTTTTATAGTCCAATAAAAATGAGTCTGTACTCATATGACCAAACACTGGTTTAAGAAGAATTGTGGCTTCTGTTTTAGCTTTATTTGTAGTCTGAGTAGAACATTAATATATCAGCAGTTGTATGCAGGAAAGACAGTCAGTAGGAGCATAAACATGTAGATCACAATCTGTCGTAATTAAATTCAGGCTCCAATCAGCGGTAATCTGATGATGATATATTTATCCCTATGAACAGGTATCTTCATGCAAGTGCATTTAACATTCTGTTCTAGATCAATGATATCAACTTGAGTGACAAATATGCTCTGGGTGAGTCCGTGTCTTGAAAGCCAATCAGCATTTACTTTCCCAGACTGCATCAAAAATCAAAGCTCCAGCCCCCTTCAACAAGCATTTTTTGAGTTGTCTCCTGTTTTTGTGGATAGACTTGACAAAGTTAATATTTTTACTCCACAAATCTGCACCATGATGTTATTTTTTGGCTCATTTAAGACCTGTTTGTTGTGAGTAAATCACAGGAAGATCCATTTCTTTTTTTAAGTTTAAAGTAAAGCCTCTGTTTAACCTATTCATGCAGGTTAAAGTGAGACTCAGCAGAAACAGATGAATGGTTGTTTCTACCTGGATGCACTGAACAAAGAAATTAAGTGTACTTGTCAGATGTGTGCAGAGGTACAAATAGCATCTCTTTTGATCTGAACACATGGTTGCTTCCCATGTTGACTGAAAACAATGCAAATCAGAGAAAAGGAATTCTTATCCAAAGGTAATTTATGGCTGGAATTTCTGTGAAGTTGGCCACCATTCCAAGAGGCATATTGGTAGTTGGTGTGGTCCAAGATTGATCCATTAATAGCAACAACAAAAACTCCTTTTGTAGAGAAAGCAGATATCAATAGAGAAAAAAGTAACAACCGTCTGGAAATAAGTAATTGTGATAGACTGCTATTCTTTTCCAAGGCCAGTAAATTTAGAAAACTGAGAACCACTTGATGCCACATCAAGGCCCCTTCGAGGTTCATTTAGCTCAGAAGTGAGAGCAGAATACAGTTCTACAGAGTAGAAAAAGAGCTGGGAGCTTATCAAAATTTATTTCATGACTGCCTGAGCTCTCTTGGGTTGTCTTCTATGCTATGGATCAACAGGCTTTCAAAGCAAATGAATAGAAGAGGGAGTATGACTGAGAGAAATCAGAGGGAACAGAAAAATCTACAGTAGAGGAAGAAATAGTGTCCACACTAACATTTTCTCAAGCTGTACTGTGTGTGCAAAGCTAACAGTGACACATAGTTCTGCAAAGCAGACCGTCTCTAAAGTCAGGTGCCAGAAGAGAGTTCATGAAATTTATAGAATGAACCTTTGTGTAGTTTTATCTGACATGGCCCGCTGGTAACCTTTCAAAGCAGATGGATAAGCCCGTTTCCGTGTTTCTCTCTGGGAAACCCATCTTGCAAAGCTCCCGTCTGAACCGTTTGGGTTGATTAGAAAGTGGAAGGACCAATCAGCAATGAGGGGCAGTACTTTCGGGTACTTTCTGGTAACCTTGCAAAGCAGATGGATACGCCCGTTTCCGTGTTTCTCTCTGGCAAACCCACCTTGCAAAGCTCCCATCTGAAACGTTTGGGTCGGTTAGAAAGTGGAAGGACCAATCAGCAATGAGGGGCAGTACTTTCGGGCACGGCAGAGTCATGATGTAAGCAAGCAGCAACAAGAGGCTGGTGCTGTTCACTCTGTCCACAAAGAGAGGACAGCTCTTAAGTTCATTGAATACATTTTTTTAAACATTTGCTTTAAATATCAATAAATTTATATGAATATAGATTAACTCTATCATGCACTATATAAATATGATTTATTAAGAGATTAAAATGTGTAGTGTGCAATAAATCAGGAGATCACAAACGTTCAATGCGTTTGCTTTACTTCCTGTTCACTCATTTCCTCCCTGGGGTGCTGAGCTCCTGCACCCACAGCATTCCATAGACTACAGTTAAAAGCTGTGTGTGCGCATTCAATCCTCTCCAGTACAAGAGATAGGAGCTCTGTGGATGCAACATGACTGCGCTCCTGAAAGGATTACCACTCACCACTCGCCAGACACCAACAGGTGGCACCAGAGAAATACACTCTGTAATTTTAAAATCACAGAGGAAGTCATATGCCATTGCGGCTTTCTGCCAGAAATTGTGCCTGAGTTGGTCATTAAGCTCATGGAGAAATGCTAGGAAGACAGTTAGCAAAATGCAATAAGAAAACTCAGCTGAATGTTTAAGAATAAGGTCTCTTGAGAGGAGGACATTGGAGGAGAAACTAAATTAAATAACTTGGACCTGACCTGCCAGATATCAGGATGAAGCAACAAAGCTGTGACAGAGGGAGAAAGTACACTGATGACATATTAGACTAATAATAACAAGTAAGTAAATCAACCAATAAATAATATTTTTGTGTGTTTTAACATTTTTGCAGCATCCAGGTCTGGCATTTAAATTTTTTTCCTCAACCAGTCACCATTGAAGCAGTGACTACTTGAACCTTATGTCTTTTATAAATGTTTGTATTGAAAATAAACATTCAATTACCACTTTAACATAATATTGTCATGTATTGAGTTGACTTGTGATAATGTGTGATAAGTTAAAATTTTTAGTTGACTGTGATAAGAGTTAGCTACTTGTGGCTGCTGATGACCCTTATTATAGCCATCTTATTTTAATATTTGTTCAACAACCAAACAAATGCAGATGTTAAAAAATGGCATATTAATTTAATGTAACTCATGATGTAGTAATATCTGTTGATATACCTTACATACATCATATAAAACTGTGATTTTGTTGTAGCCCCCCCCCCCCGTAGAAAAATGCACCGGCCGCCACTAGTTCTGACGTGTCTATATTTGCCATGGTCCGCGTTATTATTCCTCAGTAGCTGCACACACGCACCTCAGTCATGGCTAGGTCACATGTTTTGTTGCTCTGATTGGACGGTAAAGATTTGACAGACAGAACGTTCATCCAATCACGCTACGAGTTTTTTTTTTTCCAAAGGCTCTGCCCTTTCCCAAACGCTGTATATCAAAGGTTTTCCAGATGGATGTATGAAGCAAATCCATCTGGTGTGTCAAGTTAGCCCGCTGGCATTTATCTGTTATTCAGTAAGAAAACATAAGTCTCTTTTGTTGTAACTAAAATCATATTTCACAGCTAATAGATATAACTTAGTACAATTTATTATTATTATTACTAGTAGTAGAAGCAGTAGTATTAGTGGCATTCATTCTAGATAAACAGAATGATTTATATCTGACATTTACATTAAACTGCAATTTCTTCTGTGATGTTTTTTAGACTTTTTTTTAAATTAACATATACTGTAGAACAGAAATAACGAGATGTGAAATCTTTAATGGATTATGCTGCCAAAGTGTCATCATAGTTCGAGCAGTTGAAATGATGGATTAGCTCCATCACTAGAATTTCAAACTAGGTTCACACACACATGCCGACACACACTTGCAGCCACAATGTATACTATATACACTTCAGAAAAATACTTACTTGAAAGCTGCAGATGCACACATGGCAACAAATACGCACAGTTTAAATCAGATGATCCAGAAAACACTCACACATGCACACACAGAACCTTGGCTGGTGGTTAATTGCTGCCTTATTAAGTCTCTCTAAGTTTGTGATGAGTCTATTTCTGAAATAGACTCAGTGGGACAATCAAAGAGTGATGGAGTAGAGGCAGAAAATAAACCCCACCTTCTACTTCTTCATTGCCTGGTCTGTCCTTTACCAATGATGACTACATGTATGTATGTTTTTCTATATGTATGTATGTATGTATGTATGTATATATGTATGTATGTATGTATGTATGTATGTATGTATGCATGGATGAATGACAAATGGAAACTAACACAACCAAATCAGAGGAGATTAGCACAGTGAAAGAGGGAGGTGTAAATGATGTGAGGATGAAGGGAGGGAGATTTATGATGAGGGGAGGGTTTACAGTAGAAGATAGTAATGGGTAGTAGAAGAGAAATGGCAGCATAAATTTCACAGATGTGTGAAGACAGACAACCAGAGTGACACACAGAAATGTGGATTCAAAAAAGCAGCTGTAAGAGAGAAGCAGATCATTTCAGGCCAGCTTGTAGTGTAATACCTCGGCGAGGGGGCCCCCCTGCAGAGCCAGTAATCCCCTGCCTCGACAAAACAGAAAATAGAGAAAAAGTTTTAGAAATGAACTAAATGCTGACTCCAGTGCCTCTTGGAAATAAGAAAGTCCAACATATTATTGGATTATTTAGCAGATTTCAGAGAGAGACAGGTCGATACTGAGGGTTTTGTTCAGTGAACATTGCACACTCTGACCTGCTTACTGGGATTGTGTTTGACTATTTTCAGCAAAGGCCACTTGCCAGAAATACAAGGAAGCTGCATGTATAATCTGCTCAGCAGTACAGATGCATTCAGGGCACACATGCTGTATGTATGTTGAGCAATAGCTTTTGTTCTATAGGTAAGTCATTTCATGTATTACACTTTCTAACTTCATAAAGAAATTTAACATTCAACACAATATCTAAAGAACAATAAAGATGCAAATCAGTGACACCGCAGCCTCCAGCTGGTAACCTGATTAGATTCTAGCCCACTTTTTTGCAAATATAAATGATTAATTAAAGGAAGCATTTTGTTGAAAACACTGTATCTTATAATTGCTTTGAATGCAGAATATGTAAGGACAACTTGACAGGGAAGTTTCCTTTTTTAAAAAAAATACTTCATCCCCCATTTGCATAACTGGGTACATTCAGTACCATCTATCATTATAATAGTGTGACATTAGTCAGCTAAAGGGCCTCTTGTCTGCTTTTATATGTCCTGTAGATATTTAATACCATTCGTAAAGTGACTGCTTCCCTAATTACATTTAGTTGAAGGAGAGGTTAATGTAGGAAATCCACAGTGTGGTTTGGTTAAACTGGCTCCAGGGCCTATTGAAGATTACTGTTTCCTTATGGATGAAAAGTATTTCCTCCAAAACAGTTTCTTGTCAGTACATCCTCATGAAGTATTGATGTTTTGTTGAGTCTCCTAAGAAGACTGTGTCCAGCCTCCCTAAGTACATGTTTCTTGCATGCAGAACAACTACTGCAAACCACTGTGGCTATACCAAGGTGAGTGGTTGCTGTAAGACTGTGCAGTCCTTAACGAAATCTTGTAACCATTAAGGTTCAAACACTTGGATGAGAAACTGAATGACCTCACTTTATAGAAACGAAACCACAACATCAACAATAATAATAACAATGATAACAATGTGACAGCTTTAAATATGTGCATGCCGCTGCCCTGGTCATGTACCTTTAACATTTAATACTTGTAGCTATGATAAAATTTTACTCTGTAAGAGTAATTTACAATTTCTCCCTCTTCTTACTTTATCTGTACATGAATAAAAAAGAGCAGTTTGATAAATGTGGTTGAAATTGCCCATCTGTCATCTACTAAGTGACGACGGAAAATCTTACTCTGAAGACAGAGGTCAACCGCCGCTAGGATGACCATTTGATAAACAGGCTTATCACACTGTGGCTTGTCCATGTACTTTGTTGACAGATTCTTTAAAGGCAATAATGGCTGTAGAGACATTGTTTGGTTCATGACCCTTTTTTAAAAATTGGCAAACTGCAATCAAAAGATTCAGAAACACTCTGTGTCCCTGGATCTAAGTTTTTAGTGAAAAGATTCAACAGATTTCCCTACATTGTAATAACTGCTTTGAACATCAGTGACTAAAACAAAAAAAAAAAATGTCTGTGAGAGCAGAATATCTTCATATCCAGAATTCCGTTCACTGAGAGGTCAGTGGCTTCTGTCATTTTAGATCAAGATATCTTAATTTTAACTTTTAAAATTTTAAAACAACATATCATTCAATTCATTGTTTCAGGGTGGGAAATTGGCATTCGCCACCAGCTTAATGCAGGTTTTTTTGAGACATGTTGGGTGAATTTGCTAAACCTACCAACCACTGGGGCAGGTAAATAAAAGTAGCATAACAGTGATTTTCCTACAGTAAATAAAAGAAACTGAATTCTGCCTTTCTGCTTATTCATACTGACTTTATGAGCTGAGCCAAGCAGACCTGCATGCTCACAGACCAGAGAGCCCATATACACCTAGCACAAAAAGTAAGAAAATTTGTGATCAGTAGGTTATTTCCTTGTTGTAATAATATTTCTTGGCAATAATTCTTATACCAAAAGCCTGGAAAGCCTGTTGATTGCACATTTGTCAGGCACATGCATGTGTGGGATAAACAGCAGAGTTGAGTGAGTGGGTTGCACCCATGAAAAATTGCCAAACAACTTATTCTGCCATTGACTCTTGTTTGGTGATGTGGATTGGATAATTGAAGTCAATTGAGATAAGGAATATTGGTTGTTTATAATTATTCAATTAAGAAACAGGAGCAGTCTGTGTGGCATGTGAAAGAACCATACACTGCCAAAACAGCCTGCCACCTCCTCCTCATGCTGGTCACCAGCCTGGTCACACACTGCTGTGGGATGGCATCCCATTCTTCAATCAGCATTTGTCGCAAGTCAGCCACTGTGGTTGTGTTGGTCACTCTGGCATGAACAGAACACCCATGCTGATCCTGCAAGTGGAGGAGATCAGGACTGCTGGTAGGCCACTCCATCCTCTCAACTCCCAAATTCTGGAGGGAGTCTCTGATAAGCCCCACTCTGTGGGGGCAAGCGTTGTCATCTTGGTAGATTGAGCTCGGTCCCAGACTGAAGATATGGGATTGCAAAATCTCATCTCAATATCTCTCTGCATTGAGATTGCTGCCAATGATGAAAGGCCTAATTTTTCAGAGAGGGCGATGCCACCCCACAGCTTCACACTACCTCCACCAAAAGACATTAACTCTGTGCAGCAATTGGCATTGCATTCTCCACGTATTCTCCACACTTTGACCCTATAATCCAGCTGCTGTGGGAAGAATCTGGACTCATCACTGAACATAATGTTTCTCAACATTTTCAGGTTCCAATGCATGTTGCTGACACCAGCACAAACAGGCCTGACGGTGAAGGGCAGTCATGGCAGGCCTTCTGGCAGCCCTATGATTTCACAGTCTAGCTGCATGCAGTTTGTCCTGGTTTTTCTCAGCCAGCTGTCTGCCATATCGTCCTGTAAACCTTGACCACAAATCTGTAGAAGACAGCCTAAGGTTCTCAAGTGCTGACAGGGAGAGGAGAAGAAACGGTCTTCTTGAGGTGCTGTCTTCTTGGAACACCCACTCTTGCAGCCTGTCTCCAACATCCCCTGTAATATGGAACTCTGCCTTCATTTTGGAAATGGTACTAGGGCTCAATCTGAATAATGCCACAACTTGGTTTTGACCAGCTTAAGGTTTCCCTATTGTACAGGCCTTATCCAGATCAGTTAAAGGGATACCTCAACATTTTGGCAAATTCTTCCATTACCATAATTCCTATAGTCTTAGTAATAGGTTTGTTACCTTCAGTTGTCGGTGCAAGCTGTTTTTAGATCGCAGCTGCCAAGTTCAGACCTGCTGTGCCAACTCAATGTAAGCAGACGGTATTCCGGCTTTCCCTCATCAAACTCATCAAATACACAATCCAACAACTCCAGAACGCTCTTGTGGACAAGTTGTGACCTGTACATTCACCACGCTGTGGTGATTGCATTACACGTTACAATTAACTTTCTTAAAAATGTAATGAGTTACATTACTTAGTTACTCACAGCAAAATTAGCTAGTTACATTACTTTTGCATTACCCTGTGTCACCTGAGATTTTCTGTAACTTAAAATACAATGCTGAACCTTACATATTGGCGCATTAGTGTGATATAATGTAATGGCACTATTTTATGCAGTAAAAGGAGTAACGATACATGAGTGATGTCAACACAAAAAGTGATGTTACAAGAGAGAACCTAGTGCGTCAGTAAGGCTCCCGAGCCGCACGCAGCTCTTTTGCCTTTGTAAGTGTCTCTCTGCTTCAAGTGGTTTATTGAGATATTTTTGTTCATTTTATCTGTTTTATCTGTATTTCCAATCACTTTTAACTTTTTAAGAATATCTTACCAACTTAAATGTATGTCATGTCGTGCGTCTATGGCGCAGCACATAATGGTGCTTTACTGTCTTGGAAACAAAGGTCAGGACGTGGTCATATCACAAGTGACACCTGAAGCGGGAATGTTGAGTGGTCAGTTTTTAATATCTGTTGTCTGGTTTAACACAACAAGAGGGACAAAACTAAGACAGGTTCAAATTTAACAGCATCAGTCAGGTGGGAAAGAGAGAAAGGAGGCCAAGAGATCAATAATGGGCAGTTTGAACCAGATACACGGGCAAGCACACATTTTATTGTTGTTCTCCACTCTGCTGCTGTGAAGTCTTCATTATTATTCATTATATTGATGAATTTGATGATGATTTAAGTGTTCTGGTGAGTAATAAATGTAAGGTATAGTGTATGATTGGGCATTTGTGTTGTAAAAGAGGAGATTGTTGATGTTTGTTTTGTGTTAATGTGGTGTTGTCCATGGTGCTAAATGACAGCTGTCACTTAGAGAGAAGGAGGGAGAAAGGCTGTAAAACAGCTCATTCCACTCTCGTGGATATTCTGAGTGATTAGCATGATTGTTCAGGTGTGTCCATCTGATTGTATTGTAGGTGCAGTCTATGACCCAATGATCATGCATACTGTTGTTTACTGAACGAGCAAAAACCTGTCTTTCCTACCGCATTCCTGTATGTGACGTACCTTTGGCTGATGTTGAAAATCGAGCTTTGGCTGCCTGGTGGGTGCCGGAATCATGCCGTTATCTTGAGCAGCACTCAGTCTACGGGGGTCTTTTCTGGCTTTGTTTAAGTTAGCTGCCTTTGCAGGTGTCTGGACAGTATTGATGCAGAGTTCACGGCAGCAGAAAGTTGTTTCTGGCCTAGTCACAGTTTACACTTCACTGTCACATTCTTGTCCTTTATGTAAACCAAATCCAGAGTAGTGTTCATATTTCCATGTGTCTAAAAATGTCCTTCTTTGAACCGCTTTGCCATTTCTCTCTTCCTCCTCAATGAACTCGTGCTAATGCGTCCCTCATCTGACCCTGCTTGCGCACATGCGCATTGTTGATGAGCATTTGTTTGAAAACAGATTGCTACCTATTTCTATTGCTACCATTCACAACAGTGATGGACGATAAACAGAGCAAGTATTTGGTGAGTTAAGTTTGATCAGTTTAATCCAAGCAGCATGAACAAAACAGTGATGTTATATAGGCTCAGGTTGCTCTGATGTGGCCTCCAGCTCTTCTGCAATTGGTCTTGTTTCTCTCGTATTCCTCTTCACAGTACCCCAAAGATTCTCTATGTGGTTCAAATCAGGCGAGTTTGCTGTCCAATCAAGCACAGGGATACCATGGTCCTTAAACCAGATATTGGCCCTTTTGGCCATGTGGGCAGTTGCCAAGTCCTGCTGGAAAATTAAATCAGCCTCTCCATAAAGCTGGTCAGAAGAGGGAAGCATAAAGTGCACTTAAACTTCCTTCAGACAGCTGTGCTGAGCTTGAACCTGATAAAACACAATGGACCAACACCAGCAGGTACATGGCTTGCCAAACCATCACTGACTGGAAACTTTACACTGGACCACAAGCAACTTGGTTTCTATGCCTCTTAATCCAGACTCTGGGACCTCGATTTCCTAATGAAATGCACAATTTACTTTTATCTGAAAAGATGACTTTGGACCACTGGGCAACAGTCCAGACCTTTTTGTCCTTAGCCCAGGTAAAATGCTTCTGACGTTGTCTCTGGTTCAAGAGTGGCTTGAACTTTCATTTTGTTTGGATACAGTACTCTGTGAACAACCAGCGTCTTTTGCAATGACCTTTTGTCACTTACCATCCTTGTGCAGGGTGTCAAAGATCATTTTCTAGAAATCTGTCAAGTCAGCAGTTTTCCCCATGATTGTGTAGCCTACTGACCCAGACTGAGAGACCATTTAAAGGCTCAGGAAACCTTTGCAGGTGTTTTGAGTTAACTAGTTAATTAGAGTGTGACTAACCTGACAACCTAGTTGGATTTGTTTTACACATCCATCAGGAAAACCTTCAATACTAAGCATTTGGGAAAGGGCACAGCCTTTGAAAAAAAACTGTGTGATTGGATGAATGTTCTGTCTGTCTTTATGGGCCAATCAGAGCAACAAAACATGTGACCTAGCCACGACAGAGGGGCGCGTGCGCAGCTACCGAGGAATAATACAAACCATGGCAAATATAGACATGTCAGTACATGACTTTTGTCGTTTTTGAAAAGAAAACAACTCAGTGCTGTTCTTCGTTCCTCTTTTAACAAACAAATGTCGACAAGTTCTAATAAAACTGGTGCTTCAGCTCCATGCTGATGTCTTCCGCCATAACTGCACCAACCTCTTGTTGCTGCTTTCTTATGTCGCGACTCCGCCGCTCTTCAAAGGACTGCCCCTCGTCACTGATTGGTCCTGTCACTTTCTAACCAGGCCCAAGTGGTTCAGACGGGAGCTTTGCAAGATGGATTTGCCAGTGAGAAACTCGGAAACGATCGTATCCATCTGATTTGCAAGGTTAGAGTGTGACACCATGAGTCTCCAATATTGAACTTTTTCTACAATATTCAAATTTTCGGAGATACTGAATTTTAGTTTTTTTATTAGCCTCAAGCCATAATCAGCAAAATTTAAAGAAATAAACACTTTAATTATATCAGTCTGTGTGTAATGAATCTATATATGAGTTTCACTTTTTGAATCAAATTACTGAAATAAAGCAACTTTTTGATTATATTCCAATTTTTTAGACACACCTGTATAAGCACATAAGAATAAAATGGTTATCTGCCTTTCAGTTAAGGTTTAGTTGCAGTTAAATCTGCATTTGCTCTTGGAGTCTTTGTTTGGCATAGTCCTTAAAGTAGCTTGTCAGCTGAGTAAAACTAGTACAACAACAACAACAACAACAACAACAAACTTGACAACTGAAATACTTTCATTTCAAACAGGTTTCACCGACCCTGAATCATTTCTTAGTGGTAGGAAACTTCCCAGTCTTTTCAGAGCAGGAAGCAGAAGCCTGGCGGTTACCAAAGGCCTGAGCGTGGTTGTTCTCCTTTTGTCCGTGATTATGCTGCAATTTAAATGATGTTTGGTTGAATTGCATGTTTGATTAATTGTTTCTCTTTTATTTTTTTATTCATCCATATCAATGTAGATTTTAAATGGAAACTGAAGTTTGTTTGGCCAAAGAAGAATATAGGCAAAGAATTGAGTTTATGGTCACCTTACAGAGACCTAAGACTATGAGTAAATCCCTGTTTGTAGTCTACTTCTAACCCTATGAAGAAGAAGAAGAACAAGAAGAAGAAGAAGAGGAGGAGGAGGAGGAAGAGGAAGACCCCTTAAATGAGAGAGGTCTGAAGTTTTGTATCATGCATTAATTTTATACAACAGGAATAAACTAATTTAAGTTAACTGATGCAGTGTTTGCATGATCAAATTTACATGACAATTTTTCAATTTATTTACATTTGTTACACAGAAAATCATCTACCCATCATCCATCAGCCAAAGTTATATTCAATATTCATTTGTGAAGGTTAGAACAGAGTTGTTGTGAACAGGGAGCAAAGATAGAGTAATTAGCAATGTGGTTCCTAATCCAACTGGAGGGAAGAAATGGAACCCAGGGCAGGCAGTACAGGAAGCAGAGGCAGCTCTAAGACATGCTGAGATTGTAGGAAATGTGCAGATTGGCCGGGGAGGCCTAGGGCTTGGCTCAGGCAAACTGGTGTGGAACAAAGCAGGAGGCTGGTAGTGGAGCAGGTGTGCAGACAGGAGAAAGTAGTGAGGTGTATGAAGGATGTGGCTCAGGCTAAGCAGGGACAGTAGATTAACTGGGAGGGTGTAGAGAAGAGGAAGAACCTGAGTTAGAGTATGGAGTATGGAGGATAGGGGGGTCAAATTCCTGTGAGGGGCTAACCATGATGTCCACTATCACCCCAGAAAGTAAAACACTGGGTTGACAGACACCCATCATGCCCATTTTGTTTAGGGGCAGCAACTTTGAGGCACATTTTGATAGGCTGTAAGATCAGTTTGTTTGCATGAAGACATGACAGGGTTTTGAAAAGTCTATTGGCAAGAATCAGGGAAAGAGGGCGGTTCAGTTTGTATGGGAGGGAGAGAAAGTTAGAGGAGGATAGTTTTTAGGTAGGCACAAGTCAGGACACCTAAAGGGTGCTAAGGACTGGGAGATACAAGTAGAAATGGGAGGGAAACTTGTTGTGCTACAGGAGATAGTTTGCACGAGTCTGAGGCCTGCAGATTTAGAAGCTGAAGCTGAACAGTGAGGATGGAAAGTTAGGACTCATCCAGTAGAAGTGGGGTGTAGAGGGTTTGTAGCAAGGTCAGCTGTTTCATTACTTAGCTGGGAGTGCAGGGACAGAATTTGCAAAAGACAGTTACGCCTAATTTCCACATAAGTATGTGATTGATGTCCGTATATATGTAAATATACAGGTAATATGCCCTGGGGTCCAACACAAGGAACTGCACTTTTTAATGCAAAAAACTACAGGGATAAAACAGGACTAATATAGCATATCAAGAAATAATTGCAGAAGTTGGTCAACCAGGAAAGCAGCATTTATTTCATATATGGCCATGTAAACGGCCAAATGGGCTAAGCTAAGCTAACCTGTTTAGTCATTCAAATGTTCATTTAATGTTAAATAACCCTTTTTTAATCTAAAATCCCTTCCAACTATTCACTTAAATGTTTAAATATATCTGACACTACCAAAATGATCTTACTCATCTTATAGGGATACTTCAACATTTTGGCAAATTCGCCCATTGCCATAATTCCTATAGTCTTAGTAATAGGTTTGTGACCTTCAGTTGTCGGTGCAAGCTATTTTTAGATCGCAGCTGCCGAGTTCGGACCTGCTGTGCCAACTCAATGTAAGCAGACGGTATTCCGGCTTTCCTTAATCAAACTCATCAAATACACAATCCAACAACTCCAAAACGCTCTTGTGGACAAGTTGTAACCTGTACATTCACCATGCTATGAAATAATCATGGAACATTACGAGACAGAGATGTTTTAAAGCTAAATGCAAAGCTGGAACTACACCCCAGACACGGCTGATGTACTGTGTCACTCCGCCCAGTGGTTTACTCAAGAAATAGTTCTTAGAAATAGTATTTGCTTCATGCATCATAATGTTACATAATTAAACGTTATTATTTCATGGTGTGGTGAATGTGCAGGTCACAACTTGTCCACAAGAGCGTTTTGGAGTTGTTGGATTGCGTATTTGATGAGTTTGATTAAGGAAAGCCGGGACAGAACTGGGCAGTGCCGATCTAAAAATAGCTTGTACCTACAACTAAAGGTAACAAACCTATTACTAAGACTATAGGAATTATGAACTGACTTCAGGTTGACTTATCTCTGTCAAGTCAAACAAATACTTTTTTAACAGTAATCAATGAATAAAAAATGTCAAAGGTAAAATTGTTGATTTTTTTTTGTAACCATGACAATACAGTTCTTAACTGAGTTTAAAGGTTTATGTTTGTCAGAGAAGGCTTTTTAAACCATAGCCCTTTGCTAGCTATGCTATGCTAAGCTTATATAACACAGACCTCTCAGTTAGCTTGATGTTTTTGGTTAAAAATTGCTGTGTAACATCAGTGCATGCTTTCCTTAGTTCAGAGGGTACAGGGTAGCCTGTGACAGACATCATCTAGAAGTTCAGAGGACCAGCATTTTTGAAGATAAGCTGTCTCACACTAGTTACCTTCATTGATAGTTTATCAGTTACAAGAGATTGTGTCTGTAACATTAGGTAGTGATGCTGGTTACTTTACATAAGACAAACTGTAAAGAAAACATTGCTGTGTCTGATCCTTAAGTTGGACTGGAATAACAGCTTCCAGGGTTGAGATCATGTTAACGTGCGACCCATCGCTGCCGTCTGACAGCCAAGAGGAGACTTGTGTCTTTTAACCAGGAAAAAGGATCTTCATTTAGTTTACAATGGAACTGTTTCCATGATGCAAATATATATTTAGCACATTATTGTGCAACACACACCCTGTGGCATTTTTTGTATTGGTCATCAAGTAGTCCAATGAGACCACACTGTCCTTTATTCACGCACACATACACACACAGACACAGACAAACAAAACATAAAGACTGCTTTAGTTTGACATTTCCCTTACCCCTAAGGATTTCAGTTGGTTCAAACTTTGGCCAAAGAATGCACTCTACATTATCAGGAAATGTCTAGAACCACTGCTGTTAATGTTGGCTTAATATTCTATCTATATGTAGTTGGGTTTATTGTATACATTTTTCTATTTGAGATAAAGGGCTATACTTGTGATATTATTCAATAAATAGTCAAATCTGGTGTTTAGTGGAACATTAAAGTCAACAAAGAGACTCTGAAATGCTCATATGTCATGGCTTATATCTTGTGTTTTCCTTTTTTTCCTTTTTTATGAATAATGTTCAAATTTGCCAGAAAATCCTTTCAGGGTATTATACAAAACTCAAATGTTCTTTTCTAAGATCAAAGTCACATGTATTTAAAAAAGTGCTAGTTCTATGTTATCGGGAAATCGAACCTTGGGGACAAACAATGACAAAGGCACACATGGATTTGGTGAAAAGGATGCTGTGAAATTGGTTGTTCTGGTTCTCTCTAGGGGTTGGATGTTGGACAGCTGTTATTTCTTTTCGGCCTAGAAAGACGGTAAATGGATAAAAGGTTTCCACCATGAATGCAGTTTGTATTCAGTCTCTGCTGTGAACAAACACTTTCAGCTGTTTTGTCAGAGCAGTCCTTAACTCAGCTCAGATGACAGTGATGGATGACTCATCTGACAGTGCCTTCATTGCACAGTAGATTACTACCTTCTGTGTGGTATTTGAAAACTTCATTTACTTAAGTGCATATTAAAGTGGAATAAAGAGTTAACACAAAACCCCTCTCTCCTACCTGCTGACTGACACTTGAACAGCTCACACATCTGTAAATGTCACTTGTCTTTCCCCTTGTGTTGAACTGATCTTGCACATGGCAGTGGTGCAGCGCAAGTTTAGTTTCACTTAGACATCCAAAGATAATTTATTCAGGAAGTATTCCTTGTAAAGTAGTTTTATGATGTCAAAGATGTTCTTGATGTGCTCCATCATAACTAACATGTCCTAGTTGTATTTAAGCTGAGTTTTTGCTGGAAGGTTATGCTCTGTTTTGTAATGTATCTGTACATTTCTGTATTCAAATAAGATGAATGCCTTCCAAAAATGCACAAGTCGCCTTGTTTATAAGTCATATAAAAAACTTTCAAAGTCTATAAGTTGAATATTAATTTTTGCCCTCAGTATCCATTGCATCTTTCAGACTGAATTCAAACGCCATTGCCAGATGTGTTATACACCATGTTCATGTGGAATGCAGCACTCACTTTTGGGTCATTAGAATGAGGCAATTCAGTTGCCTTCCAGCCAGCTTTCCTAGCTTACATGCAGCTTATCCAAAAAGCTCACTCCTGTTTGGCTGCATAAAAGCACTTCTGTGGGACAGAATAAATCTATCTATTTTATGTTTTAAGCTCGGAGTCATTCACCCTGGAGATTTAGATTGCTGAGCAAGCACAATAACACAATTGGAGTAAGATACCATAAATTCCTTAACCACTCAAATCTATTGATTCAGGAATTTGTCTAAAAACATGTCTAAGCCTGTCTGGGAGGTTTTGTATGTGTGTGTGCATGCTAAATACAGATTTCATTCTTTTTTAGAGAAATTAATAGTACAGCCCTGATTTTGCCTCCCTCACATAAAAGGCAGGGGAGCAATCCTGGCATTGTCCTGATTTTCTATATTGCACAGATGCATTTCTGCAGGCAAAAATCCCTCTCTATATTAACCTTGGTATTTATACTCTTTGTCAAAAGCTCTTTTATAAATCTCCAAGAGATGCAATGTAGTTTCTGCTCAGTTTGAGTTTACCCATCAATTAAATATTTCTGGATATGGCTCCATAATCTCAGACAGCTGCGCTGGTTTAAGCTGATAGGTTAGTGCTTATTGTCAATGACAGTCTGTCTGGAAAAACATCCTCCCATTAAAACAGAAAGGTACTCTGTGCTGGTCACATACAGCAGTAGAAAAAAATTCTCTAGCACGCACACTGCACATGAACACACTGATGCTGTTGATAGAGCACTTGGAAGTCCCAATAACTTGGTCACATATGCCATAACATCTGTCGACTCAGACTCCCTCTCACAAGTAGATAAATTAACAAAACCATGTGGGAATAAAATTCTAATCTTAAACCAATTTAGGGGGGAAAAAAACAGTCTTTTTATGTACTTTGTAGTTAAAAAGTAATTTAAAAATGCATCAAGAAAACCAGATTTTATTTAGGGTCATGAGAAAACACCACTAAAATTGAAAAGATAAAAAATGTGTTTTGTTTTCCTTTTCATGTGAAAATGTTTTGGATCCTGACTTTGATAAGACAGTCTGTTGCCCTTAGGCCCCAGTCTCTGAGGAGGGCTAAAAGCTTAGGATCTTATTGTGTGAATTACTCATTTGTTACTTTCAGCTAAAATGAACAAAATCATTGTTTTGGTTTTGCATTTGTATTAGTTTTGTGCTTACATTAGCATTTATAGATGCATTTCTACTTGATTAAACTGCCACAAAGTCATTAAGGCACACACAGTGCATAAAAAGTAAGAAGAAATTCAGTCAAGCTCAATGGATACCAAAAGCTCATTTTCAGTCATTTCAAGTCCCAAATGCCAGATAATGTTGCACTAGTATAAAAAAAAAAACCTTAAATACTAATTAAACAGAATATTTTTAAAAGGCTGATCCTTTCCTCACCTAGAATGACTCATTAAACAAGTATTTCATCATGTTTGAGTGTTTTAATTTTAGAGAGAAATAAACAGTTTACACTTTTTTGATATGTATAAGCTTTATTTGTAGAAAAACACAATGTGACTTTATCAAATATAAGACAGGTGTATCCTTGTTATTGCCCAACTCAATATTTGAACAACAATGATCCATCATCTTTGCTCCTCTTAAAAACACAGAATGCTGCTTTTGGTTTCACCCTTCCTAAAATCCTCTGTACTTAGACCCCCTCCTCTTAAAGGGATTGACCTATACATACCTACATATCTCTGGGCCATATACCAGACACAGTGTCTAAAACACTTAGCCTGTGCTCTGCATTCTGACCTTTCTTTTCAGACAGGCTGTGCCCCTGTCCTGATTGGTTTGCTCTTGGTGTACTGACCTTCACATTTAGTTTATGGTCATTTAGAAAAAGAAATCTCCTTCAAAGAATTACAGATAGAAACTTCTCCCCCCCAATATCTTCTCTCAGCTTTCAGATATTGGTTGAAAACCTGAAACACCAGACAGACTATTTCACATATCCATTGCATGGGATATATTTCACACCCCTCTGGGCAACAGCCCATAGTCAGCAAAGGGCAGAAACTTTCAAACAAGACTAGGTAAAAACCTAGTTTATGGCTGACCGCAAATGTGTGTTCTGGCGGAGTGACTTTGTCATGATTGTTAGTAGTTTATTATTTTTAGCCAAAGGTATAGTAAGTGGTTACCGAAATGTAAAAAGCTACGTGTTGCCCTTCTGTGTGTGTGGAGATGAAACCTGAGCAGCGTCATCCCCCCTCCTGCTTTCTTCTACTGCATCTGATTGGTTAAACACAGACACACATCAACTCAGCTGCAGGAAGAGAACAGAGGGGAAAATGCGCTCTCTGTATTCTTTGCTATTACTGCGCGAATGGAAGACAACACTACAGGAAAAGAGCAAAGAGCTCTCCTCTGCACAAGACAAGCTGTCGGTGTGGCTCGTTGCCCTGATTTCAACAAGAACAGCACCTAGGTCGGAGTAAACAGCAGCGGTCCTACTGCATCATCCAAGCTAACAGCTAACGCCGGAGTAAAACGGGACAAGCTCACCACCATGATCGGAAAGCCATGCCGAAACAGACCGGAAGTGGAGAGAGAACATTGTTTTCTTTCACAGAAAGCTTTCAGTGTTGCTGTCTTTGCTTGTTTTAATAAAGAAATGTCCAGTTTCGACAAAGTGCTGCGGTGATTAATTCAGAGCTAATTGCTCCTCGAGCAGCCGTTGTCCACAAGCATTTACACAAGTTACCTTTTCCCCCTCAACTATCACGTAGTCATGCCAAAGCAGGTCAGCAGAGGAGTGAAAAACATTTTTCCCAACATGAAAAGCTTATAGGGTTGTTTTATTCTTTGTCATACAGAAATGTGGCCCAGTTCTGGTTAAACAGAGGCTAAAATTATATCTGAGAATTTAGAGCAGTGGAGGCAGCCATTACAGGACTTTAAGCACAAGTAAACTCTGCCCATAGACCAACTTTGTATGTATGGTTGTAGTTAACACAGTGGAAGCAGCCATCATTGCCAGCATTCAGATATTGTCATGACCTCAGCGGTCAGCCAAAAATGGAGGAATGATTGGTCAAACATTCTGTCTCATGCATTATGGGCCAATAAGAGAAACAAAATCTACAATGCAGTAGGCATGTACAGCTGGGTTGTAAACTATAATACCAGCTCAGCAGGCAGCTGTTCAGCTGCTATCATTGTTCACCATCAGTGGAGCTAGTTGGTAAATTTAATACTTACCAAAGCTTGTCAGGAGAAGAGTAAAAATATGTCTTTATAAAGAAAAGGATTTGAGTTCTATTTTTATAAAGAAATGTCCAGTTCTGATAAAACTACTGCTACAGCTACATCTGATCTTTTCACCATTTGCCATTCATTCTCAGACCAGAAAACAGACTGAAGCTTGAAACTTTTTATGATGACAGACATGGAATCTCACCAATCCATCACCTTTGCCAGGCTACTTAAAATGATCTGCCTGAACTTTAGCAGTTTATTTTTAATCACTACTTTTACTGCTTATTATGGTCAATAATAATAATAAAACTACAACCAAAAGGAAAAAAGGCAACACCCAGTCTTTATAAATGTAATTTAAGCTTATTTTCAAAGCTCACTTGACAACTTAAGCATAGCCAGATGAAAGATTACCACTTAACAGACTCAATTCAAGGATGAAAGGCTTCACTGAATCATTGAACAGCATTAGAATATCAGAACAATAGAAGATTTATGTGTTAATAGCATAGACAGCATTGGAAATTTCAAGCTGAGCAGTGAGCTGCCCCCCTCCCCTGCACAACTGTCTGTCATGACAAGCAATCCATCATTCTCACCAAGCATCACCTGGGGTTCACCATGGCTAATACACCCCATCATCGCCCCCCTCTCCGTGCACCTACCTATAAAATATATCACAGCTATTTGCAACAATACTTCACAACTTGTCCCCTATTCTAAATTCTATTCAGACACAATTTATTAACATTCAAGAGCTGGAATTTCATACTTGGAAATTTTACTGTAAAACTAGAGTGAAGAAATACAGAGATTTCTACTTCACCTTGGAGAAGTTGTATTATCATATATTTCAAGAAATAATATGCAGAATTTTTTTCACAGGGTGATGGTCTAGTTTAAAGATTCATATTTATTTTACTCCAAACCCTGTCTGTGCTGTGTGGGATCCAACTTACTGCTTTAAAATAATATTCTTGCTTTGCAACCTTAACATCAATGTATTGCATTGAATATCTTTTATTTTTTTAATTGCTTGCTCACTCTGACATTAAAAAAAAATACTGAAGTACCTTTCTAAACTTAACAGATTGCTGTCATGCTGGCATTGTTAAAAAAAATCCCTCATCCCCAGCTAGTTCAGAATGCATCAGTGAGGCGTCCTGTTAAACAGATGATTTCAAAATCCTTAAAACATTTAAAGCATGTCTGGACTGCATTTAATCAGTCAAGTCAATCAATCAGTCAGTCAATCCATCCAATATTAAAATGTTATTATAAATGTTATGTTACTTTGACAAAGTATGAAAAAAGATTAATTTCTCAGACAGGCATGGTCATTTTTTGTTACCATACAACATTACCCATCAGTACTGTTTTCATTAATTTGTTTTCTTAATCTGAATTTTATTCATATTAGTATTCTATTGATATGTAGAGCTTTGGGCTTTTTGTACTGTCAGCAAGAGATTAGCATCACAGAGATGATAGCTTCTGGTCTGTGTCAATATTAGCATTCTCTTGTCTCTGCCAGTGTCATCTGCTGGATAAATGAAAACGCACATGAGCTGGTGTAATAAGCATCTCATTGAGATGAGTGAGGGGTATTGATTATGTATTGCTGCTGTTTGTAGAAGCAATTACCTAACACAGTATGGATCACAGTGTGGCATGGAGGATGAGAGTGCAAATTTTGAATGCTTTCCTTGAATGCATTACAAATGTTTGAAATGGCAGATTAGCCATGGTATAGGGACACCAGGACACTAAACACTCTCTAACAAAGGAGCAGTCAACTGTTGCAGAGGCAAAATTTGTCTGCTCCCTTCTTTTGAATCTGTGCAGCGAAGTGGTGACACAAATGTCATGAGAAGTGAAATGGGTAGCTCAACTAAAGCTCTTCTCGCTTTATGAACAGAAAATGACGGTTCATACACAAAAATAGACAGCACATAAAAGAAAAGACGAATTGACAACAACTGATCTTACTCTGTCCTTAAACCATTTTAGAGCTTTCAAACAAATAAAATGTTTATCATGTGATTAAATGCTGAATTTCAACAGCTAAACACAATTAAGTGCAGCTTAAATCACATGTTCAAACACATTTTCAACTATTTTGCTTTCAAAGAAGTTTTAAGGTCCATATTGACAATAGTGAAGCAATTCTAACAGTGCATGATTTGGGAATTAATGCAATGACATGTGTCTTACATTCTTGAGTTATGTTTTACTATTTGCATTAATGCTGCACAGCTATATCTGTGGTAGGAAACCACTAAGTTGGATCAGGCAGCTTGCAGAGGCTTTTTTTTTTTTAGAGACAGTGTTTATCACTGTTATACACATTGGTGTATACTCTAAATGTATCAATTCTTTTATTGGCCAAATTTCAAGTCAAGTTTTGGTCATGAGAAACATCTCTAAGTTTTCAAAATTAAGTTTCAAAATTGTGAAAAATGAGGTAGTAATATTTGCTCTAGGATGGCGTTGGAGTGTTGGTTGAGTGAACCAAAGCCACACCCACTTGTGAGAAATACAGTCCTCTAAAATTGAAAAAAAAAAAAAGAACAAAATAGGAAACAATCAGGTTTATGTGATGACAGGCAGACAGTTTATGGCTAAAAAGTCTCAGTTTCATTTTCTCATCCCATTTTTTTAACTTTTCCGGTAGGCTATATCTTATATTGGAGTCTTATTTTGACAGACTTGGCAGGAACAGAACTTGTCTATCATCATCATACTTTACTAAACTTTAGCTTTGCAACGCTAACAGACAGGAGGGATTCAACTGTGGCCGCTTGCAGAGAGACAGTCACAGCCTGCTTCTTTTAGTCATCCAGGACTAAAGACAAGTGAAATGTGGATTAAAACACACCTTCAGCCAGTAAGATGTTTTTCCTGCTGCATCTGGTTCAAGTAAAAAATAGGCAAGCACTCCAGCAATTAGCCTACCTTCTGAACTTAAGGGAACTTCGTTTAGATTGTTGCTGCCTAGCTCTGAAGTAGAGAAATTTGTTTACTCTTTTATGACACAAATTTTTTAATAACCTGTACACCAGTGTGGCTGACAGATTTTGGAAATTTACCTCACAATAAAAACAACACAGCATGTAGCTGGCTGTTAATTTTCAATGAATACAGTGATATCAGCTAACAACAGACTGAGATGAACTACCCTGTTTTATACTGTTGTAGTTTTAGGGGGGAGGGGTAAGTCCCCATAGCAGCTGGTGACAGGGAGGACTGCCATATTTGCCGTGCCCAGATTTAACCAAGTCAGGAAAGAGTTGAACAACTTCGTACCTCTAAATTCAATTTTCAGTCACACCTAGATCTCAATGTTTTTCCATGTTTACAGCAACCTTATTCCAACATTTCTAATGTGTTAAGACACAATTTTTAGATTTCACTTAAAGTGAAATGAGCCATTCCAAGGATCAGTGGTGTCCTTATTTTTCATCACTGTTATAGCAGGAAGATGCTGAGTTGAGTACAGTACAGCTTCTTCCCCTTTTACAGCATCTTAACCACAGTGCACAAAACAGTGTGCAATTAAGGCAGAAAAATAACTCAACAATTTTGTATACTACCACAACATTTTCCAGGTGAAAATTTGTTGTTATATTGTGTATAATTACAAAAAGTATTTAAATGTTAATTAACTAATTGTTGAATAAAAGATAATCAATTTCATAGCTTCATAAAGTTTGATGTAGTTACAGGGGCTAACAAAGACAATGAAGTAAAAATGTCTTTAAACTTAGAACTGCATCACAAGGACGAGCACAGCAGGCAAATAGATTGAGCTCCTGATAGAATGAAATAGTAAATGTCTAAAATTGTTTAAAAGAACAACAACTTTACAATGCCCTTTACGACCTTCTCTTCCAGAATAGCAGCTGAAGTGCTTTGGAAGACATTTCTGTTCTTAAAGGGAGGGGGATGGGCTAAGCAGCTCGCTCCTAAAGCAAAGTTTTGTGTCTCAGGTAGAGTGAAATCTGAGAGGGCAGAGAAGACTGTGAGGGCAAGAAATGGGTCGCAGCACAATTGCCCTGCCCAAACCTCATTCTACTCTAACAGACAATCTTTGACTCCACTCAGACTCTCACACATCCTCGCAGTGTAAATGAATGTGAGGAAATGAATCATTGGGCTCATTTCTGTCTTGCTCAAATCTTCCACTTGCCTCTGCAGCAGTCAAATCAAAGAGCTTTAAACCAGCTCCTGCAGTCTTTTAAACTTTCCTCAAACTGCCTGCTAGGAGGTGATACTAATGTCTTTGAATATGTCTCAAAAATACCACAGATTAACACTTGCTTACTTGAGTATTTTTCTAAAATACTGAATTTCTTATCATAACTGGGACTATCTTGTGCCGTTTCAAAGGTATCTTACTCCATTTCTGATCAACAATTAAATCTGTGTGCAAATTTGGCTAACAATTTTGAGTGAGTGTATCTTAGTTTTGCTTGCAAGAATGTCATTGGTTTCTGCTTAAGGGACATTGCTCTGTTTGAATAATTTGGCTTTAGGCCAGTGTGTATGAATTTCATCTGTAGAAACTGTCTTTTTGTTTTGCTTCTTTGCCTGAAATAACACTTTGATAACAGGGGAGTGGGGGAATCGGGGTTGGTGGATCTAACAGAAAAAAAAATAATTAGAGATGTAAATAAGTAAGTAAAAGGATGAATGAATGAATAAATAAACCTATAAATAAATAAATACAGCTCTTTGCCTGTCTGGTGCCCTGTTTTCCTTTGGGTGACCATCAAGGGTATTGTTCTTTTCTCCTAAATCTGTTTTGTATAATCTGGAGCAATGGTCCAAAGAGAGACTGTCACTAACTTCCTGTCTATGAGATAAAAAAGGGTTTTAAAGACTGGACTGCTGTAATTTAATGTTGATAAGAAAACAGCATAAGAGTTCAAGAGCAATCTTGCTTGCACTCCTGCTTCTCACCTGAAATCAGTCTCCAAATTCTGATGTCCTAACTTTTTTCAATTTCAAATGCTACATTACTCATTATATTTATTGTATATTACATATTGATTTGTCACTGATCTTCTTTAAGGGCAGTATAAAAGAGAACTTTTTTAAAGAGTTTATTACTTCTGCATCATACTACATGTCTCTTTTTGTGATATGTGTATGAAATTTGACAGTTTTCTGCCTTTTTAAAATCCTGTGGCCACATATCAATAATTAAAAACTGCTGTTGTTTAAAGACTGAATATAAATCCTCCTTTTTGTTCCAGTGTTTTATTTGTAGCATATGTGAAAATACTTTAACATTTTTTGAAGTTTACCATAAAAAGTACCACCCAAAAACCCAGTTAAATGACACTTGATTCTGTAAACATTCAAACAAGTTTCCTTGAAATTTCCATTATTTTTTTGTACAAGTTTGAACGATCCCCCCACCCCCATTCCCAAAAAATTACACATCCTCCAAATGTCCTTGGAAATACCTGAAAACCTCCAAGCAATTTTCCCCCAACATCCAATTCCCATGAAAGTGACAAAATAATTTCAAAGCCAATTTTCCTAAAACTTCCACGAAACTCCAAAATATACAAACATATCCCCCAAATTTGAAAATACAAGCAAATTCCCCTAACATATCCAAACAGCATGTTTTCCAAATTTTCAGCCAGTTACTTTCTGGACATTCCAGAAGGCTATCTCTAAGATTCTTAGAACAGAAATTATCACTATATATGCCTGGAAAGCCACAGTGTAATAATAATCTTATGTGTACATGCAGGATCTTTGGAGGTTAAGGCCAGATCCTCATACAGCTTTTATTTCTACAGGATGAACTTCACAGCTCACTGCATGCCAATACCAAATTATGGATTTTTGACAAATGGCAGAAATCTCTTTTTGTTTGTACCATGACCTGCCTTGCTTGACTTAATATCTAATATCTTTAAGACTAACAAAGGTAGGAGAACAGTAAAATATGTGTTTGTGTTTAACACAGTACAAGATTTTAATAAATTTATGTTGATAAAAACAATGATAGAGTTATTCCTCTGAACAATAGCTGCATTTGATGAAAACAGAAAGTAAAAAACAATTTTAAAGTTAAGGCAGCAGCTGGAAGCTGGAACAGCAGGCTACTGAGGGGATTGAATAATTAAAATGGAACTTTGCTTTGCTGGTTCGAGTGAAACAAGGCTTTCATGCAAACAGGAGTTTAACAGGTGTTATTGTTCAGTCAGACTAGAACAGAACATTATTGTTCGTTTCTACTAAAGTTACAAAGTTAAACCTGTCACAAAAATGATACACAACTCCTTCTTACACAGTACCCTAAAAAAAGACAATTTCGTAAGACTGTTTATTCAAATACTAGGAAACATTTTGTAAGTCTGTTTGACTTTGAGTTTAATGAGTATTTTGAGGATTGTTTTCTTTTCCCTCAATTCATGTGTTTATGTTAATCACTTTGACTTTGTTAAGCTTGGATCAGCTGTGTATCAAACAGGTGCTTTAGATGCTGTGTCTGACAGGTGCTCTAACCTTGATGTATGTTTTTGTGTCATCAGGCTTCATCTGCTGCTGGTGCGAGAATTGAACCATGGAGGAATTTGCTTGGCAGGTGTAAGGGTCATTGACTCTGCAGGGTCACTATATTGCAAGATGACAAACTGAGAGACATGCAGCCGGGTAAGGAGGCAGAGCGACAGACTAGCAGACAGTTACGCAATGATGCTGACAGAGGAAGAGGACAGAAAGGTTTAAAGATCAGCAAGGAGGCAGGCAGGTGAAGCAAATGATCAGCAAATCAGACAACCAAAGCAGACACACTGGGACATGGATGGTTATACAACAAGACAAGGGGTCAGAGGGATATTTAGACAGGAACAAAAGAGAGGGTTGACCTATAGGTGTTCCAACTTGGCAGGCAGAAAGAATGTAAAATCAGATGTGCCTGCACCCAGGGAGAAAGGAAGACAATGGGCAGATGGAAACACAGACAGGTACATCTAAAGTTAGATAAAGAAAAGGAGGTTGGATAGACTTGACAGCTCAGGGAAACTAAAGCTAAGAGGGAAAGTGCTTTGGAAAAAGTTTCTTAGTATCTCTTACATTTGTCTTTGATTTTATAGGAGGCTTCATTCATCTTCAATTGGAAAAAATATCACAAAATGAGCTTCAACTTAACTGTGACAGTAGAGAATGAGCTGAGAATTCTCTGTGTGCATTGATATGTTAAGATGTTGTCCTGAGAACAGTTTAAGCTGTGTGCCTTCTTTAGCTGCAGTCACTTACAGAGAGTAGACATTGGAATTCCATCATTAACCATGATTATGCTTTACGCTTCATCTTTTCTGTTATGCTGAAGAACAAACTGAAGAGGCAGTCCACTATTGGTTTTTGTATCCATGCATATTGCATTCTGAAAAACTGATGTTTTGGTCCTTCAAGCTGCTCAAGCACATTTTGATGTAATAAAAAGGTGCTGATATAAAGAACTATTGCATTTGCACCTCATGGTCTATGCACGAGAAGCTGCTTTTTAAGCATACTTATTAGGTATGCATAATGTCAACTTAAAAAGGCTAAAATAATATTAAGCAAAAATTATAAAATGTCTGACTAACCTCCTTTAGTAAAACAAAAAGAGTATTTCCTCCCTAGTTTCCCTAATGAATGTTCACACAGTCCTCAAAAAGTATGAATATCATATATGAAAGCCAGCAGGGAAATACTGTAACAAGAGTATGATGGTGAAAATAACTAACACTGTGAACTAAGCTCATTTCCTATGACAGAGGTAATCTTCACCATTTGTATTATTAAACTTTTTTCTTTTTTTTTTTATCAAGAGTTGAAATTAGAACGCTGTGACTGTGAGGCTTTTTTGAAAGTCCTATGCCTGATATCTCATTCCTCTGCACAGTGCAAAATTTAATAGCAAAAAAATGGAATTGGTTTTTCAGTGCAACAACAGCTATCATGGCTCTGCCAAGATGGACTCTTAAATCTCACCTTGAATGTTATGCTCAGTGCAATTTTCTGCTCTTTTGTTTCATCTTCTCCAGTAAAATATCTCTTGCCAGTACAGTATTTGTAATGCCCTGTAAGAGGCTGCAGCTGAAGCAGCTCTTGCATCGTCTGTCATTCCACACATTCTGTCCTCATTTACCTATTCTGCTTTTCTCATGTCCTTAAACATTCATTTCTCCAAGCTTCTTTCTTTGACATAGACATTTGTTCTTCCTCTCTCCCTTTTCATCAGCCCCCCACCCCCACCCCCCAGCAGTCCCTCCATTCCCATAAGCCTCTATGCTCCTCTTACCTCTCCATCACCTCTGCTTCTCTCCCAAGCTTCCCCACCAGTCCCCTCTGGTCACCACCCCCTCCTTCACCCCCTTCCTCATGTCAAATCTTCCTCTCTCTCTCTCTCTCTCTCTTCCTTCATGTCTATGCTCCTTTGAGGTCATGCTGTATCTGATCAATCAGCGTCATTGATCTACCAATATCCTGGTAGGCGAGCCTCTAATTTCAAGACAGACCATTAGCCAATCATTAATCTAGATCAGACAATTAACCAATCATCAATCTGGGCTGCTATTTAAACTGAAGCGTATGATTGGGTCAATAGTGACCTCTGGCCTATGGGTTACCACAGCAACATGAGGCCCATCAGTTAAACATGCCCCCTTCAGCAGCTGTTAACGATCTAATCAGGTGTCTTTAGATATGAGTAACTGAAACAATCTCATTAAGTGCAGGTGGCTGTCTGCTTTTCTACAAACCAGCGATGCACGTACACGCACATGGACCCACACACAATTCACAATTCAGGCCATATTTAAAAAAAAACAAATGAGTGAATGCAGAGAAATTACACCATGCTGACCCTGACAGGCTGACAGTAAAAGGAAAGTCCCTGTGAAAACATGAAGATGTGACATTTAACCCTTTTTCAGTAAGCCAGAAACCAAACAGTTGAGTTGCCTTGTATGCTTTTAAAACTAGCAGGTTGCCTGCAACACAGAAACACTGCAGTAGGAACACCTGTGTGATTCTACAGACTCCAAATAAAAGCTTTTTGTGAAATGCAGAGCTTTGCTTTGACTACGACAGAGATGTTGATTCATCTCTTTGATTGTTTTCTAAGCCAGGATGCTGTATTTGATTGCATTAAACTAACAGGCTTTAAGGTGTTATATGCAAACATAATTCCATCAGAGACTACTTGTATGATTATGCAACCAGCAGTACAGGTAAAAAAGGGAACAAAATTTAGAATGGAAACCTGTCTGAAATAATAGAAAAACGTATTCTAAGATCTATCTATCTATCTATCTATCTATCTATTTATCTATCTATCTATCTAAGATGTACAAATTACCCATTGATAACCTCTGTCCCTGACACTGCTGAAGGGGATGGGGGTAGGGGGTGGTTGGGTAAAGTGAGGACAGGGTTAAATCTCTTTGGAACGTGCGCAGAAGACCGCACTGTGGTGCTGGAGGTCTCGCCGGTACAAGTGTCTTTACATGGGTTGACTCGAGCCAAGCAGCGCGCGCGCCCTGAAAAGGTTCTTACCAGCTTGTTTAACCAGAGGAAAAACATTTTGTCCTCTTTTTTCATCTCGTGTACAGAGAAGGAGTGTGTTGACTTTGGTCTTGGTCTCTGGATGATAATGGAATAATTTTCCTTCGAAGGCATCAGATGTTTCAGAGGTGGATTTCCCTATTTTGGAATGTGTTTGATGCGCATTAACCCTTTTTTCCCGACACTCTCTCTTTGCACACTCTGCTTCATTTTTGCTGCCACTGGAATATGTGGATTTTTCACTGTTTGATTCGGAGACCTATTTAGCAACCACGATGCTTGAATGATGAAAATCTTTTGAGATGAAAAACAGCACTTTTCAGGATCATTTTTTGCTTGTGCGCGGCTCGTGCCAAATTTCGCGCCTCAGCAGCCTGTTGTCTCTGTCCGCGGAGGAACGCACAACTTTGCCGCGAGCTGGAGCAGGAGCTGAAGCGGGGGCTGCAGCCTGTCTGAGTGGTGCACCGTCAGGGCCACACGCAGGGGACGAGGAGGGGGACCAACGGGGCGGCCCCGGTGTTCGGCCGTTCTGTGGTTGGACGGGGCATCCGGTGCAGCTGTGGAGCACGGAAGGTGAAGACGGTGGTGATGATGATGAATGGCCTGGCAGCTCGAGCTGGCACTTGGATCTCGCCATCAGTTTGTTTATTTTTGTGCGCTCTTGTCTTTCTCCCGCCGTGCGCTCGCTCGCACCCACAGCCGTGCCAGGTGTTGAAACGGATCGGCCACACGGTTCGTGTTGGAGCTTTGCACGTTCAGCCTCGCTTGCTCTCTGCCACAACTGGAAACGGTTCTGATGATTGGGATGCAGATCGAGGTTTGATAGGGAGCGGAGTGGAGTTGGAAAAGCAGATTAAAACAAGTGCCAGTGCGCCTGGATATGGAAGTCTCAGAACTAGGGGGGCAGTTAATAGCCAGCGGGGGGCCAGTAGGAATAAGAACCAGGCACGGCTGCGGGAGGAGAATACTTCAAAGGAGAACCGCGTGTTCGTACCCCGGGACTCGGCCCTTCTCGCTGTCGAGGCACTCAATCGGGTCGGGTTGCTGCCATACAATTTGTCCCTGGAACTTGTCATGGCCGTGGGGTCTGGGCTCGGCGAACTACCCGCGTTCTCTTCTTCTTCTTCTGCGGGCAGCCCCGAGGAGGAGGACCCCTTGTCCTTTGTGGAGAGCGTGTGTCACACCGTCGTCGTGCAGGGGGTTTCCGCCATGATCGCCTTTCCACGGAATCGGGACGAGTTAGTCAAGTTGGAGTTCGTTTCTCTCGCGCTGCAGGTGCCTGTCGTCAGCGTTGTGCAGAGGGAGTTTACGCGCCAAAGTCAGGTAAAGAGCGAGAAAGACCGACAGAAAGTAGTCATAACTCAGTCGAGCTTGAAGTTCCCTTAACTGCTGTTAACTGCAGTACTTCATATAGTTGAGTCTGGGTCTTGCTGTAACAGATGTCATAGAAAAATACATCGAGATCTGATGAAAACGAGCTCATGTGACCTGATTGACATAGCGCCAGTGGCTCCAATTTCTAACAAAAGCCGCAGTACTTCCAAGTTATTGATCTTTTCCCCACGTGATTAGGCTTTCCTTGAGTTACGGGCCAGAAAATCTGCTTGGCCCAGAGTTTACAGACAGCTTCAAGTAAGGAACTGTGAGAAAGTCTCTGTCCATGGTGCTGAACTCTTATGTACACAGTGGGGGGCTGTTTGCAAAGAAGTGCACATGTATTCTTCTTTCCATAGACAAAGAAAAAGTGCAGACTAATTAAAAATATGTAGACACAGCACCACATGACCTTTACAGATACAGATACATGCTTTGTTTAGATTTACCCCCAGAATGTATACACAAGTAGAATTTAAGCTGTATGGTCAAATAAAGCACGGTTTTATGTGCGAAAAAAAAAACAGAAAAACATGGACACACACGTATAAAAATACATGCACACACACGCAATTGAAGCTAAAAAGCTAAAACCAAGTTGTGCTGACATCGGCTTTATTGATTTGTACAAATCTTGGCCAACTGTTATATCTGTACAAGGAAAAACTGATTATTTAAGAGCTTATTTGGAAAAAAAATTGCACAACATATTTAGCATTTGGCCTATTCCAGAGATGAAAGCACACTGAATGACTCACAGGATGTTAATCATACTGAAAATACCTAAGGCACTGCACCACTCTGATAAATAGTTCAAAATGATGATCACACCTGCTCTGTGTTACTTAGCTTTTGGCCCTAGGAATGGATAAAAAGTCAATAAATATTCACTTACTCAGAATTTGTATTGACTTGTTTGTTTTTTTTAAGCCAGCTATTAACGGTGAAGAACCCTTCACCAAGTCAAGAAATTGTGTTTGCTTACTCCCGCTCACCAAAGAATAAGCACAAGTCATCAAATGGTTTGGTGAGATCTTAGTCTTGGCGTGCTCCAAATGGACCTATCTAACTTTTTCACACTGATGTATGGTTCTCAAAATCAGTATTCTGCATGAATTCATATGAAATGTTAGAAAACTACATCTGGTTTTCTTGGTTATGGAAAGATTGGTTTTCTGTTTGATGGAAATCAACCTTGAAGGCTGGCAGAAGACCTGACGCTTATTCAATCAGCTTAGAGCTGAAAAGCTGCTTTTGTGACAAAGACACCAACTGAAGATTATCTTTAGAGTTTGCAGCTGGAAGGAGAGTGTAAGAAAACAAGTTAACAGTGTAAACACTCTAAATTAATCACTGGCATGGTCTCCAGCAATACCCAGTCTCTGAAAGGACACCTGCTGAGAGTGTTTGTGAGTGTTAAGTATTTTTGGCTGAGGAAAAAGAGAGGGGATTCAGAGAGAGAGAGAGAGAGAGGAAGAGAGAAGGAAAGATACCTGTGTGTACATGTGGAAATGTCTCATACAATTAAGTAGCAACACTGACAGAGACACATAGACAAATGATTTAGGGCAGCTGTATACTGTAAACCTTTTTAATTAGGTGGCACTTACAGGGCAGGTTCCGCATATAAATAGCTACTGACTAACAGTTGTAGTGTGTGTTTTTGACTTTGCACACATAACTATCCTTGTTGGAGCAAAGAGCATCACTGTTTTTTTCAACACACACAACAGAGACACACACATCTGAACCATTAGTTAGAGTGAAGGGCTCTGGGACGTTTGCCACCTACTGAGCTATAGTAATGTCTGTGTGTATGTATGTGTGTGTGAGGTAATATCTAATTTCCTGCTCTGTGAACAAGGAAGTATTTTACTGTATAGAGTAAGCAGGTGTTTAAAGTCAAAGTGTTGCAAAAACAGAAGTCGGTAAAGCAGATATTCCAGCAGACAAAGACTGACTGATTAATAGACAGATGAATGAATGAGGAGAAAGAGAGAGGCAGCGAAAATGAGTCAGAGAAGGACAGCCTTACAGACAAATTATACAGTTCTTGTTTGTGACTTTTAAAAATGGCTTAACTCCCTTCTGACGCAAACTAGTTTTGCCAGCAAATCCCAATTGATGTCTGGGAGTAATTTCTCCGGAACAGAATTTAAACTGTGGAAGCTTTTTGAATGTATTTACAGCATCTCATTACTAATTTGATGGCTTTTTTTTTTTTTTTTTTTTTTTTTGACTTGGCCTTGCAATATTAGGTATGGTAACTAACCTGAAATGCCAGTCAGACTGTTTGACATCATGTGGGAAACCTCCCATACAAAGTCATTTGGTAAGGGCAGGACTTTTCAAAGAAATCTTGGAAACAATTCATATGTGACATTTATAATGGACCAAGGGGACAAGACAAAATGAGGCATTTTGCACAGCTCTGCTAATCTGAAGCTTGCCATAGTTTATGAACAGAGGAGCTTGTTGGTGGATAAAACTCATGCCAAGGCCGGTTGGGAGAAAAGCAACATATTTGCCAAGAGAAGCTTTCAGTGTGGGTCTTTGCTCTTGTTTTAATGAAGCAATGTGCCCCTATTCTTACACCAGTACCCCTAAAATAAGGCTACATCTGAGCCAGTCACTCCACCAGCAGCCATTGTTTATACTGGCTCACAGTACAACTTCTAAACCTAGCGCTTATCTGTTGCGATCTCATGCCAAAGCAGGTTAAGAGAAGAGAAAAAAAAACATCTTATGTCACGAAAAGCTTTAAGTGCTGTTCCTTGCTCTTTGATAAAGAAATGTGGGCCAGTTCTGATAAAACTGCCACTCCACCATAGAAACACCCAAGTAAAATGCTACAGCAATCTCTTAGATCTCTCTTAGAACAGCTAAACCCCGCCTGTAGCTACCTCCTCTCCTCAAATGACGCTAATTGATCGTGTCCATTTTCAGACCTAGCACAGTCATTTCAGATTGGAGCTCTGCAAGATGGATCTGCCTGATGACAGACATGGAGTCTGGCCAGTCCATCTGCTTTGCAAGGTTGTATGGTAACAAATTATGGACTAAGCTTTGATGACCCAAATGCCCAGTTTGTTATGTCAGGAAAATAATGCATGACAAAATGCAGCATAGGGACCAAACAATTTACAATTGTTTTGTTTTGTCTTATTTGTTATTTTGTTTTGTATTTTTTTGTTTGTTTTTTATGCTTCATACTTTGGTTGTTAACATGTTAGAAATAAAAAAAAAACACAAACCATAAAACAAACAATAAATTGACCCCATTATAAAGAGTCTATGTGATATTCTGCTGTCTTTGATCAGTTGTCTTTAATCAGACTAACTGCCTCAAATTGAAATCTATCCCATGCTTGCTCACAACACTAGACCTTGTAAGAAATTAAGATACAGGAGCTTACTGAGATGTTGAAGCACTTATGCAAATAGCTATTCCTACTTAATCCAATTATGTACAAATGTATGCTCTTAGCATCAAAACATGTAGATATTTTTGTTAAGTTGAAGGGCATATATACAATCCTATGAGTAAAAATCTTATGTAGAGAGTGCAGTCTAGGGTATATACTATGTTGAATAGATAAAGATGGAAATTTAAAAAGATGAAAAATGATCAGGGGATAATTCTTTAGTCAAAATTAAGATGACCAGCCCCTGCAGACAGAGTCAGACAGTTCTTGATTAATTTTTGGGCATTTTTTTAAATAGAATTGTTGTGCTTGACTGAATTACCATTCAGTCCTACACAATGACTGGTTTAAAGCCAGGGAGTGTGAGGAAGGGAGCTGGCTGGTGGAGTTGATGCCATGACCGATCCACTTGCCAAAGCACACATTAATCTGTGAGGGATCCCTCAAGTAGCCAGCAGAAAGATTCTTGTGTTGATTTAGGAGAGTTTTATGAGTGTATTGTTGGTTTTTGGTTCGGTTATTCCTCAATCCTCTATGTTCTGTTGTTAAAACGTGCAATAATGCCCTCATTAATGACATTTGGTTAAAAAATTACCCTGAGGAATGTATTTCAGATTGTCTTTCCAAACTATAATTAATCATAAAGTGAATTCTGATTTGTCCCATGTAGAAGAAATGTAAAGATGGACTCTCTTTGTTGTCCTAAAGGAGAAAACAACACATAGCTCCAAGGGCTGCTCTAAATGCCAGCAAATGTTTGTTGGATGGAGCTGGTGCCCCCACAAAGTCCAGCTGGTAATTTTAATATGTTAACCCCTGGATGACATGCAATTGCTTATAGAATTCATGAAGAAGGCTGCCTTGGTGCAAACAATGTTTTATAGAAAGCCTATCAGAATAAAAAGTTACAGGGAGTGTAGTGTATTTTCTCATAAACATAACCCTAACACCTTCTCTTGCATGTAGCAATTTAAAATAAGCAAATTACTGGATAATAACTTTACAAATCATTTTTTCCAGCTACATTTTGCATTTATTTGTTTCAAGTCTCATAGATGTTGTAACAATGTGTGTGTGTGTTACTAATAAATGCAAATACCGTGGGTAAAAAGACCATATTGTTAAGATATCAAAGAATGTTTTATTAAAAATGCCAAACATAATCTGCATACATATTTTCAGCTGACCATGTCAGTAAGTTCTCTCTGTTATAATTTGAACACAGAGACACAAAATTAACCCTTCATTTTCCATATGTATGCTTGTAAATGATTCTGATTAGGATATTGTAGTACTTACTGTGTGTTCTCAGCATGCATTTATTGATACAGGTTGATGCTATCACTTTGCTTACTCAGGGGGTTGGTGTAATTATGTCCCTTCATAAATCAAGCTGGCAGTGACGTAAGGGGGTCAGGGGATGTAAGGCCAAGAGCTACTGAAATGTGGTCTAGGTATTAAACAGGAAAAAACACTCAACCACTTAAAATAAAAGGAAAAATACTGAGACCTTCTGAGACTCCTGAAATTTTTCACAAAAAAAAAAAAAAAAAGAGAAGCAGTTCTCTCTTTATGACTGCAAAGATGGACAGACATGAATACGTATATGTTAAATGTTCTGAAGCAGTCTATCTTCATTTGTATAGTGCTAAGTCATCACTAATGTTATCTCAAGACACTTTAAAAAGAGGGCAAGTCTAGACCAGACCCATCATATTTACAGCAATCCAACATTAATCTGTAATGTAAAGTACAATCATTCATCTCAGTTTGTAGACTCTCAACACAATTTCTCATTTAATATTAAGGCAGTTCATACCAAGCTGTTACTGGTTCATGTTATTTGGCCACTGGCACCTGATTCTGCTACTTCCTGCAGTTTACCATAAAGCAAGTTTTGCAGAGTCACTAATTAAAAGATCTTAAAAGATTCAGGAATGATGAGAAAGATGTGATAAGAGCAGGAGTTTCTGGTGCAACAAAAGCGGCATACCTTTTGTGTTTAATCAAGAAAACAGTGAAAAATGTCAGTTTTTGAAAATATTTTTCCTGGCTTTTTACAGTAAGACAAAGAAAGGGTTACAGATTTATGGTAATTACAGTGTAGAAGTGCTGCAGCTGAGGATAAATCCTTCAATCCTCCTGAGGGAGTAGATGAGGTGAGATTCTGATGCCCAGTAGAGTATATTACCATTACTTTCCCTGACACAGGACTTCTAAATCCAGAAAAGAAGGTGTATTGCTTTTGTTGGTGTTTTTGTTGAAGCAGTAATCTATTTGCTATTTGAATGTGAAATGAGCACATTAACAGGACTGATGATATATATACATACATATATATATTCTATATATATTCTCCCATTTTTTAATCTGCCAGTTTTCATAGCATACAATCTTTTCTAAGGTTAATGATCCAAACTTGTTTAACATTTTCTAAGTATGGTGTTGAAATAGGACTGCAGGGTGGACATGCTTATTAGGATAATTGGTGACGCTCAGTTACCTGTAGGTGTACATGTAAGTGTGCCTTACTGTCTCTACATGTCAGTCCAGGATGCAACCTGCCTCTCGCCCAATGGCAGCTGGGATTGGCACCAATACCCCTCCACCCTGGTTAGGACAAGCATAAAACAACTGACTCATAGATTATGTTAAATAGTAGCTTGACTTCTGGATTGGTTATTTGCAATTAGCATCACAGTAAGTCATAAAAACATGAAATTACAAATTGATGGTGATGTGCAACTCTCCTTTACAAGCAAATCCAATCCCAATCCGAGTAGATAGGCTGCAGGTTAATTCAAAGATAACTTCTTAAAATATAGAATGTTGTGCAGTGAATTAATTTGTCTCCTCTTAATCTGAAGTAATATTTTCATGGAATAAAAAAAAGTAAAACTTCAAAATTTCATTTATTTGGCTCAGGTCATCTGGTGAAGTAGTGGTGGCATGAGTGAAAAAAGGGATTATCCAAATATTTTTGTAAAAAAAAAAACAAAAAAACAAAAAAACTGAAACAGTCAAAAAGCAATCTGAAGCACACTGTAGGTTTTGCGTGTAATTAAATGTCTGTATTTTGCATGGTAAAATACACATTTTTAAAAGGCTAATATGTTGCTACCTTCTCAGGTCTTTATCAGGGCCTCTGTCAGTGGCTTGCACACCCGTGGAGAGTTACACTAATCAGATGATTCTGAGGATCATTCCCTTTTGAAATTGAGAAATGACACTCCCCTGTTTTTTAACCAATGGGCTTACACTTCCTTGGGGAAGGATCCTCACACTTACCTGATTAGTCCAACTCTTTACAGATGTGCAAGCCTCTCCTGACAAAGGCCTTGATGAAGACCTGAGTAGGTCGCAACACATCAGCTTTAAAAAAGGCATTTTGATTACACACAGAACATACTGTGCCTTGGATTGCTTTTTGAAGGGCAGTTACAGTTTTTTTTTTCTTTTACCACAATGTTTTAGATTAATCCCCTTTTTATTCATGCAACCCCCCTTCCCCAGATTAACTGAGTCAAGCAAACCCAGAGTTTCTAAAGAGCACCTGTATGGGAACAAAAAGGCCTAGCAGTGCTTCTTCTCTTTTGCCTTGACATTATTTATTTGTAATTTTATTACTTTTCTAATAAAAATGAAAGACTTGGTCAACTGTACAAACAGTTAATTTTGACATTGCTGACGTCTCCCTGAATAACAATCCCATCTGTCACTTGAAAAATTGCTTGGTAGGAGAAATATAAAGATTTTCTTTTGAATCTGTTATTGGTCCTTATCTATGATGTTTTACATTCCTACTATTTAAACATACTTAAATATATTTTTTAATTTTTTCACATTGGTGTGTTTCTGGCCACTGTGTGAATGTTGATCCATTATGTCATCTATATACCATCCTAAATGTTGTATCTTACATTTTAGTCACTGAAGGCATTTGATTGAGTCTAGTCACAACACTCTTGGACTAAACCATTTTTAAACATTGGCATTTAGTTAAATTTACATCAGTTATGAGTTTGTTAAAGACATTATACAAGTCTGCAGTATCATTGGAAATAGAAGCCAAAAGCATTTGGTTTAGGTTGCTTACTGCTGGTCTTTTTAACTCCTCAGACACAATCTGAACTTAATAGAGGGTATAAGGGCAGGCTTAAAGATCGCAATTCCTTTTCCCATTACCGTCAAAGTAAGAAGCATTGGGGGGTTAGAAACAGAACCGTTCTGCCGCCAGCTGGTCATGGAAGGCAGGCTCCATGGCATCAAATGCTTCAGTTCCCCACTGCCTCCTTTAAAGTTGGTGCCTTGATCTGACAAGGATCCCCCATGAGATATAAAGCTTTGGATAGACATCAAAAAGAACTCACCATCCATACTGGCCATCAGGTCGAGTACTGCTTGAGTATTACGACACTTGTTCAGATTGCCCACGCTTTTCTCTACCTGGTCCTACTTTGACAACACAGGTCTAAAGCAGTTTCCATTTCAGTCAGTTAAATGCAGTTCTGAACTGCATAAAATTTGTGAGGCAAATCTGGAAGCTTTAGAAATTCCAGTTGCCCTTTTTCCTTGTTAGTTTTGTTAATTTGATGCTTTTTCTCTGATTCCATAAACCTCTTCTGATTTAGGACCCTACCTTAAGCTCAGGGCAAAGTGTCTTAAGCATGCAGAAAAGGTGTCTTTCCTATTTTCCAGCTAATGCAGTTGTCAATTATGCACCTGCAGCGCTCATGTTCTTTTAGCAAATGAACCCCTCTTTGCGCCCATGGGTGTTTTTTTCTTAAAAATTGAGTTGTCAGATACAGAGCTGGTGCATTCCTATTTTGAGGGAACAGAAATCGACTGAAACTTTGTCGACCTAACACTGGTTAAAAGTCTAAAGTTTTTTGTCACAGTATTCTCATGATATTTAAAGAATGCATGCAACAGTTGGATTTAAACTAAATCGCTTGCATAATAAGAAGAGCCACTGATAGTGTAACCTACAGATATTAATACAGCCAGTCTAATTTCAATTACACAGGCATTAGAAAAAAGTCATGGATTCCTGCAGAGAAAATAAATAAATAAATATTATATGAGGTTTGCATTAGCAAACCTGTTTGATCCTATCAGTATTCATGGAGTTTTTAATAATATTTAAGCTCTGCTTATGTGCCTCATGCTGAAGAGTTCACAGAGTTCAGTTTTTATCACGTCTGATCAGAAATGATCAAAATGCTAAGTATATAAAATCTACCACCCAGGGTATCATACACTGCCCTGAGTGTTTTCAGTGGAAACAATGGAAGAAGAGAAGTGAGCCAGGAATGATGACTGATATTGAGTGTGTCACTGGAAACATGGAGATGGACACTCCAAAATTACTTTGCACTGTCATAAAATGGCCCAAAAGGGATGCAACTGGATCACTAGGACATTATAGACTGTAAGAGCTACAAACCAAACCAGGTATTGCACATCTTGTCTCATATTCTATTTTCCATGCTACAAGTATACAAGGTAATGCTGTTAAAAATGAGACTAATGCAATAGTACAGTGTTATTAAGCATAAATTACTTCAGTGTCTTTCTACTTTAATATACTCCCCACTCCTGCATCAACACACCGCTGTATTAGGGTCTTCCACTGACCAAAGCAGTGCAGTAGGTCTTCTTTGGACAGTTGTCTCAGAACAATGTCTTCCTTTTCTTTACTTTTGACACAGACTCAAAATATGTTCCTTTTAGCACAGATTTGGTTTTAGGAAAAAGTGACACAATGCTAGATCAGGATAATAGGGGGGATGATCAAGCACTGTGATTTGTTTCTGGGCCAGAAGCTGCTTCACCAAGAGTGTGAGCTGGTATGTTTTCTTGATGAAGAATGAAACCATTTTTCCAGAATTATGGTCTCTATATTCTGACTTTTTCTTGCAGTTTTTCTAAAACTTGTTCTTAAACTGTCAATTCACCATTGACTATGGAACCCACTCCTCAAGAATTATACCATTACTGTCAAAGAAAGCAATCAACATGGCCTTGAATTTGGCCTTGCTTCCCTTGCTTTCTTCCTCCTCTGTGACGATGGTGTTAACAATGCATTAAAAATTTGGGGGTTTCTTCAATTTTTTCCAAAATGTCTCCACAAATTTACTTACATTTTTCCCTTTGATGAGATGTCAGAAATTTTGGGACAACTTTGGCACACACTTCACTGTCATGTTCAAATTTTCATGCAAAATTCACCAAACTGTCTGTCTATGAATGGAAAACATTTCTGCTTTCATCCTTAAACTGAGTCTTCAATCATTTTGAAAAATTATTTCACTTTTTTTAATTTTTTCAGAAGGTTTTGATGTGCATGGGCACCCAGAACATTCATTGTCTTGGACATCCTCTCTGCCTTCACAAAATTTTTTGCGCCATTCAAGCACACGTGCGCATGGCGTGTAGTGTTCGCCATACCATAGATAATGTACAAAAGATTTAGCTGTTGTTTTGGTAATTTACAGAAAAAAAATCACAGTTAATGCATACAGCTTTTGAGCTAATAATTGTCCAGTGCTTTAGCAAAAGGATGTGCTCTTCAATCAGTAGCAAGCAGAGCAGTTGTGCATGAATACCTCACCTACCTAGCCTTTAAAATATAACACTTAGTTTGACTTTGAGCCACATGATTTTATCCTCATAATCAGTCTCATAGACGTACCTTGTATTGTAAACATCAGCAGAAGCCTGTTTGTGACTGACCACATAGTAGACATAAAAGATATGATGCAGATGACTCTGCCAGTTTACTTGTTTCTTGACTTACTAGCAAGCTAATTTTCCTAGTGAGTGTCTATTCCATAGCATTGTGGATAGACTTAGAACGTCTTATTAACAGAGCAAGTGAGGACAGATATTGTAGGAAATCTGTACTAACTACAGGTGTTGAACTGAAGTGCCTCAAAGGGACCATCCCCATGTAAAAATATTACAAATGCTGTATATAGATAGTGGTGTTGTGGTGCCTGCACAATATATATTCTCTCAATTTATACCAGGTTTTAGCGACCCATACAGAAAAGACTAATGACCTGTTTTATAGACTGCTCTTGCATATTTATTAACCCTAAAAATAGGCCTTTTGTAGTTGTGCATTGCATTGCATTGTGCACTCAGCTTCTGCTGCTTGACTTTAGGTTGTAGGGATGAGTAGGAAATTATGATGAGCTGAAAGACAGCAGCGTTGTCAGCTCCTTTCACATCACCAGATATCCCAGAGAACCACAAAGTATGACATGTTCTACTCTGCCTCTTATGGCTTAACCAAATTGACGTAACCAAACAAACAATGAAGGTAATCACAAGTAGTAGACAATTAGATGCAGAGATGGCCAACCATGCCTTTGTCATCACAGGAATCAAATGTGGCATGCTACTGAATGATGAGTATGCTGCATGACAAAGCCATGACCTTCTTCACTCTGGCTCTAATTGGCTAGTGCTTATTATTTCCTTCATTGGTTGTGTAACTACTGAAGATGTGTATCAGAGAAGAGTTTGATTGAAAAGGATGTAAAGGAACAGTAAAATGGTAAATGTTTGACATCACTCTAGCTTCAGAGACTTTACAGTAACTTAATATACTGTTGAAAGGTACAATAAATATATATTTACACTTGTTTAACATCCTAAGGTACAACAAAGATGCATTTTAAAATTTCATTTTAGAGCAAAACCAAGCATTTCATTCTTGGATCTTTCTCCAGTGGCTGGTTTTTCATGTAAGCACCAGATCACTGCAAGACTACACTCTTGTATCAGTCCAGGTGGTCAAAGTTGAAATCACATTCCATTACAAAGCCCTACTCAGTGATCTAGCCTATTAAATTGCTGGTTTTGACATAACTGAAGTTTCCTTTATAATTGAGCAGAGTTATGTCTCTCAAGGTCTTCAGTTTTCCTTAAATATACAAAGTACAAATAAAAATATAAGTAGTTTCTCTTTTGGTGTGAATAATGATATTCATAGGTGCAAGTAAGTGGAGGCTAAAACCCATTATATCTAGCAGAGTGTGTTTGTTCTTCAGGAACAAATTGAATTCTAAGATCGAAAGTGAAACTGCTGGATTTATAACCTTTCTGTCGTTGTGTTCTCTCTGCTCTACTACATCTTTTCTTCTTCCTGTTGCCCCATTTTCCTTTTCCATCCCAATTTGATCCACTCCCATTTTTCCTTAATGTTGCCCCACACCTCCATCTCAAATATCTTTCAACTGTCGTTATTCCCTCTTCTCTTTCTAACCTTTATCCATTTAATTTCTCCCTTTCCACTTGGTTGCAACCTACCCTTCATCCAAAACCACCCTCTGATGTTTTTATCCTCTTCTGCCCTTTGTAAAATGCAACTGACCCTCACCAACCCTCCCTTTCCCCATTGCCACTTGTTTGTCACTCTTGTTATTTTCACATTTTCATTCCCTGTATGTCCTGCTTGTTTGCTTAACCGTCCCTCATCTGTTTCCCACTCCCACTCCCATTTCCTATACTCCTCCTTTTACCCTTTTATCCACATTGTTTCACCATCTATCAAATCTGATTTTCTCCTTTAATATCCCGTTTCCAAATCACCCTACTTTGTGTCTTCTTCCTCTTTCATGCTTACAACGCATTTATCTTTCTTTATGTAAACTGTAACATCTGCTTGTCAATTTATCTCACATCACACCTGTCTCCTGTTGATAATCTTCTAACAGAATCCACTCCATTTCCAAATGGCGATGAGGACCGTAGAGGCTCCACCTTCTCGTCTCCTCTATTCCTTGCTGATGATGAATGGCTGGTGGGACATCAGTGTTCTTCTCTGCCAGGAATGGGACATAAGTGACTTTCTCCTACTCATTAAGAACAACACCCGCTTCCACTTAGGCAATCTTGTCAATCTGACAACCACCACTTCCACCTCGACTTCTTCTTCATCTTCATTATCTCCCTCAGGAGTGGCTTCAGGTGTTACATTAGGAATGGAGGCATCATCATCTGTGTCTTCTTTACCTTATTTCTCCCCTGCTGCCTGGTCATCTGCTTCTTCAGCCCTTTCCTCCTCTAAAATAGACCATCAGCAAGCTCTCATGCGACAGCTGGAGGCATTAAGAGAGGCCTCATCAACAACAGGAGTGGTAACATTTGGGTGTGAGATCCGAGAAGTGCGCCGCCTGTGGACACTAGCGAGTCGGATGATGCTCCCAGAGTTTCACTGGGTTTTGGGGGACAGCCAGAATGTGGCCGAACTGAGAACAGAGGGGTTACCACTGGGGCTACTGGCACATGGGGTTATGGGGTCCCCTTCTTTGGATCACTACGTTTATGACTCAATAGAGCTGGTTGCAAGGGCAGTGGGCACTGCAGCCCAGGAAAATCCTGCCCTGGCACTCATACCTGGAACAACAAACTGTATGGATGTACAACAGAGCAATGGAAGCTCGGGGGAATACTTGGCACGGTAGGCAATCATTTCAGTACTGAAGAGATCATTTCTCTTAAGGAGAGTGATTGATGATAATGAGGATGTTGTTGTTGATGATGATGATGATAAAGATAATGTTTTGACATTATTATACTGGTACAATGGCATATCAACTATTCTTTTAAAATTAGGAAACCAGACACAGTTCCAAAACTTTAAAGTACTGGCTATAGCTTTAATGAGTTCACATATTTTCAGTCTGACAAATTTCAGTACATTTCATCACAGGCTCAAATTTTTCAAAATATATTGTTTTATTGATTTCCATGTGTTTTAGGTAGTGTTAAATATCTTTTATATGTAGTTGATTTTGTCTCTATTGTACATAGTTGCACCTGGTTGTGCCATTTCTATCATTGAATGTTAAAAACATAAACGACTTTGATTGGAAACAAAAACTTGATGGGGTCATCCCTAGTTTCTATCCAGAATTAAAATGTGCAAGAAGTCATGTTTTTGGCCACTTTGGGGTAAAAGGTTGTAAACACAGCATGGACAAAAGGCTGGTGTTTTAGATTTGTTAGTAAACAGTTGTCTATTAGCCCAGATGGGTAAGCATTAGTATTCATCCAGGACAATGCTTCTGATTGCCAAGCCATTGTAAATCCAATAAGCACTCTGTTTTGTGGCTATATGCATAATGTAATCCGATGTCTGTTGGCTGGGTTTTTACAGCTATTTGTGAAAAGCTCTTGTTTTTTCATTTTCATTTTAAAACTGCTAAAAAAAAATGGGGCTGCTTGGTGGTGCAGCAGTTAGCACTAATGGCTAACAGCAAGACGACTCATAGTTCAAATCCTTGTTGGACAGGGCTTTTCTGTGCATGCTCTGGTTTTCTACACTACCTATAGCTTCCTCTCACTGTCCTAAGACATACATGTTAGGTTGATGTCTCTAATTGTGAATGTGATGTCTGTTTGTCTCTGTATCTCCACCCTGTGATTGTCCAGGGTGTGCCCTACCCTTTGTCCAATAGCAGCTGGGGTTGGCTCCAGCTCTCCATGTCTCTGCATGGAAAAGTGATATTGATTAAGGCTGGATGGGTTGTGTGGTAAGAATGAACTAAAACAGAAAGTTTCTTGCAGGAAAACGGTGAGCCATCAACTTACACACCAGTGAAGTCCTTTTAAGCCTAAGACTTCACTGTAGTTGGGAATTGACTTTGTTTCATCTCCAGCCAACAGACCTCACGGTACACCCCCCTCCTCACACCTTGTGCCTTTTCTGTGCTGTTTACATATGTCACTCTGCTTTCTGTTTGTACCTCATCTGCTCAATTATTTTCCACTGGGAGAAATGACTACTCTAACTTAATACAGATGTTCAGATTCCACCCCTCTAGTCACTCTGTATTTTGCAGAAAAACACACACATGCTTGCATCAGCACTCAGCATATTCGAAAACATACACTCAACACTGCAGTATGTGGAAATTGATAGCGTGATGAATAGCATTTAGTAGCAGCATATTCTACAGTTGAGCCACTCCATTTTGCTGAGATATGAGTAATGAAGAGTGTGTAATCACACACTGCTGCATTACAATATGAGTTTGACCTTTCCACTGAGATTCTCTTTAAATACCCGAGTCAGCAGAATGATTGCCCAAGAAAGACAATTATTTGATTATGTTGAGCTTGGAAGGGCTAAAGGAGATTATGTGCTGATTGTGTTTACAATTTTTTGGTTCAGTTTAAGCTGCTTATAGAGTGCTATAAGCAGAGTACTATTAGTCAGTCCATGTTTTCCTTCTGTCCAACAGAACAAGAAGCAGGTGTCATAGGAACTCTGCCAGATTTTTAAGAGCTCTGCTGTTTAAACTGTGAAGACAGGGGGCTTTATCTAGGGAGGGTTGGTGTTCTATGTTGGATACTGGTTTAATTTAGACTGTTACATTCCTGGGATTCTAAAAAGCACACCTGGTCCAGGGATTGACAGGTATATGATAGCAAGTGATTTACTATTGTAAGCTATGGATGCTAAGAAAAAGCAAAGGATGTTTGCATGTATCCTGCAAATGTTAATAAAAGGTGTTGTATCTTGATGTTTATAAAACCTTGAATAACTTTTAAAACATAAATAGTATCCTCTTGCTGTTGTGCTATTTCAATGACACTATTCAAATCTCTTATGGAAGCTCCTAGCAATCCTTTAGTATGGGTAACATTTCATTGTCTTTAAAGATTTAATCCATGCCAGTAAATCCAACATTGAACTTCTTTTTATTGATTTTTTTAATCATTTTTTTCTTATTCATGCATTCCTTAGCTGCCAAGGCTAAATGCTAAATGCAAATTGGGTTCCCAGAATGCTTGTGACAGGTTATCAACAAATGGCAGGCAGTTCTATCGTTGCATCATTCTGTGTTAAACTGCATGTCTGACTCAGCAGATCATGATGGAGAAAGCCTGATTTGCTCATAAAAGATAGAAAGAGAGACAGAGAGCCTGTGATGTGGCCCTCTGTGTCACTGCAGATGGGAACTGGTTTGAAAATAACTCAAAGCTAAAATAAGGAAGCACAAGGACTGTGCTTGACTGTGCACCACAGGGTTGATGTTTAACAAGCTTTTTAAGACAATAAGTCCAGGCAACACAAAATGGTTTAAAATATCTGAGGGCTTTAAGGGTTGAAATGCAAGATTTCCAGTCTAAGGCTACTACAGACTTTGTGTTTTTCACAGTCTTACAGGTTTCTGGCATGCTACACATGCGATCCATGTGCGACATGGATCTTATATGACATCAGGGTTGATGTGTGTACAATGACAACTCTCACTAAACAAGGCTGAATCTCAGGCAATGACGTACACCCATATAGTAATAAGCGTCCTCGGTGTGCATCATCCTTCTACGCTGCCAGAGCTGTGGTAAATAATGAAGTAAGGCATAAACAAAGCTGTTGTAATTGTAGCCTTCATATGCTTATAAAAACATCTGTGATCAAGATTTTCCTTCTTGTTGGAATCCCATAAACTTCTGCATTTTAGCATCGTCTCCATTCTTATGCTAACCTGTTTGTTAGTGCCAGTGTCACATTTATCGTTATGTCATTGCTTGCTGCATTCCTGTGGAGTGGTTTGTCAATGTAGGTCGTAGCAGCAGGCACATTTTATCCCAGGCTTTCTTTGGTCACAAGAGCATGACAACTGCCTTCTGTCAACCTGTCTCACAGTGCAATGTAAGACCTCTGTTTTAGAGCCACGACCAAAGATATTACCACGATTGGTCATCTGTTGTCTGGGACAGCCCAAAATGGCACGGTGTATACCAGGCTTTACTCTCTGCCATTGCCAGCTCTGCCTGCATCAGAACTGTGCTCTTGCTTTCAATCCCACCACCCCTGCACCTGTCAACCCTGATGAGGGGTCTCAGATACTATCTGCAAGGGGTGATGAGGTCAGAGCTTAGATGCCAAACACAAACTATTTTCTGCTGCTGCTATAGACGTTTCAGTCAGTAACAAACCTGAGTTGTCTGACTGAATAATGCCTTTGTAAAGCTGTGATAGTGTATTTATGCTATTGGGTTAATAGTTTTGAATTACTGTTCCTGTGTCTCTATAGCTTACAGAGATTAGCCATAAATTGAATTTGGACTGTGAACACCATTTATTTCCATTTACTTTACTATTGTATTGTATGAAAAGGGGTTGTGTGTGTAGTTTGATAGTTTAATTTGGTTCCTTTTTCTGTTGATTTTTAAAATGATGATGCCCTACTCAAGAGATTTCCATTGTTCAAGCTTAACACAAGACAAGCATTACAGATAGAAATCTAAACAATCAGGATGTTTCAATAGCCACTATATTCCTCAAATTTGCTGAGGCTCAAGGGCTGTGGATGGCCGGAGGGAGTGTGAGAAATATCAAAGAGATGAAGGTGTAGCGAAAGGCTGAAGTTGACCTTCCACAAGTTCTGCAGAGGAAGAAGGCAATATTTGCACATGAAAGTTGCTGAAAGTCAGAATATATATATATTGGAGGCAATTTTGTATGATTTTGCTTCAGGCCACTTGGACATTTAGACCCAGGAGAAGTGCTTAGATACATTAAAGTTTGATATTATTCTTTAATAATGCTATTTTTATTGAGTCTGAGTTCAACTGGGGATCTAGGGATGCCAGTAAGATGGATGGAAGTGTAGAAAATGACAGAAAAAAATGCATACAGTGAAATTTAAAAGCAGGTTATGACCACCTGCAGGTTCATGTTAAACAGTTTTTAATTTGGAATGACGTCTGTTATCCTGCAATACTGAAAAGAAACTACACTGATAGAATTATTCTTCACTGCTGAGGGTTTTAGGCAGAAAATTAAAAGCACCTTCAAGAAGATTTTGCATTACATCATCTTGTCTGTTAAATGTTTGTTTGCCCTTGGGTCTGTGAAAAGAGAGACAGGTTTTGTTGAGAAGGAAGCTTTTATATGAAAGGTGTCTGCCTCTAAAACAGCAGCTAACAAAGGAGGCAGTAATGTTACAGCTGTTCAGCACAGTTTATGTCCTGCCCCAGAGTCTTCTTCTGCCACTCTGGCACTTTATAAGTGCTCAGGTGAAGGTCTGCAGTAAACAGCGTGCACAACTTGAGTGAGTAACAGTATGGCACATTGGATAGAACCCTTTATTTGATACAAGCAATCTGTAACAGTAGGCAATGCTGCAACACAGAGAGTCAGAAATAATTTGACAAAAGAGAAAAGAGACAGAAAATACAGTCAAGCAGTGACATCTTGAATGTTCATTGCTTTTGGAAAAAAAATGAAAGTATGGCATCATCTGTGTTTCTAAAACACAACTGTTTGCTTTAGGTTATCCAGTAAGGTGTCCCTTAAGTAGAAATCAACCATGAAAACACTTTTAAGACCTGCTGTAGGAGAGAATAATAAAAGCAGTCTTGTTGCTTAAGACTTATGGAAATGAAACGGCACAAAACTTACAAGAAGCAATAACACAGCTAAGATATAAAAGCTGATTGATCTGCCTGATTTCTGTAAAACTACTGATATTACATAATAGAAAAACGATAATCTACCATTTTTCTTGTTCTCAAGGCCTCTTTTCACAATTTGCTTCTGAAAAGGCAGTTGTCAAAATTATTTGATTGTAAACAGCTGACATTCAGCAGACTCTTTCTCTTACCTGATTTATCATAATCTTAACCCTAAGACTGCCTGTAAACCCTTTAGGGAATCCCAGTCCTCCCAGTTGAGAATTATTGATTAAAGCCTTTCAAATCTATCTATCATGGTTTCAAAGATTGTCTTTTTCTCTGTGCCTGAGTGAGGGAATTGCCTTTGGTTGGGAGGAAAAGCTGTCAAACTAAATGTTAAGAGGATAAACTACACTGCATGAGGCCAGAAAATATTAGTCAGATTAGAAACAGATAGGCTGGGACTGCTCTCAGGCTTGACACTGGAGACCCTTAGGGAAATTCATGTTGTGATTATCATGAATTTATGGTTAAACCAGGCACACTGGCCAAGCAATCAGTCACTCAAAACTTGACATAAGTGACGACATCAGAGGTATTTATCATTAGACAGGTGGAATGTTGAGGGATCATTGCAGTTGAGGGACTGCTGAATGCTGAACCAGTCTGAGTGTAGATAAGAAAGTAAGGAACCATGTGGTGGAAAATACAGACAATTGGAGGATTTACTTTCCTATTTTTGACTGTCAGATATTCAACAATGGGATAAAGACTTTAATGGAGATGGAATGGAAAAACCAAAAAATAATCTGTAAAAAGAACAATCTGAAAGGAAAAATAAATGAGTTATGATAAGAAATGAAACAAATTCTGACCCTGAGAACCAGTATCGAATTGTGAGATTCTTAAAGATTCACATCTCTATTGTTTAATCCATTACATCTTTCTGTGATTTACTAATTTGAATTAATCACAAGAACTTCAAATATGTCAGATTATGAGGGTATTTCTTCTTCAGGTGACCCTGCGGACACCTTTATATGATATAACTTCTTCCTAATGAAAATTTAATCACATATCCATGACATTCCTCATTCAGGTAGTCACAACTATAGTGTAAATGAAGACAGAGGTGATAAGCCAGTACTGCAATGTATTGCAAGGTGCAAAAATGGCCTGGGTGTGTGGAACTGGATTTTTCCTTTCCCCTCATGAAGATAGTTTTACCATTGATGAAAAATTAAAATGTCCCCAGGTCAATTTCTTTCTGCATTTTCAGAGTATTTACAGACTAACTATACTAACATGAATAAAAAATGATACTTGAAACATGGTTAAAAAGAAAGAATCCATAATAATGTAGAAAGATTTGCATTTGATTTTGGTAAATTGGATGATAAATTTATTAATTTATTACAAATGAGGTTAATCAGTTACCGCTGGCTATTCTGCATGGCAGATTACTTAATATCTAATTTCCTTCATTTCCATCTCTTTTCATTTGCCATGTCCTTGCTTTGATTCAAGAAAGATACATTTAGTACAAAATATATTATAAATTTGGCATAGTTAGTCGAACATAATGATAAGAAAGCAACAATTTAGCCTCTGCAGAATCAAATGATATATTTAAGAGCTCTGACAAAATATTTTACTATCCGCACAAGTACAAATACTACAATGTCCCTACATCTTACTCAACAGATGGACTGTATTCCCTGAGGAATTTCACAAGGCATACCACATGGCCCTTAGCCAGAGAGCTTCACTGCTGAGGTGCACAGTTGCCTAGTCAAATACCATAATGTTTTTCCTAAGACTTACAGATTAAATCAGTGAAAAAAAGTAACAAAGGGTTATATGGATTGCAAACGAATGTGTTACATTCCTTGTTACAACAAAAAAGTAATCTGAGTACATTACAGATTACTTTGTAATGGGTTACCCTCATCACTTAAATAGACATACAACATTATTTGAGGCCTGCATGTATCAGAATTAAACAAGTATGTCAGAAAATAGTACATTCTGCAGTGTGTTAAGAGTTAATGCTCTCTGCACAACCCTAACACTTAAAGACCCTGTAAAGTGAAATCCAAAGTTTTTGTCTTTACACAGTAGATGTGTTGGAATATGGTTGCATGTGAAACAGAACATGTGAAAACACTGAGATCTACATGACTGAATTTTGGATTTAGACCGTTAGAAAGTTTTTCACCTCTTTCCTAGCTTGGTTTAATTTGGGCGGGGCACATATGTGGGCCTGTGATGTCATGAGCCCACAGTAGGGAATGACCCCGTCCCCCTAACTCCAGTATAAAATCACAGAGCAGTTCATCTCAGTACAGTCTGTTGTTAGCTGATGTCACTGCCTCTTTTGAAAGTTAACAGTCAATTAAATGCTCATTTTTTTGTTAATTGTGTCTAATGAATGAGACGGGACCCCATGGTGTGTGTAGACAACAAAGCTTTAGTGAACAAGTGTAATACAGGCATTGTGGGTTCTGTAGTCCCTAATGCTACACCTCCTCCCATTAGCTTAGCATACAACTTTTTAACAAAAATCCATTTTCATATTCTAACTCTGAACTGGCTCCTTTTTCTCTCATGCTTAACATATAACTGAACTCTCACAGTAACTTATAAGTCAAGTCTCTTGGGAGCTCTTGAAACTCTGCCTGATCGAGTGACAGCAAGTTGCTCAGGAGGATTTCCTGTGGCTCTCATGCGCAGTCTGTTTCTCCTAAGATTACCTCTACCAGTCTCAACTAAGTATGACCTTGGTATGTTGGCAGATCTTAAGACAGTTCCTGGAGCTTCCTCTGTGGTGATCCACACTTTTTGTCCTGATGTGAGGTCTGGAAGTGTTCTGCAGAGGTGGCATAGGTTGTACTGTGCCGCCTGCTTACGTCTTCCTTCTTTATCCATCCTGCGAAAAGCCTGCAAGTCTGGCCTCTTAGGATCCAACTTATTTGAAGGCTGGGGTACTGATGTGTGCAGGTTCCTCCCCATCAGAAGCTGCACTGGTGAGAACCCATGCTTTAGAGGTGTGGCTCGGTGTGCCTGCAGTGCTCTGAGTTGATCGTTGACCTTTTTCCACAGACTTTTAACAGTTTGTACAGCACGTTATGCTTCTCCGTTTGCTTGTGGGAAACGAGGACTGCTTGTAATGTATGTAAAGCAGCTCTCCTGAGCAAATGACACAAAAGTCTTGGAAGAAAACTGTGGACCATTGTCGGATACTACAGTCTCTAGATAACCGTGGCGAGCAAAAGCTTTCTTTGCAGCCTGTACAGTTGTCTCAGCTGAAGTGACTTTGAGCTCTGCTACCTCAATGTATCTAGAAAAATAGTCCACAATAAGAAAGTATGTCTTCTTGGACCACTCCAATAAGTCCATCCCCATCTTTTGCCACGGTCGGTCTGGAACTGTGGTCTGGATCAGTGGCTCTCTCAGACCCATAACGCAAATCCACGGGGTCCCCCCGCAGCTCACCTTAGGTGGGCCCTTGTATTTTTTTTTAATATTCAACGGTATGAATAAGTCAGCTCCTCCTCCCTGGCCAACCTGGCGCAAGGGAGAGAGCAACAGCACTGCTCACAGAAAATGACTGAGAGGGGATAAAAAAGAATTGGCTGATCATCTAGTCTGACAGTATTTCTAATTTTACCAGTGAATAGTGCAGCACAGAAGAATTCAGTGTTTTAACAGACCAGCACTGTCTTATAAAAGCACTCTAACATGCGTTAGCCGCACAAGGATCCACTGGTCTACGTGGATCATCACTGCTGTCTTTATTATGAACTCTAAATTTATCAGAGCCACGTCTGTTGGAACCTTCGTTGTGAAAAAGTTGTTGTTGCATATAAGCTATTTAGAATCCATGTTACTCAACATTTAAATGAATAATAAATTATTAACATTTCATCGACTGGAATTTTCACCTCAGACACAGGACTTATGCACATTGCGCACAACAGGTTTACCAAAGATTATCTGGCACACACTGTTAAAAACAAGATGACTCGTGCGTTTCAAATAATGGTTTTATCTCCTATTTGTCCTCCTGTTAAATGCATATAATGTATGCTCTCTCTCTTTCTGTCCCTCTCTCTCTCTCTCAATCTAGGCCTATTAAAAGTCAGGTCCAATCGGCCGAACTCTTATTTATAGCAAAGCTTTTAACAAAAATAAAAATATGTATTTCTTTATTCCTGCCAACAATAATGAGAAGCACCAATGTCCACTAAGCACGAAGCAATAAAGCTGCACAAGAAATTACAACAGCCCGTCAAAAGCAAAATGCAAACAGGCTTTTGCATCACAAAGGTTCTGGAATTCTCAACAATATTATAGTCTGTATGAGTTAATATGCAGGCCTGTTACTGCATGTAACAATAATGCACAGGAAAACAACAGCTATGCACAATAACTCTAATAACCTCACTTAAACTTAAACAGGGAAATGAAGCCTACCTTTAGATGTTTACTCAGCCAGCTTACACACCTTCATGGAGCATTGTTTTAGTTGCATTAGCTTTCTGAGCTAGTTAGTCCTCTGTACAGTTTGTAGAAAGTCCGTTAGTCTCTTAATTTCCATTAAACTGCTGACATGGTGATTTCTGAACCAGTCTGAAAGATGAAAAAACTGCGCTCTTTAGAAACGAGTATGGTCTTGCTGCTGCAGCCGTTTAGGGGTCGATTATCAGGTTTTCATGCAGAGTTTCATTCTACAAGCTCAAGACTTTCCTGGACTTAATGGTGGTTTTGAAGAGAGTTTAGCTCCTGATCTGGTGATGTTGCTTCTGGCTGAGTTTGAGTGGCAAGTGATGTTCTATGAGTCTGAGATCATGACATGTGTTTGACAGCGGCACCTGCCTGGAGGTTAGCTAAACTTGCTGCCGTCTGGACCCCCAGGGTTTGAGCCATCAGGATTTCCACCAACATTCACTAAAAATAAACCTCAAAACTTCTCTCTTTGCTTCAGAAGTCCTTCCTCCTTTGCAGCTGTTCTTTTAATGCTAGCTTCCAGATAATTTCAGTCATTTGGACATCCTGCTGTATTAGCTAACTTCTTTGAAAAAACTACCAGTAAGTGTGTGTCAGCAAACCGGGCTGTGATTGGCTCATGTGAGTTGAGGTGGGAGGCGGGAGTTGGATGAGGCTGTAGGTGCAGATTGATTGACATGTCCGTCCGCTACTTAGTACTTACAGGGGGCAGACTGTACCAAGCGGGGAGAGCTGTACTTGGTTGCTCTGTATAATTCCAGATGCCCATACCACTGCGCTGCAGTGGGAAAAATCCAGGCATTCAACCGGTGCATATATCTGTTATCCTAAAAATTGTCAGGCAAGGGCAGGGCCCTTTGGACTGCGGGGGCCCCCCCGCCCCACGGGGGCTGCGGGGGTAAACTTTATGGCCCAGGGCTCTCTGTACTGCATTCTGTGTTTCTGGCATACTTCACATTTATCAATTGACTCTTTGATGCAGGCTGAAATTCCTAGCCACCATACTGATTCGTGTGCTCTGGCACGGCACTTGTTGATCCCTTGATGACCTTCATTGAGTTTATTCATAATGTCCTCTCTGAGTGCTTGAGGTATAACAATCCTTTCCCCTTTCATGAGAAGGTCTCCCACAAGGTACAGATCTGCCCTGGCCTGCCAGTATGGTGCAACATCAGGTCTCAGTTGGTGTTCTCTGGCCATGCAGCTAAACAGTAGTGTGCCACTGCCTTGCACGTGTCATCTGTTGAGCATTTTTGATGTCATCTAACTGCTTTTCTGTAATGGGAAGTGAAGACACTACAGCATCCACGAACACCTGGACATCTTTTTCCAGCTGAAGGTCATCAGGGGACAGGGTTTAGTCAGTGGAGCTCTTGACAGGGTGTCTGCTGTAATGAGATTCTTCCCTGGGACATGTTCAATGTCATAGCTGTACCTCAGCAGCCTTAGACAAAATCTCAAGACTCTGGGTGGTAGATCATCCAAACCTCTGGCACTCAACAGTGGGACCAGTGGCTTATGGTCCGTCAGCAGTGTAAAGTGCAGACCCAGCAGATAAGAGGTTAGTCTTTCACATGCCCATGTCACTGCTAATGCCTCTTTCTCTATTTGAGCATAGCGCTTCTCTGTTTCTGTGAGACCTCTTGAGATGTATGTCAACGCTTTCCATGAGTCATCTGTCTGTTTCTGTGTGAGAACTGCACCTATTCAGTATGCAGGTGCATCTGCTGCTACTTTTGTTTCAGCTGTGGGAGAATACTGAGCTAGTGCCTTGGGTGAGCTTAGTCCATCTTTCAGTTGCTGAAAAGCTGACTGTTGAGGTTCTCCCCAGACCCACTCGTTGTCTTCTCTCAGCAGGTCCTTCAGTGGCTTGGTGATAGTAGCTAGCTGTGGGACAAACTTACTCAGATAGTTCGCCATGCCCATTAGGCGCCTTACATCCTCCACACACGTCAACCCTGGCATGTGTTGGATAGCTTTAACTTTGTTGGGGTCTGGTTTGATACCTTTTGCAGAAACTTTGTGACCAACAAAAATTATACTGTCTTTGGCAAATTCACATTTCTCATTCAGAGTTAGTCCTCCATCCTGCATTTTCTGTGGCACGCATTGCAGCCTGCAGTCATGCTCCTGTCTGTTTCTTCCATACACCAACACATCATCTACATGACATATCACGCCCTCAAAACTTTCGAACACCTGTGACATTCTCCTCTGAAAGTGCTCCAGAGCGGATGCAATGCCAAAGGGAAGGCAGTTGAAGAGATATCTCCCAAAGAGGGTAATAAAGGTTGGGAGAGGGCGTGACTCAGGTGTCAATGGAATATTCCAGAATCCCGATCTGGCATCTAGTTTGGTAAACACTTTTGCCTCTGACGTGTTCAGTCTGCTGGTAGAATGTGGCGTTCTCCCTTCACTGCTGCGTTCAGTGGTGTGAGATCCACACAAATACTGAGTTTGTCTTTTACTGGTTTTGGAACAACAACCATTCTTGAACACCATGGTGTTGGTTCAGTCACTTTTGATATGACTCCCATGTTTTCCATTCTGTCAAGTTCCTCGCGAACTTTGTCTCTCATGGGTTGAGGCACATCTTGGTGTTGAGAGGGCGTAGGGTGTGGCTCCTGGTTCCAACTCAATGTGGTATGGCTCTTTTAGCTTGTCTAGCCCCTGGAACACAGCTGGATATGCTGCTTTGAAGTCAGCTTCAGTCTTAGCTACTGCCACCTCGTCAACTCTTTGTACTAGTCCCATAGCCTCTATTGCAGGTAGACCTAACAGTGGCTGCATAAGTCCTGATACAACATACACTAAATGACTTGTAGACCACCCTTTTACTGTCATTTTGGTCTGAGTCCATTTGTAGCTGTTCTGACAGCCTCCTGTCTTTTATTCCAACTATAATTCGGCAGGGTTGCCAACTTTGGCTTGCCAGCTGGAGTGAGATTTTGTTCATTATACATGCGCGCACTCAATGATGGCGACGTATTCGGACTCATTTCACCATTAGGGTTTAAAAAGTATGTGTCTTACACAGGCCCTAACACACACACACACACCCCCACCCACCCGCACACACACACACACACACACATAATAGCAACAACTATTGAAGTATATGAGTGTGATAAATAACAATTTACTGTGCTTCGTTATTTGCTAGCAAACCTTGAATAAAAGTAGATATGGACGGCTGAGGCCATGCTCAGAATGCCATAAATTTAATTGGGGATAAAAACTTGTTAGGTCGGACACTTCTGAAATCTTAGATGGTATTGTGAGCTTAGTTCACCTGCGATGGTCTCATTTCTGAAGACTGTACCTGAGTCTCATCATCTTTATTCTCCCTCTCTTCTGACGATGTCCCATTCCTGCTGCCTCTGTCTGCTAGCGCCAGTCCCTCGTCTCTTTCCCTCTCTCTCCCCTTCTTAAAGTATTTCAGTATGCTCATCTGCAGTAACACAGTTGGTAAGTCTTTCTTCAAAACATGCATTGTGGCTACTTTATCAATTGCACAGAAAAACTTCCTACTACCCGAGCAAAAGAGGATGTTTGGTCACATTAACGTAAGCTAGCTAATGCTAACTGTTAGCCCATTCAGCTATTATCCTTTGTACCTTACAGAGCATTTATTCCAGCAGTACTCAACCTTCATCTGCCCAGGAGCCACATTGTCTTAAAAATACTATTGCAGGAGCCACAATCCAAAACCAGGCATTTGATGATCAAGCTATCCATAGCTGAAATAAAACAGTGAACTGGTGGATTATTGTGTTCAATGTGATGAAATACAGAAAAATGTCTGTACAGAAGAAAAGATATTTCACTGATAATAAGCATATGTTTTTATTTATATAAGCTCCACCTGGACTGAAGTCTTTAAAATATCAGAATGTGCTGACTCAGAGCTATAAGGAGCTTTTCAAAGAGCTGATGAATCATGGGAGTCTGTTTGGGTATTTATTTCCATATTTTGACATTTACTGTAGTTCTGTGACTCTGTTAACTTAAAGTTATGCTTTCTATTTTTCCTCTCATTATTATCGTTTTTAGCTAAAGGGGGAGGGTCCCCATAGTGGTCTTTGCCCTGGGCCTCCGAATGGCTAAAACCGACCCTGCCTCACACCTGCAGCCCCCCTCACAGATCCTTCTGTCAGTTTGTTGCTTTCATTTTTCTGTTTCTGCCCTTTTGACAGTATTTATCATTAGTACGTTTAAGCTCAAATAAACCATCCACGTTTGGAAAAGTTTTACTCAGTTTTACATTGTTTTAAGATGTGATCCGTATGTGTTTGGCTCGTTGGTGATGATGCGCATCACAAAAGTCATCATCAAATATGAGCATGGGAGAGCATCGGCAGGAAGTGACTGAAGAAATGTGTTAAAACGAGGCATTAGAAGCTTCACCTTGAACACGAGACAGGACAGGACACCTCTACTAACCGACGGAAGAGACACGCCACCAGCGGACTTCCTCTGCGCTCTTTTACGCACGGTCCTCCGTCTTGGGCGCACCCGACATAAAACACAAGTTTTGATTTGAATTTGTAAGTTAAAGTCTGTCTTCTGTATGTGGACTTAGATTTATTGATATGACTTATTGCAATGAGTCTTTACCGCTGACAGTTTTCATATTTATAGAGGATTTTAGGAGGATTTTCTTAAAGGAAGCCTTAAAAGAGCTGCAACTGGTCACTAAAGAGCCACATGCGGCTCGAGAGCCGCGGGTTGAGTATCACTGATTTATTCAAAACAATTATTATATAGTTTGTTAAGCCCTGGGTTCCGCTGTATAATTAAACCATGACATAAGACGCAGACTAATTGTTTACCTTGGTATAATTGCTGCTACGATCTGCCCCTGTTCTGAAGTGGCTGGACGTCAACTCCCGCCCCACTGTGCTGTGATTGGCTAGTTATTCACAAGCCTAGGGTCGTTAGCTTGAGTAGCCGTCCAGTCAACACCGGGATAAACATTGCCCACCAATCAGAGAGTAATCTGAGAGCGCCAAAGCATTTGATTCTAGCGTGAGAATAGTTTGAGTGGCGTGTGAGCGTGAGACAGGAGGAGAAAGCGTGAGTCACACGCCAGAAGCGTGAGAGTTGGCAACCCTGAATTCGGTCTCTTATTAGTTCCTGTTTGACCGTTCCAAAGCTACAGCTTTCTGTTAGCTTGTGTACTGCTGTAATGAATGCCTCAGCAGTCTCGCCCTCTTCCTGACATCTCATGTTAAACTGTGCTGTTTCAAAGATTATATTGTGTTTTCCCGCGCAGTGTTGCTTGAATGCAGCTTTAACTTCATTATATTTCTTTTTTTATTTTCATCAGACAGTGGCAAAACCCCTAAAGTATCATCTGCTGCATCACCCATAGAGTACAGGAGTGAGTTTACCTGGTACTCTTCTGGCTTGTCTTTTAATCCAGATGCAACATGGAATCTTTCAAACCGTCTGATCCACCTTTGCCATTCTGACGGGTTTGAGAAGTCAAACAGCTCTGGCTGCACTATCTGTATAGCTACCACTGCCATTCTTCCAATTATCTTGTTGTTTTATGCACAGGAAAACTTTTACATGGTCCATGTCTCCTCTTCTCCCGCTCTTGTGTGTCTCTCCCCCGCCTGGGTACTCCGTATCCTAGCAACTCACAGACTCGTTGGCTCTGTGCTGCAAGCCGTGTTCATCGCTGATTTTTCGGCAGTTATATTCCGGTGCTATGTCGTGACAGACGTGTCTTCTCACTGAGAAAATATCCATAGCTTGAACACTGTTGGAGAATGAAGATTCTGAGTCCTTTTTCACTCTCTGACACCATGTCTAATGAATGAAACGGGACGTCATGGTGTGTGTAGACAACATAGCTTTACTGAACAACCTGGAAGTGTGTCATACAGGCATTGTGGGTACTGTAGTCCCTAACGCTACAAATTGTGAGGTAAATTTGCCAAATCTATCAGCTTAAAGCATTATAACAGAGATTTGAGCCAGAAAACGTATGTTGTCTCCATAGACTGTAGAAAGAATTGGACAAACCCCATGTGACGTCAGTTGTCTGCTTACAATGGGCGGACTCAAACGGCTCTTGAAGCCAATCCTTGGAGGCTTCCATATTGAAATCGCGGCCTCAACCGAACTTTGGATCAACCTAACAGCCCGCTCACTAAGCATGACTTCCTGTCAGCCTGCTAGCTAGCATTCTGGTTGACAGAAATGGAGCCTCTGCCTGATGAGCTATCTGTCAATCAAATGAGACACGCCAATCAGCTTTCATCCTAAATATAATCCAAACGATATGGTACAAAAAAATTCACCCCCCGTACAGTGGGAGCACAATAAGACACTAGCTAATGAGACATGTTTGGTGTTTTGAACCAGTTTATTTAGTGTGTCAAAACCGGCTGTGTCCAGATGGGACTTCTGGTGTTCCTGCAGCCAGCCTCAAGTGGGCACTCGCGGTATAGCAATTTTTTGCACTTCCGCATTGGCTTCATGTTTTAGGACCGGAGGTTGATATCTTGATGGGCAGTCTATGTGTACTAAGAGATAACTCTGACACCATTTTTTTTTTTTTTTTACGTTGTAATCTGTCCAAAGGCATGAATAAAATCCCCCTCACAGTAGTCTTGAAATGCTCATCAAACTAGTGCCTGCTACTTTTACATTAATATGATACTGAAAGTGAAATTGTCAGATACCTGGATTGTTTTGTTTTTTTTTTACAATGTTTTTGTAAATTTCTGTATTAAAACAGATGAGAAATGATGAGATATTTAGCCATTTATTGAACAACAGTACACAAGTGACGATGTCAGTGAAAATAACTTTATACCAAGGACCCTTTACCATCTTTTGTCTACCAGAAGGGCTGTGCCTACAAAAAGTATTCACACTCTTGGATGGTTTACCTTTTTATTTTATTTTGTTTTATTTTATTTTATTTTATTTTAGTTTAGTTTAGTTTAGTTTAGTTTAGTGTAGTTATCAGTCATGGTCAATATAATTTGGCTTTTTTGATTTTTTGGCAGAGAATGCCACCTTTGAAGAAAACTCATATCAGATCTTAACAATAGTTCACCAAAAGGCATGTGGGCAAATCCATGAGGAAGTCTGATTAGACAAAAATAGTGCATTTGGTCATCAGACGAGACACTGTGTTTGGCTTACATTTAACGCTGCACATTGTCATGACCACACCATCCTCACTGTGAAGCACCGTGGGGGCAGCATTAGGCTGTAGGGAGGCTTCTCAGCAGCTGGCCCTTACAAAGACTTGTAAAGGTAGAGGGAGAAATGAATGTTTCAAAGTATAGAAAAATCCTGAAGGACAATCTTATTCAGTCTGAAAGAGAATTACGGCTTTGAAGAACATTTATTTTCCAGATAGACATAGACCTGCCACATACAGGGAAAGCTACACAGAAATGGTTTAAAGACAATGAGATAAATGTTCTGGACTTTTAAAGAGCTGTTCACACTTGGTCCTTGTGCAATCTGTCAGAGCTTGAGCAGTTTGGCAAAAAAGAAAGGAGTAAAATTGCTGTGTGTAGATGTGCAAGACTGACTGACACCTATCCACACGGACTCAGTGCTATGATTGCAGCTATACTCTACTAAATACTGACTTGAGGGGAGTAAATATTTATGCAATCACTTATTTTGCATGTCATTTTTAATTTAATAGACATCTGTTTTCAATCTGACATTAAATCTGTTTTTACTTCGAATTTAGTCAAAAAAAGCCAAATTATATTGACCATGATTGATTTATAAAATCAGTTAGAGGGTAAAACATGCAAGGGGATGCATTTGCAGGGCACACCTCCCAAAAATGGTGTAATATGACGAAAGGTATCATAGCACACATAACAAATTGGTCTATTATTTGTTTATACTCATTCACTTATAAACGTGTACCTTTTGAGCTGAACACAAGGCTGATAAACTGGCAGGACTCATTGAAAGGCACACATAGCTCTTCCTCCTCTGCTATCAGTTTCTCTCTGACTTTTTAGTCCATATTGCAGACAGGCTGGAAAAGCTAAGTTTGCACTGATATGTTGTGGAAAATGGGAGCCATGTTGAAATAGCCCTGTTTGTCATGATGGAGAACTCCTTGAAAGCAGTCAACCAAAAACTGTCAAAAGTTAGATCAGCAAAGCTTAGCTCCAAACCACCGTCTTGTCTCAGTTCAGTAAGTTGCTCTTACTCCTGCAAAGTCGTGTCCTTTCCAAAAACTGCTACTGAGCTATATGCGTCCCTAACAAAATCAAAGAATTCAGTGGAGGTTAAAGGGAATAGAAGGATCACTTCTCCTTGAGAGTCTTTACATGTTTTCAGATTATTTCACACTGTGCTGCAGTGTTGACACCTCCTTGCCATTTTTGGGTAAGGGGGAACATGTCGAGGTTGGGCCTTTCCAGATGTTGTTTCCAGAGGTGTATCTTTGAACAGAATACGGTGATTTTGTCTGTGTTTGTTAGCAGATTCTCCTTTTGGCCTTGCATTCATGTGTTCAGGTCATTCAGTTGCTGAAATATATCAGCCATGTATGTAAGCCTTGTGAACCACTTGCATGCAGCTTAGCACCATCACACCTCTCATCAGTTGAAAAAGGTTTTCAGCTCATCCTGTAGCTCAAGCACTCGGGTCAGATTTCCACAGCGCTACAACCATTGCACCTCTGTATGAAGCAATAAGGCCTTGCCCTCATATAAAGATGCAAATAAGCAACTTTTCAGAGGGCTTGTCTTCTCAAAGTTTACCATGCTCACAACATCATCTGACACGCAAGCTATGTCCGCTGATAAAGTCTTCACAATGAGTGTCTTGCAGTGCAAAACACAGTGCGTTAAAATCACATCTGGGTGCTTCTCTTGTGTTCTGTTAACAAAGCCTTTGGTGCACTGAACCATGGCTGCTGCTCCATCAGTGCAGACACTCACGCAGCTCTCCTATTTGAGTCTTCCTTGTTCAAGATATTCAGTTGTGACCTGAAAAATTTCCTTTCCTGTTGTTTTCTTGCAGTGCTTTGCAAAAAAGAGTTTCATCTGATTACATCTCTATCCATTAAGTGTGCATTGGCCAAGAGTTGGGCATGTCCCCTTGCTGTATGTCCACTTAGAAGCTTGCAATGTGTATTTCCCCCTGATGCAAATCTTTTGCAGAACAAGACTTTCAATGCCAGAAATGTCAGCAATTCATTGGGAAGTTAGTTAGTTTGGCGATTTTATTTTTTTAGCAGAGCCAAGCATCTTGTTCACAATGAGTTGCAGGTTGAGCCACTATGTAGCAAGCTTTGAGAGCTCTCTCAGACACATTTGTGTTTTTCCTAATTTAATTAATCTGGTTCTGATTATTATGCTGATATTTGGCCAATTATAGGTGTAGGTATTTTATAATACCCAAAAGTATACTACTTTTGCTCTACTCCAAGTCTCTATTTTCACTCTCATTGTCCTGCAGACAACATGATCTGATTGGCTAGATGTCACATGAATACCAGTAAACCAACACTTAGGCCTCGGTGCCACTGACACAGTGACTGTATGGCATCATTTTCTGTTTTCCTGCTGCTACTGTGTTGCTCTGTGCCATTTTTCATGTCGATAGAGTCAGGGCTAAATTGTGTATTTTTGACCATGCAATTTTCCTTTTGCCACATTTTTTACGTTTTGTACATCATAATAAACATCAATCAATTCCAAATTTTTTGTTGCTGGTCTCACTACTACCAATTGGAATCAAACCTGAAAAAACAATATCAGGAGATCTCTAATAAGGAGGATCCAGAAAGGCACTTTCATTGCACTTTCTTGAACATTAGGGCACGCTTCCTCTTCTAAGTCCACCAGCGTTCCTCTGTGCTTGTTAATCCTTTCCAAGATTTTCTATTTAAATTTAAATGGAAATCAGAAAAGTTTAACTCAAGTTATGTAATGCAACTGGAAATGTGTTGATTGCAAGAAACAAAATTGATTTACATTAGAAAACTCAACTTTTGAGTGAGCATACTGCCACCTTGATCCCATTTTTCTCCTGAAACAATCTTGACAGCGCAATACCAAATTTTTTACCAGAAACTCTCAGCTCTTCTGCTGCCTAAAATTTAAGGGCGGTTAAGGGCTGCTAACACTGAATTCTTTGAACTGAAATACTTTAAAAATGCTCAACCTCTCTGGAATTTGCCAGGTTGAATTGAACAGTTATTGCACTACATGTATACATCAGACCTCCCATTTAAATAGTTCAAGAATTATGCAACATATCTGACCCCAAGACATAACAGCAGCTTTTACTCTGACAGGCCACTGGACAACAAACAACCCAGACTTTGTTTATCAAAAAAAACCAACCTAATAATACTTTGCTGTATGGCTTGTTAGGATAACACACCTCCAAATTATTGTCTTTAATAATGTTTTTCCTCCAGTCGCCTTGGGAACAACCATTTCCTTGAGTACATGCTGTCACATTCTAGTGCATTATCAATACTAAATAAAACCCTTAGCAGTCTAGCTTACTCAACCCCAATAGCAAAAAATGTTAAATATTTCAGGTCCTATCAAGTATTTACATATTCCTCAGAAGCTGACACATCTCAGATATCTCTCCCTGTCTCTAAGTGGGCAAAAGACCTCTCCATTAGTAAGCAAATTAGGGAACTTAATCTGTGAAAAGGAGCAAACAAACAAAAAAACTTCATTAAGTGTCACAATATTTAATTACCAAGTCATGGAATACTTAACTATTGATAGATTGCACTAAACAAATGAGATTTTCTTTTAAATCATTAAAAAAATAAGACCAATGCACCAGTGTTAACTTGAAAACAACTTGACAGTTACAAAGCATGCATGCTGGGGTAGAAGTTGTAGACAAATTATCTTGTGTACTGAATGGCAACATCCCTTTCATTTTTAGATAAATTATTGTAGAGGGTTAGTTAGTCACTTTTAAAGTGTTCCTCTCAAAGCCCCTCAAGAAGCATGGATATAATTTACCCTCAAGAATGTAAAGCTGAGAGAAGAGAGTACCGAGTATGGGGCTTAAGCAGTGATAACAAAGCAGTGAGAGACAAAAATAAATACAGAGAGACATTCTCAAGTAAATACTGTAAAAAAAAAAGAAAAAACTGGAGATGCAGTTTCAGATAAACTACTGGAGGCACCAGTTCTGTATTTACAGATAAGATACACACGGAAAAATTTCAGCAGTCTATCATATCTGTTTTTTCTCCCAGCCAGAGATAGCCCTTTTGGATAAGAATCATTTCATAGTGATGCATGCCCACCAAAGACAAGAATAATACCCTGATGTGCCAGCCAGCTGAGCAATAAAGATATAAAATGCTTTAGAGTCCCCTTGAGGATCATATTCCCTGAACCGATGTTATTGAAAGACTTTCCCTCAAAATGGTTTCAGTTGGCCTTCAAAAAGAAACAGAATTAACTTGATTCTGTACTAAGTGCTAAGAAAATGCTACATAAAATAAATGTTTTAATGTTTATGTTATGTTGATTTTTTAAAGACATACAGTGTTTGAAAATGCAAGTCACTCAGGTCAAGTGCTCAGTGTTTAATGTTCAATGCACTCTGCTCAGGTTCCCTCATCACTTTAACTTTAACTGACTACAAGGCCAATGTCTGAAAAACACAACATTGTTATTATACACTACCTTATCTGACACATTTATGAGGAAAAAACACAAGAGGTACCTGACCTTGAGATGAAATTCTGCAGTATAGATGTGCTTCTCTCAGATGTCATTGTTCAGCTTAGAATTCCATCAGCTCTTCACTGCTTCAGATGTTATTAGTTTTCTATTTCTTGGGGAACAAATGAATCATGTATCATTGAATAAAAGTTACACAATAGCTTTTAAAGAAAGTGTGGAAGGTTCTGCAGCTCCAAATATAGGGGAAGTCAAGTTCTTGTGTGACAGTCTGTGATCAAACAAACTTTGATGCTTTATTTAAAACACTCCTCAGAGTGTACCTGCTCTGTTGCATTAAATGTCAAGGCAGAATATTGTCTTTCCCAAGTAAGAGCAAACTGGACAGCATTGTCAGCGTTGGACTGGTTACAAAAGGGGTACTTATGTCTATGTTGCTTACATGACAATATACCTTGAATTTATATAAAAGCACACACACCCAACCCCCCCCCCCCCCCCCACACACACACACACACACACACACACACACACACCCACACACCTACACACACGTATATATATATATACATAGATGCCGATTTGCACAGGGTTAGGATTACATGTGGACCTCTGTGTGAGCTGGAATGTAGTTGATATTTTGCTCCAGAATTTTGACTCTGCAAATCACAGACATGGTTGATTTGCATGGGACAGACTTCCTGCATGATTATTACAAATTTCAAGAGGTCCCTTGGTAGTACTTTTCCTGTGCAAATATGGCTTAAAACAATTAATGCAGGAGCACACCCTCACATGCTCTCAGAGACAATCAGTGTCACAGCGATGTCTTTGATTGGCTTATCCCACCTTTACATGACACCTACTACATTCTGTTCAGTTCTAATTGGTTTTTGTAATCTACAGTAACAGCACTACATTACCCACAATCCTGGAGTGTCAAAGCAAAGTCTCTGGTTGGTGAAGCTGCGAGTTTTAGCTGTGGGCTGCTACGATGTTAACAGTTGGGGAAATAGTGGGCATTACTGTTTAGCTCTGTGGCAACAACAAAGGGCACCCATATGTCACAGGGCACCAAATCAGCCAGAAGAAATAAAAAGGATAAAATCACTGATGCTTTTGACCTGTAGAGGGCAGTTTCCATATTTTAAACACTGAATTGGATTTAAATACTTTGTGCTTGAAGGTCAAGATTTGGGTCCTAACTGATCAACAGTAATACTTATTTTACATATAAATAGATTTTTATCCGAAAAACGTGGTCCAAGGGTTTTCTCAATGTGCAAGCCAAGCATACCACTTTTAATACCACAATGCCCATGGTCACTAACAAAAGGAGCATTTGCTTTTCATACAGAGAGTGTTGGGCATGAAACTATACTGCATCTAGCAGGGCTGAACTGGCCATATGGCATACCGGGCAAATGCCCAGTGGGCTGATGTACTGTGGGGCCGGTATGATCTATTTCTTTCATTTTTTGCTAAACATCGGCCCATAGAGCAGGGGCAGTGGCCCATTGGCTGTTTACTTTATAATGACAGTTTATTGACCCAATCACCTGTCCTAAAGGTCCATTTAACGCCCTCCCCACTCTGCTCCAGCTTAGAAAGTGAAACTAAAGTGTCTGGAGGAAACAAAACTAATCGCAAAAACAGTTGGATTACAATTGGATATGGAAATAATCATCAAATTAGAACAAAAAACTGTTGAGATGCGCAAAACTTGTGAAGACTCTGCAGTCCTTGCAATAGAAAGTCTGATGTTGCTGCAGCTACACGTGGAGGAGGAGAGGCAGGTGTGTGATAGGTATATCATGAGCATGAGGAGCACGAAGCAGTGGGTGAGTGAACTCTGTGAAGTATCAAAATATGGGCTAATAAACATCATTAGAATGTGATTCCACTTTATATAGAAAACTTAAACAGTTTGAGATTAATGGCTCTCCTGTGATCTGAAGAATGGCAAAACCCTCTCAACATGAAATTACTCAATTAGCCTATTAGCATATTTGCCTATTTAGCTGATTACTTATATTTTGTTCTTGAGTTTAGAAAAAAGGCTGGTATGATTGCTGAACAGTTCAGTACTGACTTATGAGATGTATGGGAGTAGAAATATAAAAAAAAAACCATCAAATGGTCATTAAAGCAGAGGAGCTTTTCATGAAGTATTTAGCATCAAATTTGTGTTAATCAATATTATTCCAGTAAATCTACTTAATTACATTTCTGTAATCATTTGTAGTAAATAAAAAAAATGAATTCAGGCAGAGATTTTTCAAAATAAGGGTATACTTTTTCGGCATTTCTACTTGATATGGTGCATACTCACCCTATTGATATGTCGTATACTCACCTCTGCCCATTAGTAGTCTAAACCATGTCATAGTTAGACTTTTTTTTTTTTTTTTTGCAGCTGTATGTAGTAAGGGGGACAAAGCAATGTATGTAACATTATGTTATATATTGGCCTGCTGTGAGGGGCTGAATTTCCTCCCCAGTCCAGCCCTGGCATCAAGTGAAACTAACAATGACACTTGCTCTGTGTGTCACATCCCTATGAAACAAGTAGAAGAGACCAATAAAGTGTCCCAAACATCCAAGACAGGAATGTCTGTCCTGTGGTTGAGTCCATTTAAACTCTATTATCCAAGGCAATTAGAGGAATTCAATAGTTCATTAATAGAGAAGTCAATCAGGATCAATGTAATGAGAAACTTTGAATTTTGATTATGTGAGCCCCACACCAGTGTAGTCCCATCAGTCTGTTTTTTCTGCTGTCTTGGTCATGCATCAGAGAAAATGAACTGTCAAAAGAGACATGGAATAGCTGTAACTCTGATGCACTCTACACTCACATTTGCCATTTAATTATTAAAATCATATCTATTTCTGAAGCATGTCATGTTTGTTGCACGAGTTGAATAGAGAAATGTTTGAGTGACTTTGTATGAAACCCTCAGACACACCTATACATCTCCCCCATGCTATTTTTAGAATGATACAGTCTATGACTTTTGATTCCAACAATGAAACACGCTCAGAGGATATTGTCTTTGCTCAGCACAAACTAAAATGTGACCTTTTACTGAAATGTTACATTTCACTTTGAATACCTAACTTCTATCTGCACTATCAAGAATGTTTAAGCACGTTTCACTTCCATTGTGTTCAGTGAGGGAAAAGGCACCCACTCCATGTACCTGAACGTTTACAAGCGACAGCCAAGACACCGACCTTCAGACACACTAGTTGAGCTGTCAGGTTGACTTAACCCCTGTTAAAGAAGACAAGGTGGTGGGAAGAGAAATTTTCTGGTGAGCAAGGTGACACAAAAGAGATGTTCAGTGAAAAGGTCACATCATGTACATCACTTCCTCCTGGAGGCATGTGGAAGAGTTGTATTTGTTTCTGCTGCACAGAAGGGATGCCTGCATTCTTTCTTCTGTCCAAACATATCCACTCCAACAGACAAGTGTGTGTTTTCTGTGTGTGGGTGTGAGTGTGTGCATCTGCTCTGGTATCTGACACTCTCAGACAGTCAGTGGCACGGCTCAGTGAGAGAGATGGCGTGAGCACTGTACCATAGCCTGCCTTATCCTGTCACACACAAATGCACACTTTTAACAGCAGTTAAGGCCACTGAGATAATATGTCTCTTTGATGCACAGTGTGTCATTAAGCTGATATTTTTCAGTACACTTAAAATATAATAGCACATCTACAGCTAGAAAAATACTAAATATGTTAAAAATGCATTTGTCCAGCTGGACATTTTAAAAAAGCAACATAATTTAGAACAGTCCTTGTTGGCTGTGCAAGACTCTTACACAGAGTATTCTTATTTTTATTTTTTTTTATCTATAGGCCAATTAGTGTCTTATCTTTACTGTGAGATATTAATTGTTTAGTTGACATCCATCAGTTTGTTAGATTAGTCATTTTTATCTTTTATTTTGTAACCTTTCCTGCTTCAGCAGCACTTCCATCATCTTCCCTTTTTGCCATATTAACATCACATATCCCTTTGCAGATGGTAGTTTCAGTGAGTTCTCAAGAGTCAACGACCAGAATTAGCGTAATAGCACAAAAGAACCCTAAGGGAGGGAGAAGAAGACGAGCATGTGTTATCCCCAATTTAGACAGCTGTTTCATTCTTCTTCTTTATGCATTTTGACTCAGTACTTGGTGTCAGATAGAAACACTCAATCTTAGATGAGTGTTTCTCAAACTTTTTTAATGTGACACACTTTTTACTAGGTACAAGACATCCTGACCCAAAAAATCTGTTGTCCGTACATTAAAAATTATCAAGTCTACCCTCTGCACCGTCTTTGGGCTGGTTTTTAGATGATGCCTGGGGCTAGCTTGGCTAACTTTAATGCCAGACTTACTCTGGTCCTGACCTGGGACTTTCTGTTTGATGAGGCTGGAAGAAGCTACTTCACCTGGCTTTCTGGCCAGGAAAAATGTTTCTTTTTTTAATAGCCAAGCATCAGTAACTGCGACTGTAGCTCTCTATCTAGTGACTGGTAGAGCCTTGTTTTCTGTTTTAGTATGGTGGACAGGGCATTACAGGTTGGAGCCCCCATGTGGCTATGATGTGTGCTGTAGACATAAAAGTCACATAGTATGTTCATATCGTTAGCCTCATAGCATAATTGCCTAAGTCATTTTCTGGCTAAATTGTGATATCTGCCTAACTCTACTCTCCTTACACTGCTGATTCATTGTACTTAATGGGAATTTGAGAAATATTTAAATTTGGGGAATTTGATTGAAAATTGGATTGTTTTTTACATTTGTTTGGAAGTTTGGGGAAATTTGGTTTAAAATGTTCATGGGAATTTGCTAAGAAATGTGAGGGAATTTGCTTGAATTTTTCCAAGAATTTCCATCGAATTTATGGTGAATATTTTTTTTTAATCTTAAGGCTTTTCAGAAGGTTTACTGAAAGGTTTGGGGAATATCTGAGAACATTTTTGGGGTATTTTTAAAAGGTATTTTAAAAAATGTTTAAGAATTATCAGATAAATTTTGGCATGTCTTGGTAATTTTAGAGAATTTTGTTTTTTTTTTTATTATATTTTATTATTATTTATATCTCTAACAATTTTAAAGGACCTCTTTTAAGACCTTCAGAACTTCTAGTGGAAATTTAGTTCATACTGGGTGTAAGATTGAAACCTTAGAGTTCATGGTATTTGATAGAATCACAATTAACACCTAGAAATAGCCATGCAGTTGTAATTATACAAGTAGAATGTACCTAAAATTAATATGAATTTATAATACATCAGAATGTAGAGTTTTGTTGAGAATGTTTTCTTTTTTGATATGGCTGGATATTTGTTCAGATCCCTATAATCAAATGTAAGGCTTTTTTTCTAATATAAAGAGAAGTATTAAAAACCCTATGTGGGCAAAAGATTATTACTAGTATTAAAACTGAATGGCAGGAACATAAAATGGTATTTTATGCAGTAAAAGTGATTTTGTATCCCAACAGAGACTGACACGCAAAAACAACCGTCTGAAGACAGAAAATAACTTGTTCTCTAACAACATCTTCAATATAAATAAAGCAGATTACAAAGACATAGAGGATAGCAATTCGCCAGACGCCTTAATAAGATAATCTAAATCTGGATGAGGAACTTTTATATCTGGAACTTATGATTGCAAACATAACCCTTTGAAATTATCTAGTTTTCTGCATTAATTTGTCATCAAATGTGATCTGAGCTGCATCTAAGTCTCAAGTATACACAACACAATATGTTCTTAACATAATACTGCACAAACAATTCTGTGTGTTTATTGCTGCTAGAAAAGTAAGTGAACCCTCAGGCTATTGACTCTTCAGAAAAAGAGTTACACACCTGTCTAGGGGGAAGGTGCACAACATGATAAACTGAGAACAAAGAAATATTTGTTCCCAGTCCCCAAACTAACAAACAGAGTAAAAATGCAGATATTAACAATAATTTATTTACAGTTTCTCAAATAAATGGCTTTTACAATGATTTAAATGAAATTCTAAGGATACAAACCAAAGAGGGACTAGTTGCACTTAAATATACAATTTATCCAAAAGATGTAAATATTGAAAATACCAACTAAAATCAGCAATATTTAACAAGATTAATAAAAGTTACCACAAAATCACAGTTTCTCAAAATCACAAATCTATTTTTTGGAGGCTGGGAACAAACGATGGTGCTGTTGTCAGAGATGCCACTGAGTGAGCCAAAGGCTGCCAAAGGATGTTCAACCAGTTATTTAATCCAGGGTTCACTTACTTTTTCCAGCAGCACTGTTCATTTGTAATAGCTGCATTGAATAAATACTTTAAATATTAATATTTGTGTGGTATTAAGCACATTGTGTTTGTCTATTCTTGTGACTAAGATGCGACTGAGATCATATTTGATGACCAATTAATGCAGAGAACTTGATCTTTTCAAAGGGTTTGCATGATTTTTCTTGCCACTGTAATTTGAAAAGAATAGATTAATTTCTGAAGAATCAAACTGATAGAAATCTAGCCATATGCTAACAGATCAAATCAATCACAGTGAGTCCCCAACTTTGAAGGTACCCATTTTAGCACATCCAAAGTCCTTAAGGGTATGTACTATAATCGCCAAAATCGTTATCCTAGCATTGACTGATAGACCACTTCTTTTTAAACGTGTATATATTTTTGTCTCTTTGCTTATCAAGATTTTATCGGTTAAACTGCTTCCAACAATGCAGGATACAGACAGCACAGGTTTCTAAATTTGCTGTCTCTATCAAGGTCAACTGAAATTATGAAAAGAATAAAAATGATCTTCCCCCTCTAACGCTTCTGCTATCCTCTGTTCTCTTATTTTCCTTCCCACATTCTCCTTCCCCTGTTTCCCCCTTTTGTCCTTTCATTTTATTTTCCCTCATTTCATTTCAGATTTCTGTCCAACACATCATTTGAGGGCCAGAGTGGTTTTATATCCAGAGACACTAACAGCCAGAAAATCATCTCAGAGTCGCATCACTACATCTGGTCCCTTCAGCTGGATCCCCTTGGCCAGCCAACCTGGACACGCCTGGGACGCTGGCGAAGGGGGAACATTCTAATGGACCAGGGGGCCTGGCCAAGCCATCAGGGTTCTGGGGGCGGAGGTGACTGGCGACGATCCACAAGGCTTCATATGCGGGTGGTTACTCTGGTGGAGCACCCGTTTGTATTTACCCGTGAGGTAGATGGGGATGGGCTGTGTCCAGCAGGCCAGTTGTGCCTCGACCCTCTCACTAATGAATCTTCAGTCTTGGAGAAGCTTTTCCAGAACCTGGCAGGACCTAATGGATCTGTTCCAACAGAGCACAAGAAGTGTTGTTATGGATACTGCATTGACCTGCTAGAGAAACTGGCTGAGGACATGGGATTCACTTTTGACCTTTATATTGTTGGTGATGGGAAGTATGGGGGGTTCAAAAATGGGCGGTGGACAGGATTGGTGGGGGATCTGCTCAGTGGTGCTGCCCACTTGGCAGTGACGTCTTTTAGCATAAATTCAGCTAGAAGCCAAGTTATTGACTTCACCTCACCCTTCTTCTCCACCAGCCTTGGAATTCTGGTCAGTACTGCTCTTTTTCTCTCTTTTCATTTTTCCTCTGTCTTTTTAATGTAGGTCTTTTGTTATATGTCTCACTTCTGCAACCTTTTTGCCACTTTTCTGCTTTCTGTCATTGACCTCACCTCAACTCTCTCCTCTTGGTATGCTGGTGGTCACTATGGCAGAGTTTTATTACTGCAAGTCTTGCTTTTTTTTTTTTATTTTATTGCAATTCCCTATGGTTTAGACAGGTGAATGTACAGATTGTGCACTGACCCCTTTATAACTTTATCTTACTTCCCTGCTGATAGGCTGATGGTGAAAATAACTCTACCCTCTGTATCTTAGTATGCCACTGTAGTAGAGGATGCTCTTTTTTTATTCAGAGTACACTGTTCTGATCAGTTTGTTTTATTTTATTTTTGATTCAGTCAATAGTATCTCTTTCCCAGACATCATGGCACACATTTATTGGTATATTTGCATTTGCTAACAGTGCACTGTTGGATCATCAAAATCATTTTTGCCCAATTCATGCTAGGCCATTAGATCAGTGGCTTATTGGTGCAACAAGCTTTTGTTAATTATAGAATCTCATCCTGCCGCTGTGCCTTTTTTGTACCACTCCTTATCTTCCCAAGCTGAAACATATGATCGTTAGCTGAATTGCTGATTAGTACCCAAATGCAACACTCACACAGCTTCAGCATATAATAGAACAGATGGTTACACAGTATAGAGGACACTGAAATGTATTCTAAATCCTTCTATGTGATTTTTTTTCTTTTTTTCATTACATCCTCTTTTCACAATTTGTACAGCCAGACAGGTAAGATCCAAACGCATATACAGATACAGGCAGACTTTTAAAATTGTACATGGATTATATGACTTAAAGGAAGGATGTGGAAAGAGGAAGTGGAAATATACTAAAGTATATTGTGACACTTCTTTACAAAATGATGTCTCTAATTTCTTATTTGTTTTCCAATCCTGTGCCACTTCTTGTCCAGGTTCGGACTCGTGATACAGCAGCCCCCATTGGTGCCTTCATGTGGCCTCTTCACTGGTCCATGTGGCTTGGCATCTTTGTCTCCCTCCATGTCACAGCAGTTTTCCTCACCCTGTATGAGTGGCACAGTCCATTTGGCATGACGCCACGTGGGCGCAACCGTGACCGGGTGTTCTCCTTCTCATCAGCGCTCAATGTATGCTATGCTATTCTATTTGGGAGAACAGTGGCCATCAAGCCACCAAAGTGCTGGACAGGCCGGCTGCTGATGAATCTCTGGGCCATCTTTTGTCTGTTCTGTTTGTCCACCTATACTGCAAATCTAGCTGCTGTCATGGTCGGGGAGAAAACATATGAACAACTGTCAGGGATACATGATCCAAAGGTACAGAATCAAAAATTGTGTGGTATTCCAAATGACTTGGTTAAAAGTTTGATAACGTCTTTCATTTAAATACTCATTTTCACTAATGCTTAAACCTTTTTAGATGAGAGGATTTCACATGTTAGATGTTTTCTTTTCTAGATGTTATTTTGAAGAGGTTGGGATTCTATTATTTAATTCCTTGCATCAATCACGACTCAGCAACATTTGGTTGGGTCTAATGACGGTTGTAAGAGTGGTGCCTCATGTTCAGCCAAATCTCATGAAACTATTGTAATACAGACCTGCTCATTTTATTCTTAGAAAACAAAAATAGAACCAGAGCTACACATGATATAGCCATAGGGCTTGTTTACCTTTAGAAGTAGCATTCCTCATTATTCATAGATTATATAGAATTTAAATTGTGAAGTGTGATTAATTGAAATTCTAAATTGCAAAACTCAAACTTTTAAGTACAAATCAACAATGTAAAGCAATTAATACCAGTGACTTCATTCTGGATGTAAAGAAATTATTATTATTATATTATTATCTTAAGTGCTGCAATACAACACCTGCGTAGTTTAAAGCCATGATTTTCTTCAGAGAGCTTTCTGTGTGAAATACAGAGTTTATTTTTTTCCTTAGAGGATAACAGTGTAACATATAAAAAAAAAGTGCACTGACTGAGTAAAGCAAGGTTAGCAAAGAACAGTCGAACAGTTCTACCAGTCATCACTCTAGTTTGCATAATGTGAGAAACTAACTGGAAAAATAAATAGAAGTAAATGAGAAATTCCTCACCTAAAACAGTCTTAATTTGTCGACCAAAACTAGGACTGAAAATGTTCATCAATTACTTTTTTATCCATGAGGAAGATTAGACAAAAACTTCCTAAAATAGATCTCTCAGGACAAAAATTCTGACAAAGGGTAAGTTTCATTTTTGTCAAGGAGACTAAATGAGACTAAAATGTAGTTTAGCTTTTGTTGGACATTAAAAATCCATAATATGAGAGAGCACAAGCTGTTAGGTAGGTGAATCTTTTGGCATTCAGCTTTAGACTACCAGGTTTTGCAGGGTGCCTAGAACACACACATTGGATTTGCATGAGATTCAAGAAAAGAGAAGGAATGTTTCAAGTCAGGACTTTTTATTAACTAAAACTGGACAAAGATGTATTTCAGTTGTTGTCAACTAAAACTAGACCAAAACTATGAAGGATAGAAATAACTAAAATGTGATATAAACTAGAAGGCTTTTCAATCTCAAGAAAAGAACAAGTTTAATATAGCTAGCAAAATTAACACTTCTGAAATTAAATATATTGAGTAAGATTAAACACTAGAACAAGATTAATCATCCAAAGATGACCTTGACTGCAATGCCCTCAAAGGGACAGAGGGAGCACTTACAGTACAGCTGAAGTGACAAAGTAACAGAGTGTGATTTATGCAATCAAAAGATTAAAATGTTTTAAGATAAGACCTAAATCTGTTTGAACATAGTGATAGATTGATACTGATAGCCCTAGTTAATGAGATGTTGTTTTAAACTGTGAACAATGATTTGAAAATTATTAACTTATTAACTTAACTTTAGCACAAAGACAATATATTTAATGTCCAAACTCATTTAAGAAAAAGAATATACACAACATTCTGAATTTGACACCTTCAGTACCCCAATACTCTACATTTTCTTTTGTGGTTTCAAAAAGAGAGAAAGAAATAAAGAAGCTCCTTTAAGCATCTGCTCCGTTTGTCCTTCTCTCTTCCTGTAGTCACGTTGGCATGTGCCAGTGGAAGGTAAACATTCTGTGCCATTACACGCGCATTGTTAGCTTGTTAAGCCAGTGAGATGTCAAAGAGGACAGCAGGCCACTGTGGAATTATCCCCATTATGATGGATTTTTGGATGAAAGGGACAAGAACAGCATCCTGGTGAAACAAGTTTAAAAGCTCCATTTGCTTTCATTGAATCAGCTTGACGTGTGGTCTTTATCTGCCATTTTTACAACCGCCGAGTGGAACGAGTGGCTAAAGGGTTTTAATATTTAGTAACTCAAAAGTACTCTAATGCGTTAGTTTTAGAAGTAGGTAACGCAATAACGTAACAAAGTACTTTTCTCAGTATGTAATGCAGTAATCTAACAAGTTAGTTTCAAAAGTAATGCTACCCAACACTGTAAATTGAACATGATTATTTCAGATTTGCAGTTGTTTAGTTGTAGAAAGTTCTGGGCCATCCAACAGTTAATATCAAACAGGCAGTCTTTTACAGCAGCTAGGCTTCTAGGGTCCCCAGGGTTTAGGGGCAGGTATATCTGTGTGTCGTCTGCGTAGCAGTGAAAGGGGACTTTTTGATTCTGAATTATTTGACCAAAGGGCAGCATATAAATAGAAAATAAAATCGGACCTAAAACAGAACCTTGCGGTACACCACTGGTAAGAGTCGAATTAGAGGAGGAGTGGTTACCTATGGTGACCACAAAGGTTCGTTCTAAAAGATAAGAATAAAACCAGCTAAGTGCAGTGTCCCTGATGCCCACCCAGTCTCTGAGACGCTCTATTAAAATATTGTAATCAATAGTATCGAATGCTGCACTGAGATCTAAAAGGATTAAAATGGCTCCCTCCCCTCTATCTGCTGCTAAAAATAAATCATTGGTCATCTTGAGGAGGGCCGTCTCAGTGCTGTGACCTGCTCTAAAACCAGACTGGAATTTCTCAAAGAAGTAACTGTGAGAGATAAAAGATAAAAGCTGTGTTGAAAAACCACCTTCTCTAAAACCTTGGATAAAAAAGGTAGTTTTGAAATAGGTCTAAAATTATTAAATCAGAGGGGTCAAGGTTGGGTTTCTTTAAAAGAGGTTGGACCACAGCGTGTTTAAAAACAGAGGGAACTACACCTTTTGCTAAAGAACTATTGATTATTGAGAAAATACTGGGTCCAACCATGCTAAAAACCTCTTTGAGAAATTTGGTGGGAATAACATCAAGACTGCATGTAGCTGTTTTCATCTGGGCTAAAATCTCAGATAAAAAGGACAAGGACACATGCTCAAAACTACTAATATAATTCCCTACTTGTGTTTAAAATATAGGTTGGGGGTTTAATATTGTTTCTTATGCCCTTTACTTTGTTGTTAAAATAGACTAAAAACTTCTCACATAAATCGTTTGAAGCATCACTAAAATGAGAAGGGGAGGGGGTGGTAGTGGACTCTAAAACCTTAAAACTCTAGGGTTAGAATGATGAGCTAAAATTAAATTAGAATAAAAAACTGCCCTTGCACCTTTAACTGCTTTTTGGTAGCTTTTCATCGCTTCTATCCAAAAGTCAGCATCCGTGATGGTGTGAGGGTGTGGCATGGGTAACACACATCTGTGAAGGGTGCTGGAGTAACATATGCTTCCATCCAGAAGATGTCTTTTTTTGGGGGACAAGTAAAATTCTGCATGGATTACGACAGCTTGGCGTAACAATAGGAGTGCAGGTACTGGACTAGCCTGCATATAGTCCAGACTTATGTCCACTAAAAACACGTGGCCAGTTGTAAGGCACAATATACAACGACCCAAGCAACTTAGGATGTACATCAAGCAAGAATGAGAAAGAATTCCACTTTCATTATTTATATGTTATTGTATTTACTCTCCTGACATGTACAGAGAGTTTGTGGAAGAAAAGGTAAAGTGATAGGCACACTCCTGTCCCCAACTTTTCGCTGAAGGTTGCAAATTCAGGGGGAAAAAGTTTGGCAATAAATATCTCATGAGTTTGGGCATTTAGATAGATAGATAGATAGATAGATAGATAGATAGATAGATAGGAAGAGCTCTATTTAAAGAAAAAGACAATTAATGTAAATGCAGACTGGATACTTTGAAAGTGTTTTAGATTTTAATTCAGCAGAAAACTCTTTAATGGAACCACTTTTGTAAAAGCAGGTGGTCTGAGGTAATCAGTGTTTTTTTTTCTTTTAACTTTCCAACTCTCCAAATCAGAAGAGTGCAGGGTTATTGAAAGTTCATTCTAGCAAAAGAAAAAAAATGAAAAGAAAAGAAAATGAAAGAAATACTATTAATAAAGACAGAAAAAACAACTGATGAAAACTAGTAATATTAATACCAATCAATATTTATGCATTTTGAAAGCATTCTAAAGGTAACTTTTGGGTTCATTCTTCTTTCTTGCAGTTGCACCATCCCTCTCAGGGATTTCGATTTGCTACAGTGAGAGAAAGCAGTGCTGAGGACTACGTCAAGAAGAGTTTCCCTGAGATGCATGAGTACATGAGAAGATACAATGTTCCAGCTACACCCGATGGCATTCATAATCTCAAGTAAGGCAATGTTATACTATAAATATTGCCACTGACATTATGCATTCAGGTACACACACTTATAAGAGGGCCTGCTCTGTATTTTCATCACTGTAGTCATCACTGAGCCTGGTACAACCGTCATCTGTCCCTTTTATATTTAGTTGCTATTCAATGAGTTATCTCTTGCTGTCATCATTAAGAGGGTGCAAAAAAAAACACATCATCTCTAAAAAAAGGAGTAGCTGTGCCTGTCCAAGAGAAAACAACATTTGGGGAAAAAAATGCTGTCATTCTCCACCACAAGCTTGCGTGTTTGCATTCACATCTCACACTCCTCCTTACTCTGCCATTGCTGTCATCCTAAGCCGCTTCAACATTCAACTGGCATCCCCATGGAGCACAGCAGAATATAGTGAGAAAAAGCAGCTGGAATGCAGGCCTAGGCAGGATAGAACGCAATTTCAATGGACGAAACAAGATTTTTTACTGAGCTTGTGAAATGATTAGAGGGTTCAAGGGAAAATGTCATCTTTAGAAAATTGCAATTGGTGAACAAGACACCATACAAGCACTGAAATGTAACTTAGCATAAGGTTTTCTTCTCAAGGGAGAAGGCAAGAGTTACAAGATACTGTATTACATCCTATTGTTGATTTAATCATCCACTGCAAAGTGCATCAACCAAACATTGAATATTCAGATTTTATATGACAATGCAAAAAAGTGTTAAAGATGCTTTCAAGGTTAAGATTAACACAGTGTTTCAAGATGTAGTTATTTATGTTTTACCTTAACAGCTCAACTGTTGTTAGAGATTTTACTTTGGTCAATGACATAATCACATTTTTATCATGACATTATTATATTCCTAATTCCATGCACCCATTTTTATTATTGTTTCTAGAAATTGATGACAATTTTGAGGTCTGTTTATTCTTCCTGAAACCCTTAACTGTATCCCCGGAGGGTTGAAGGTTGTTAAAAAAATGAGTCATGTTAATTTAATAACCCAAAACAGATACTTCTGAGTTAAGAGAACGTAAGTTATGTCCATAACTATGGATCTATGAGACCGAACGAGGACCGTCACCACGGTCTAACCATGAATGAAGCCATTCTTCTACCTATCTCGAGACCATAGTATCAACAAAGTCACGTGACTGACCTTAGGAGGCTGGCCTGAGGGCATATAGTACATCCGGGGAAGACGCCTCTTCCTCTTGCCTGGAACGCCTCAGCCTGTTCCGAGCGACAAGAGATGGTGACGGTCCTCGTTCGGTCTCATAGATCCATAGTTATGGACATAACTTACGATCTATTTTGACCTCACTCAGACCGTCACCACGGTCTAACCATGGATGAATCATGGCAATAAGGTCGCGAGGAACTTAAGATTCTGCCTCGTCATTATGTTCTGCGGCCGACATGAGAACAGTGGAGCCGATCGCTGCAGATGTCACACTGACTCTGTAAAATCTAGCAAAGTACATGGTGAGCTCCATGATGCTGCCGCACATATGTCACTGAGGGCCACTCCCCTCAAAGCTGCCCATGAAGTGGCCATAACACACAAACAGCTGAGTATGTGCCTGTCTCAGCTGTCATGTCCGCTCAACATACGCCCTCAGTGCCCGTACTGGGCACAGTGTGTGGAGAGCTATTCCCCCTTGACAGGCTGGTTCAGGATGAAAAGCCTCCAAATCAATAGCCTGGTTCACAGCCTGAGGACTCACTACCTTGGGTAGGAAGAATGGATTTGGCCAGAGAGACACCCTGGCATTCCCAGGTTTCCATCTTAAACATTCATCACTCACAGAGAGTGCATGTAGCTCACCCACCCTCTAAGCCGAGCACATAGCTAAGAGAAAAGCTGTCTTATGTGACAGAAGTTTAAGAGATGACTGTTCTAGTGGTTCGTATGGGGCCCCAGCTAATGACCTCAACACCAGGGGGAGGTCCCATTATGGGGCTCTCAGACACCTGCCAGGTTGTAGACGGCTGGCCCTTTTGAGAAACTGGGACACCAGAGGGTGCTTCCCCATAGAAAGACCCCCTACTCGCTCATGAAACACAGAGATGGCTGCGGTGTAAACCCTCAGGGTGCTAGCTGCCCTCCTTGACTCCAAGAGAGCCTGGAGGAAGTGGAGCACTGAGGCCAGAGGGCAGGTGACAGGGTCCAGTTCTCTGTCCTGGCACCAAGAAGAGAACAGCCTCCACCTCTGTTGGTAATTGGTTCGTGTCGAGGGTGCCCTGGCATTGTTTATGGTCTCCAAGACAGCCTCACTCAGATCCTGAGAGGTGAACTGAGGAGGGGCCAGGCCCACAGCTGTAAGATAGCTGGGTTTGGATGCCAGATTTGTCCCGCTGCCTGAGAGAGGAGATCTGCCCTGAGTGGAAGAGGGCAGGGTTTGCCGGGCACCAGGTGAAGAAGGGCTGGAAACCAGTGTTTCCTTGGCCAGTGGGGTGCTATCAACAGAATCCTGTAAGCCCCCTGACTGACCCTGGTCAGCACATGGGTAACCAGGGGTAGTGGGGGAAAAGTGTAAGTAACCCTTCCGGCCACTCGTGAGACAGTGCATCCAGGCCCAAGGTCCTGCTCTGATAAGTCAGGGAGAACCACTCTTGACAATGAGTTGTTTCCTGTGATGCAAAGAGATCGACCTGCGGTACACCAAAGTGCGCCCACAACACTGTCACTACTTGTGGGTGTAGCCTCCATTCTCCTGGGGGCGGCCACGACCGGGAGAGGAGATCTGCACCCCTGTTCAGGACTCCTGGTATATGAACCGCCCTGAGGGAGGCCAGGCGTGGGAAGGCCCAGAACAGCAGACTATGAGCCACCTTGAGGCATTGGTGAGACCTCGTACCCCCCTGGTGATTTATATGATACACAGTGGCAGAGCTGACTGTCCTCACAAGGACGTGTCTGCCATCTATGAAGGGTAACAGGGCTCTTAGGGCCAGATGAACAGCCCTGAGCTCCAGCACATTGATGTGTTCCTTGTCCCATGGGGGTCTCCAAAGACCCCTCACCATCCTGCCTTCCCACACTGCCCCCCAACCTGTGCGTGAGGCATCTGTTGATACAAGCGTCCACCTGGAAGGCAGGTTTCCCAGGGGGACTCCCCCTGTAAGTGTCCTGTAGCTCCGCCAAGGACGCAGGGCTCTCAAACACGCCTGTGTTACAAGGAGCTTCACACGCCTGTCCCTGTGTGGGTGTAGTTTGAAGGCATTCAGCCACCGTTGGAGTGGCCGGGCCCTGAGAAGACCTAGTGGAACAACCACCACTGCTGCTGAGATCAGTCCCAGCAGTCTCTGAAAATGGACCAGTTCTAAGCGTCTGCCTGCACGAAATGAGCGAAGGGTCCCGAGAATCTTGGTCACCCTCTGGGGCGTCAGAGATGCCTTCATTGTGACCGAATTCAGACACAACCCCAAAAAGACTGTTTCCTGCCGTGGCTCTAGGTTGCTCTTCTCGAAGTTCACCTTGAAGCCAAGTGACTGAATGTGGGTCAGGACCCTCTCTGTGTCCTGCATGACCTGTTCGCGAGAAGCTGCGCATATCATCCAATCGTTGAGATATGGCATGATCTTCAGCCCTGCCCTTTGAAGTGGTAGCAGGGCCGCCGCGACCACTCTTGTGAAGACCCTGGGTGACAGAGAGAGGCCGAACGGGAGAACTTTGAACTCATAGGCTTGGCCTTGAAAGGCAAACCTGAGAAACTGCCGATGCTCCATAAATAAAGGGACGTGGAAATATGCGTCTTTGAGATCGATAGTGGTAAACCATTCCCCTGGCTCCACTGAGTCCAGGATATGCTTTGTGTGGAGCATCTTGAAAGGTAAAACCTTCATGTAAATGTTCAGGCGCCTGAGGTCTAGGATGGGGCGAAGCCCCCCATCCTTTTTGGGGACCAGGAAATATGCTGAATAAAAGCCAGTGTGCTGTTCGTTCAGACTTACCCTTGCAATAGCGTCTTTTTGAAGCAGTGCCATGATTTCTTTGGCCAGAATGCTTGCCTGGATTAGGTCCTTTACCGTTGTCACATGGACCCTGGAAAAAGGTGGGGGCCGCCGCCGAAATCGAAGTCTGTAGCCCCTTTTGACTGTAGCTAGGACCCACGGGTCTGAGACAGTCTTCTCCCAGCCTCCTAAGGTCAGTCACATGATTTTGTTGATACTATGGTCTCGAGATAGGTAGAAGAATGGCTTCATTCATGGTTAGACCGTGGTGACGGTCTGAGTGAGGTCAAAATAGATCACATTCTTAGTTTAAAGTAAACAGTACCCAATCACTTTAAGATTTTTTTCTAATTGTACTCAAATTATTTTACAATCATCTCTTAATCTGCATAGTTGTCCCAAGATGCCTCTGGGCATTATACAGTTTTGTACCGTGAATGTTGCTGATTCAGAGGAGTGCTGCCTATGGGGTGCAACCACAATCTACAATGGTTAGTATACTGAACATAACAGTTCTCGAGTACAACAACACTAGGCATGAATTTGGCCAAAAAATCAATATGGCGATGTATTGTCATGCGCCCCTTGTACGAGTTTTACAAAGGCAATATGGCTGTGTACGCTGTGACGGCAGTTTTAACACATAGGCCTACATCACCCATGGTGCAGTTAGCCAAAAAAGCCAGCAGATAGCAGCAGCCATAGACTTGCAGCCCCAGCACACCTCTCCTCAGACCAAAACAACTTGGTACTTAGATCGGGAACATGGATAGTGTTTATCCAAAGGCAGCTGGCTAAAAGCAAAGATACTGGAGTATTTCGGATTTCTTCAAACAGCAGATAGTCAGAAGTTGAACACGACTCATGCAAGTTAAACACTACAGAAACACCAATCTTGATCAACACAGGACACCAGGCTTATTAGCAGTTAGCAACAACAGCTAGGCTTATTGGGCTAATCAGTGTCATCCCAACCAGCATTGAATGATGCTGTAAACTCAGTTTTCCTCAACTTCTGATAAAATCATGAGCAGCACTAACCTGGCATACCAGGTGGATTTGTTTCACACATTCATCTGGTAAACCACTCATAGACAGCATTTGGGAAAGGGCAGAGCCTTTGAAAAAAAACTTGGAGGGTGATTTGATGAATGTTCTGTCTGTCAGATCTTTACAGGCCAATCAGAGCAACAAAACGGGTCCTGATAAGAAGTGAGAAATAAAAAGGCTATCTTAAAAAGGCTTTGTAGAAAATGTAATGAATTTGTATTCAGGTAGGCCGTAGCTGTCATTAAACACGAGCTGATATGTTAAAACCTTGCTGAGAGTGTTGTGCCCTAATATCTCACCTCTGTGTGACAGGCAGGAGTCAAAAATGCAAGCAGAATGGTTGAAATTTTTCTGACTGGCAGTAATATTACTGGCAAGTGACCAAAAGAAGTATGGAAAAGTGTCTACAAGACCTACACAATGGAGAGATTTTCCTCTTCCCAGTGATTGCTGTGAAACTACCCTTTGGAAGCTCTACAAAGAAGCAACACAAAGCAATTTATTGAAATCCCCTATTGTTGTGTTAAGTGTTTCTACAGCATGTTTTTGAAATGTTTCTCAATTATTGGACCAAATTTATTACAAATTTCAAACACTAAACATATAGTTACCCACATGTGATGTCTATGTCATGTTTTGTGTCCCATGGTTAAAATTGCACCTAAATGATAACCTACGTACCTAAAACCTACATGATTAGGGTTAAGGAAGATATCAAATGTCAGATTTTGAACAAAATTTCTACATTAACTTTTAGTTGTATGTATGCCTTGAGTCCTGGAGCCTTTGCCAAAGTTTCTGAGCTGTGAAGGTGATGAACTTCCTCCAGACGACCCCAACCCTCATTTGTTATCAGTCTTAGTACTCATGTTTCTCATTGCGCCGGTCTTTCAAACAATATTACAGTTGTTTGTGAGTCTGGTGTTGACTATTTTATGTGTCTGTTTTAGACATAGAGGGATGCGACAAAGTGATCTTTCTTCATGCCTCTATAACAGAACAGGCAGATAACAGACTGGTAGTTTTCAAAGTTCTACTCCAAACTTTTCCCATTCCTTAAGGTCAAAGGTGTGATATGAGGACAGAAATGGAAAGAAAGAGTCAGCATAGCAGACAGGGAGTGAGGTGATCATGTTAGGTTAAATTTTTCATGTGCAATTCAGAGGGTTGTTTTAAAAGTCTAGCTTTTTGAGATGGCTCCCAGCAGGAGGTAGTTTTCCTTTTGCTGTGCTAGTGCTAGGGTTTTATTTGTCATCACCATGCATGACTACATCAGTTCCAGTCTAGCTATTGGTTTGCTTGTCCAGTCATCCATCAAAGAGTCACCCAGGGAACATTTCAAATCAACAGTCTACTATCATCACAAACACTTAGTTTGAAATGCTATATTTTAGACTGTGTATATTATACTGAACCAGTGGTTGACTTGGTACCCGAAAAATTGTCAGCATTGAAATTTCTCCGTAGTACAAGATGTTGTGTTGCAGAAAGCTGTATAGTTGGCACATAATAAAGCTGAGTTTCAACTGAACACAAAGAATAAGAAAATCCCTAAAGTCTCTGTGTGTGAACAAACAGCTTGTTTGTTGTTGAATAGAGAGCAGGAAGCAAAGGTGTCACCTATTTGTGCTATATCTGCATTTGCACTTCCAATATATCTACTTTCTCTGTGTTACAGGGCTGACCCTCAAAAACTGGATGCTTTTATCATGGACAAAGCTCTGCTGGATTATGAAGTCTCCATAGATGCAGACTGTAAAACACTCACAGTTGGAAAACCGTTTGCTATAGAAGGTATCACATCAATCAAAACTACTATACATCACGTCTTTTTTAATAGTCACTTAAGATTCATTTATCCTTTTCAAGGTAAGAATGACCAACAGAGAAAACTTATTACAAGGAAAGAGACTATCTCACACACCATTCCAAAACACAGCTGTATAAAAATAAGGCTAAAAAGGGAGCACATGAAACACTGACAAGTTACAGAGATACATAAAACAACTTCAGCTCTGGAATAGCAAGTGGGTTCTGTAGTTACACAGTTTTAGTTCACAGCTTTGAACTCTCTCAGGCAGACAAAATCATTAAATTGTGGTGCAAACTGTTTATTTTATTTTATTTATTTTTTCATGATAAGGGCAAAAAAGATAAAAGTGGCCCAACCAAATTCAAACCTATACAGGGTACCTCATGTAGCTGGGACCTAAGTTGATGATCTGTAGGAGACTGAAGAAGAAAGGCTTACATATTGCTGCTGTGTCCTTATGCTTAATGAAGGCTGGGAAACTGCTTCATAAAGAACAATGTAAAGAGTGTGGAACTTTAAATTGGGATTAAAATCCAGTACATTTACAAGATTTACAACGAGATGAGTTGAATGTTGTGACAGAAAGCTCTGTGACATTATGAAAGCCTGTCCACACCACTGCAAATGGAAAAGACACAGTTTCATTTCAATAGCACTCACTCTGAAAGTTCCTTTCTTTGGAGAGTGCTGTTTTTTTGTATGTGCAGAACTGCACATACACTAACATACAGTCATGGACGAAAGTATTGGCACCTCTGGAGTTTTTCCAGAAAATACACCATTTCTCCCAGAAGTTGTTGCAATTACAGATGTTTTTGGTATACACATGTTTATTTTCTTTATGTGCACTGGAACAACACACAAAGCAGAAGAAAAAAAAGCCAAAATTAACATAATTTTACACAAAAGTCAAGAAACCAATCGCTTCCCATAACTATCAACAAGCTTCTTACACCTCTCAACTGGAATTTTGGACTACTCTTCTTTTGCAAACTGCTCCAGGTCTCTCAGATTTGAAGGTGCCTTCTTGCAACAGCAATTTTGACATCTCTCTATAGGTGTTCAATGGGATTTAGATCCTGACTCATTACTGGCCACTTCAGAACTCCCCAGCGCTTTGTCTCCAACCATTTCTTGGTGCTTTTTGAGATATGTTTTTGGTCATTGTCCTGCTGGAACGCCCATGACCTCTGACGCAGACCCAGCTTCCTGACACTAGGGCCTACATTGCGGCCCAAAATCTTTTGATAGTCTCCAGATTTCATGATTCCTTACACACAGTCAAGGCACCCAGTGCCAGAGGCAGCAAAACAACCGCAAAACATCTTTGAACCTCCACCATATTTGACTGTAGGTACTGTGTTCTTTTCTTTGTAGGCCTCATTCCGTTTTCTGTAAACAGTAGAATGACTTGCCTTTCCAAAAAAGCTCTACCTTCGTCTCATCTGTATACAAAATGTTCTCCCAGAAAGATTGAGGCTTACTCAGGTACATTTTTGCAAACTCCAGTCTGGCTTTTTATGTCTCTTTGTCAGCACTGGGGTTCTCCTCGGTCTCCTGCCATAGCACTTCATCTCATTCAGATGATGGTGTGGCAGGGCAGCTTCACAGGAAGTATACATACAAAAATGCTTTGTCATCTCAGTGTTGTAATGACTAAAATATCTGATTGTGAGAGAGCAAGACTGTCAATTGGGCTGAATAGTTTCTTAGCAAAAGGTTTATCTGAAAAACAACTGATACAATAATTTGCAAAATTCAGGCAGCATGTACAGCATTATGTCCACATAGTTTAATGCACTTGAGGGCATAGTTTGAATGAGTAATTTTCTCGTGGCTTATTATGACAGGCCTAAAACCAAGCTACCAAGCTTTTATTTTTTCATAACTAAAAGGTGACATGTAAAAACAGGTAACATTTCACTGTCTAACAAATGCTGGATGGCTTTAGTGATTTTTGACTAATTAGGTATCTAGGAGAGTTTTAGATCAGATTACGCACTAGTAAGTATGACGTAAGAAAGTAACCTGAGCTCTTGCACCACAACAGTATTCACATATAGATTTTAGTATTTTAATTATCAGTACATTTTAGAGTTCTTTCTGCCTGGCTGCAATTGACAACCCTTTAACTCAACAATATCACATGCGCAACTTTGAACAGTTTTTAATCTTTAAGCTTTCAAAAGCTTTAGATCCTCTACTGTCTGTTAATCTCTTGTCCATTTAGCCAGCCTCTTCCTCCCTCTGTGAAAACATTCCCATGGCGGTTGTTTCCATTACAGGCCACCATAGTCCCAGATTCCAGCACTGTTCTTAATTACTTAATGCACGCTTAAGCCTTTAGGATACACATCGTTCAGTATGCTTCAAAGGAAAGCTACTTCTGTAATTGGCTTTGGCTGAATTTGTCACTCTTTTTGGCATGATAAAGAAAACCTGAGTTTTAATCACACTTTCTCTATTTTAGAGTAACAATGGCTTCTTCCAATAAGCCCCAGTAAAAATGACCCAGGCTGCCTGTTTTCTGCTGTTGTTTTCCCTTTGTTCCTTGCACAGCTAGAAGCCAGTGATTGAAAATAATGGCAGTATATGGAGGTGAAGTGAAAATGATTTTGCTGTTGTGACAGAGGAATAATGACTCTGTCTATTTCCACTGGCAGGTTATGGGATTGGCCTCCCTCAAAATTCTCCACTCACCTCCAACTTCTCTGAGCTTGTTAGTCAGTACAAGTCAGATGGCTTCATGGACATGCTGCATGACAAATGGTACAAGGTTGTGCCCTGTGGGAAGCGCAGCTTTGCTGTGACTGAGGTAGGAGCAGCACCGCCTATCACATACAACGTCACACACTGTTATTGTCATGTATTGTACATATTACTCCTGGCATTGAGTTTGTTTCTATTTCTGTCACCGGAAACTCCTTTGGTCAAAAAAAGAGGTGTTTGGGATTTTTATATTAATGCTGCTCAATTTGATTTGTTATACATTCACTATTATTAATATGAAAAGGAAAAAAATGAGCTTTACTGGGAGTATTAGTGTCTTAATGTTAGCCTGCAACCTTTCTATTCAGTTTCCTCTCACTGCTTTCATCATCCCTTTCTCCAGCCAGGCAGGCAGCTGTTTTCCAGCACAGAGCAGTTATAGTTACCAGCAAATGAGAGGCAGACGGTTAGTTACTAGGGCAGATACTTCCCCAAAGATATGGAGAACAGAGTGAGATGGCTTCTGTTTAACCAAAAGAAACACAACTCTGAAAGATTTCGAGCAATGGGCAGTTTTTGGTGGATGTGTTACTAGGCAGCTACACACATCTGTCCCAACACCATTGTGTTTGCATCTTGTTACATGAACCTCAAGAGGCAAAAAATTAGATCAGTTATTACAGTTTTAGGTAAAGCCACACACTATGAAAATGTCATGCCACTGTAGAGGAACAGTTTGTATTGTTACTTGTTTAAAGAAAAAATAAGTATGGGGGTGGCCGGAGCTCAGTCTCTATAGGGGCTTGGGTTTGAAACTGGAGGGTCGCCAATTCAATTTCTGGTACAGACCAACAAAATGGAATTCAGTATGGTTGCTGAAGAGAGGTGCAAGGATTCCAGAACACTGCCAAGGTGCCCTTTAACAAGGCACCAAACCCTGGCACTTGTTGCTGTGCTGCCCCTCTCTCTGATACCTCATTCTGTTTTTGCAATGTACAGGTATTCCTAGCCCATTAGTGTGTTGCAGGTTTGAAAAATAGAGTTTAAAAACTTGAATTTCCCCTCTGGGTTTAAAAAGTGTGCCTTGTGTTGAATGCAAGTTGTAGTAATTTGCCAAAATACAAAAGGATATTTTGAATTCACTGGTATTAGTTAACACTAAATTTGCTGATTCACACCATTAAAACTAAATATGTTGTTGTGTGTATTTACACAACACAATCTGAGTTAAATTACATCAAACATTGATAGTGTAAATACTGCATTAAAATGACACATTTTGTGTGCTAAAATTGGTAACACAAAAATTTGGATCAAATTTGACACTAATAGTGTAGTCCCTGATCTCCCTCGCTACATGTGTTAAAATTTTACATGTGTAATTTTTGACACACCTCTTTTTCCAGTTGCTTGTTATTGACAAATTGCAGTTGAGTTAACAGTCATGTTTTGGAGTTGCATGGCATTGCTGTTTACCTTCCCAGCACTAGCTTAGTGTTTAGTTGCTTCTTACTACTTCAGACTCAGGCACCTGACCACATGCTGCCAACCTCGATGTGTCCCCATAACTTCTGTCCTAGAGAGTACAGGCTCCATTGTCCATTCTGATCCTTTATTACTGAGCACTTAGCTCTGTGAGCAGCCTGGCTGTCTCTCCACCCAGCTGTGACTCTGGAATCCCCAAAAGTGGCTCCTTGCTTAGCACCAAGTGCACAGTCCTTGTTATCAGACATGAATTAAAAACTTACTTCCGAAAGGAATTCGTGGCCCTTTTTTGCCCCATCTCTTCATATATTTACTCTTCTCTGTTCAATTTTTTATTCAACTTTGCAAATGTGTGACCTTTCTGATTTCAAAGGCATTTAACTTCTCCTCCCTGTTCATTATGATGTCTAATTAAGATGTACTACTCATGTTCACACTTGAATGACAGCGTTATCTGAAAACCTGATGCATAAATGTGAACTACTGGGTTGATCTGAGTTGCAGCAGCGTGTCTTTGCATTGCATCTGATTCAGAGTAGCTGAATCATTGTACACTGTGTAACAGATGGATGTGTTACTGATGCTATCAACAGTTGCAACCATATAAATTGCTGCAGGTACATTTCATTTTGCAGAATCATCCCCGAAACTGCCTACAGTCAAGGCAGTGAAGCTGCTCGGACATGTTATTTTTTTTTTCTGTTTGTCCTTTGATTTTACAAGGAATATCATCAGTTGTGTCATGCAAAATCCATAGCATATATATTGCACGCTTCAGCATGGTAAACTCATTTTATACAAGTGTTTGAACTGCACATTTCTTGCCTGCATACAGCTCCATCTACACCCAGCTATTTTAACAAGAGTAGTTGTGTTTTGGCACGGTAAAAATGTGCTGTCAATATGAACACTGGAAACATCATCAGGAAATACATGTGATGTAGGTATTATGAATTTCTTACTAGGCTGGCTCAGTTCAGCACAGCTCAGCATTTTTAAGCAATCTTTTATTCCGATGAATGACTGCTGCCCCAGCAGCAAGCCTGGGATTTTGAAAAGAAGAATATCTGATGGATTGGCTCCCATAAGGCAGCCAAACTCTCTGGCATTTAGCCATTTCTCTGTCAACCCAAAGAAGATGATCCCATTCGAAGTAATAAAATCAATACCAATAGATGACATATTATTCAATTACCTAACATTAAAAAGGCCAGATTCAACATAACCAAGAGATAAATAGAGATCGAAGTGAAGAAGACTTTGTGCTTTATTGAAATCATTGATAGATTTTTGCAGGAAATGTGTGCATTTAGAAATTAATGCAGTGAGCAAAGAGGTTTTAACATAAAAGTGGAGTTCACATCGTCGTGAAAAATAATTGCTCTATAGGGTCTAAATAAGGAAGGGTGTGCTTTGCCAAGACTGCTAGTATATGTGCCTGAAAGTGCTGTTTCAAGGAGTGCCAATAACTGTAAGAAATGTTGGGGTGGCTTAAAACACAATAACTTACACTGCTTCATACTCACTGGAGCTAAGTCTTAGATTAGATTAATGTCATGTATCCTCAACTAGCTTGTCTGTGAGAGGATAATACCACAGAATGTTTTATCTGTTCCTATCCAAATTAATTCCTACAAAATTTCCTCCCCAGCAGTCAGATGAGACAACTAGCCCCCACTCTCCAAAATTTCATTATAGCTAGCTCGCCAAGTCACAATACTGCAATGAAGAGTTTAATCCATCATGCATCCAACATGACTTTATAATGCAATCATTGCAGCAGCTGCTGTATTCCTACTCAGCAGTAAAAGGGTTTGCATGAAAATGCACATCTGCAATAAAAAAACAGATGCTCAATAAGGAAAAGTGTGATAGTACAATCATGGATTCATTATCTTTTCAAAAACTATTAAATCTTAAAGTCTTTTTTTAAAAATGATGTTAAAATCAGTTTTTGCAAAGGCATTTAATCATAATGATTTTATTTTATCCTAAAAAAAGATTCAGTTTGATGACAATTATCACTTGCTTATAGAGTGAAAACAACCCTGAGCATTATTCCCCTTGCACTCATTTCTTGTAGTAAGTGCTTGCAACTGCAAACACAGGGATTGTGGTTTTAAAAAGTCAAGGGGCAGAAAAAGAAAATCAACATGTCTTAGAATTATAAATGCAGGGCTCTGTCTATGCATGCTGATATTGATGGATTTTTTGCCCCAAAAATGTGAGCAGGTGAGTCCTGATGTCGCCCGATATCGGTGTAGCAGAAAAAATAGGCTATTCAGTCTTTATTGGGTAAAAAAAAAGAATATGTTTAATGCATATTCATTATCAAATGCTGGCTGTAGAAACATGTTTGCATGCACTAAAACACATAAAACTGTCTTTCCTCAGCAAAATAATGATCTCAAAACCAATGCAGTGCTGGTATTATTCCCAGTAAAATTTTATTGCACTATAATAAAAAGGAGCAAATTGTAAGTAGCAATATAATATCAGGAATAAATTAAACACCATGTTAATGACAAAACAGCAGTTCATTTTAGTTGCACTTTCACTTTTGCATTTCATACGATGCACTTAGTACTATGTCCAAAACTGTTTAATGAAGTTTTCATGCTATGATGTGGAAATCTCAAGTGATACTTTGATGAATGTGTATTTGTCTTGTTGTGTCACAGCCTTTGGGACCTCAAATGATCTTTTTCATTGCTCATTTTGTCCTCAGACACTGCAGATGGGTATAAAGCATTTTTCCGGTCTGTTTGTGATGCTCTGTGTGGGCGTGGCCTTATCTCTGCTGACCACGATAGCAGAACACATTGTGTACAAGCTGGTGATCCCAAGGGTCAAGGAGCCACGCTTCAAATATTGGCTGCACACTAGCCAGGTATGAAACACATGCTCAAATACACACATTAACAACACAATTTATTCAATCAACCATTGGCAACATGAAAATCTCATAAATGAAATTGCTGTCATCAAAAGGCCTGGCAGCAAAGTGTACTCACTAATGCAGTTATATTTTTAGACTGTGACACATTTTGTCATTGCTGTTTTCCCTTTCTTTCTCTCACTGACATGCAGATCACATACAGTCTGTTTAGTTCCCATAAATAACAGAAAATCATAGTGAAAATGACAAATTATTGGCTTTAAGCATGTGAAAACTAATACGTGACTTGTTTTCCAGAGATTGCATCGGGCTCTCAACTCTGTCTTCAGTGATGACAAACTACCGACTGTTACCAAACCTGAGAAGAGGTACTAATGCCAAATTTTTGATTCAGTTGACTTAATCAAGATGACAAGCTGATTATGGTAATATATTTCCTATTAAATGTAATATCTTTTAAAAGATTTGATCAGTGTTAAATCCCATCCCCAAATGACTGACCTGAATGGAAATTGATCTCAGTTGTGTTTTAATTATTCATGAAACATTTAGTCATTTTGTTTTGACTTGGGGATTTAGGCTTATTTACACTCTTGTCACGCAGGGGCACATTAGAAATGGGCTTGTGACTGACTCAAACAACTCCTCAGAGAGTGGCACTGTATCAAAGCACTGCCCCACATGCCATCTACTTTACTGCCACTTAGAATCTTTGGAATAACATCAGCCATCAAAATTATAAAAAGTACATGCACTAAATCACCGGTATCAACTGATCATACCAATAACATATTCTTCATGATACTAATACATTCCAAAAAAGCACAGACATATTTCTAGCAGCAATGTAATTTTCTCAAAAATAGACAGCCCATTGGCTAGATTAACAGGGTGGGAATAAGTGACATCAATTAACATTTAAATGGCTGTTAAAGGGCCTATTTCTAATCAGAAACTGGATAGAATGGTCAGTCTGTTGGAAGCTAATTATATCTAAAAGAAAATGAGGAAATAATCTCAGGCTAACCTCACGGAACATTGTTTGGCTCAGTGGGTGAGAGGGAGCAAGATTTAGAAAAGCATGAAAGCTTCTTTCTGGCTGGTTTCAGTGTCTTTCCAAATGTTGTGTGGTTCACATCGGTTACATAAACCCTTTCTGTCATTTTGACACCACTGCTTTGGTGTCCTGGTGTAGCCTCCCCTGCTCTTTTGGTCACTGCTCACACTGCAATGTTAAATGTCACATTTGGTGCTTGAGATAAAAGTATCTGATATAAAATGTGCAAAGTGGGAATTCTGTTACTCTTTTTGAAGGATTCTAAGAAGAGATCAAAAAATGTCTCAAGCGTTTGCTGAGCAAATGATCTTTCTCTATTTGAAATATTCAGAGGTAATATATTTCACATCTCTTGCCTACTTAGCACCACATGCAGAGGGGACACTCAGGTGGGGCTCTCAAAGTGGGGATTAAATACACGTAATAATTATGGAGCCAAGGCCATGTGAGGGATGCCTGTTGTAATGAGGATAGATTACCTACCCCTGCATAATTGCGCTCATTCAATCAGGCTCTTCTGCTCTGTGCCTGCACGCTGTCTAAGAGTCAGGAATTATTACTGTCATATTGTCAGCATGCAGCAGAAACGTTGTGTGTCAGAAATGTCTATTTTGCAAACGCTGCACTGAGAAAGCATGATCCTCCTATTTGTGTGTGGCGGATTTACACAAAATAACCTCCAAGGTATATTCATTTGTGATACCAGCCAAATGCATCAGAAAAATTCGTAATTTAAACCTGTCAGTGAGGTAGTACATAACCAATTGGAGCATATTGCTTAAAATTTAATTGGCTTTAAATGACTGCTTAGGAAATTAAGTAGATTATGGGTCTATCCTTAGTGTGCTAATAAGGTTGTTGCTGCAAGGCATCAGAGAAGTGTCCGGCTGAGAGAATTATGAGTAGTGTATGATATCCTAAAACTGTCTTCGATGTCCAATTAAGATCTAGTGATTTAATATCAAACACACTGTTAGGATCACGTAGCTGGAAATAAGGCCGTAATCATTATCCATGCTAAACTGATAGAAGGTGTCAGTTCTCATCCTCATCATATATCCTAATAGCACCTACAATTGAGTTGCTTTATTCCTCTTAATGCAGGGGATAAATGGGACAGGGCTTCCTCCTCCTATTCTTCTGTATTCATTGAAAAATACTGTCACAAAAAATTAAGGTCCTTATTTCAATAAATTTGTTATTTTTAAATACCAATTTGATGTTTGCTTAAAAAATGTAACTCCCTTGCTACTTTTAGTAACATGTGCATTTGTATTATTTATTAGTTCCAAATTAAATTTTACCTTTTTTTTAATAACGTTTGAGCTGCATGCTATTTATGTAAGATACAATTTATAGTAAAGTAGGCAATAACTTTGAATTTACTGAATCAGCTTCTACATTTTTGATACCTCACTTTCTGGAGCGCATATTTTCCCTCAAGAATTCCCATTTTTGGCAAGCAGAGCATCTCTGGTGCAGTGAAATGATTGAGCAGATATTTTGCTTCAGTGTTTCAGTTCTGCTGTTTATTTTTGTATGGCATACTTTCAAGGCAATCTGAGAGGAATTTAAACACAATGGAAAGTAGCTATTCTACTCTAGTGTGACACGAGAACTATATGTGCTGTGAAAAAAGGATCACTTCCTGATTACACATTTGTCAAACTTAAATGTTTCAGATCATCAAACAAATTTGATATTAGACAAAGATAACTCTAGTAAATACAAAACAGGTTTTAAGTTATGATTTAATGTATCAAAGGAAAAGGCCATCCAAATCAAAACCCCAATTTGTTAAATTAAGAATTACTATGATTAACCAAATTTTTTGGAAACTGAGTTCAATTTCATTTGCCACACCTGGGCCTAATTACTGCCAAACCTGTTGAATCAAGAAATTATTTAAATAGAAACCATCTGACAAAGTGAAGTAGCCTAGAAGATCTCAAATTCAAGCATCATGCTTCAATCTAAAGAAATCTAAAAACTACTCGGCCGAGAGGTCTCACATGAATGCAAATTCAAAACGCATTGCAAAAAGAAAAAACACAACGATATTTGAGAAAAACACAAAAACAAAAGTTCACAACACAAATACAAAAACTTGCTGCAGCACATGAGTACAAACACTCAGCGCTGCACATGGATACATAAACTCGGCACAGCACGGAGGCAAACAGATTCCACAACAGCACATAAATACAACAACTTGGCGCAGCAGATGCAAATAAAAAGTCACAACGGAAGTGGGGCCGTTATTAGCAATGGACTGGTTTCATCAAAGCGGGAACCTCTGAAGGCTCTGGATACAACGGCCATGACACCGGCAGTCACAACCACAACGCAAACTGACTGAAGACATGCTTGGATGAGTAATTAAAGTAAGTAAACATTGTTCGTTCGTCAGCTCCACTTCTTGCACATTTTATTTTGTAATCAATAAGTTTTAGAAGTAATTTAAACCAGCAAACAGCGCGGACAGCTACGTTTGGGGTCCGATATGCATGACGTAAGCTGTCAGACGAATGAATAGATTCGATTAATTTGATTTAGGTAGTTGTTTACATACATATTAAACTGTACAGGAGGTTACAGTTATTAAAAATCACGAAAAACACACTACAAATTACATACTGTGAGTACAGAATTATTTTGAGTAGTGGTGTTGTATGTAACTTTATTGCTAACGGCTGTGTTTACGTTTATATAAACATTTCTAAATCTTTGGGACTCCAGAGAAATCGAGAGCCATGATCCACAAATGGAGACAACTTCATCCTGTAGTAAACCTTCCTAGGAGTGGCCGGCCTACCAAAATTACTCCAACAGTGTATCGACAACTCATCCAGGAGGTTACAAAAGAACCTAGAACAACATCTAAAGACCTGCAGGCCTTGCTTGACTCAGTTCTAGTCAGTGTTCATGATTTATGAATACAATACTTTTTTTTACATAGGACCAGTTTATTTGGATGGCTTTTTACCCTTCAGAGATTAAATCATCATTGAAAAACAGCATTTTGTTCCCTGGGCTCTCTTTGTCTAACATTCGAATTTGTTTGAAGGTCTGAAACAGTTAAGTTTGACAAATGTGCCAAAAAATTAGAAAACAGAAGGGGGGAAAATAGTTAAAGAATAATAGATAATAAACTAGATCAATAGGGCAGATTCCATGTTTGTCATCCAGCAAATCCATCTTCCAAAACTCCAGTCTTAAACAATTGTGCCAGGTCTGAAAACTGATCGACCAATCAGTGTCATTTGAGGAGAAATAGGCAGTAGCTATGGGCAGGGTTTGGTTGTACTGAAAGAAGATAGCTATGGCAGACGCCAGTGGAATGTTCAGCTTGGATGTAGCTATAGTGTCAGTTTTATCAGAACTGGACTTTTTTAAGTAAAAAGCAAAGAACAGCACTGAAAAGTTTTCATAATGGAAAGATTTTTTTCGTTCTTCTCCTGTCCTGCTTCTGCATGAGTTTTTGATGGTTAGGGGTTGGGTTTAGTGATACTGTAAGCCGGTATATACAATGGCTGCCACCAGTGTAGCGATTACAGCTCGCATGTAGCTTTACTTTAATGGCAGGTTTATCAGAACTGGACCTCGTTTTTTTTTTATTTGAACATGAGCAAAGAGCCACACCGAAAGCTTCTCTTGGTGAGGAAGATGTTTTTGCACATCTTGTGACCAGCCTCGGCATGGTTTTTATCACCCAACAAGCTCAAAGGTTTATAAACTATGGCAGCATCTGCTTTGTCTTGTCCCTCTGATTGGCCCATCATGAATGTGATGGACAGAAAGTTTGTCCAGTCACCTTCTGAGAATTTTTTTTAAAAAGTCATGCCCTTCCCAACTGCTTGGAACGGGAGTTGTTCCAGATGAACGTAAAATATATGTCCTATGCAATGGATATCTGAGACAGTCTATCTGGCATTTCAAGCTATAAGGACACTTCAGTCACATGCAAGTCCTTCTGGTGCACCTGCGTCCTGCTTGTTTAAGGACAGCCTTCTTGCTCAGGCTGTGCATATGTCTTTCTGTGAATGCTGATAACAACATCTGTACTGACAGATGGGGTGGGAAATAGTGGTCAGTGGTGAAATATTCAATTCTAATTCAGTTCTGAGGATGTCACAACTGACTGCTACAGGTAAACATCAGCTTTCCTATTTCCAAAGCTGCACAGCTTGACCTGAAAAAGTAAATATTTCATTAAGTTGAAAATAGTCAAAGCTAGGGGTGTGATGGCATCTCGGCCATATTCAATATTTCTAAAAACTGTCAGTACACAGACGAAGCAGGTATCATGACAGAGTTTGATGACCTGTAAATTGAGCTGTAAATTATCATAGTAGATGCTCCTACCACTTTTAAAACAGGTTACAGCTTATTTGTAATCCATTTGGATTAGCCCTCCGCTCCTCTTGATTCAGGCTTCATATGATTTGCAGATCTGTAGAAAGTGTATCATCATAGTGTATGATAATGTACACTGCATCTAAATCTCTGTGCAGAGTCTCAGCGAGCGCAGTATTCATTTATGTCTTTTAAATTAAAATTGGCACAAAAAGGCAAGAAATTTGTGTTTGTAAGATTATTTCTTTGCTGTAACAATGCGTCTTATGCCATTGGAAAGCCTGTTCAATTCCCTTTTAAATGGTGCCATGTTTGTAAGGAACATGCATTTGTGGGATGAGCAGCAGAGTTGAGTATGTAAGTTGCGCCCATGAAAAATGTGCCAAATCTTCTCTATTATTGCCAAACAGCTTCTTTTGCTGCTGTTGACTCTTATTTTGAGCTTCTGGTACCCTCATGTGCTGACAATCTGATACCTGATTGGCTCCACAGTTGATAACACAGCATCTGTAACATGTTGCAACACCTTCAGTATTACAGTTTTCAAGGAGTTGTCCACTCAATAACCTCTAGATCAGTGATTCCCAACCTGTGGGCTGGGGCCCCCTGGTGGGCCACAAAGGTATTGCAAGTGGGCCACCAAATCATTTCCAAAACAGTATGATTTGTGTGTGTGTGTGTGTGTGGGGGGGGGGGGGTGTAATTATATAAAAATAAAAATATACAGAATAATGTTTCAAAAGTTAAAGCTCAGCTACGTTTAAAAGGATATTAAAAATGTTCAAATATTCTTTTCATTATTTTGTTTTGTTTATCCTTCAAGTATTCGACATGTGAAAAGCAAATGAGAGACAGGAACTTTTGGGGGCCCAGCCCACAGGTTGGGAATCACTGGCCTACAGCATTTGGATCGTAGGGTCAAAGTGTGGAAGACATGCTGATTGCTGCACCAGTGCTTTGGTGGAGGCAGTGTGATGGTGTGGGGAGGCATCTCCCTCACTGGAAAAATTAGGCTCGTCATCACTGGAGGCCATCTCAATGCAGAGAGATATCGATATGAGATTCTGTTACCTGTGGCAATCCCATATCTCTACAGTATGAATGAGCTCTGTCCTCCAAGATGTCAGCAGTATCAGAGACTCTAGGAGGTGAAAAGAAAGATTTGGCAGATTTTTCCTGGGTGCAACCCACATACTCAACTCTGCTGCTCATCCCACAAATGCATGTTCTTTACAAATGTGGCACCATTTAAAAGGGAAATAAACAGGCTTTCCAATGTTGTAAGAAGCATTGTTACAACAATGCTTCTTACACCGCTGGAAGCATTGTTACAACAAAGAAATAATCGTGTAGTATTGATATTTCAGTGTGTAAAGTTACTTCGATTGAAACAGGGCATTGACTTTTCCATGTTTAATTTCACCATGTTTTTATCAGTCATGCAGATATATGCAGGTAGCTGTGTATAACTTTAATCATAGATGTAACATTACAGCCTGCTAACAAAATGTTTGATCCAGATGCAGAAACATTATGAAGATTCTAGTAGAGGTTTTATTAACAGTATGATTTCCATTTTGCATTTGTTAAGTTGGTGTCACTGACGTCACTAACAGATAATGTTATTGATATGCTGCATCTTTTTCAAATTACACTCTGTTGTGATCAGCTTTTTATAAGCACCACTAAAGTTGCAGCAATAAACTGAAGGAATCTGAGGATGTGATACACTTTTAAAGTGCATGGAAATGCATTTTGATTTGAATAAAATGCTCAGCTTAAGTCATGGCTACCCAAGAAACAAATTATATATATATACATATATATATACATACATATATATATATATATATATATATATATATATATATATATATATATATATATTCGATGACATCCACTGCAAGATTATCTTAGTTAAAACAGTTAGACTACTTCTCCTGTCATATTTGTTAGACAAGTTTTGTTAAAAATATTGCAAAATCTTGTCCTTTTTTTAAACAAATCCATGTTCAGGTATCATCTCATCTCCAGAGCTGCGTGTATTATCACACCCCTTGAATTCTTTATTTCATACTTGTGACTGAATACTCTTTCAGTATAGAAGGTTTCAAGGACATTTGTAAAACAGCTGCATATAAAGAAAATCAATATTTATGAAAATGTAAATGAAGTATATAAGATATATCCTAACAAGAGGAATCTTGTGACCAAGTAAATGAGAAGAAGCTTGACTAGTCATCTTGGATATTATGAGGAGGAATCTGGAATAAGTGACATGTGGAGGAGGGCTGTTGCCTTTCAGTGAAAGGGAGCTGAGATTCTTGGCTGAAATCAAATTGTCTCACTAAGTTGTGAGGAAAACAGTTGATTATGAGGAAGTGTCTTTAAGCTTCATGGTAGAGTATGTATAAACAAAGTGGTCTATTTATATTTCTGGCAGTAATGGGAAAACAAAAGTGAACTTTAAAACATATTAATGCATTCTATTAACAATGCCCCACATAGTGTGAATAATCAAAGCACAGATACTTTTTCTAAAAGAGTGACTGTTATATCAGACAGATTTTCAGAAGAAAAACAATCAAAACAACCAGTGAGGAAAACTCTAATGATGTGAAGGACATCCTGACATTGCAGAAAAACAGATTTAAAAGTCATCATGCACAGCATCCAACTTGCCAGCACTGCATGGTGCATGGTTCCCTCTATGACCTTGATATCATTTTTTCTTATGGGAATCTCCGCCAGGATAAAACAAGGGAAGGAAAAATGAAAACCTTTTCAGAGAAAAATGTTTTTAATTTCCTCAGCTGTTTGCAGAATGCATACACTTAGTGAGTTGAGAAAAAATGCAGAATGTCAATGGTTAAAATGCCATTCATACATCCAGTTATGCTTAAAGATTAGCCTGTTGTTATTTTGTGAATATCTCTCCACTGTGTGAAACTATGTGTTGGTCTGAATAAACAAACATACAAAACCCCATCTGCTAGCTAATGTGCTAATTTAGGATCTTTTAAGAAATCTCTTATATCAATCAATTGTTGTCAGGAATGGCTGCCTATATATATATACTTTCTTTTCTTCATTCAGTTTATCTTAAAGGATCTCTGACTCAATCTCTGATCCAGTTAGTGGCAGTTAAAATAGAGACGGTCTTCTGGCTGATGGTGTCTTCTATCTCGATCGTCATACAGTCATATAACATCAGCACTCAGATGTTGCATGGGCATTGAATTGTACACAGCAATATAAGAACAGGGCATTTTAATTGAATGGAAAGACTAAAGGCTCTGCCTAAATGAGAATTATTGTTTGCAGAGCAAGTTTCAGGGCAGCTGCAAAGTGCCTTCAAAATGAGACACAACAAACCAGAATTTATTTATTAAAACAAAATGTATGTAAACAATGTATGAAAAGCAAAGCAAAAGCATAAAAGGGTTCAAGAGGAGAAATTTACAGATAAAAGCATAAAAGCAAGTCTGCAAAGGTGAGCAAATTATTTAAAGCATGGCGTTTTTATATTCACTAATGGCACAAAAGCTCAGCCAGAAATTGTTTTCAGTCTAGACAGTGTAACACCTACTGTGGGCCATAGTGAGATAGTGTGGCTGCAGTGATTTTGCTGTAGAACATCTGTGCCTTAAAGTTGAAGCACTTATATATAAAGTCTTCAGAGATACTGACATTTCTGGTGATTATCTTAAGTATTTAAGATTAACAAATCTCTTTAATGTAAACCACATTACAAATATTCTTCATTTTACTGCAGCTGTGATGTAAGCACAGGTGCCTTCTTAGATAGGATTCTTTTATTTTCTTACATTCTGGCATCTCTTTTGATGTTTGAAGTATCTCATTAAAGTCTTGTCATTTCCTTTAACGTCTTTTATTTATTCAAGGCATTTTCCTGTTAAGGTTGAGTTTACATGCTGAAAAACTCTCTGCCATACCCCTTTAGTAAAAAACATGGTTATTTATCATTTTGCTTATATGTCCCATGAATGTGAACATTTTCTAAATAGGAGAAACACTGAAACTTGTACTTGAGTATAATACTCTAGTACTTTTTCCACCTCTGTTGACTACACGGAAGCACATACTGAGAGAATGATTCCACGTCACATCCCTAAACAGCTGCTAAAAACTCCAATATCTCATGGTCAAACATTCCTGAGTTGATTTTAACTCCCAAAGTGTAATTTTAACTCCTTTCTAATTCAAATGGTCTTCAGTGTTGGAGATATTTGACAGTTTTGATCCACCACTGTGAGTCCAGTTTTTTTATACAGTCAATTAATGTATGCTCCGCACACTTTTTTTTTTTTTTTTTTAATCTCAGGGGATGTGTGGGCTGAGTTCTCAATTATGCCCTTGGGTAGAGTGTTTACACATGTTTAGTTGTGTTGGGATGTTGCTGGATGTACACTGCTCTCTGCTGGGGCTCTTTTGCTCATATTTCTGGTGGATTGTTGTTGCTTTTGATGTGAGGCACATCTGCATCTGCTCCGTGGGTGAAGTTAACCACAGAGTTAGAGTACCTTAGTGCCTTGCTATGAGGTTGACTCAGATTGACAGATTATAAAAAAAAAAAAAAGAAGATGTTACTGCAGCTCTGTCATATTGTTAAATACTGAACACTTTCAAAAGTGTAATTTAACTATATGCAGTGTGGACCTATATAAACACTTTTATAGTGTTCAGTTTAACCACATATGAATTTACTGTCAATTTTGCTGTTAACTTTAGAGGTGTGACACTACCTGAACAACCCAGTTGGAGATCTGTTCTCTTGTTGTTCTTGCCACTGAGGAGAGACCATATTTTACTGTCCAACTCCTCATTAGCTACTCATCATTCAAAATTAAAAGTAAACTTTCACTGTTGCTTGATTAGATTTATAGAGCAGTAATTTTAGTTGTACTCGCGTAAATTTTGACCAGAGTAACTGTACTTTTAATTAAGTGCCATAGTCTTTTTATTAGTACTTTTTCCATGTCTGCAATCAAGCAAAGGAAAAATGTCATGTAACCACTGACATTGATATTTGTGGTGCTGTTAGTGCCTGACACTAGAAAAAAATCTGTTATTATAAAGCAGAACAAGTTGAAAGAATACAACAAACTTAATTTAGGTTTTCTACTGTAAGGTGAAAACTTTCAAACTAATGAGGTGCAATGATTGGGGCATAGAGTAGGTCTCCTCAAGTTCGACTATAGTGATGTGTAGAAGGAAGGACTTGCACTGGTTGATGACTCATGATGACACGCCATCATATGATATCCAGTCATGAATTCAAGATTCCATTGCTTTGTTCCTCTCTTCCTGTGACGGCTTTGAACAAAAAATGTAAAAGCTTTGGCTGGAGGTACAAGGTGACTTTATGTTGCGGGGATCCTGTCACAGTTTGCTTATTGATCTAAGCACAGCTGGAAGTGTCAACTTGGCACCCACTTCTTCGTCCTGGCTTTAAATCAAGACAGGTTTATACATTTTTATATTTACTGTTGCTCATTATGCACAAGCATATAAACCTCTGTTTTATTAGTTGTAAAATATTTTTTAGTTAAATATTTGTTTTTATAGTCCAAACTTGTGCTAACTCATCATCAGCTTTTTAGCTGAGCACTTAAATCTGCAAACAGAACTTCAGAACTCAAAGATGAGTAGTTGTTTTTTGTGAACAACATGAAAATCATCAGAGTTACTTGAAAATGCAGAACACCCATTTTTAATAGGCAGCAGAGGACTGGATGTTCAAACCCACTTACCAATAATAACAATAACAATAATCATCATCATCATCATCATCAAAATCATAATAATGATAATTGTTGGTATTGCTGTTTTTATCTGGTCAGTGGTTCTCAGTTGCTTCTTGTTACATAATTATTTGCTGTAAGAACATAAAAAAGGGGAAAAAAACAAGACAAATGTTAAAAAACTAGGACAGGGAATCAAACAGTTACTCAACAAGTCCTTCTGCTGCATGAAGCACAGGATTTGTCAAGTTACGCAAGTTCAAACCTTGAATAACATGGCATGGGGGCTGCTGTGTCAAACTGAGACACTCAGACCTCAAACCAATATTACTGCCCTTGTAGCTCATTAGCTAAAAATTGAAGGTAGAGCTCCATGTTTGATGGGCGGTGTATTATTTCTAGTGCCAAGGGAAATTAATTGGACCCAAGTTTGATTCTACAAGTGAGCCACGTCAAGAGCCTTCTTTTTGTCTACCTACAAATTTTGATTAGCTTTTTAGTTAAAAGACCAGGTTTTACTCTGATTATAATTCAACAAAGAGATGACAATGACCCTGTTGTAAGAGATTTCAAACATGATTTATGCAGACATTCAATCAGCACTCATGACAAGGGTAAGTGTGCTTGAACTTAACTAATGAATTACAATCAAGTTGCCTTAGTATCACTCCACAGCATTTATTGGTTATAGTTTTTTCTTTCTTAAGTTTGCAATATAACCAAAGCACAAACTAGAGATCCATGCTAAAATATTCTGTAGTTCTACAAAGCCCCTGGCTACATCAGAAAGACACTGCTGACAGCCACAAAACAAAAAAACAAAAAAACAAAAAAACAAAAAACAGATTTTGCAAATAAAATTAAGGATTAAATTGATCTTTTGCCCTACCTGCAGAGTCTAGTTCTCAAAAGGTTATTAAGAATCATGGCTGTCTCAACAGTATTCTGTATATCAGTGACATCATCACTTGGCCTTGCAAGGCTGACAATGACAGAAGAAGTTAAAAAGTTATATCCTGTACAGTAAGATCTGATGCAGTGCCTACAGCACTGAGTCTGTGTGGATAGCTCTCAATCAGGCTTGCAATTTCTAGACACTGCCACTTTACTCCATTCTTCTTGGCAAAACTGGTCAAGTTCTATCAAGTTGGTATAGAGATAGGGCGTGAACAGCCCCTCTCAAGTCCTGCCACAACTTTCTATTGGATTGAGTTCTGGGCTTTGACTCAGCCCCTCCAGAACATTCCCCTTGTTGTCTTAAACCATTTCTGAGTAGCTTTCACAGTATGCTCCCGGTCATTGTCATGCTGGAAAATCTTCTCCCAAGTCATAACTCTCCTGCAGACTGAATAAGATTGTCCTCCAGGGTTCTTCTATATTTTGCCGCATTCATTTTACTCCCTACCTTTACAAGCCATCCAGGGCCAGCTGCCAAAAAGCATCCCCACAGCATGATGCTGCCACCACCATGCAGTACCTTGTAACTCCTTCAGAGTAGTCATAGGTGTCATGGGGGTCTCTCTCACTTCAGTCTCCTTCTTGTGCAGCCACTCAGTTTTTTTTTGTGAGGACGCCCCGATGGAGGCAGGCTCTTGAGATCAGTGTCTTGGAAATGTTTTCTATCAACCTCATGACTTATACTTTTTAATAAACATTTCTGATTCTTGGAGTGTTCTTTTGTCTTGTATGGTGTATGGTAGCAAGGAATACTAATTAACCAGTGACTGGACCTTCCAGACACAGGTGTCTTTAAACTACAATCACTTGAGACACATTCACTGCAATCAGATGACCTCCATTCCTCTAATTATGAGACTTCTAGGACCAGTTAGCTGGACCTCTGTTGAAGTAGATCAGTCACTTTATAGGGGGTGAATATTTATGCACTTATTTTACCCCTACATATTTTTATTTAATTGAAATTACTTTGTAGATATCTGTTTTCATTTTGACATTAGTTAAGAGGGGTTTTTTATTTTTTCTGTCAGAATGTTAAATAATATTGACCATGACCAATTTATAAAATTAATGAAAAGGTAAAACATCCAAGGGGGGGACTACTTTTGATAGGCAGTATAGTTACTACAGCTTAAATAAGAGAAAAAGATATCAAACAACATTGGCAGGACACACTAAGGGATAAGCAGGAAAAAGAAATTTTTCATTTAATGGAACATTCAGGGAGAAAATTCGTTCTAGTATTAGTACTTGGCAAGCACTCACTTGTATCCCTACAAGATCCCTGATGTGAGCCTTGTAACAATAATGTTTGCAGCTGTCCAACTGTTATGGGAAATGGTCTTTAAATAACAGTTGATTAAAGTCTCGTTTTTCTGGTTTGTTTGTACAACATGAATGAACTCACACAGTATGTAATCCAGAGAACTCTACTTTCAGACTATGCACATTTTTCCACACTAGTATTATTAAGCATAAAAAAGGATTACCACCTAAAATTTCTCTATCCGTCTTGTCTTTAGGTGCAATGAGGGAAACAACCAGTCAGCATCTTGGAATCCCGTCGAGCCCTCCAACTGCAACAGGCGTAGGGTCCTTCCACAAGAAATGCAGAATGACTTGGAACATCAGACCTCACAGGATCTCCCTCCACCACCACCCCCATCTCCCCTGCCTCATCCCCATTCCCTTCCCCTTCTGGAGAAGCACCTTCCCATAGTGACCAACTCCAATGGTCGCTCAGACCTCATAGGGCGGGGGCTGGGCCAAGGACTTGGGCAAGGACAGGGGGGCTCTGGGCAGGGCATTACATCAGCACAGTGTCGGGGTTTGGGTGTGGGGGACTGTGGACCTGGTCTGGGTTTAGGTCGTAACCCACTGGTTCAGGAGCTGTCTGAGCTAGAGGGGCAAATCCTTGTAATCAAGCAGCAGTTGCAGTCAGCAATGAGACGGAAGAGGGAGCTTGAACAGTACCAATCAGAGAACCAGCAAGCAAACCAGACTGCACCCAGTCAGCCTCCCATGCACCAGTCTAACCAGTTTGCTCAGTATACCCAGTCCCACCAGCAGACTAACCAACACACAAACACACTCCCTGAGTTTTGAGATGTTCCACCTTTGTTCTGCCCAAAGAAACATGGTTAGACATGGAACTAGTTTCCAAAATCTGTAACCGGATCCCTGTGTGGATTTGAAGATGGATCTTCAGCAAGTTTCAGGAGGTAACCTGAAAACTGAACTAAAGTGTTGTCAAGGGAAAAGATCCTGTGCCAAACTTTCAGGAATGTTGGATTTGCTTGGAAAAGAGGCACTTGATATAGATGAACCAGAGACTCTGATCAAGTCTGATCTCACTAGCCTGTTGCAGTTACTGAAGAGCTGTGCATATCTTCACCTTTGATTCACCTCTTTCTGATCCTTTTGTTCTTGCCTTTTACTTCTATTCCTACTTCTATCTACTCCATCCTCTTGACCCTGATGTTCTTTTCCCTCAAGCCTTTTCTCTTCAAGGGTTCAGATTTCCTAGCCACGATGAGCTTGAATATAGATATGAAGAATCTTTGGTATTCACGCTTAATGGCCTAATTCCCTCGAGTCTTTAGTTAGGACTCATTGATCACGTAAATGACCTTAAGCTGAACCAAGCCAGTTAGATCTATAAGGTGTAATGTCTTACGGAAACCTTGTACCATTTTAAAGGGGAAGGTAAGAACTAAATCTAGAGGTACTTGATTGGTTACCATTGATGACCACATGGTTTTAATGTTGATGCAGCTTGGCTCAAGTCCTGTCATGTCTAGTTAGCCTTAAGGGAGTAAATGGAAAAATGATCAGCACTGATCACAAAAAAAAGCAAACATAAGCAGGATATATACATACAAAGTCATCATCATCAAGAACATCCTGCATCTCGGTTGCTGTTATGTTGAGCAACAGGACAAAACAAAGTCTTATTTTAATGATCACTAGATTTTGTCCCACACTTCATAGATGCACTTCTAGTTTTTTAAGGAAAGCTTCACCTACAAGCCATCAATTAATTTGTCAGAGTTTAATGGTTGAAAAGTTTACCTTCTACACAATGGCTAAACTCTAGTTATGCATTATAATTCATCTAGGAGTTGTCATTTTTACAGTCAGGGATCCAAAAAGCACCTTTATACTTACCTTTCTTAAGATCACACTGGTGCTCCTGTAATCTCAGTTTTTGGCAAAAGTTCACTCTAAGAGTAAAGGTAAATGTGGACATACAGTCACTGAACTCTGACATCTTATTTGGGTATGATCATTGAAAACTGCAAGCACTGAGCAGTCCCTCTGTGATGAGACCTGTTTTCTCGCATTATTTCTGTTTGCGTTTGAATGTGTTCTGTTATTAAAAATGTACCTCTCCTTTGCACTTAACTGAGTTAAAACGTTTCTTCTTTCTCCATAAAAAGAAAAACTTCAAGTTAAAACTCAATATTTAGTACATATTACCAAATATAATGAGTCATTTGAATGCCTAATAATTAACTAATTTTAACTTTTACCTCCCTAATCTTAAACTACCAGTAGGAAAGTTCTGTCTCTAAAGAGCATAATATTTAGCAGGAAATACTTCTGTCAGAGGACTCTAAAGAAAAAAATGGATTTATGGTTGCAACAGACTCCCATAACTTAATTCAAGACCATTTTTTGGGTTTTTCACTCATAGGTGACATGCTTTGCAAGAGAGAAAAAGATGAGCCCATACAGATCACTGGATGACATCCACTGCATACCAACTAAACTCTGGCTTAGTATTTTTGCTGAAATATTCTCCAAAGTGGGAATTGAGATTCATCTGCAGCTACCCATTTTCTTTGACTCCAACAAATTTCATTATGTTTTAAAAAATAACACAACTCAGCTGTATACCTAAACAACTTACTGAAACCTCTGCTTCAAATCTTAAAAAACTATTTGGTTGTTGCTCTGTTCTTCCCCTGCACTGCCAGGGGAACAGCAATTTGGACAGGAAGGTGTACTTAAAAAGCAGACCACATGGCACGGTCAAATACTGCCGAACACACACAAACAGTCTCTATTTAGCAAGTGTGTCTGCAGGGTAAGCGCAGGCTGTCACAGCTGAAATGAATACCTGACAGAGCAAAAGAGCAAGTGCACTGGCTGAGGCGTCAGTTTTCTTTGTGTTTGTGTGTAAATGCTTCTCTTCGTGATGACACAAACATCACTGAAGTTGCAGCAACAGTAACAGGATGAATCAACAGAAAAAAATGAAATAAGGATTTAGCATATCTATTCTCCTTCTAATCACTTTTCTGCATTCATGTGGGGTTGGGCTGGGATGTGGTGTTCGAAGCACAGACCTGCATCTCAGGATGTGACATTTCAGTGACAGACCTACAGACATTACTTTATATGGACTGTTTTACTCATAGGTTTGCTTAAAGGCATTTCTTTCAGATCTATTGACAAAGACAACTTTATGAGGCATCAGATGTCTCATTTTTACAGAACATTGCTGCATTTGTTTCACAGAATAGTGTATTAGTACACAGTGAAAATGACTTCTACAATTTACTAATCATGTTTGAACATATATTTCAAGAAAATTTTAAAGCAAGCAGGTTTTACTTCAAACTGATCCTGCATTGGGGAATCTGTTAATATAATTTTTAGGCTTACTGGTCACTGTCCTCTTTACATGAAAAAATAACAAATAGAGTTTTTTTTCTAGATCATCAAGCAAATTTCTCCCGTTTCCCTTCCTGTCAATAAAAACTAGACGATCATTATGATAAATATGTAACCATTAGCAACCCATTGGAAGCATGACTTCAAATCTTTATTCAGGGGACAGCATGATCCAGTTTTGTTGTGAATATATAATGCAGTTGCTGATGTGGCTGCACCTTTGGGTTAAGATGAACAACAGAATAGAAAAAGATTTACTCCATGGGTTAACTTGTTCTTGTAAATGGTGTGAAACAAATTTTAAAATCTCTTACAATACAGAAAACAAAGTTTCTATCTCTTCCAAGAAAGTACTTCCACAGGCACAAAAAGGGTCATTGTTTCTGTCTCTTACCCACTGTCCATCTTGTCTCTAGCCCTGTTTTGACAAGAAATAGTAAGAAAAGGTATCACCTGAAATTGACACATAATGAAAAAAAACACGAGAGCACATTTGCTACTTACTATTTAATTTGTGAAGAAACCAAGAAAAAATATATGTCGCATTTCAAATGAAATGCTTTTTTTGTTTTTAAAGTAAAAGACATTTATAATCACAAGGATAATGAGTATAATTCAAATCATGAGTATGTATAAAACATTTTTCCTTGTCATGCTGGGCGGATCTTCCAATGGGAAATGGAGTCACAACATTGCATCACAATCCACTGGTGGTTCAGGAAGGGGGAGGGGTGCCTCAGAGAGGAATAGTGAAGCAGGAGTCACTGCCTGAATTCCATTAAAAAGGCTAGCCAGGCCTTAAGTAAGTCTCTCAGTTCCACTCCAGAAAGCTTTTCAGTTTCCTTTTTTCTTTTCCCATGTATTTTGGAGGGATTTTTTTTCCATTGGGATTGCAGTTTAAATTTAACCGTAAAGCTGTACCAGTGAAATCTTCAAGGTATATCTGACACAGGCTAGCCCCACCAGACCACTCTGTATAAAAATTCCTATTAACATCACAGAGAATCAAGAAATTGGGGTGATAAACACTCATATTGACAATTTCAACCAATCATCTTTCATTTTCATTCTGGCTGATAACACGGCACTGCAAGTGCCAAACCCCAGTTTCTAAGTCGGAGGATGCCACTGACTCTTCCTTGTCACTTCCTCCAAAGGGGAGAGGGGTTGTTCCGCAAAACACCTAAACTGATACCAAAACATATCCAGGTTTACAGCAGGCAAACAGGTCCAAATGGATCATAATAGTTTTACAGATTGACAAAAATCTTTACAAAATATGACCTGACATGGTCAATTAATGTACAGACAGAGATAATAAAAAGGACTTTGTCTTTTTCTGTACAAATGACAAACATCACAGAACAACAACATCAATATTTTTCTATAGCAGATTTTTTTCGACTGAGGGGATAGATGTGGTGAACGACGAGGCAAGTCACCTTACAAGATGTGATGGAAAAGAGAGTGAGTCCGCTGACTGGAAGTGTGCAGGTTTAACACCATCAGGATAGGCTACAGCACTCGCTCATACAAAATGTACAAAACACCATCCTCTAACTACAAACAGCACACCTTGGAGGGAAAAAAATGCCTCATGTTTTTAATGGTTGAAAATATCTGGAAAAACAATCTGTGCTTAGATTTGCCTTGGGATATTTTGGCACTATTGCAATCTGTGTGCCTTGGCAGGTTGAACTGAGCATAGCCCAACTAAATGAGAACCACCAGAAACATGGTGTATTTTGTCCCCCCAGTGAATTAAACAGATATATCAGGAGTGTTTTCTGTTAAGCATTCGGAGCCACGTGGCATGCGTCCTTGTCATTGTGTCTGGAAGTGCTGTGGAGACGCAAACGTGACCCGGTGCTGCCCCCTTAGTCATGTGACCTCCGTCATCGATGCCGAGTGGTTCTGAAAATGGATGTGGAAGAAGGGATGGGAAAAAGTAGTCCAAGGATTGAGAGGGATAAGGAAGAATGTAAAGGAAGGCATGAAAGGGGAAAGGTAAAGGAAACAAAAAGGTAGAGGAAATCATTGTCAAAGAGTTTCTGGAGTGCTTTGTGTCAGGTTCTCTGTGTTTTTTGTGCAGTTGGGGGAGGACAAAGGTGTGGTGCAAAGTTCATGCCTGTATGTTCTCAACATGTGTCATTGCTTTATGTTAAAAGACAGAGGAAACGTCAAGAAAGAAAGAAAGAAAGAAAGAAAGAAAGAAAGAACACATACAGCAAAATATATAAGTAATACTTAGAACCACTTTCAGTTGATCAAAATCAGACCCCTCTCTCTGTGGGATTCCAGGAAGTTCAGGATCTTACAAATTGAATTACAGTTACAGCAAATTACAGTGCAAACCAAATTATAGACTGAAGTCAAAATCTGAAGGGAGACTTTGCTTTAAGCTCACAATCTTTAGGGAGTGCTTCTAATTAATGGGAGAAGATAATGTGCATCATGGAGATTAAGTTTTGGAATGCCAGGTTAAGTGTTTTCATGTACCTGTGCGCTGAGAGTCTCAAGAGGGCTCTCTACACGGGGGAAAGTCATCAGAGGCAGACCCCGGTACTCTTCAGTTTTCTGTTTAACTGCTGCACTATGGATGCCTTTGAAGTTGTTTACAACACATATACCCTGTGAAGCAGAAAGACAGTTATAAAAAGTGAAATAAGTAAAAAAAAAACAACAACAACAACAACACCACCACCAAATGACCCAGAACTGAAACCTTCATCAACACTGAAAAGTCAGTTTAAGTTGTAACTATGAATTTTTCTACCATCTTAAACCAAGTGTAATTGACTCCCTGTTACACCCTGGTACAGAGCTGCTTTCAGAGGTAGATCTAAGATTTTAACATGAACTTAACTACGGAAAAAAGAATTTTTCATGGATTAAAAATGAAATATACGGGGCATATGGCTTTTGACTTGTCCAAAGAGTTGTTTGTGAGTTTTTAAAGGGAAATGAGACACCAAGAAGCAGTGGTGGACTTCTTTTACACAACTCTGGGCGCATGGAGACACTGAAGCACATTAACCAAAGTGTGTCAAAAGGGAAAATTAAGTAGTGTTAATTTTGACAGCTATTTTTAATTTTAGTCTAAGTCTTTTGATCACGTCTTTTAGTTTTAGTGACCTTGTAGTCATTTCTACCCTTTTTAGTTTTAGTCTAGTTTTAGACGATGAAAACTCCAGAACATTTTAGAGTAGTTTTAGTCCGTAAAAGTTCTCACATTTTGGTCTTTACTTTGAGCCCAAACATTTATTCTCTTGCCTAAATCTGGTACCAAGCTATGGTAGTGTGTTCTATGCTCTCTGTCAAACTTGAGGTACCTGCTTTCTACAGCTGAGAGACAGAATAGCTTCAGATGCATTACACAGCATTGTACAGATTTACCTAGATTTTTAATGTCCGATGAAAGCTAAATTACATTTTAGTCAAGTTTTAGTTACTGACAAAAACTGAACTTACTTTCTGTCAGTTTTAGTCAGCACAGATCTATTTTTGTTAGTCTTAGTCTAGTTTTTGTCATGGAAAAAAGCTCATTGACTAACATTTCTACTCATAGTTTTAGTCGACGAAATAATGCTGCAATCAAGCACGTGATTAATTGTGATTAAAAAAAAATGTGCGCAACTTGTGGATCTTTATTAATCATGATTAACTAGATTAATCTTGACAGCCCTAGTTGTAACGCATTGGTGTTGTGACTTAGATATCAGTCCCTTATAATAGTTACATCACTGATGTGAAAACTTGTTTGTATATTGTCTCAATCAAAATAGTTTCCCAAATGAGTCCCCAAATATGTCCACCAGCAATCTGTGTGCCAAATCATATTAATGAAATAAGAGTACAGACTATTCTCTTTCCAGTAGCCTTGTAAGGCTCTACATAATAAAAACAACAACCATACTGAAACACACTTTACGTAAAGGTTTATGTAGTTTAAGTTAGTTTTACTTTTCAAGGTCCAGTTTTCTGCCTGTGGGTGTGATTTATTAATCTATTAAGCATTCTATTTACTACTGGAATTACGCTGAGAGCTATGTGCCAAGTTTGGCAGGTGTCATGTTGTCAATCTCAGAAAATTAAAGACTGGCTAGATAACACTGCAGCAAAAATCTGTTAAAAGATTAACAAGGCTATTTTAGTTTAAATTATTGTGTGTAACCAGCAACATTACAATCAACATTTACGTGAACAGAATAACCCGTTTCAGTCAATAGTCAGAGGCCTAAATGTTTGCACCTGTTCGGTTATGGCTGTAATGTAAAGGTTATATGGGTGTAAAAGCTCAATCAAACACTCCACGAGTCTACAAAATGCAGCTATCATTTCATGCAGTGTAAAAGGAGGTGCTCTGTGGTGTTCATTTTTGTGGCGCTAAGCCTCGATTCTTCATTTATATTTCAGTTAAATTCTTGTACATTAATGTTACTTAAGGATTCACTTTTTTGTCCATCTGTCAGGATTTTTAAACAGTGCAGACACCACCAAGGTTTCCCCATTTCTCTACTCTACCATGGACTAGTTAATCAAAGAAGGCAGCCTGAGGGAAAATCTTGCCCCCAGGCCAACTGTGCCCTCAGGCAATGGCAATGGAGAAAAAGTAATGGGCAGATTCATTGCTGCAGAATTCTCAAGGTTTATTTGTTTGTGGCAGTTCATGGGCAGCGCTTCTCAGATGCTCCCAGACCAGGCAATGAATGAATCACAGCTGCTTTGCCCCAATCTAATGACAAGACTGCAGCTTTCCGCCTTCACAAAAACATATGAACTCTTCAAAAATAAGTCTGTAAGGATATATTCAAACTTGGGGATGGTAAGGTCAAGTCATGAGCACATCAAAAACGTTCAAAGTGCATGCATTAAGCTAAACTCTACAGTGACAGTCCTATCCGCAAGTGACTTAAATGAAATCTTCTCCAACGGTATCTAAAAGTACAACTATCTTTGTTTTTTTTTTAATGCATTTCCGGCTGATCTACATTGATTTCCTTTAACTGGAGTGATCCCCAGAGACAATGAATGGAAACTCTATTTTTTTTTTATTTCAAAATGAAGCTGGGTAAATATTTAACCAATCCTTAAGACATCATTGTTTGTTTTTTTCAAAGCTTAAATTGATAGGTGGGAAAAATACCAGTTGACCTTCATACAATCTAGTAACCTAAACAATGTGCCAGGTGTTTCTTTTGTAAGGCCATTCTACAACTCCTGGGAAGGTTCAGAAGGAAAGCAGCTTTTTAAATTCAAAGAGCTTTGCTTTTGAAAGGCTTTCTAAACCACCAGCATGTGCCTGTTTCTTCCTAGATCAAGTGGACACGTCTGACTCTTGAACATCATCTCACAGCTTTGCGACTGAGTGGTTAACACTGATCCCTCAATCCGCCAACAGAGGACAAACCTTAAGACCAAAGGCAGTCACTGTTTGATGATCCCATTCTGATCATCTCTCTGTGAGCACTGATAGCACAGGGATTTAAGTTCTACCTGCTTTCTTCTCTCTTTGTACCAATTAATTTCTCTCAGGATAGCAGTCCATCAAAATGGCTCAGTTTTCAGATGACAAGACCTTGATAAGCTTCATCAGGAACATTAGACAGATGTGTAGATGTCCTCACTTCATGGTTTGCTGATAATAAGGTGGAAATGAGGAGGTTCAAAGATGCTGAGGTGATGATTGACTCTTTTGTGTTCATCTCTCCCAAGAGATCAGTAAGTCAACGTCTGCCAATTTTTATAGGTCAATCACTAAAAGCTTATCTCCTTCATTAAAACCAGGGTGCTCTGACACTTCTTCATATTCCAAGGACAACGGTCCTCACATCAGCAATGCTGCACCCAGCTTGCTTTTAGTCTTCTCCCAAATCTAAAACCCACTGGCAATGCAAGGTAAACTGTGTTATGTGCCATGACTGTTTACTGATCCTTAAAATATCCTGGTTTTGCAAAGCTGCAACAGCTGCACAAGCATTTAGTTTTGTACACAACTATATACAGGTGGTGCTTTACTATCTTATGCCACTCTTGTCATTATTATCCGTGCCAAATAATACAACTTATGAAAAAATATTGTTTAATTTATTGAAGCCATGGTTCTGGTAATGTTGAATTTTTCAGTGCCAAAAGTTTTCTTTCACAATAAAATATATCATTCATCACTTGCTGATCCTGTCCTGTAAATGCTGTTTTTTGACAAAACCTCATCTGGCTGTCTTTTAACTGTGAATTGCAGCACTCATCTTTGCTAAAAAGAAATGACAAAAAAAGCTGTTTGTGGTTGCACACCTTAAAAATACAGTTGCAAGAAAAAGTATGTGAACCCTTTGGGATTTCTTGGATTTCTGCATAAATTGGTCTTAATGTTAATTGTATAATTTCCTGTGATAGCTCATACAAATTGTCTGTTTTTTTCAGTCTTTAAACTTAACTTAAAACTCTGTTGGCTGGATCAATGTGGTATAGCCATCTGTGCTCTGATAAAGCCTACTTTCTCTGGCAGTTTCCTGACTTTTCTCCTACCGCCACATGCAGATCAACGTATAAATGTATTTGCACATCAATTTTTACCCTCACTGTCTCCAAACAGTGCACCCCTCTGGTTACAGAATTTTTTGTTTATAAAGTGATGAAACATGTGAAGAAGTCTCTGCATCTGCAGAGCGTAATGATATTTCTCTCTGTTTGAATGAAAAGGCTGCAAAATGAGCCACCAGCAGCCTCTAAATGCATCACAAACATTCTCTTATCCATCTTACATTCATGTTTTCTCCTCTTGCTCATTTCCTTCGCACCACTTCCCGCTTTAAGGTTCAGGACCCAGAGGCAATTACACATAATGAAGCCTCTGAGACAGTTAACTACTTCCTCTTTAATTTGTAGGGGCATCTCTCACCTTGCATTCTTCTCAATGGGTATTCTGCTTAAATCATCCAAAAGTGTGAGGGTTGAAGCTGCAATAACCCTTCTCTCTTTAACCATATGCACAAATCTGGTGTTGACATTTTTTTTAGATTTTCACAGCAACCAGACTGTTTGGCAATACAGCCGTTTGTATTATATTAAAGACTGCATAACAGTAAAATCTCCTGCTGAGAAACACAAGTCCAGTTTGCACGATTTATACTTTGTTGAGTCATTTATTTTTGTAAGACACATTAGACTAACAGGAACTCTTCCCCTCCTCCACAGGACTCACTTTTGCTCCTTCTGCCTCTCACAACCCTTCCTCTCTGAGCTCTTTCAGAACCAGAGGCAGTGCTGATCTCAGTAGAAATCCAGCTGCCACCTCAGTATGTTCCCTATTTTATTCTCTTCTCCTCTTTTCCCCAACCAGTGCATCCTTCTCTTTCCCTCTATCCGCACTCACCCGTCTCTGAACCTCCGTGGAGCTCAGCATGAACCATGCTTCATCCTGTTTCACATCCCTCCATCACCTCATCATGACCTGCTCTTCTTAACTTCCTTAACAAACTAATGATTCAAACTCACAACACAACTGAGTCAACACAAAACTGTCAAACTCATGCATATGCTGCACAGACCTTACAAATTGTAGACATTTGAGATCGATGTAACTGTTTAACAAATTCACTGGGCAAAACAATTTACTCCATACATTTGCATTAAGACGATCATTACAACCATGTTGTAGACTATGGTAAAGTGTGCAGCCTGAGTTTAACTTTTAATTAATGGTTTGGGTTGGTTCCAGAGAGAAACTGGAAATTATTACTAAAATCTGAAAATAATTAATGACCAGAATCCAACCAAGAACAATCTTCTTCTTCTTTCCCCTAATCCCCACTCCAACTGAATATGTCACTCTTCTATCATCCTCACCAGAAACAGAGCAACTGCTGATCCAAGTATAAAACCAGCCACTACGTCTGAACAATGGTTTCTGTACTCTGAGACTCGGTTGAGGCCCGTGAGGAAAGCTGAACAGAGCGTGCCCAGACACAGCACAGGCTTGGCCAGGCGGCTGGACTTGGTCTTGATGGTGCTGGTGATGTACATCTGGAAAAAAAAGCAGAGGGCATATTGAATCAGTCCAGGGAGCGATTAAATAAAAATAAATACATAAATAAATAAAGTGAAATATAGAGATAATGTCCTGTATTATGTCCCAGAGGTTTTAAAATATTCCCTCAACTAGGGGATAGTAGTAGGGCCATACTGTTGATTAAATATTTTAACATTTAATGACAGAGAAAAACTTTCAATGGAAAAATGAAGATTTCAAAAACTTGCATCATATGAGAGAAATAAATCTTAAGAATAAAAACCTTTTTTAACAAAAAGATAAACAGATTACAAGATAAGCTCAAAGAGGGATGCTCTTTTTATGAGTGACTGACGTGAGTCATTTGTCAGAGTTAAAAAAAAATATTTAGCATTCCTACATATATTTCACTTGTCGAGCTTGCATGTCCTGCAATGCCAACAAAGACTGCGCTTTTCAAATCATCCTTTCATCAGCTATCTGTCCTTGTATTTGTCTCACTTCTGTCGATAACATCTACACTTCTGCACTCTCTCTTTCCCTCTTCAGCTGCTGAACGACTGTGTCACTCTGATATCACTCAGCAGTTCCTCAACAAGCACTTGAAAAAAGCCATTCTTCACAAGTTCTTCCAGCCAATTTCTAAAATGTTTGCATCAAACATTCTTTGACAGGCTTTTAAGAAATATCAAGGCACTCGGATCTTGTCAATGCCTCCACCATCAAAGATTCAGAGATACTATAGTAGCACCTTTAAATATCAAATATTCCTTTTCAATCAGCGTCTCTTACAATTTTATTGTGAAACTTCAGGGTCAAAAATCTTTTAATGTTTTTTAGTTTTTGTACTGAAAAAGAAGAACACCAAGAGGTACAAAACTTTAATTCAGTCCCAAGTGAGGAACTGAAGTGTCAGGAGAACATTGATTTTTAATTAACAAAGCTCGAGGTGTCTAAAGAAATTTCATCAGAACACTAATGAGGAATGTTACTTTGTCCACACTCTTAACGTAACAGAAATGAAGCTAAATTAACACTAAAACAAAATGTTCTCTATTTAAAATTAACATATGTTTGATTATTTTTTTCCCCCCTCAGTAATAAAACATGGCTTGAGTTGGATTTTTCAATCATAAATTGCATAAATGCACAACAGGTAAAATGCCGCCAACAGGGGGCTCTTAATTAAGTACGTCTTACAGACTTTATAAAGGTCCAAGATGACACATGATATCAATCAATCTCTCGTTGAAGGATGTTAAACAAATGCATGGTCCAGTTCAACAAGCTCTTTGAGTGATGCATTGGCATGCTTAAACTGACCCCCTGTGATGAGGTGAATGGTTTATAGGAGATTAACGTGTGTCAAAGCTAATATCTACCAGGAAATTTTCATGAGATTGGTTTTGTTTTACTGGTTAAACATCTCTGTGTAACACCCACATTGAATCTCATTATTTTGCCTTATGCTCATGTACATTCTGCTTACCGTCAGGTAAACAGCAGAGTAAACACTCAGCGAAGCATCCTTCGAGGGAAAGGATCTGCGAGCATTTTCCACGACAACAGAGGGCCCAGTGCAGATGTTGCCATTGACAATAAACTGGTGATTAAAGCGGCACTCGGTGCCTGTGTAGTTAGGCTTGCAAACAGACAGGAAGTAGGGCGACAGACCTCCAGTCACCACCTGGCCTGCGTTGACAAAGATGTCTGTGGCAAACAGGCCAAAGGCAAACACACCTGAGGCACACAGATAAACAGATACAAAATGAGAATTCACAGCAACTAACAACTCACACACTTACAGCAAAGAAAAGTCAATACATAAAACAAAATCCTAAACCCCAGAATATTGTTGAAAAAACATTTCTTTTCTGAAATATGTCTGCTGTGGATATTCCTTCTCTCCACCTGACTTCATGTTGTGCTGAAGAAACATCTCATTTACTGTTGCTGCTGCACCTGCATGTCTTCCATCATTTAACCCCTGCCTTTGTCCAAAATAAGAATATAAGAACAAAGTAGAACAGTTTGTTTTTGCTTTGTCTTTTCAGCATGAAAAAGTTTTGCAAAGAGAGACCAGAAATATTTGAGTGATATAAATTCAAATGAAGAAAAGATCAGTGAACAAGAGGCACACATTAGTATAAACATACAGGAAAAATAGCATCTAATATGAATGACTGCACTGACACTTTCAGCCCACCAACCCTTACCAGTGGCTGTGTCTGCATTCCTTTTGCTGTGAAATATGACTGCTGATTATCTGGCCTGCTTAGCCATGAAATTACACTGCTTTGTATTCTCATCCAGGGGGGGCTGCAGAGGGCTTGTGGGGTGGGGGGGTGGGGGGTGGGGTGCCTGTACAGGGACACGATTGTGTGAAGGGCATTGAGGGGAAACAGAGAGGGGGGAGTTGAGAAAAGCATGAAAGCAGGAAACCAAAAGCCTCAATGATCCTACAAATATGAGAGATTGTTTGGGAACAGGCTGCAGTATATATCATATGAATTGCCTGATGAATTTCTGATGAGTGCTTTATAAATTGAAAGGATATTATTTAAAAATGAACAATTCAGCTCTGATTATGCCAGGAAGGTCCTCCTTTATGGGAATGGATAGCGCTGAGTGTGCCAGTTTGCCCAATTTTGCTCAAGCTTTGACTTAAAGTGGCCGTAAAAATGTGAATTCAGAGGTCAGAGTTTTATAGCTCATAATCTATTTCAGCAATTAAAGTGACACCAGTGTGTGAGGTAGCACACCTTACAGTGGTAAACAGCCCTGTCAAAACAAAGTAACTATTTCATATAAGCCCATATGGGATCCAACATGTCTTACTAAGATTTGTTTCAGTGGATAATGCAGTTTTAGAGAAGCTGCAGTGAAGGCATCACAGCTGGACTTGTTCCCAATTGGCTCCCTTCACTGAAGAATTACTGAAATCCATTCAGTCAGGGGTTTTGCTGTATTTAAACTGAAATGCTTCCCCTACAAAAACTAAGTATAAATCAAAGCAGATGGCGTCATCAACCAAGACAGATCCAAGTAGTTAATATTGGATTTTTTATGTCACTTAACTAGCTTCAGTAATGCCACACATTTCAAATAGTATTATAGCTGTATGGTAAAAATCAACCCTTCAACAACTTTACTAATTACTTTCATCAGATCTGAGCTACAGGCACCAAAGCCAGTGACTAAGCTTGGTCAACCTCTTGTGTCTCATGTTTACATCTATCACTTCCTCTCTGCATTGATCTGTCTCTACTAGAAGACAAATGTGTGTCTGATCCTGTTATAGATCATGTTATTTGCAGATGATGGAGCTAGCAGTTGGGAGACACCCTCTTTTGCCCTTTGTAGGAAACATTGCATGGTGCATCTTCACTTGACACCAAATCCTCAAGCTCTGAATCATCAGGGCCACTGTCTAAATAGCTTTTTTTTTGCACTGGAGCTCCCCTCACAGGTGACTGACAGCACCTTCATTCAGCTGTCAGTTCAGCCATTATACAGCATTATATTATCTGGTAAGAAGGTCACTGACTGACTGAGAAAGACAGAAAAATACTCCATGTGCTGCAGATGCTTTGTTTACTAAGTTATTTACCACACTGACAGTAAAGTTCTGTGGGGAATCAAAGAGCACAAGCTTTAAATTTAAGGAATTCAAGGCCTAAACAACAGCAGCCAAATGCAGCATCCCACTGTCACGGCACATAACGAGCAGAGTAATGATGTTATCAGTTAATAACAAAAAGACAAAACAAAATAAGCCACACTATCAGTGAGTTTGTTCTTTTATCTTTGTACCAAACCAAATGAAATGATTCAAATCAGTAAATATCTCCTATTTCTGGTGTTTGAGTTCAGTGCAGCTTCACTGAAGCAATGCATCAGCCAAACAGGGCTGATACTTCACGGTATTAAGTGCGAGATAGTCACCAAGGACCAAAAGATCAAAAAGGCCTTCGAGTAACATGAGGTGTGAGGGGAGGCTGGTGTCACGGATGATCTTTGGATGGAACCTTAAAATATTTGTACTGTCTCCTTGGTACTTTTAAGATGTTTTTTCTCTTGACAATTTCTGCTAAGTCTGCTCCATTTTTAAATGTGATGAAAAAAAGACAAAAGATTACTGTTTTTGTTGTATATCTCTGACTTCTTACGTGCTGGCTGGTGAAATCTAAATGTAGCTCTTTCAGACCTTTCAGTTACTCCCATATGAATTTGGTCAAAAATCCATCATCAACAAGCCACAAAACAAAAATTCAGTTTTTACACATACGTGTTATGGTTGACAGGAAAACAAAAAAAAATTAACAGCTTTTCTCCATTGTCATTTGGATCTCAACAATGATGTGATTTCAAATCATTTTATCATTTTTTTAATGAGAAATCAACTATGCTAAGCTCTTGGACCATGTTATGCAATAAACAAAGATACAAGACAACAAAGCAGTTTTCAGAAGAACAAAAACAAGACTTTGTATGCTCAGGTACAGGCTGTACAGCTCAGACTACAAAGACAGAAACACCCCTGGCTGCTTGACTAACATACCATTAGATCAATATCTAATGGCCTGTAAGTCAAGAGTCATCACAAGAGTCCTCGATGGTTGATGAAAGTAAGTGAGCTTGCATGTGAGCATCTCTGTATTTATTCCAACCCTTATCCTTACACCTTGTTAGGTTGTGACTGTGGTGCAAAATCTCATGTAAAATATGAGAGAAAACCTGAAAAATGTTGGTTATACTGTATGTGGCAAATCTTTTGACAGTAGAAGAAATGTGGTCTCAACAGATGAGTAATCAGCACCTTTAAATGGTATAAAGAACTTTTGAAACACCTATAATTTCTCTCAAAATGTGTCTTGACATTTTTTTCCAAGTCTTTTTAATGAAAAATGCTCACTAGCTTAGGCATCAAACTACCTTACCTATGAATCGTATGATGCGGCGGATAAGGGGGTTGAGGTAACAACAGTCTCCTGTCACAATGGTTTTTTCCTGGGCCAGGAGAGCTTCCCTCGTTGATTTCATTGCATACATGGACACTTCGCCGATGAAAATCTACAGAAAATATGTCAGAGAGAAAAAGAAATAGTGAGATTTGGAGAGATGAAAATACAAACAGAAAAGGAAGAAAAGATAAAGTTCAGCATCACATTATGACCAGAACATTTTGCCCTTGTCTGGCCTGGGCTCATAAACCACTGTCTCGTAATGCAGCCTTTCTTCAGGTCCATTATAGTGTGGACATTACATCATTTCTAATGGAAAAACGGCTGCTGGACACACAATATGAAACTCATAGCTGGCTGCCCTGGGTAAAGCAGGCTGCAACAAAAATATGTGTGAGTGAGAATGTGTGTACACTGCCAGTGCATATATGTGTGCATACATGGCACTGGCCTTTGGTGCATGTGGGTGTGTGTTTATGAGAGTTTGTTCAGAGCCCCAGACAGATAAAAAAAAATCCTTTTTATAGTCAATATGTTGTTGTCAGTGCTGCCTTATGTCTTTTGTGGCTACAATTACAGAGAATATTTTTTGATTTGAGCATACAAAAAATTTCAAAAAACAAGTACAAAGAAGAAATGAGGGAAGTCACATAAAATGCTGTAAATGTTTAAAGCCAGATACTGGAGTTATTCTGGTCTAGATGTTCTTTAGAAAAAGAAGAGTAAATTAATACTTTTAAGTATATTTTTCTACCGAATGATGACCGACTGAGCATCCAAATACCAAACAAAAGAATAATGCAATGCAAAATAAAAGAAAATACATCTAATGTTGCATAATGACCTAGAAACATCTGTCTTCAAGGCAACACATCCCGAAAAGGCCTTTATCTTCAAAGCGATTTAAACTACAAAAGTTATGCAACTTGTGTCACGTAGTTTGGATGTGGTTGAGCAGTGTGACAAATCAAAAGGCCTTTTGCAGAAGCCAAAAGGGAGAGTTGGTGTTCGTGTAGCGGTTGACATAATTTCACCACAGGCAGAATCTTGGTTGTCTGAAGGAAAAGCACAAATTCTAAATGTAAGCCAAATTATTTATGGGAGTAAAGAAACCTTGGCATGCTATTTCTAAAATAAGGGCCTGTAATATAGGTCAATTTTGAGGAGAGCTCAGTTGCACCTTCTTTAGTGACAGTCTTCATTTAAAACCTTTCAGTTCTATGAAATGGTGCTAATCAGAGAGTCATTTCTGGATACTCTCCCTAAATGATAACTTTAACATTTTCAAGCAAGCCGTAATTGCCTTGAGGTATTTGTCTCACTAGAGTCTGCCTCAGCTCTGAAAAGGTTAGCTAACACTGACTTATCATCTTATTCTAGCTCATGTACCACCGGCTCTCCTTTATACAAATGTCATGAAACTAAAATTAACTGACTGAAAACAGCTACCTCCAAATACTACACGCCAGAAACTCAGGCAGACTGGCATTCAGCTGACACTGGTGTCTGAGCAAGAAATCAAACGGCTGAACACAGACATAAATAGAAGATGCAAATCTTTCAAAGTGTGACAAGTTCTTGGGAGTGCTTTGTGTGGCATAAATGATGTCAGGTAACATATTTCTGCTTCATCTTTTATAAGAACCCATCTAATGACCCGTCCATCAGTGAAACAGATTTATATGATCTCATGTCCAATCTCAGGTCACTTCCAGGCCTCAAATCACTCTGCATTGGACATTAATATGAAAAAAGTAACTTCCCACAGAATTAAAGCACAACTTTTTAGTATTCATTGCACCACGTTCACCTATTTTCCCTTACTTTGACAGCTGTTCCCTGTAGAACACCATGAATGATTCATAGCAAATAAGGGGTTACTTTCAACATACCGACTGCCACATCAAGAGATTTTTGATCCAAGTATAATCAAGTATGCAACCTAAAGCCCCAGAATCATGGTTTGATTGTTACATTTAACACATTGGTAACTTGATGTGATGAACTATTCACATTTAAATTAAAACAACACTCTACAGGTCAAGCTGAATGATATTTGATTGGAATTATCATAAGTATTACTGAAAACAGCTCTCAAAAAGACAACAACAATCAGAAATGCCCTCGGGCAATCGTTTCTTATTCTGCTTTATAATTTTAAATCTTCCACTTCATTCAGTGTATCATTTCAGTTCTGTTTTAAAATGAAAAGAAAAAAAATAACACATGCCGATAACAAATTTCCAGAAGTGACATCATATTTCATTGCTTGTGGAGAAAGACCATGGCTATTGTACTCAAGTAAAGGTACAGTTACTCTGCAAATACTCTAAATGCATTTTTTTTCCAAATATTGCACTTGCAATTTGGCATGCTATTCGTATTTAAGTTTCCCATCTTATGCATTTTTAACAAGCACAATCAATAGATCATTGCATTGCATAACCAACCAATAACAACATAAACTGTGTTTTCCTGTAGGCTGGGCATGTATGCTAGGATGACATAACATGATGCATGAATAAGTATGAATAATATATCTTTATTTATCATCTTAATAACTAGTAAACTTACCGATTTGTTTTACTCAAGCCTTGTAGCAATCATGGCGAAAACTGAGGCACAGCCAGGGGTTGACCAATCATCAGGTTGTCGATTATTGAGGCCAATATTTGGTATTTTTTCAATTATCCGTATCTGTACTTTATTTGACAGATAATCGATCAAGGTTACTGATCCAGAAGTGCACGCCTTTGTTTCCACTGCAAAGTGTGTCTCCCTCTGGCTTTTTTTTTTTTTTTTTTTTAATCTAACTCAGTATCACCAAATGGGACATTTAGCCAATCTGATTTGCTAGATGTCCCATGAATACTAGCCAATAAACACTTAAGCCTGAGTACCAATGAGTACTCAATAAGCATTTTGCATCACTTTCTGCCTGCTAGTACTGTGCTGCTCTGTGTGCGTTTTTTTATGCTGATAGAGCTAGGGCGAATTTGTTTATTTTCCTACCTTTTCCTGATAATGCAATTTGACTTTTGCCTGATAAAGAACAATTTTACATCATAATCAATTCACAATGGTCCCAAATAATGGTTTATCAGTATCATGAACTACTAATAATCTGTATCATATCGGCCCTGAGAAACAAATATCAGTTAGCTCATATTTCAGCTGCAATGTGAATTGTTAAAGGGAATGGGCATTATTTATGTCATATATATTTTAAATCAAAACATGACAAAACATGAAAAGTAGAATTTTTTGCAAACTATTGTAGAAAAAAAGGATGCTTCAATGTTTGTATGATATGTAGAGCATGACATCTTAGCTGTAAAAAGTTTTTTGTTTTGTTTTGTTTTGTTTTTAACACAATTTTCAGGTCAGAGAAATAATTTCGAATAATTTCCCAACCTTAGTAGCTATGTAGGAGTTGTGCAGTAAAATATAAACTTTCCTTATTGGCAGTAAAAACATGAGAATATGGATCTTCAACCAGGTTTTACAGGTAAAGCCACACACCTTTAATAAAGTAACATACTACAGCTGTTTTTGGTGTGATGTGTTTTCTCTCACTATGTGCTACCATGTAGTCAACAGAGATGGAAGAATTTCCAGAGTATTGTCCTCAGGTAAAAGTACAGTTACTCTAGTTAAAACTTACTTAAGTAAAAGTAAAATCACTGATTTCAAAATGTACTCAAAAAAGTACAAGTACCCCCCTAAAAAACAACTCGATCACAGTAATTTCAGTTAATGTAATTAGTTACTTTCCACCTCTGAAAATTACAGAATTTTACTTTTAAATTCTTTAAAATTATACTAGAAAAAAGGCAAAGTTCGCATTATTAAAATGCGATTGTTTCTTAAGGCAAAAACTATAAGAAAGTTAAAACCCAATGACTGAAATAAAGGAACAGGTTTTTTTACTATCAGTTGCAAAACAATTAGCAAACCAATTATCAATTTCTGCTCAATGGAGAGTCTTTGAGCACATGTCTGCAGCCCATACCCTTAATGTTTAGTTTATTTACATAGCTTTTTTAGTGTTGTTTCAAAAGAAAAACATTATTAGCTAAAAAGCTCTGATGAACACCCATGCAACCATGCATCAAACAGAAGGCAGAGTCATTAACTGTCAGTGAATATGGTGGAGGTTTTTTACAATGAAAGGACAAAAGGAGTTGAAGCTGTTAAAAGGTATGATTTTAATTTCATAAAATTACTCTCATTGATAGGCCAGACACTGCCTCCCAATTAAATAATATGCAAAGCTTTTTATGTCTTCAGCTTGTTATGCTGTCTCTAAATGGGAAAAATAAATCAGTTAATGACCCTTAAATGTTGTCTTAATGAGTCGATCATTTTCAGTATTGCTACCAAGACGCACATAAAAGGAAGTGGAATAAACCATCAAGGAGCTAAATTGGTATGGATCAAATGCACTGGAGTGATAAGTTGAATATTTATTCGAAAACACTCCTTCTCTGATGGATTCTGCCTGTCGAGAGTTTATCTTGAGAAACTTCTATACAGTGGCGCAGGGGTTACTTTGTGTTTAACATTCAACTGTTTCTATTGGATTCACACTTGACAGGAACAAAGTCATGCTTTATTTAACCTGGCTCTGAGGGTAAAGGACTACTCCTGATGCCTGTCCATGGCTGAAAAAGTTCATAGACTATTGTTGAATAAAAACCTTCCAACCTCCACAGCTTCCCATTGGTCTAGCCATGTGGAACATTCTGCATAAATTACTGCCTCTCTGCTAATAGGCCAACAAAGCAGCTCTGTCATCATTAAATCTTATGGAGGTTTTTTCTGTGCTTTATGACTCATGTTGATGGAGCAATATACAGTGTCATGGTCATTTTAAACACCTGACACTGCACTCTCAAAGGGCACTGTTAAAAAGTTTGGAATATCACACAGATGACTAAAGAGACTGTGTAATACAAAGGCCACAATTAGGACACTGAAAGAGAGGAAAGGGATGGAAATAAAGGAAATAGCCAGCACTGTTAGTCCAAACTTGTACAGCTGACACAGCCTTTTTCAAGGATGTTTGATCATGGAAAAGTCAGATGAAGGAGGAAAGGATCTTAAAAGGAATTAATTAGGTTTCATGTTATAATAAACATATGTGAAGCTGTTACAGCAGGAGACTTTGTCAAAACTGTATCTATGCACACTTTAACCATAAGCTGTTTATAAAGCTCAGTCACATCCATGGATCAGAACACACTAATGGATTTTAAGTAATTCATATTCTATTGCTTTTGTGTATTTGGGGATTTTAGTGCATAAGAACAGATTTAACACCTCGTCCCGCTGAGTTTTCCACACAATATTAGCTGCAGAGGAAACGTATGCAGCGGAATCAGTAAAAGTCACAGTAATTCAAATATTACTTAAGCATAACATGCCAGTAACCATACTCTGTGTTCAGAGCCAGGAGTGAGGAACAAAATGTCCCAGATAATAAACACAAAAAGCTGGAGACTCAAAGAGGCAGCAGAACAGCAATATCTCATTACAAATAAATGGGTGGCGTGCGCCCGGGAACAAGGCGTCTTTGTCAATCACATCCCTGATTAAGTGCCTCTTGAAATTGTGGTAGAAAACAAAGATGTCTGCTTGAAAAAGAACCTGGGAAAAAAAATCAGTCAGACAGACACAGCTAGAGGTCGTTTTATATAGCACTCAGTTCATACAGCTTGAAACTCACTGGGTATAAAATGTGCAATTTTAATAAAGCTGACTTGACTTGGCTAAATTAAGGAATTGCTGGAAAAGCATTCAACAGAACATGACTTTAGGTGCTCAAGCAAAAAAAAAAATGATGTGTGAACTTCAACTCAACTCTCAATTATAACTTTTATGGTATCAACTTATTGAGACATACTCCAGTAGTGTATTGTGCAATGAATGTTTACTCTAATTATACACAGTGCATGAACCATTCCACACATAAGATCTATAAATAGCACATGTGAAAATCAGGCTGTAGATCTTTTGACTGATGGTGTTTTGCTCTGTGATTCAGGAGTTGACTGATCTGTGTTTGTAGTGTTTTCATGATTGATTTTCATGTCTGTAGTTTTATTACATGTGCTGCTGCCTGCCTTGGCCAGAACACTCTTGTAAATGAGATTCTTATTCTGAGTGAGGTTCTTCCTGCTTAACAGATTTAAATAAATAACAGTAATGTATAAGACAGGTAGGTTACTGGAAAAATAAATGTTTCTGTTCTCATAGAAGTGTACCTTGAATGAATAAATTGACTATGTCAAATTATACTTAAGTATATATGTATTATTTTGTGACATTTGCTGCTGACCTCTTGGCCAGATCACCCTTGTAAAAGAGACCTTGATCTTAGTGGGTTTTATCTGGTAAAATGCAGGTTAAACAAATAAAAATTCGAGTATCACCACTGGGAGCCAATTAATAATTTTAAGTAACAGAATTTTGGTTGGATTTTTTTAACAAACTAAAAAGACTGCAAGCTTTTTCTACTAATTTCTGTGCTGAACACCTGATACCCAAAATCAATTATCAGCGAAGCTAAACACAACCAAATCTGTAGTTATCTGGAACCAATGGATATAACCAAAGTGTGATGTAGAGCTGTGGTGTGTAATACTACTTTGCATGATACAAACATTCTTAAATAAACTGAGTCTTGTCTGACCATAAAGAATCCACTGCCTTAAGATATTGTAGACTTTATCTGTATTCTGCAGGGGGCTTCACTTTGAGCTGTACAAGGTCCATTTGAAATTTGACAAAATGGTATATTAGCAAACACACTCATAAAGACATGCTTCAGAAGGTGTTCATAAAATATTTGACATAGGTTTGATAATAAACTGAGCCAGGGGCCCAGACACACATGGTGCCTGGTCTGCTTTGATGGTTTGGCAAAAACAAGCATGGAGCAAAACTGACACCTTGTGGCTAAATGTTGCTACTCCTGTGTAAGAATAGAAATCCGCCAAACAAATGTACAGTAGCTCTAACCCTGACTACACTGGCAGCTTTCTTTCAGCTCAGTGAGTCACAGCTCATCTTTGTTCATGGAGTCTTCTAAATTAATTCAGATATTTTAAAATGTCACAGGCTTATTCAATAGCATTAATGTAGGCAACACTCATGTACTCACTGACAAGGCCGACCATCTTAAATGGCATCAGTTAAACCCTAGACATGCATAAAGGGGGTGGGAAGTGGAATGCTTCTTTGAGGCTTAGCCAAATGGGGGACCTGAAGAGGTCAGCAAAAACATGGTTCATGTAGAATTAGCTATAACAACTATATTCCATTGTAACCCAACTTAAAACCATTCTTATAAAAACAAAAGGAATGCACATTTTTGCCGTTGTTTCAATCAAATGCAGCCTGTTTCCAAATGTAAACCCCTTTTCTTAAAACAGAATGAGCCTTTTAGCTTTGCTTATTTTAACAACATGGAAAGACCCATTGGACTAAACACTATGGCTAGTAATGTGGCATGTCGTAGCTATACCATGACCAATGTAAAGTTGAAATGTTAGAGAAGAGAGAGGAAACTGAGGTGACTTTAGGGAACATACAGTCATGGATGAAAATATTGGCACCCCTGGAATTTTTCCAGAAAATACACCATTTCTCCCAGAAATTGTTGCAATTACAAATGTTTTGGTATACATGTGTTTATTGCCTTCATGTGCATTGGAACAAGACAAAAAAATCTGAAGAAAAAAGACAAAATTGACATAATTTTACATAAAACTCAAAAAATGGGCCAGACAAAAATATTGGCACCCTCAAATTAATATTTGGCTGCACACCCTTGGAAAAAAATAACTGAAACCAATCACTTCCTATAACCATCAACAAGTTTCTTACACCTCTCAACTGGAATTTTGGACCACTCTTCTTTTGCAAACTGCTCCAGGTCTCTCAGATTTAAGGGATGCTTCTTGCAACAGCAGTTTTAAGATCTCTTCATAGGTGTTCAGTGGGATTTAGATCCGAACTCATTACTGGCCACTTCAGAACTCTCCAGCGCTTTGTCTCCAATCATTTCTTGGTGCTTTTGAGGTTTGTTTAGGGTCAGTGTCCTGCTGGAACACCCATGACCTCTGACGCAGACCCAGCTTTCTGACACTAGGCCCTACACTGCGGCCCAAAATTTTCTGATAGTCTCAGATTTCATGATTCCTTGCACACAGTCAAGGTACCCAGTGCCAGAGGCAACAAAATAACCCCATAACATCCTTGAACTTCCACCATGTTTGACTGTAGCTACTGTGTTCTTTTCTTTGTAGGCCTCATTCTGTTTTCTGTAAACAGTAGAACGACCTACTTTTCCAAAAAGCTCTACCTTAGTGTCATCTGTCCACAAAATGTTCTCCCAGGAGGATTGAGGCTTACTCAGGTACATTTTTGCAAACTCCAGTCTGGCTTTTTATGTCTCTTTGTCAGCACTGGGGTTCTCCTCGGTCTCCTGCCATAGCGCTTCATCTCATTCAGATGATGGTGTATGGTCCGAGCTGACACTTTTGCACCCTGAGTCTGCGGGACAGCCTAAATTGGTGTGGAAGTTGACTGAGGATGTTTATCCACCATTCCAACTATCTTGCGGTGCATTCTTTTGTCAATTTTTCTCTTCTGTCCACATCCAGTGAGATTAGCCACAGTTCCATGGGTTGTAAACTTCTTGATTATATTACGCACAGTGGACAAAGGAATTTCAATATCTCTGGAGATGGTCTTGAAACCTTGAGATTGTTCATATTTTTCTACAATTTTGCTTCCTAAGTCCTCAGACAATTCTGGGCTTTTCTTTCTCTTCTCCATGCTTGGTGTGACACACACAGGCACACAACACAAAGGCTGAGTCAACTTTTAGACATTCTAACTGGCTTCAGGTGTGATTTCTAGATTGCCAACACCTGTTACTGCCACAGGGGAGTTTAAATGAGCATCACATGCTTGAAATAAAATGATTTACCCACAGTTTTAAAAGGGAGCCAATAATTTTGTCCGGCCCATTTTTTGAGTTTTGTGTAAAATTATGTCAATTTTTTTTCTTTTTTCTTCGGATTTTTTGTCTTGTTCCAATGCACATGAAAGCAACGAACACACGTATACCAAAACATTTGTAATTGCAGCAGTTTCTGGGAGAAATGGTGTATTTTTTGGAAAAATTCCAGGATGCCAATATTTTCATCCATGACTGTATATAAACCCAACAAAAACATGTTACTTCTAGGCTCCAAAAGGAGGTACTTATTAGCTAGGAGGCTAGCAGCAATGCTTCTGATCTGACATCTGACAAAAATCAAATATCACAGAGATAAGAAAAGATTTGATACATTTTCCCCAAACCAAATGACCTGGTTTATACTTGCTTCATTTTGGCATATTCCCATTGTTATCTAATATATTGTGCCTAAAAACATAGGTATGATAGGACAAAAGGTAACTTGAGATTCCAAATACATTACACAGATGCATAAGTCATCCTGAGCCGAACTGATTGATTTATGGATGAATGGGGAAACAGCAGGAAACAGAATTACTCTAGCTTTTTATGGCTACCAACTAAGAATATCTATGCCATAGAAGGCATGCTTCTTAAGAAGTGTTACAGTCCAGCACAATATTTGTTGGTAATATTCTGCCCACATACAGTACACTGCTGCCAGAGTATTCTGTTCACTATGTTTGGTAATGAAAAACAACAGTAATAACAGTAAGATCTATTTTTAATGTTTACAAAATGGTCATCCTCTGAATTCTGCAGCATCTATTTCAGGTGATATATTCACATACATTTAGTCTTTTAAATGTATTGAATGTATTTGGATTGTTGAACAGGCTTCTACTGTGGATCTTGCCTGGCCCCATCTGTTAAAATGCATGGATGAGGAAAAAATAATTAGCTCCCCTATGAAAATGTCAGTGTTTTCCAAGTATTTCCTGTGTTAAACGGAGCAAGGCATTTTTAACATTTTTAAGCTTTTCCAGACATCCTAGTTTTATTTTGGATGCTTACATTATTTTACTTTGCACACAGAAACAAAATAATTTCACATACAAAAAAAAAAAAAAAACTACCAAGGTCTAAATTATCAGCCCCCTTTAGAACTGACCTTTTAGTGAAGCCATAGCACAAACCACTGGTGTGCAATGATCTGCTTTAATTTTGTAATGCTCAAAGCATGTAAAATCAAGTTAAAACTGAGGATTATCGTCCAATTTACACACTGAATAAAAACTTCAGTATGGCCACCCTTTACAAGCTCAAGTCCATTACATTACCGTTCTTTTTGTAGAGCCATGTTCTGAGCTCACTGTACAGCTAAAATAATATGCCAGTTTTTCATAGTATAGTCAGTCAAGGAAGTTTACACAGGTATCAGACCAGTAACTTGGTATCGGCCGATACACAACACTCTTGTACAGTAAACTGGCACGCCAGATGGATGTGTGAAACACATCCATCTGGAAAACCGCTCATAAACAGAAAGGGCAGAGCGTAGGGCTGGACGATTTTGGCAAAAATAATCATCACAATTATTTTGATTGATATTGAAATCACGATTAATAAACACGATTATTCATTGATTTCAAAATTTGAGTATTTATTGAACCACAACTTAAAAGAACAATCAAAAATAAATTTGTAACAAGTAAAATAATAACAATATATTAAATAATAGCAATAAAAAAACAATAAATAAAAATAAATATCCAATCTACAAGCACTCCTGTAAAACTTGCAAATTTTGCAACATGCAAAAAACACTAATAACACAGCGAAAAACACAACCCAAAAATACTCTTTGAAGCACACATTAATCATTTTTCTTCGATTATAATATTTTTATGATCATGAGAAGCCAAAATTGAAATCACAATCAAAATTTAAGTAATTGTCCAGCCCTAGCAGAGTGTTTGAAAAAAACTCGGAGGGTAATTGGATGAAAGTTCTATCTGTCACATCTTTAAGGGCCAATCAGAGCAACAAAACACGTGACGTAGCCACTACCAAGCTGCACCAGTACTATAGGAGTAAACTCCATACAGAACTGCATAACGCAAACCATGGCAACTGTAGACATGTCAGTACTGGGCTTTTGTCATGTTTGAAAAGAAAAACACTCAATGCTGTTCTTTGTTCTTCTGTTAATAAAGAAATGTCGTCAAGTTCTAATCTAACCGGGCCCACTTTCTAACCGGTTCAGACGGGAGCTTTGCAAGATGGATTCACCAGTGAGAAACACGGAAACGGGCGTATCCATCTGCTTTGCAAGGTAACTTGTATAGGTATTTGGAAGGGAAAAGTGGTACTGGCACATCTCTAGTTCATAATGCTGATGTTAAATCATACACAGTAGTTACTTCTAATACTACACATCCTGTTAGCATTATCATTGGTATGTTAGCCATATAGAATAAAAAATAATGAGGACATTTGGCTAGGGAAGCCAAAAATGTACATCCATTTTTTTTTTTTTTTGTCTCTCTCTCTCTCTCTCTCATTCTGCCTCTCCCTCTTAGCCTAAGTACATCTTCAACAGATGGCTGGTCAACATAAGTCTGGTTCTGGTTTTAGGTTTCTACCTGGTAAAAGGAAGTTGCCACACTAACTTTGCTAAATGTTGTTTAGTGTTGTGCTCATGGTTGATTAATACTAAGTTTTTGTAAATAATATGAAAATGAGTACAGTCCAGACCTGCTCTTTTTGTACAAGTGTCTTGAGATAACAATATATTGGTAACCTTGCAAAGCAGATGGATACGCCCATTTCCTTGTTTTCACTGGCGAATCCATCTTGCAAAGCTCCCATCTGAACCATTTGGGTCGGGTTAGAAAGTGACAGGACCAATCAGCAACGAGGGGCAGACTTTCAGATGCAGCAGAGTCGTGACGTAAACAAGCAGCAGCAAGAGCTGGTGCAGTTATGGAGGAAGAAATTAGCGTGGATGCTGCTAAAGCACCAGTTTTATCCGAACTTGACATTTCTTCGTTAAAAGAGGAACAAAGAACAACAGTGAGTTGTTTTCTTTTCAAAAACCACAAAGGTCAAGTACTTACATGTCTACAGTCGCCATGTTTCACGTTATTCCTCAGTGGCTAGCGGATAGCGGCTACGTCACGTGTTTTGTTGCTCTGATTGGCCCATAGAGATGTGACAGAACGTTCATCCAATCACACTCCAAGTTTTTTTCAAAGCCTATGCCTTTTCCCAAATGTTTCCTATTGAAGCTTTCCCAGATGGATGTGTAAAACAAATCCATCTGGCGTGTCAGGTTAACATATTGGTACAATACACATAAACAAAGACTGATTGAGTCATGCAAGTTAGACAGGTTGCATGATATTCTATAAAATTTTCATAGATTCATAAATTTTATCATATTGCAGAGAATGACTAATTATAAAGAAAACACTGAGTATTATCCACATCATTTTTTTTACTTAAATCACTTTAAAGGAACTTTAAAGTTCAGAAAGTTTGAAATTAAACACATTATACAGTACCTGTATGTGTACAGTCAGGTCTCTCTTTGGCTGACACAGAGCATCAAGAAGGGCCGTGAGCAAAGCTGACTCTAACGTTGGCTTGTTTATGTTCATGTTCTCCTTCAAGTTAGAATACTTCTGGTGTCTTGAACCAGATCAGATGACACATTTGAAAACAGCCTACTATTTGTGGATAATTTGCTATAGTATGAAATCAGTACATTGACTGGTGTGTTTGCAAATACACAATACCACATTTTTTTCATTTCTAGATGAATCAGCCAGTGAATAACTTCAAGTGTCTCAGAATAAGGTCATGTTTAGTTAGGTAAGAAACAGATTTGTATCGTAAATGAAGCCTGTCAATGCTTGAGGCATTTTGGAACTTTCTGTTAAAAAAAAAATCTCTAGTAGATCAGGAACAAAAATCAAAAATATGTTTTAAAGCAAAAAATAAAAAAATAAATTAACTTTGCTGTTTCATATAGCAATAAGAAGGTTCAGAGCTAGAGCCTGAATTAACATATTTATACCACAACAGAGTGTTGTTGTTTGTGATAACTGGCATAAAGTTGGATGTAGTTGGCTATCATGCAACATATTGTATGAAATACAGATAAATTGGATTTTACTCACCACAGCAGTGGGAGCAGCAGCCACCACGCAGTACAGGATGAGAGGAGGGATGAAGCTGGACTCCTCTGTTCCTGGATATGGCTTCATCAGCTCAGCATCGTTACAGAAGAAACCTTGAATGTGGACACTGAACAGATCCGTGCACTCCATGTAGTAGGCCAACAACACCGTACCGGACATGATGACGAGCTGGAAGAAAAACATGATGGAGCAAAGGAGAGCAAGAAAGTAGGGAAAAGTGACAAAGACAGGAATAAGAAGCAAAGAAACAGAAGAAAAAGGGAAGAAAGAGATAAAAAAGGGGGAAAGAGGGACTTGTTAGTTGTAAATCCAGTGCACTGAAGGCTATCCTGTGAGACTCAATGTTTAAAAGTCGAGTTATTTGAGCGACTTGTTCCTTGGCTGTTCCCTGAACATCACTCTAGTTCTATCTCAGCAGTGATGTGTGTACCGGGTTTTGATACAAAACAACCACATAAATCCTCCTAAACCTTCTCCTTCCTTCCTCCCTTTCTCTCTCTCTCTCTCTCTATCTCTCGCTCTCTCTCCATCTCTCCCTCTCTCTTTCCATCTCATGCTCACTCGTCATACAAGCACCCCACCACCATCACTTACCACCTCCTCTCCTCCCTCACCCCCTCATCCTTTTATCCCTCTAACATCGTCTTTTGTCTCTGGCCTCCTTTCGCTCTCTTTCCAGAATTGGCTGCAGGCGATTTTGTTTTTTTTATATATGTGCTATCCTTAGTCACTGATAAAAAACCAACACTGGAATACAAAAAATAAGACACCGCAAAGAAATGCTTTTCATTTGAGTTCTATAAATCATCTGCATTTGTATAATTCCACCACTAATATACCATCACTGCTGTTGTAGCTGGCACTGTTCAAGGGTTTTTAAATCAAAGGAAAGCAATGGGATTCTGGAAAGACTGTCAGTTAGGGGTAGAAAATCTTAGTCATGCTAAGGCACTGCCAATGAATATTTATCTTAGTCCAATGAATGTTATATAATAGTAACAGCTAATCAGCTTCTTTTTATAGCATTACAAATATGAGAACATGTTTCTCTAAGGAGAAGGAAAGAAAGAGCAAAATAAAATGCTTCCCCAATCTTGCAGTAGATGAAACATCAGACTGTGACACAGAATTCTTTGTAAGAAGAGGAATGCATTACCAATATATTATGATTATCCCTTGACATTTAGTTGCTGAAGATGACAACTGCTAAATGTTTCTAAATGTTTGATAAAAGTTTTAGAAGTATTATCTACAGTTTCTGATTTTTTAACTTGTCATGTTGGTTATTTGTAGTATTTCTGTCTTACACTAGGTGTCACTATGCTACTGTGGAAAAATAAGCCATACTTCAAGGGAAGGAAAACTGGACATCAAGCACTAAACAGGGTGTTTGTGAAACTGATTAACATTTATTTATTCATTTAACATTTATTTGAAATGGACACACAGTTACACTGATGCTGTGACATTTTATCATGCACAGGTCCCAAGTGTGTATTGCAAAGTGTTAATTTTCAACCCTTGTCCACGGGATTCTTTTAGAGGTTAAAGTTAGAAATTAAAGAAGATGAAAATAGACACCTAAAGAACACAGTGCATTAGAAAATACATCAAACAACAGCCTTACACCAAATGACTTTGAACAACTTTCTAATGGTCTGACTCAAAAATTCAGTCACACATAGATCTCAGTGTTTTCACATGTTTACAGCAACCTTATTCCAACATATCTAGCGTGTTAGGACACAAAGTTTGGATTTCAATTTACAGGGTATTTAATGACAAGCTTCTTGCAAGTATTAGCAACAGTCATTTCATTAATCATCATGCTGACAACTAAATGCAAAGATTAGAGGTGCCGCACAAAATGGATTCACTTTAGAATTGCATTCACTAATCTCTATGATTGTGAATCAATTCTAAATGTCCAAGAATCAATATTTACTAGATATTATCACATCCTGCATGCATTTTCAACATCAGACACACTGCAGAAGGATGTGTAGCTCGTATGCTGCACTGTTAGCATTGGCAGTGCTAGCTCTCAGTGTCTCTAGTGTTTACATTATTGTGTCTGGCACACTTACATGCTGCTTGAGTTACTCTGCATTTCCCAGTTTGATAAAAGAAAAGTTTTAAGACTCACTGTGAAAACTACAATCCCAGGTAAGAGGCAGCCTGACCCGATGTGTTTGCGAAGTGTGCTAAATTAATTTTGCTTCTTCAGGAACAGTTCATGTCTGATTTTACATCAAGTCTACACATTCACCCAGAGTAAAAATAATCAGAACAGCCAAGAACTGCTGACCAGCATGGACAATGTAAATAACAGGATCTATCATCTTTTTCAAATGAAAGGCTGGTGTTACTGGTGAATGAGTGACTGTGTTAACTGGTGACCATGCTTCTCAGTTAAAAATAGATATTAAAAACTTAAAGAGCCCATCTGTTCAGTTTTTCATTGAACTCAAATCTTTTAAGCATATGTTATACATACCGTCACCAATCCAACCAGAACACCTGCTCTCCTACAGCATCATCAACAGTGACGGCTTTAGATTTATGTTTATGTTTTCACTGATAAATATGTTTCCTGCTTATGCCCACACATTTTATTCATATTAAATTATTTTGCAATTCAAGTGTAAATTGCTGTATTCTTAACTTTTCTAATAAGCTGCTAAAAATGTGACAAATAAAAACATTATCTTGGAATTATCACCTCTCTATAAGAAATTGTGGATGTGTTATGAATCAGGAACCGATTTTGAACCCAGTCATGGCCCCAAGAATCGGAATCCAATCATGAGGTACTTAAAGATTCACATTCCATGTAAACATGCTTTAAAACCTTCACTTCCTAACCATACAAAAAAGGTTAACTATGGTTTAACATAAACTTAATATATCAGGCACCTTAAAATTGGGCAAACTCCTGATTTTTAAACCCAAATCATTTTTATCCACTCATGATGTGAACATGGAGAGGTGTGAACAATACTGGACAGTATGGCCTGGGAGGTTCAGACAGTGACGGCAAGAAAGCAACTGTGTTTACAGAGGAGAGAAGAGAAATGTTGGCAGCTCCAGGAGAATGACAGATGGCCATGTGGAGAGTCCAGGTGTGTATAAGTCTGAGTGTCGGTGTGTGCGGCATATGCTTGTTTGGTTACTGTGCCAACTTCTTAAATAAGACTAAGCTAGTTAGCAATATTTTGGCTGCTTTATAACATTATTACAAAGGAACCCTGCTGCTCCTTCCAGTTCATGTGCAATAACAACTACTGCAACAAGGAACCATACACCATACACTAATTATTGGTAGCACACCATACATATAACTGAAGGAAAACTAATTAAACTAGCAAGCAAAAAACAAAACTGGGAATTAAATTGTTCAAAAATAATCCTCTAGCTCTTTCTCTATTGACTCATTAGTCATTCTGCAAAACAGGTAGGCAAGGGATAACATCATGATTTCATGTTTTTCCACAAATAACAAGTGCCAGCAGGATAATCTGCTAAAAACATTATGTACATGTCTTCTCTAAAAAATATGCAAATTCCTTCGCTTGTAGAAATGCCGTGTAATACCTGGTGGGATCACAAAGCTTTGGATGTCAGCTTTACCCGAAATACCTGAAGAAAAGGGCAGTTTAATAAGAAGGGGTAAACCAAAATACACTATAAGAAGTTAATTAAGACAGAAAATTAATTTACTTTAACCTTTTCCTTATTTGCATCTGGAAAAGTGTGCCTCAAGCTCAGCGACAACAGCAAGCTAGGCTGCTGAATGTGTTCATTTAGCAGTAGCTGTTAATGTGAATGTTGCTGGGTTAATTCTTCAAGCTCGTTAGGAAGATAAAAAAATGTCCTTGGAAAAAAATCCCCCCTACATTCATGCTCTTAGATCTATGACATCTACATTACTCACCCTACTGACTTCTTCTTCCTTAAGTTATATCAATTCTTTACAAAACTGTGAATAATTTAACATAATGATCAAGCTAAAGCAATGTACCAGGCCTAATTTTAAGAGACAAACAATTTAAGCTTGTAGAGCCTGATCTCCCCTCATTTCTCTTGTCTGGCCTGCAATCCCTTGTAAAATCTTGCAAGCTTCTGAGTCTGGCTTGTGCGAACCTTTTAAGACCAATAACACTATTGAACAAAAAATAGTGGTGCAGGGAATTTCTGGGAGCTGGAAGCTATCTGTGATTTCTTCATGAGGTTTCTTTGTGTGACAGTTCTACACTTGGACAAGTGTCCCCTTCGCGCTAAAGCATAACTTGTGGCTCCATTATATTCACTCCACAGCCAGTGTCACGCTGCATTAGCCGTGTGAAGGCCAGACTGAGGAGACTGGCTGTCGTAAAATGGTAATACAAAGTTACTGCAGCACACCATTATCCTTCTTGCTTGGAGGGCACAATTCTTTTCTTTACCCAGCATCCTGGCAGGGCATGTTGATGCACTCTCTGCCTCTGTTGAGTCACACTTCTCAGGGCCTTTTGGGAATGTTAAATAGCATCAAAGGTAGATAAATGGTCTACCATTTCTATATAAATTACTTACAAGACTCTAATCAAGTCAAATCCCGAACTCTTTCTTTACACACTTAAAATCAATGATTCCCTCTTCAAGATGGATTAAAAGACTCTGTAATGTTCAAGGGATCTTGTAGAGATTAATCTCCAGAAAACAGCTAGCAATTAGAGCTGGAAAAAACGCTTTTAGGAGGATTGTTTTGAGCCACAGCTGGAGGATGTTCCTAAAAATGTTCTGATGATCCACCACACAATACCAAACACCAACCACTCAGAGCTAGCAACAGACCAGTAATCATAATGTAGCATTAGTAGCTAAAGAGATATGTTCTCTTCAGGTGTATAGACAAACACAGAGCTTGAAAGAAAGTTAAGAGAAACTGTTTTAAGTACCTGACTTATTGTCATGATGAGGGAGACAAAAATGCCAATGTGCCTGTTGGATGTGCAGACTAACAACTGTATAAAAAAAAAAAAAAAAAGTGCCAACACATACTTTGAAGACATAAGGGTTTTGCAATATGTCACAAATACAACTGCATAATGCTGAAATATAGATGTTCTTCTACTGTACCCAGCATGTAAATTAATTCCTTCTGTGGAACCACAAGATGGAGGCCAAAACAAATGTGCCAAAGAGGAGATTAGAAAATGGAAGCCCAATGAAAACCACTGAAATCCTTACATTGAAAATCTACCAACATCACTGTAACTGACATTGATTAAGTTTGACTACAACTGTAAAACTGTCTCAGCATACCTGTGATCAGTGTAGTGTTTTAAAGACAAAAATGTTAATGTAGTTCAGCTCTTAAGTCAAGCATTTGCTTCTCTTGTGCAGACAATGCTCCTTCACATCAGTAGCCTATGGCTAATGTAAGGTGAACCAAAGACAGATGACATTGAGAGGTCAGGCATTCTGTTTAACTGTTTCTACATACACATGTGACAAATCTCTATCAACACTATATAGACAAAAGTATTTGGCCACACCTATTAATTATTGAATTCTGGTATTTTAATCAGACCTGTTTTGATACACCACAGGTGTATGAAATTAAGCCCTAGCCATGCAGTCTCCATTTGCAAACATTCAGGAAGCAAAATGAGTTGTTCTGAAGAGCTCAGCGACTTCAAGCATGGTACTGTAATGGATGCCACCTTCGCAACAGGACTTTTTGTGTTAAATTTCATCCCACCACTTAATACTATGTCGTGCTGTGGCAACTGCATCTTTTCTGAAATGGCACATTTATTTCACCTGACAAACCTTTATACAGTACCTGGGACACAATTTAAATAACTGAAACTAGTAAAGTCTAAGCCAGATCTTAATTTCAGTTATGTTAACACACTTGTATACAGTAAAGAAGAACACTTTCCAGGATTAGATTGTAACAAAATTACAGTTTTATGTATTTTTGTTGTGTTCAGGTCATAATGTTTCAGTTGGTAAGAGGAAGAGCAAAAAAATAAATTTTCATCAAAGGCTAGGCGATTGCTAATTATCAAACATTAGATAGTTTACGTTACTTAGAAATTGTATCGGGATCACAATCAGCTGTCAGTCAGTGTCCTGGTGCTGTAATGCTAGCCAAAGACAGTAATACTGTATCTTGATCAAGTTGACACAATATTTGGTGGCAGGATGAATTGAAGTCTGTTCAGAGCTACAGTCTATTATAAACTACAGATATAGTAGAGCATCTTGCAGATTAAGTTTGCTATATGCTTTTATTTGTTCTTAAGGCATGAAAAACAAGATTTTAATTTTTTGTCAACCCAAATTTTCCAACGCATTTCCAAACACATTTGTATGTATTTTTCAACTATAAATGCAATAAAGACATACTCTGTTTCACTCTACTAATCTTTACTGTAAATGGAAAGAGAAAAAAGATCATTTAAAGATAGTTTGGTCATTAGAACCTCTAAGCCGGGAGTGAGGTAACAATGAATACAAGATCCTATCTTGTCCAGACTAGTAGTTTAGTTGCATACAACATGAATTAAATATTTACTGTGACTGTCATCCTTCTTTTCATTTGTAGAACTGTAGACCTTGTCCAGATACTCAGGTTAGAAGTTCAGTGAAGTATAGCTCAATAAATCTCCTTTTGCTTGTGGAAATAGATACTTTATTATTTTGCAGCTCTTCATCCACTTATGTAAACACCCATCAATGTAAAAAAAAATCTTAATTTAATCTAGATTTATGTAATGGCTGTGGAATGAATCCCTGAGACTGTTGATGTCAAGACATGCTTGTCTCATCGTCCTTTTCAGAGAGACTTTAAAAGAGAAGACTATCTTACATGGGAAGACTATCTTATATGAAAACTGGAAAAAGCACCCAGGTCACAGAGCTATGAGACATTTGTTCTTCAGGTGCATGCAGCATCATGGCACCTGTTTGCATTTTTGGCTGGGATGAGCTGGGGCCAGTGATACTCAGGGCCAAACTAGATCTCAGGGGTACCTCTTCAGCATCTTGGGCTCCCTCAGCATCCTCAGCTCCAGATGAACTAATCCTTCTTTTTCTGGCAGTCATCATTAATGTCACTATCATCATCTTCACTAGACTCAGACGGTATTTGCTCCATCTTGTCGACCTTCCTATCATGCTCTGCTCTGAGCACTACAAAATATTAAGATATACGAAAAGCAGATGATCCCATTCTAATAACATAAATACATTGATTTCCAGCTAAAAAAGTTAATACAGATGAAGTATTCTGAAAAAGAAAAGTCAGAGTAATCGTATTGAATTGTAGTTGATATATTCCAGCGGTGCATGATGTCCACTTAAGTTGACCAAGAAATATTTGGAATTTTCTACCAATCTAAAATCAATACTTGGAACATTTAACAATTGTGTGACTCCTTAGGTGTTACTTGATGTTGCAATATTTCTTTTTACCTGTAAGAATATCCTAGAATAGAAGAATTTTGTGGATCTTCCCAAGGAACTTGGCGTACTTGTCTGGCCATCAGCCAACTTGGTTTGAAGAGGAAATAAATGCACATACAACTGCTTGCCACTATAGTGAGTATATAGGATGATGCACTAGAGTCTGTAGTGGCTGATGTACAACTATGCCATTAAAACCCATGCCTATGCAAGAAACAGGCATCTGAATAGCTGTCCCCTGTAATTACCTCTAGGGTTAAATAATTAAATATTACAATCCGAGATTGTCTCCTTACCAGTCGGTGTGTCCAGTTGACCAAAACAACTGTCTTTCAATTAAAAGAATAAAGACAAAAAATGGCTAAAGCACAGAAACTGAAGATGGTCAACTTCCCTACATTGTAAAGCAGTAGGAAGCCTTTCCTGCATACCAGGGGGCAGGGTTGTGAGTGTGTGATGTCATATAAAAGCTATCATTACACAGGTATTGTTATTTTTCAAATGTTAAGTGTGCTGTTTTCCATTTGTAGTAAATTAAAAGTCTGAGCTGTATTGACAAATCACAAATCAGCAGGATTTGGTTTACATATGTATGCATGCATTGCATCAGACTGCTTTATATAATAGAATTGTTGTGTGCCCTTGTGATTCTTATTGTTGTATGGACATGGGAGTAACATGTCTATATATTAAGTCTCACTGTAGCATTTTCTTGCTCCTGGTGGCAGAAGCGGTCTGAGTCAAATAGATTGCATTTTACACCAGCTGTAACTACTATAAATTCTTTGTTTTAACCTGTGGTACTTGACTCATGATTGCAACACACACAAGTGGGGGAAATTACTCCTAGCACTTACAGTAGATAGCTCTTTATAACATGCACTTGAAGCCATGCACTTGATCAAGCAAAGTTTATATTCATCTTGTTATTGCATGATTTTACATTGTTGGTACTGCTGTATTATTTTTTTCTTGAGTTACCTGCCAAGGGTTTGTGATATGCCACTAATGAATACACTGGAAAACAAAAATAACAAATTGTAGTCCAACTTCAAAGTTATATACATTAACTCTATTAGGCTTTAGTCATGGACATGAAACTGTTTTGCAATAATAACTTGAGTATTTGAAACACATTACAGCTAAGGCCATCACTGTAGGACTCAAACTTTAGTTTAACCTTTACTCACTATTACCCTACTTAAACCCCAGCTCAATTTTAATCTCTTTTTCTTCCCTTCACTCCAAAGTCTTTTAACTGTCAGTCCAAACACACATTTCATCTCTCACACCATGAAAACAAGCAGAAATGTGTTATATAATACAACACCAAGTCCTGGATTTCCTCGTCCTGCCATGTTGTGTTAGTAAAGTAAAAAATAAGACTGACAGAATTGGGCATCTTATCCTGACTTGTCCAGATTTAAACATTAATGTCAAACTTTTGTTGTCAGACTTGTCTGTAGTTGACAGAGAGGATGGCAGCTGTAGCTGAAGCTTCAGTTAAATGACGAATAGTGGTTAAAATCTCAAAATGAGCTCCAAAAGCAAGACATTTAATTTTTTATTCATTGTCATTATAAAATACACCATCTATCAGAAACAAGCCTACAACATTAGTTCCATGCAGGCCATGGCGTCAAACACTTGCATAAATGAGATCAGCTGATCTCACACAAGCCTTTATCTGCTGATGGCCATCTTATTTTCTATAAGTACACTATTGGCTGATCACTCTCATGCTACCTTTAAAAAATGCTCTTGCCTGGTGACACTCTGCCACTCTCTGCAGACTGCTTTTGCAACCCTCCTCCACCCCAACTCCTCCTTCATTCTGTTTCTGACTTGATGAATTTCATTCCTGCTTCATGCTTTCCACTTAGGCTCGTGGAAGAGCAAGAAGATCACTGCCAAACATACATAACAACAATACGCGCTAATAAATAATTGCTAATAGATAGATAATTATTTATAGCCACAAATCGTGTGTTTCTTGACAAAGTGGCCCTGACTGAATTGGCATTTTCAAGAAAAATACTTGTTTTATCAAATTTCACCATTATTTAGCCAGAACTTCCTTCTATAGAATCCTTACGGAAATTAAATGGTCACATTGCAAAATTATCATCATATTAAGATAAATGAAGATAAATGAATGCTTGTTTTAACAAAATCAACTAGAGTTCATATTAATATGAATATTAACTTTACAATGATAAAACAACTGAGGCTGAAAGTGCATCAGGTTCAGTATTACTGAGACGTGCAATGTTAACACCTTCTTTACCTTTAACTAAGGCTGGGTAATATGGCCTCAAATTAATGTTTTAATATATTATAGCTATATTGTGATACACAATAAATCACAATATTTTGAAATCTCTTCTGAATTGCTGTATTTGACTTTAATGTAACCCTTTGGTGCATAAAATGACACCAGTATGGGGATTAAAGTAGATTGGATCAATCTGAAGTTGAATTCAGCACACAAATTTTATTTTGGAAAGGCCTCATTCACAGGCTTTAAAGAATTTTAAATAAATCTAAAAATGTATAAATCATGAAATATACTGTCTTTCATTGTGTATGTAAAGTTATAAAATGCGTTCTCCATTATATTTTTTGGAGTTTACGATAAAAATGATGATTACTTTCCTCATTAAGTGTGAAACAAGCCTACACAATAACTCACCAATCACAAGATGCTGCCAATGGCAGTCCACCCATTCAGGTTCACAGCTTTGATTACATTAGTCCAGTTATCTGTACTGATGCAAGTTCCATGTTCAAAGTTCTATGACATGAAAGCATCTTCAGACCCTTCAAGGAGCTCTCCTGTGTGATCATTGGTAACAGCTCTTTTGGGTCTGTTGTGAAGGTTATGAACTGAGATACTGGGATGAGGCTCCATGAGATGGGGGTCACATTTGTTAGCTGCTGGTTTGTCTTCTCTTTGACATGTACAATTCTGGCAGGGAGTTTTCAGCAGTAAGTGCTTTATGGAATTTTTAAAATCCTGGCTTTTATACAATATTTGCTGGGGTCATGTCTTTGGCGATATGTTGTGTTACTGCTGCTGTAATGTTGGAATTATCTTGCAGCATATTCTACTCTAAAGATGTTGTGTTTAGTTTGACGTCTTCCATTTAAACCAAACCACTGTCAGATGGTCCTATGCTTCCATCTCCTCCACTTACACAAAAACACTACATCAAGTATACTGGACATATCACCCACCCCTAACTTCAACTGCTGCACTCTGAGCTACTGAACCTGCTGAATCATCCTCCCTCTTTTCCTCTTGTAAATGATTACAGTCAATTAAGTATTATTCTACTTTCATTAAAGGCCGCCTCTCCTTTATGATTCATCTCTAATGCAATACTGTAGCACGAGTGCTCCTGTTGCTTTTAATGTGTTGGTAAATCTGTAGATAAACACAGTTTAATTGTGCTCATCCATGAAACAGAGTACACATTTACAGCTCAGTGAATCTCAGACTTGAATTAATTTATTTTTTAAACTGTGATGTCTTTTCAAAGTGGTGCAGGGTACACAGCTGTTTGTTTTTATGTAGTTGTACTTACTATTGTACCACTTTGGGTGCAAAGTTGGATATTTTAGAAAATGAAAAGAAATGCTATAGGTTCTGGCACACAAATTTGCTTTATTGAAAAGTATCAGATTAACAAATTAAGGTTTTTCACTCCTCCCCTCAGCTTTCCCTAAATTTCTTGAAATGAAGCCAATTACAGATTGCAGGCATTGTCTAAACTTCAAAATAAAATTCAGGTTTAATTGGGCAGTTTTTCTGTGTTCCAAAACCATAGTTTGTATGCTATCCCCCCGACAGACCCTCTTCAGAAACCCCCAAGTTGAAATTATATTGCATCAGTGCAGTCAATAGAGACACTGAGCAACATCAAACCAACCAGTCTCTAAAGGATTTGAGTTTTTCTTTTTTTTTTTTTTGTTCTTAAATGATGACAGCCAAGAACATTATTACACAACACTGGTAGATTCAATGAGATAAAAGAGAGAAATTGTCTTCAAAGGTTGACAATGGGAATTTGGGAATTTATGTTAACAATAGCCAGGAGATTTGTTCATTTCTTTTTTGTCACGTTGCAGATGATGTTTTGAAATATCCTTCAACCATTAAACATCCTGCTATTGAACACGGCCAAGTTTAAGTGTTGGTATTTAAAATCTGAAGGGTATTAGTGCACCCTGTTAGATTAATGAACACCTGAGGCTCTATGGTGTCCTGCAACTACAGGAAGGTGCAGGGTGTATCAGTTCTCACATCTTTCTGCAGTATTCTCTTCTTTTAATTAATTCCTAATTTTTGCATCCTTATTACTGTCATCTTCCTCCTCATCTCATCTTTCATTTTTGTCCTTTGGGTTCCATTTTCCTGTTGCACAAAAATCAAATCCCTTATCCTACTGTAATATTTATTCCCATCTCATGGTCCCCATTTCCTTCCCACTCACTCACACAGAAATAGCAAATGGCAAAAAAGATCATCTTGATGTTCAGTTCAGATAAAAGTAAAGCAACAAGTTCCATGACTACATAAACAAATCACCATAAATAAACATCCTCCCTGCCCCCCTGCCTCAGGCACTGAACTGCATGGCCAAGCTGCTCCAATCAGGATGATGTGTTCTGGTCATGTGACTTAACCATGAAACTGCCTTGCTAGGTTCATGACAAGTGGAGTGAGTAAGAAGAAGAGGACCAAAAAAATGACAGAAAAAACAAAGGTGGAGGGGAAGAGAGCGAGGCAATGAGATGGAGGATAAAGAAGGTGAAGGGAAAGATGAGCTCTGCTGCCACAATGAGAAATGAAAAGAGATGAGGGGAGAGATTGAAGGAGGGAAGGAGCTTAGCAGAGAAAGGAGGGGGAGAGAGAAATGAGCCTGTGTGGATGTGACAGAGACATCAAAGAGAGGAAGAAAAGAGAAATAGGGAGATGGATAGGATGCCTTTGAGAGCTCTTTGTGCAGAGGAGAGGGACTAACTGAAAACTGAGTAATGAAATTAAAAACAGCTCACTTTTCTGTGGGCTCTTACTGTATCTCTCTGGGGAAATGCATGTTCTTGGCTGCAAAATGGAGGTACATATAGAAATACATTGCATATTCAAAAGAATACAATTCTGTATGTCCTCTGCTTGTATCCTTTCCACAGGATTTTGTGAAAAGTCACACTGGGGGCTGACTGAGGTTCAGTAGGTAAGAGGTCATCTCTCAACCGATGAGTCAAGGGTTTGATCCTCAGTTTAATGTCCATGTGTCCTTGGGGCAAGACACTTAACCCAAAATTGCTTCCAATTCTGGGAATGTGCATGGATGTAAATGCGTGGATTAGTTAATACTGATGGCCACTCTATCGCCTTTGCCACTGTGTGAATGTTGAGTGAATGGGTGAAAACTGGTGAGTGTGACCTGTGGAGTAAAACACACTTTGAACAGTCAGATGACAAGAAAAGTGCTAAACAAGCTCAAGTCCATTTAACATAGGTGTGGATGTGAGATTGACTAGCCATTTGTTTCTGATTGTCAGACTGCTCTGCAATACTAGCAGTGTTTGAATTCATGCTTGGAATAGGAGTTGGGCACCTGATGCCAGGCTTTATTGGCCTGTTGGCACTAGCATATGCAAATTCCTCAATGATGGGGGCTAAAATGGAGCAGACTGGGTGCTAGTACAACTGGATAGCTCAATGGTTTAACATCTCTGGCTTACCTATAGGACATTGAGGGTTTGAAACCAGGTCTAGGCACAATCATTTTCCAGTGTGGACCCTTGGGCAAGGTTCTTAACACCTTAAAACACCAGTCTACTATTCAGAAATAAGCCGCTTTGTACAAAACCATCTGCTAAATGACGTTGAAACATTTCAATGCTGTGAAAATCATGGTGCGAGCGCAGTCCATTTTTGGTAGATCTGGCTGATAATGTTTGCTAAGAGCAACTTTAATATCCCCCAAAAATTGTTTCTTAAAGATCTTGTTGACTTCTCCCTTTTCTTCATCTGATAATACTACCTGATATTGATATAATCATTACTACCATAAGCCAATTTACTCAGAGTTTACATGGTTCTAACTTTCTGATCCTCAGTGACATCATTGCTTGTACATTCACTTCGTCCTGTTACCTGTGATGGATCAACTTCGAAGATGTGAAAGTTCCTATGGCAACAGTAATGTGTCCCACTGATGAGAAGATTAAGTTTGTTATGGAAAACTCCTTAAGTCTGACGCAAACATTAACATTAACCAAAACTGACTTAATACTGAGTTTATACTGACTCAATGTCCCAAATTGATTACAATAGACAAAATATTTAGAGACATGATAGTAATGGACAGGGAAAAGCAAAATTTAGCCCTTTGGGCATTTGTATTTGAGTCTAAGAGCAACTCTACTTTAACTTCTTTAACTATTGATAATAGTTATCTCTATTTCATTATCATCCTTGCCTCATAATACTAATATCACATTGTTCTATTCTCATGGATGTTATTGCTAATTCTTCACATATTACTACCATCATTATTGATGTGTTAGCCATGTCCCACAAAATGGGAGATATGTTTATGGCCATAACAGCCATTAATTTGTCTTCCATTTGTTGTTTTGTTGTTTCTCTTGTCCCTCTCACTGCTTCCCTCTCTTCCCTCTTCCTGATTCTGCCCCGACCCCTACTCCCTTCCAACTGCAATACGGCTTGGCAGATTGCTGATCAGCATAAGTCTGGTTCGGCTTGAGGCCCCTGCCTGATAAAGGGAAGGCTTTCTCCACCACTGTAACATAGCTAAACACTGCTAGTCTGAGCTCATGGTGGTGCCAGGTCTTTAAAAAACATCAACAAGATTAGGTCAAACCTAGTACATGGTTAACCGCAACTATCAGAGATGTCTGTTGAAAAGCCTGACTGAAGTGTTTGTTCTGGCAGAGTGATTATTTTTTGGGGTGTGTAATTGTGCTGTCCCTTATGTCTGTGGGTTGAGAACTGAAGGACCCTAAAAGTTAAAAAAAAAAAAAAAAAAAAACAGCACTGTCAGCAGGATATATTGCAAACCTGACATGCCAGATGAATATATTTGACATTCATCCAGGAATGTTCCCATAGAAAGTGTTTGGGAAGGACAAGACTTTTCAGAAAATCTACAGAAAGTGAGTGAGGAACATTCTGTCTGTCACATTCATGACAGCCTGCATGATTCCACTGGCAACAAATAACCCTTTCCCAATAACTCTCACAAACGCATGTTGAAGCTGGACGGCAGAAAAGCGTGAACACTTTCTCTGTCATGGAAAGCTTTCAGTGTTGCCTTCTGCACTTGTTTAATTAAGGAAATGTTGTCAAGTTCTGACAAAAAGGCTGCTGTGGCTAATTCTGAGCTTATTGCTCCACTAGCAATCATTGTATCCAAGCATTCACACAACAAGTAACCCTTTCCCCCATAACCATCACATTCTCGTGCCGAAGCAGGTCAGCAGAGAAGTGTAAACATCTTTCACAATTTGAAAATCTTTTAGGTTTGTTTTTATCCCTTATTTCATACTGAAATGTGGTACAGTTCTAGTAAAATGAGCACAATGCTAATCCACAATCTCAGGTATTACTACACTGGAGGTAGCCATTACCAACAGCTTTCAGTACAGCACCCACAGCACTTCTCTGTATATGGCTCTGAAAGTATCATCCATCAGTCAGTTAGTCAGTCAGTCAGCGACAGACAGACCCATGTGTCGGACTGACCTTGGTGGTCAGCCCTGCACAGATAGTGGGACTAATAAAGATATTCCTTTATTAGTCCCACAAGGGAAAATTTCAAACTTACAGCAGCAAGAGTGGTGTAAACAAAGCACACAAGAGAGTAAAAAAAGCATTCAATTAGCACAATGAATAAACGCAAAATAGGAAATACAAAATGTAACTTACAATTCAAAAACTATATATAGTATTTACAAAAAGTACAGTCTAGACCTGTCATCTTTGTCAATTGTCTTGAGATAACTTCGGTGACAAACAATGACTGAGCACCTCTAAATGTTACAATTTCAATTTAGATTATGCTCCTTTCTTCATTTGCCAAGCTGACAGCATGTTGAGTTTCCCAAACAAGTGGATATTGTTCTTTGATCCACTTGTAGAAACATGCAGTCTGGTTTAAAAGAATTCATTTTTTTTATATGTCAACTACCATAGTGTTAACATACTGATTTGTTGATCAACATGTGGGTCTTTGGTTTTGTCACCAAAATAATAATTATTTACCTATTAACCCCCCTCCAGTTACACATCCTAATTATACAAATTGCGCAGCTGTGATTAGCAATGTCCAACTGAGCGTGTCGTGCTGCACTGCAGCCAAGACACTTGAAGGCTGCAAATAAGCAAATTCTTGCACAGATATGGCAGGCTGTCCAACAGAAGGACTTTGAAAAGAACTGAAGGACTTGTGATGAGTTATAATGTGTCATATTTTTAAAAAAATAGTGGAGCATGGTGCCTGAAATCTGTCTGTATTCACATTTCTTATGTTTATTAAGTAAAAAATGCATACAAAGTGATAGTTCAAGGATTTCTTATGTGTCAGTTTATAACATAGCAGTGTTAATTTTAGCAGGTATTTTAGATTTAGACTTAGTCTTTACATGAAAACATAATTTACTTTTAGTTATATTTTAGTAATCTTGAACTTTTCAAAAACATTTTAGTCCAGTTTTAAGGTAAATAAAAAACTTTTTTTAACGGAATCAAAACTGTATTACAGAATATATGTTTGACTTATTCTGACAACCAAACAAGAATAGACTGTGAATCATGTACTCACAACATCACTGGAAATCCATCCAAGCCCATCTAAAAGATGTATCTAGCAAAATATACCAGTGTTTCAGCTCAATCCTATTATTATTCCTGACTCAAGTTTGCATACAAGAGGACAAAATGCCTCTTAGTCATTCTGAGAATAGCTCATATCTGACACTAAACTTGCAGTCATTCTAAATTGTATTTCCCCAGCTTAACAGACATGATGTGAGAGACACAGAGCTCTGGGGCAAATTTAAACTGTGAAAAATCTATGTCAAACAGAGCATATTGTGTATAGTTGGAAATTAAATATCTCACAACCAGGGGCAGATTTTTGCCCTTGCTCTTTGACCAACAACAAAGAATAATGCTATCTACAATTGACCAATAACTCCAGAGGTATTCATAAATGCTGTTGAGAAAACACAATATCCCTGACATATGAAGCTGTAAGGTAAATTATCACAGAGAAATGACTGAACAAATGAGCTGTATTTCACTTATCTTAAAGGAGATTCCCCAGTGTGGCTGACAATAAAAGGGTCTGATGATGGAAAGCTGTCTGGTTTTATGACAGAAAGGTCAGACAGAAAGAAGGCATGAGATGAAAGAGACGGTTATGAGCAGGTACCCTTGAGAAGAGTGTGTGAGTGTGTGAAAGAGAAAGAGCCAGAGGAGAGAGTAATGCACGGCGTCCTGAGACATCTCTCTGATTAAGGGCTTTCAGCTGACATGGTAATTAAATATGGAGAAGCAGCATAGTTATAGCCCCCCCACACACACACACCCACACACACACACAGAGGTTATTCCAAAACTTCATGCTCTGGTTAACCGTGTAAACTTTAGCATAAAGAGGTCATGTGCTAATGATTGAAAAATAGATCATATTTATTCTACCCAAATCAAGATGAAAATATTTTCGAATAAGTACAAACAGATAAATGCAAGTAATCACTTGGACACATGTACTGTATGCACACACTGACTCTCACCTCTACGAAGATGAAACATGGTATGATGGAGTAGCTGCGCAGGGTGTTGTTGGATGCCATCTTGTCTCCTTTCAGGAGACGTCTCCTCTCAAGATTCACAGCAGCTCACTCTGCAAAGATGAAAACATTAAGTGTTAGCATTCATTACCTAGAATGCAAAAACTGCATCAACGCCATTTCTACCTACAACACAGTCAGTGTTGTACAGTTTTTCAGTAATGTGTATGGACAAGTTGTCTGATCACCTACAACTTCAAGTGTTCAGTCTTAATGAGTTTTTACAGGGCAGTTAAAATATTGTTAACTTGTATCAATTAATTGCAGAAAAATAAAGTAATTAAAAAAGTAATGCAGAGTAATTGCTGTCTGATGTTATATGTCTCAGATTATTCATACACAGAATTTTAAGAAGACAATGACCCTTGCTGGAATCTACTCTGAGATGTGAATATTACCTGGCATTACCATTCTTTGAGTCATATCATGTGGGCTTTTGACTGTTTGTGATTTTATACTGTTTTAAAGAGCATACAAATCTTTATGGCTTAAGGGTAAAACAGACTGTTTTGTCAACAAAAGTCAATGAAAAAATTAGTTGCAGACAGATCAAACTGTTGATGATTCATTGATTATGTCATTGTGTGTGTTTTCCAAGCTGTACGCCTATGTGACACTATCTTCTGGAGCTGAGATTGATGAAGAGTGAGCCATCTGACATCCTTGCCATCTTTGCTGAGAGTTGCATAGCAAATCGGCAATTGTGACACGGCACAGAAACAAAACATAGCATGATGGCCACAGTCATGCAACACCGTCATGTTAGTTAGTTGTCGCTAACTTTGGGGCTAACCCCTGTCATTTTTAACTTATCAGCCATAACCAATGAGCAGGCACAGGAGTCCAGTGATGTTTGTTGTTGCACAAACAGCTGAAATGCAATATTCATCCTGCTTATTCTCAATTGCTCTTTTATGCTCCTGACATTATAAACAACATGACTCTCTCTCACCAACACACAGCCACTCAAAAACACAGAGACACTCAGACCTCCAGTCTTTCTCTTCTTTTGCATTACCACCAACACTGCAGTAACCTGACACGCCAGATAGACTTTTTCAATTTTGTATGGCATGGGGTATTATCTGGTAAACCTCCAATTAAAAGTCTTGGGAGAGAAGGACTTTTCCAAAATTTTCTCAGATGGTGATTGGACGAACATTCTGTCTGTCACATTCATTATGGGCCAATCAGAGTAACAAGACAAAATGAGGCAGTAGGCATGCACAGCTCTGGTAGTAACCTGACCTAGTGCTGCTGTGGCCCGTTCTGACAACAACAGCTGCTATACTTTAGCTCCATTTGAGCTAAATGCTACACCAGCTGCAGCCATTTCTATCAGCTTCCAGTACATCTAAACCATACCGGTAGCTTCCACCTGGTTCTCCTCAAGTTGCACCCATTCGTCAGGTCCATTTTCGTACCTGCCACAACCATTTCAGGCTGAAGCTTTGCAAGAAGGATTTGGCTGAAGACATGGAATCTGGCCAATCCATCTACTTTGCAAGGTTGCCACTGCAGCACTCAGCTGGACACAAACAGGGCTAACAGAACAGCTTCTTGTATAAGTAGCATAGAGATAACCCGTGAGATTAAAAAGTGGACCTTGCTTATCCAGGGAGCATGTAGGTAACGCATGTCACACACATTAGACATCTCTTTTAAAATCATTTTTGACATTTACCTCAACAGTTCAAAGTTAAGGTGAAACGGTGATTTTTGTTATATTTACTCTCTCACTTGGCCTTTACCCTAAAAGACTGGATCATTATCTCCTTGTCACATGTTTTTCTCTTCTTAAGTCACTTTCAGTTCAATTCCCTAAAAAAGGTGGTACATAGAACCAACAATTCCAGTGGCAATTTGTAATGGATACAGTATGTGTATTAGGGCTGGACGATTTGCAAAAATAATCCAATTGCAATTTTTTTCCCAAATATTGCGATTGCAATTTGATATGCATTTATTCTTGGGTTAATTGTATGTATTTTTTGACAAATTCAAGCAATAAATAATTCCATAAATAAGACCATGTGTATTGAAAACAATGAAATTATTTCCGAAGCAATTAACCCATAGTAGCAGGAATCTGAGTATGGGGGTGCAACAAGCTTAAAGCTATAAAGGAGGCGGCTTGGGTGGGGGGGGTGAAGATGGCAACCAGCTGATTGCAGCTGGGGTATGACTTTTGTGATGTAACGTTAGGCTTCATCAGTTTTAGATAGAATAAGCTATTTTTGCTCATATTGTAATGTGATGTCATTTTCTTTGTTTAAGGGCATTATCATATTTATGTCGCTCATTTTGATTGAGAAAAACATACATAAAACACAAAAAGGAGGATTTTTGTAAACCATTAAAAAAAATTGAAACTTGAGTGTTTGCATAATGTCCCTAAAATTTCTGCCACTGCAAAAAACTGATTTATTAAACTGGGTATTTTGACACATTTCAGGTTAAAGAAATATTGCATCTTCTGCAATTTGAAAATTGCAGCAGGCCATGTTGCGATTTAATCTAATTTGCGATTAATTGCCCAGCCCTAATGTGTATGTTGGACATAAAAAAACTCAAATACTCATATACTCGTATAACTCAATTACTTTTACAATTATTGAGCCAAATGCCTAATCAACAATGTTTTGTGTTACATCTGTGACTTATTGAAGTTTTAAGTTCTGATACCCTGCCAAACCTTACTGTTAGGGTACTAAAACAATCATCAAAATGATTATGAGCCAAGCAATATAACAGATCAAAATCACAGCATTTGGAAGGGAGACTTGGAAAAATCTACCCTTGCCAACCATCCAAAAGTTCACACTTCAGCTGTGTATCCCTAGCCCCATTGGTATAGAAGGACAAGCAGAAAAGCCCAATTGACCTTTTTCCTTTCAAAGTCCCTCTGGGGGATCGCAAGAATTCCCAGAGCAGCCAGAATATTTAATCCCTCTGTTGAGTTCTAGAGGTAACCTTGGGTCTCCTTTCAGTCAGCTGTACCCACAATCCCCAAAAACTGGGGGGTCTGAGGGCCTCCTTCATGGCATTAACAGACAGGCTTTTTAGAGGAGCCTGAAGGCATTAGTACTCTATCAGTGCAAGGCTCACAAAAGCCCACAGTGCCTATAGAAAGTATTCACCCCCATGGATGTTTCACCCTTTAAACTATCTTATAAATCAATCATCCGTCAATAAAATTTGGCTTCTTTGACTGGAAATAATTACTAAAAAATAACCTCTGTAATGTCAAAGTGAAAAAAAAATTCTTTAAAGTAATGCCAATAAAACAAAAACATTTGAGGCAAAATAAGTGACTGCATAAATATCTACCCCCTTTATAATGACTGACCTAATTCAAGAGGTCAAGAGAGGTGATGCTAGTAATCTCACAGTTAGGGAAATGAGTATCACCTGAATGCAGTGAATGTGTCTCAAGTGATTGTAGTATAAAGACACCTGTATCTGGAAGGTCCAGTTACTGGTTAATCAGTATTCCTGGCTATCATTACTCCATGAACACAAAAAAAATGTTCCAGGAAATTTAGTTAAAAGGTATTTAGAAGTATAAGCCAGGAGATGGATACAAAAAAGATTCAAAGGCTCTCAACATCCCCCAGAGGTCAGTTAAATCTATCATCAAGAAATTGAAGGAATTTGGCACATGTGTAAATCTGCCTCTATCAGGCTGTTCTCACAAATTGAGTGACCATGCAAGAAGCAAACTAGTGAGAGAAGTTACCAAGACACCTATGACTACTGTGAAGGAGTTACAAGGTCCAGCAACTGAGATAGGAGAGACTCTGCATACAACAACTGTTGACCCAATTCTTCACCAGTCACAGCTTTATAGGAGAGTTGTTTAAGCCTGTTGAAAAGAAAACTCATAATAAATCTCAACTAGAGTTCACCAACAGGCAGCTGGGAGAATCCATGGTCAAGTGAAAGAAAGTTCTTTGGTCTGATGAGACAAAATGGTGCTTTATTGCCATCAAACGAGACACTATGTTTGGAGGATACCAAACACTGCACATCACCACAAACACACCATCCTTACAGTGAAGCATGGTGGTGGCAGCACCATGCTGTGAGGATGCTTTGCAGTAGCCAGCCCTAGAAGGCTTGTAAAGGTAGAGGGTAAAATGAATGCAGCTAAAATATGAAAATTCTACAAGTCTACAAGAGAACTATACAGTTTGGGAATGGATCTATTTTCCAGCAAGACAATGATCCAAAGCATACAGGGACCGCTACATAAAAATATCAAAGGAAGGTTTAAAGACAACAAGGTCAATGTTCTGAAGTGGACGAGTCAAAGCCCAGACCTCAATCTAATAGAGAATTTGTGGCTGGACTTGAAAAGGGCTGTTCACGCATGATCCCTGTGTGACCTGACAGAGCCTGAGCAGTTTTGCAAAGAGGAATGGAGAATTGAGAGTCCAGATGTGCAAGCCTGATTGAGACCACACCCTCTTATTTATGACTTACTTATATTTTTGTTTCATTGACATTTCACTGTAGAAATCTGTTTTCACTTTGACATTAAAAGAGGGGGTTTCTCTTATTTGTTGGGGTCCAAAAAGCCAAATCATATTGACCAAGACTGATTTATAAAAATCAATAAAAACATCAAAGGGGATGAATACTTTTTATAGGCAGTGAGCACTGTATATGATATCTTCACATTGCCTTGCTTTTATAACAAAAGTCAAAACTGAAAGTTATCTGATTTGTAAAAACCTAGTACCCATTTGTACTAGGAGATGTTTGGTATTTTAGCTTGATAAATGAATTAATAGGGTGATTGCTCAAAAAGATAAGTAATCAAAGTTCCATCAGTCAACATATCAATCTATTGGCCAACTGCATTTTTTCCTTAAAGGCCAAGTTTTACACACACTGGGTAGTTCTCTGAATCAGATATAGCATTAAAATCATCTGTAAAGGCATTAATAATGAAAGTAAAACTGAAGAATGGCTGCAAGAGTGTGCTTTAATCTAGAGTTGATCATCTCTGTTGGTCATTTCTTACTCTGCCCTTAAGACATAGTGCATGAGTTAATATTTTGAACATAAAAGCAAACAAAACTTGAATCATCAGTCATGAATATCTAGTACAGCTCCCTTCTTGCTAGGATCAATCAGCAGACTGCAGTCACTGATTGAATTTCCCTTTCTCACACAGGCAAACACAAATAGATTCACACACAAACACATAATCTGGGACTGCTTCCGTTCTTCCTCTGTCGTCCTGTTTCAGTGCATTTCATTACGTCTTCTAATAATCACAAATGACGACATGTAATTTCCCTACTGAGAGGTGTTAACCTCATTACAATGACTTGCAATCACAGAGAAATATGGAGTGAAGTGGAGACAGCTACAGGAAATAAAAACGGAAGTGATATCTGCTGTTCACTCCCTGGATGACCCAGACAGTTTTGACTCATGTCATTGTTTTCTGTTGCAGAGGAACATGTTTTTTGTCATTTCAGCAGCTGTAGATCTGGTGGGTTTTAAGGGTTCTGGAAATCCTGACACTGAGTAATTTTGAAACAGGGAAGTAGACAGTATTATAGTCGTTCTATGTTTGGGGCTTCATTTGACAGTAAGCCTCCATGAGAGTGTGGCAACTATAGGCCACCACGTATACCTGATGCTTCACATTTATACGTCAGTATTTTAGGCCAATATTTGATTCACACTGTTGATATGTATTGCCAATACATCATCTGTAAAGTATTGGCAGAAATGTTCATTTGTAAAATGCAATGTTTACTCAAAATAAAAAAAATCTTCTGAATTTCCATTCCTAATCCAAGAGAAGAGTCTTCAGTGGTTCCACATTCCATCTGTATTTTTCTATTCTCAGGAAAATATGATGGGCACCAGCACTTGAGCAGTATTGTGAGGTCGTTGACAGTTAAGAGGTTGGGAGTCACAGAAAAGAATTTGGGGATACAATACATATCACAGGGGTGCCAGTACAGTATATTGTAGGGCTGCAGTAATCAAATCTTTTTGTAATCGAGTACTCTATTGATTCTTCAGTTGTTTAATCGAGTACTCTAATAACAAATATTGCATTTTTTTATCAATCCCTTTTGCTTTTTTTCAAGAGAAATAGTACTAGACAAATGAGAAAATACGGTGAGTCCCTTAAATGGACTACTTGTACGTTAAAAATAGGTATTAAAAGGTTATCTAAATAAAATATCTAAAATATTTCTGATGGCAATTTACATTTATTTAAGTTGAAAGGAAAGGAAGTTAAATAATTCCATTAGCTTATGCCATAATTGAGGTTTAGGGATCATCTCCCAGGGAATTCTGGCTGCTAATTCTTTATTGCTTATATTGTAGTTTACTTTTATTTTTCACTCACTGACATTAAGGTAAAGAGACACTTAACTATTTTAACATCCTCTACTTCAAGCATTAGTGTAATATTTCATATTCTAGCAAGAAATTAGTCTCCATTATCCACACAATGGTATGATGATATCTGAAAGCTGGACTTTGACATTCCACATATTTATTTTTTAAAGGTTGTTCAATTTTAATTTTTGCAACCACATTTTTGTTTGATCCACTATGAGTTTTTAATATCATATATGGACCTGGGAACAGGTTTTAAGATATAAAGCTGCATCTGTGATCTGTTGCTCTCTCTGTCTCAGTTACTGTTAGTAGCAATAATTTTTCTATTTGACTGACATCTAATCATCAAAATGTAGTGTTATGAAATGCTTTGGGGGACCAAAGAATTTTGAAAAAATATGCTAAAACAAAAATGTGCGGGTGCTGAATTTTAAATCAATCATAATTAAACGTGTGACGTACACACCTGGAAAGAGAGAGAGGGAGAAAGCACCAGAACGAGGCTTGAATCATGAAGCGTGTCTCTCTTCTGTAAAACTGTCAGATCAATCAGTGAAGTTTATAAAATCCCCTCAAGTCTGCAGACATACACTGACCTCTGTCTCATACGAGCGAGTGGTGCAGGCTGCGCGTAATCTCGGAGATCTGCATACTTTCACCTGTTAAAGTCTCTTCAATCTACGTAGAAAACTTTGTTTTTCTTTTTTAAAACCTTTTTTAAGATAAAATATCGCTAAAATGTTAGCATAGTGCCACATCTGCCATTATTCCACAGCCAGTGGGTGCGTAAAAGCGCAGCAAGACCAGTGCCTGTCAACATGAACACATTGTCTTCTTTCTCTTCCCTCATGATTTTCACACAGAGCAGCACATATTTACTGCATGTTATAATAAACGTGAAAACAAATACATTGTGCCACACAAATAACTGTCCATGAAACACACCAAGCCGTGCGACACTGCGCAATGTCCAGGCTTACACCACGGCATATATGGATACATGACTGATTAAAGCGAAACCTCGAGGCAGATAATTTGCCTCGAAGAATTTTTTAAATCAAGTTGAATAATTCGAGGAATCGTTTCAGTCCTAGTATATTGCAATACATTGCAATACCTTATCACTAGGGGTGTGACTGTATTGGTTATTCCGCGGTATCAGAAGCGTCTAAATACTATGACCGTTTCAAATGGTATGTCTCAAGGGCAGAAAGTCCGTTTTTTTTTTTTGGTGGACCTAATGGATTTGGGAACCACAATTCCCATCGGCCTGTACCCACCATGCTCTACGCTCCACTCCCTTGCGTGATTCACATGAACACAGCGCAAAAATGGTGGATGCATGGAGTAGCGAGGAAGAGATGAGTGGCAAAGTTCTTGAGACTGCAGAGGCTCCAATAACTTTTGAATCTGATGTCAAGAAATGAGAAAGACGAGAAAATGACGAACAAACAAAAGACAGTATGCAGACACTGCCAGACCGCAGTGACACACTTCATGGGGAATACGAGTAACATGAGGAGTCACTTGATAAATTATCATCACGGAAATCCAAGGAGCCAAATCTGGCCAGGCCAAAATACTTTTAAGGAACCGTTTGCATTCCCATTTCCCCACGACAGCGCCAAGGCTCAACAGATCTCAAGGATACAGACCATCTTGCCAAAGACCTAAGGCCATTTAGCAGTGGGCAATGAAGGTTTTAGAAGGTTAGTAAATACACTGAAGCCAAAGTAGAAAATAGGTAGTAGCATTGAGAATGTTTGAAAAACTAGATCTGACAAGTTCCAGCTGGTGCAGTTTTTTAATTTATAAAAAGGAATTTTTAGGTCTCCCATATCCCATACTTCATCCTATTTCCTTTATCCTTTATTTGTTAATAGAGCCTTCAAAATGTCAATTATTTTTAAGACGCAGACCTACTACATTTTTTGCACATATTGTTATATTTAAAGTGCAGTTGTTGTTAAATAAATGCCGATTTCATTTTTTTCCAAGTCTTCATCTGTTGTTCTGAGTTTTTTTTTCAAATACTGCAATAAATACCGCAGCGTAGAATTGTTACTGAGGTAAAAACCATACCGTGAGATTTTGATACTGGGACACCTCATGACCTCCCAAAAGAAAGCCCGTTTGAATTTTCTCTATGCCTTCTAAGATGTGTTCCATCATATCAGTGGTATTGTCCAATGAGAGCACAGAGCTCTCTGCAAGTGCAAAAGTTACCAATGTAAACATACCAAATGGCAAAGTGAAAGGAGAATTACACAGTTTGAGCTTAACAGCACTATGACACAGAGGAAAAGGTTTTTTACAACATCCAACAACATCACAGAGAGACCACCAGGAAAGGCAGACAACTAGAGAAATGTTAGTAAAAGTTAGCCGACATACTCAGATACCCAATGAGTAACAGATGTTATCATTAGCATTAAGCTATCCATCATTCATCAACAATTACGGACAACATATACGGCCTAATACAGTCAATCCATCCATCTATCCATTGTCTACACTGCTTGTTACACCCTGGGGCTAAAACTAAATGCAGCTGTCAATGGGTGAGAGGCAGGATACACCCTGGACTGATAGCCAGTCAATCACATGGCTGATGTGTAGACAAGCAACCAGGCATGCTCACACTCATACCTATGGGAGTCACTAATTATATAGTCATTGATGGAGAAAGCTGGAGTATAGGGAGAGAACCTACACATGCACAGGGAGAACTTGCTAACTCCACACAGAAAGGCCCCATCTGACTGAGATTCAAACCAGAAATTCTTGCTGTAAGGCAACAGCACAAACTCCCGAGCCACCTATTCAATATACATACAGTATGTTTGTTTTTATTTCCTCTGGTTGTTGTCTAACCAAGCCTCTATTCTTTCCCACATATCAAATCAGCTGTGATATCTGGTCTGGTACCATCAGGTAATCAGCTGAGTCACAGCACAGATTTCTGGCACTGTAATTGCCTAATGTGACACACTGACGACCACAACAAACAAAGATTGTGTGTGGTCATACATAGTTGGGTGTAGCAAACAACCACACGCAGTGCTACCTAACTGTATCAGTTAAGTCTACTTTATCCTGTCTTCTCTTGTCATCATCTGGGTGAACATTGCAAATTTCAGCCAGTACAGACACAAATTTTGATTAGCTGGACTCACTTGGAAGTCACACCGACTTTATGTGTCATCGTGCGGTGTACAGGGGGGCATGACGTCCAACAATGACCACAACAGCTGCTCCGAATTAGTCAGATGGATTTCTTACATTTTTTATATTTTGGTTGCATGACTGCACACAATTGAACAGTGAAGAGCAGAGCAATGGGCATAATACCAACTTTGGGGCATTTTTTCCTTCGTAAACTGTCAGACAGCATTTTAAATCACAATTTAAATACAGCCTTTTTGATGTGCCTTCCCTGACTATATAAAGAAAATAACAAGCAGGAAATAGGCCTACCTGTCGACCTCTAGCTAAAACAGAAAATTTGAATTATTTAGCTGCTAGTTGTGTTTGCTGATGATGCAGTTTATGTGTGAGTGAGAGAGAGGTGGCGAGAATAGCGTTGTCGCTGTCTGCATTAAAAGTGTGAGATCGAGACAATAGTTCTACCTTTAACCTCAGAGTAGAGACTTTTGAAAGGAAACTTTGCCACAGTCCATCCTAAATACATTATGATCATTCAGGTCACATGCACTCTGACCGTACAGTGTGTTCACAAAAAGCATGTGCAATGTTCATGTGTTGTGAACAATTCAGTCGTACAGTGTGATGTGATATTCCACCACACACATTATAAAGTAGAGGTGCACGATGGGATGATCTAAGATCATGAAGAAACAGAATGTATTAGCATTCTGCTAAAGTAGAGGAATCAGGAGAATCATTCTTCCCAATTAAATCTACATTTACTCACCCCCTCCCCTCCTGCTTCCCAGTGGAGCAGGGATTGATGGCTGAAGATGAAACTGAAACCTGAGATTACATCCTTCAAAAGAGCTCTAACTGGCCTTTATGGAACTGCTTTGGGTTATTCTAAACTGTCAGGATGCAAGGAACAGTAATTTGGACAATATGCACAAGGTTTGACTATTTCAAAAGACCACATCATGAAAGTCAGACAGGTGAGAAACCACAGACACACAACCACAGTCTTCACTGCATAGCCATGAGTCACAGAGGCAGATGCAAAACTAGATGCAGATCTACATGTGCATACAGTGCAGACATGTGCATACAGAGGCAGATATGTGTTTTTACGGTTATTATGACAAATATTTTTCTGTTCTTTCACTGTTTTACTAAGTAACAAGGATCTTCTGCTCTTCACATTAGGTTGTGGTGTTAGATCAGCACCTCAGATCTTCAGGTCTTGGTCATTGATTAAAGATGTTTTAAACAGCATTATTAATGATTTTAAAGCATTTATTTAGATGCATGCTATACTACTCAAATTGATCCGGGGTCTGCAGCTCTCTGTCTCGCCTTAAGTGTGCAGCAGGCAGAAGTACAACACTTAATAGTTCCATGTTCATTAATAAATGATTTCCCAACTCCTTTGTGAATAAAAATCAAGATTATATTACAATAAGAGAAGGTTACTTCTTCATTGCATGACCATGTATCACAGAAATTAATCTCATCTTGGGTTATGTTTTAATTTGCTCGTTTAATTATCAGTCTATAAAAAAACTAAAGCAAGTCTATCAGACACTAATGCATATGAACAGGCTACTTGTATAAAACTACAGTTGTATGAATTATTCCTATAGTCCACATTTAAAAATACATATCATAGTGTAAAAAAGTTCCCGATGAACACTAAAACAGACTTAATACAAAAAAGAGCACTCAACAAAATCAAAATTTTATCTTGATAAATGCAGGAAGATATTTGGTGCTTAGAATGTTCTGGAACAGCGGTTTTCTAAGTATGAGGCTGGCCTCCCCTGGGGGGTGCCACTGAACTTCAGGGGAGATGCAGAACCAGAAACCAGAAAAAAGGTGATCAAACTTCTGCTCTGCATGGAGCAAAATAGACTTACAGTTACTAAAGGGACTAAAGAGTCATCTATTCAAGTTAGGATTTTCCTGCATTGATCCCGATGATGCTAAAGTCACAGTTTTACATTTGCAAAGATATACAAGCTAATGACAGCATAAGGCTGTAAAAACACTGGGGTCATCTTAAGACTGAGCAAAAGGTCTAGTGACAAAACTAGGGGAATTTTTTGCAGGAAGTGAAAGTAATTTCAGTTTTATGGCAAGTAACTTAAAGGTCACATGTTATGCAAAATAAACTTTTTCAGGCTTTTCTTGCAAAAAGATGTGCCCCTGGCCTGTCCAAAATTTCCCCAACAATCAGAAAAATCCATACCCCCCCCTTCTCCACCTTTCAGAAAATGTGGGCTGAAATAAGCCGTTCTCAGATTTTCCCCTCATGATGTCTTGCGGGGAGTTAGCACCACTCCCAGGTTCAGTTGGCCCTCCCCCTTAGAAGAAAGTCCTACCCTCCTCTACTTATCCTCAGCTGAGAGGAGGATAGGAGAGCCACATCCATTTCCTGAGAGGGGCATAGTCAGACAGCTCAGTAACATTTAAATCCACAAACACAAACAGCTCGTTCTGAGCAGGGCTGAAACAGAGGGTTTTTTTAGACATGCAAAATCCAATACTGGAGTATTTTCAGCAACAAACTTCACAGGCGTATTTTGGGGACCTCTAAGACCAATAAAAAAAGCTATGCTTGTCTTAAAAGGATAAATATGTGACCTTTAAAAATCCTGTGCTCCAGCCATAAAAAAACAAAGTGATATTATTTCTTTAATATATCCCCCACTCCTACTGTAGAGTCAGTTTGAAATTACACAGTGGCTTTATCTTATCATTTATGTTAAAGTTATAGGGCTATCAAAAATACCAGAACTTTAAACTCAGAAATGAAGTCCTTATATCGGGGTTTTCTTGTGTCCATTCATTAAAAATAGCAGATGAAATCTGCACACTGTCTAAATTTGCAAAAATATTGATATAAAACTGATGGCAGAGTTTTTGTGCAATTTAGACAGGATGCAGGAGTTCTACCATCAGTTTTTGATAAATTTATTCCTTAGTGTCTGGTGAAATAGATTTCATGTTATTGGCATTTGTTAAAACTTTCTATCATTTAATAACAGATGACCATTTTAAAACATGGTAATGAAGAACATATAAAAGTCTGGAAATTATCATTTTTATGTTCAAGCCTGGTTTTAGACATAGCCTCTTAGCCTGATGATTTTTTAAAGAGGTATTTCACTACGAGAGGCTTAATCCATTAATTTGCATTGATTTTTAAAAATTTGCATTTTGAAAACATCTGCTTGTCCCCACTGCAAATGATCACTGTCTGCTATGGTATTCTTCAGAATTAGAAAATGTTAATTTTAAGGTTCAGGAAACACTATGACTCTTCCCATCTCTTACATGAAAGATTATTAAGCTCTGTGTATGGTGCTTTCTTTAGATGATGATGGTAATGTTGAAAGCAGCAACACCACCACTGTCGCCACAGTCATATATAATTGCTTCATCATGGTTATAAACCAGAGTGTCTTGTGTGCTTCCAAACAAAGTCCCAACAACTGAACAGAACACTGAAAAATTCTCTCAGAAACTAAACTCCTCAATCTCACTGACTCGCTGGCTGCAGGCTAACAGTGATGCAGGCAGGTCTGAACAGTCCCCATGTGCCTGCCCTATCTTATTATGTACCAATTCAGGCTACTCAACTGGACATCAAATGGAAATAATATCACTATCCATCTTCCATCCTTTTCATTAAGTGTCTTAAAACATTGAACAAAATATCTTGTTTGGTGTTTGTATGTAAAACTCACCCTGGCACTACATTATGCTTATGCTACAATGTCAGATTTCTCACCTTAAAAGCTTGTGCATGCATGCACCTCATTTTGCTACCTGCAAGTTTTAGGATAAAATATGTTTTCTCCTGTTTAAGAAGATAAGTGCAGATCAAATCAGGTGTCCTATTGAAGGGCACTTCTGAAAGACAGAACTGTCAGATGAAGTTAAATGAGGTCTTACAGTTGATGAATGGCTCCCCCATTTCATTAAAACTAATGCAGAAAACCATAAATGTATCCCATGCAAGTTAAATCTAAAAGCTTTATGCATATAAAATACACCACTTCTGACATCTACATGATCCGACTCAATGCACATCGACAGTGTAATCTGCCTCCGGTGACTCAGAGACTTTTGAGGTTATGGCAGTTAGGTGGGGAAACATCAACCACAGAGGAAAAATCGAGTTGTCATGCTTGTAATGTGATAAAAGCCCCCAAAATTAAATGACCACACTAATCATATTTGCACAGTAACACTGTTGATATTCCAAGATGTGTGCCATTTTTATAAACACTCCACAACCACCAGCAGAATTTAATTATTCATCCTCTCTGCAGCTTGCACCACTAAACCATGATTTTATCAAGCCAGTCAAATGGAAACAGTTGATGGAGCAAACTGTGATTTTTATCTCAGGGGAAAAACTGCATTGATAATACAATCTAATGCATTATTCTTACAGTGGTCATAGAATATATAATAAAACAAAAAAGATTATATCAGTAGGGGACTATGGCGTGTATATCTTTAAACTGAAAAAGATATATGAGATAGAAAAAAATCATTCAAATACTACAAGGCTGGATAAGGCTGGATAGACTATTATCAGCTAAACTCTGGCACAGACAGAACAAGCCTTTCTAAAAGGAGGGGTCAATGTTAGTCTTCTTTTTTAAAAGCAAAGCAGAATGTCCACAAAGCTAAATTTGATCAAATCAGAGGCTTAACGACAACTTAATGCTGATTACAGTGATGACCCTTGCAGAGTATATTCTTCATTGCATGGTGTAAAGCTACTGTGCACATGACAATAAACTTAATTTTTTTATCTTATCTTTCTATCTAAAGATAAATGTCTAAAAACACTGAAGAATTGTATGACTCGTTGTCAGACACATCGGTTTGATTTTGGCAGAGAATAATGATTGTCCTCTGGACAACAGTCAGACAATCTCGTAGCACTGAACAAAAAAACCTGTAGCACAACATCTAAAATGTTTGTTACATCTCTAAAACCAACATGTAACCAAAATATATGCTTAGTAAGTGAATGTACTTGAAATACAAAACCAAAACAGCCTAAATTACAGCTCTCGCTAATGTCTACCAAAGCAAATAGCCAATCACAGAGAAGAGAGATGCTGATGGTTCATCTCCACATTCAAAATCACATTCTCCACAAAACAAGAGCAAACTGCTGGAACGTGACTAACTTCACAGAAGTGTGGTGCTTGAAGATGATTAGAGCAGTATGATTTGGAAATCAGACCTTGAGATCAGATAGAGGAGCAAATGAGCTCAGTTTGTGCTGCTATTTGCTGCTGTAATCCTTTTGTTTGTAGTCATCATTTTTTTTCTACTTTTGACTGACAGACAGCTGAAGTCTTTTTCTGTGTTCATCCTAATTACTTAAACTTTAGTGTGTTCTAGAGATTGAAGTATGTTTCTTTGTTCATCCTTAAACTGTGTTTCAAGGACTGAAGTGTTAGGTCTAAACTACATTTAGATATTGGTATTGGTATCAGCTAAATTAAATTTGTAAATATCCCCATATTATATAAACCCCAATATTGTACATTCCTAGTCAAACTAAGAAATACAGTAAAGTTTTAGGTTCTTATGTGGGTCTTTTAAGTGGATTCCTTACAGGCCAATTCAAAAGAACCAAGGACACCCCTTATATATTTACTGATACTCGGAGTAATAGGAAACTATTCCTAACATTATTAAACACTCATTAAGCACTGTTAAGAGTTTGATCCATATTGTTGTATCACACTGGGGTCTGATGTTTATAGAGCTAATCTAATTGAATAAATCCCTCTTTTCTCTCTAACAGTGTAATGATAATATGAGTACTATAGAAGTTTACTGGTAATCTTAAAAAAATCTATCTCCAAACTGCATCTTTACCCTAACAATAAACACACTCCTCTGTGCTCCTGTCTCTGTCTCTCTCCCGCACACTGCTGTCTGTCTGTGTCATATCAGACCTGTATGCTAAATTCAGACGCATATTAGCTTGTTAACATAAAAGAAGCAGCTACAATATTAGTGGAGAAAAAAATGCCTTTTTTTATCTAATCAGAAGTCAGCGCAGACTGAGTGCTCTGTCCTCTCACTGACGACTGAGACCATCTGTGCGTAATTGGAGAGGACGAGGCTAACGGAGAAGTAAGCTAGTAGAAACACTTTTTTAACATCGTCTAGTCTACGTGCCTTAAAATAAAACTTTGGATTATAGCAGCGCTCCTCTTCAACATAATGACACCTGTACTGCATGTGCCCTGTGCCTGCCCCATCTGTAAAAGCTGCAGCATCACAGAGCATGGCCGCTACAGACGCAAATCTGTAGATTCATCAGCAGTAGATTCACTGAATGGCAGAGCAGGAAATCAACCTAAGCTTTGTCTTCCGCAAGACCCGTCTCCGCTGTACTTCTGATTGGCTAGTAAGCCCAGTGTGACCCTCGCTCTACTTCTGATTCGCTAGTAGGCCTAGTGAGGTTGATGGACAGTGTCAGTTATCTTTATAGACTTGACATCAGGCTGTCCCGCATAAACAAGCTCACAAAAGTATTTTTTCACAGCAGTCAAACGCCGCCACGCCAGAAATCTGGCACAGTGCTGGAATACTATCACCCCTGTGTATATGTGTGGAGTCTAATGTGTCTGTGCATGATTTACACAATGACATGAGCACATCGGGCACCTGCAACTCCAAACTCACTCACTGCAAATGCCAACCAACCACAACAGTAAGAAGTAGGGATGGACGTTTGGAAGACACCGGCCAACTCGAGCATCTATAATGTTAATGATCAATTAATTGATTAATCATTATGTATGTATAAAAACATACAAACATGGGCATATATATATATATATATGTGTGTGTGTGTGTGTGTGTGTAACATTTCCCTATATAACAAAAATAGGTAACTAATGAGTGTTTCTCAATGATTTATTTATTTTCACCCTTTGAAAGCCTAGGCCTCTTAAACATAAAGAAGGCATGACGGTAGATATTGTTGTGCAGTAAGACGTGTTCAGTCTCTTTAAATGCCAACATCAGATCAACTAAATTCCCCGTGATCGACCAAATTCTTAACAACCAATCAATTGATCATCGATTAATTGTTCCCATCCCTAGTAAGAAGTAAACATAACCTGGGTCTCTCCAATGTTCAGCAGCTCTCACGGATTCCCATTTGGAAACTGAATTAATATCTATCTCTATGTGTTATTAAATGCATTTACAAATATATTAGTAGGGAAATTTGTGGCAATTCATCCCCAGTAAGGATGCTATAAATATGTTTTCTATATGGTCTTTTTAGAATTCCCTAACTAAATTCTTGTACATCTTCACAGGAGCATGACTCTCCTGCTCAAATATAATGAACAGTTATATCAAAAGTTGTTGTTTTTTCTGTCACCATGAGAGAGAGAGAGCAGGACTTTTGGTTTGCCAGAAATGATAACAAGCATTATTTTTCTGACATGTAAACAGACCTTTCAATCTTTTAAGGTGCGTGGTCTATATGCAGTCTTCTGTCCTCTTATTTTGGGTAGTGCCGCAGATTGAGTAGAACAAAAAAAAACGGCAGTTTGACAAACTGTGAGCTTGATGATTTGACTGGGGGGCTCTGTGACAGATGACTTGAATCAGAAAATTTAAGGGGCCAACACTCAAATGTCAAAGAGTTTACACTACATTCATTTATTTCTCTCTCTCCAGCACAGCCTCACAGCTGTGAGGAGTCAAAGCGCTGAACAATCGGACTAGACACAGTGAAGTCTTCATAAATTTACTTCTCTTTTATCTAGCTTCAGGATATCAAAGTTTCAACAGATTTTTCAAAGATGATCACAAAAGAGCCCTTTTCTTTCAATTTCATAAGGCCATTAATTACAGTCAGATAAAAGGTGATCCAATGGCCTCTTGAAGGCGGGCTCATCAAACGTGCAGCCTACAGGCCTTGTCAGGATTCATCAGTATCCCCTGTCCAGTCAGCCAGCCTGGGATGACTTTGTCTAGACGCGCGACTCTTCTTCTCTTTAGCCACCAAATAGCTGAGCTATAAAATATTGAGCTCAAGAATATCAGCTGATTGATCATTTCTGAGACTCAAGCTGAGGTTTTCTTCCAAACTGCCTTTAGGAGACACTGTCACAGAATTGATGAAAGAGGTACCAGTCCAATGCTTGGCATGGAAAAATTGAATGTTACATCCCGTTATCACTGCCATCATTTTGCTGGTGAAGCCTTGTGCCCTTTTCAGCAACTGAAATAGAGAATCATGGCTTCAACAAATGCCTACATGGAAGTTTCAAGCACGATAAAGGCAAACGGTTTAGTAATTTTACATCTAACCACTCTGCATGGCCTGAACTGCAGTACAATTTTCCAAAAATTATATCTGTGTATTTGCAAATACCAAGTAACCCTCTTATACTTGTACAGTTCAATTTATAGAATAACTATAAATTACAAAACAATCAGAGATTTATTATCTGGCCATGCAGAGTTTCCTCAAGGATTTTAATGTGAGGGGTTGTGGCCTGGTCCAGCCTGTCCATTTTTGGGGGGTGGAGGGATTATTATTATCATCATTATTATAACTGTTTTTATCCATCCATCCATCTATTTTCTACTCTTACCCTGTTAGGAGTTGCGGGGGGCTGTAGCCTATCCAGCTGTCATTGAGCAAAATCCTGGTCTAGTCGCAAGTCAGTCGTAGGTCTGACGCATATTATAAACACCAACAACCACGCACTATCACACCGGCCAATTTGGAGACACCACTGAAACTATCAAGTATGTCTGTTGTCTGTGGGAGGAGCTTAAGTACCTGAGGAAAACTCATGAATGCGCAGAGAGGACATGCAGACTCCACAAAGAAAGACCCTGACAGAGATTAGCTGTGATGCAACAGCTAATCATTAGGGCTAATCATTCCTCAAATTATCCTAGTGATTTGATTCAAAATTCCTCGAGGCAAATTATCTGCCTCTAGACTTAAATCAGTCATGTATCCATATATGTCCATGCTGTAAGCTTGGACATCGCGCTCTGTATTGCACGAACAGCTATTTGTGTGGCACAGTGCACTTGTTTTGGCTATTACTACAGCGTAACAAGCATGATGTGAGGCACGAGAATCATGAGGGAAGAGAAGGTGATGCAATGATGTTTACAGGCACACGTCCTGCATTTTTACGGATCCACTGGCCTTGGCTTCATGGCAGATATGGCATTATGCCTGCATCGGTGAACCTACACAGATCTCTGAGTTTACACGCTGCCTGCATGACTTGCTGGTGTGAGACAGTGCTCAGTTTGTGTCTGCAGACTTCAGGGAATTTCACAAACTTCTCTGATTGACCCGATGGTGTCACAGAAGACAGTCAGGCTTCATGATTCCCCCTCTCTCTCTCTCCTTCTGCATTCGCACATTATACATTTAATTATAAATTATCTAAAATTCAGCGCACTGACGTCTTGATTCCAGTGTATTTTTCAAAAGGTTTCAGCATCCCGAATGATTTGATAAGACTTATATTGATAATGAATTGACACCAATTAAATAGAAACACCTTATTGCCACAGACAGTGATGGAGACGGGGACTAAATGAACTCACAAACAAAAATGTGCAAAAATTAAAAGTGAACACCCTTTGAAAAGTAGACCATATTCCTATAATCTAAAGGTTCACCTTTCAGACATCATCAGACCACTGTGTGAATGATGAAACTCTGGTCTTGCTAGAATGTGAAATATTACATTCATGCATAAACAAGAGGATGTTAAAATGATTAAGTGTCCCTTTACTTTAATGGCAAATTGGAAAATAAATATAAACTATACCGCTTTCCACATTATTATGCAAATGATATTTTTTTCTTATTTTCCTAAATATTAATGCAAATGACAGAATATTTTTCAAGTAATCAGCCGTTAGAGCATATTTCAAATGTTTTTGAACAAACTTCATAATGATAACCACTATTTCTTTTTTTAAATAAAAACCTCAAAATGCACTGTTCCACATTATTAAGCACAACAGAGTTTTAAAAGATTTTATAGGTCGTAAAGAACTGAAAATGGTAATTTGTTCAATTTGTAGCATTAGGAGATCATATTTACTAAAATCAAAAGCTATTTCAATCCAAAAAATCTTAACAGGCCAAGTTACATGTTAACACAGGACCTCTTCCTTGACAGCACTTTCACAATTCTTGCATCCGTTGAACTTGTGAGTTTTTGGAGAGTTTCTGCTTGAATTTCTTTGCAGGATGTCAGAATAGCCTCCCAGAGCTGCAGTTTTGATGTGAACTGCCTCTCACCCTTATAGATCTTTAGCTTGAGGATGCCTTAAAGGTTCTCAATAGGGTTGAGGTCAGGGGAGGATGGGGGCTACACCATGAGTTTCTCTCCTTTTATGCCCATAGCAGCCAGGTATTCTTTGCAGCATGAGATGGTGCATTGTCATGCATGAAGAAAATTTTGCTACAGAAGGTACTGCTCTTCTTTTTGTACCATGGAAAAAAGTGGTCTGTCAGAAACTCTATATACTTCGCCTTTTCACACCTTCAGGGACCCTAAGGGGCCTACCACCTCTATCCTCATGAATCTGGCCCAGAACATGACTCCGCCACATCCTTGCTGACGTCGCAGCCTTGTTGGGACATGGTGGCCATCCACCAACCATCCACTACTCCTCCATCTGGACCATCCAGGATTGCACGGCACTCATCAGTCAACAAGACTGTTTGAAAATGAGTCTTCATGTATTTCTGGGCCCACTGCAACTGTTTCTGCTTGTGAGCACTGGTTAGGGGTGGCTGAATAGTAGATTAATGCACAACTGCAAGCCTCTGGAGGATCCTACACCTTGAGGTTGGTGGGAATCCAGAGGCACCAGCAGCTTCAAATACCTGTTTGCTGCTTTGTAATGGCATTTTAGCAGCTGCTCTCTTAATCCAATGAAATTGTCTGTCAGATACCTTCCTCATTATGCCTTTATCTGCACGAACCCATCTGTGCTCTGAATCAGCCACAAATTTCTTCACAGTACGATGATCATCATTAATTTTCCATGAAATATCCAATGTTTTCATTCATTGTTCAAGGCATTACACTATTTGACATCAGAGTGATCCTTTTTCTTTCCCATATTGCTTGAAACCTGTGGCCTGCTTAATAATGTGGAACAGTTCATTTTGAGGTTTTTATTTTTTTATAAATAATGGTTATCATTATGAAGTTTGTTCAAAAACATTTGACTTATGCTCTAATGGCTGATGAATTGAAAAATATCCTGTCAATTGTATTGATATTTAGGAAAATAAAAGAAAAATGTTGTCTGCATAATAATGTGAAAAGCAGTGTACAATGAAAGAAAATAAAGTGTTGGCACTAAACATTTACTGGGAGAGGATCCCTACAACCCCAAATATGGCAAAATCTAATGTAATTATTTAACTTCCTTTCCTTGTAACTTTAAGAAATGTAAATTGCCATCAGAACTTCATTGCACTTTGTAAAATATATTTTCTTTAAAGGACCTGTTAATACCAAATTTTAATATAGAAGTAGTTCATTTAAGGGACCAAACTTCTTTTGTCTAGAACTACTCTTGAAAAAAGAAGAAGTGACCAATCAAACAAATGCAATATTTCTTATTGGAGTACTTGATTAACTGTGAGAAAAATCGATAGAGTACTCAACTACAAAAACAATCTATTATTGCAGCCCTAATTATTATTATTAATATTATTATTATTATTTGTATAATTTCTATACAAAAACATTAAACAAAGTCCTATTGAGATTGGAAAATACAAGCAACAAACAGAAAAGGTAGGAATGTCTAAAGTTCCTGCCTTGCCTGAGACTTTCTAAATTATCTTGTCTATTAAGATGAGCTCAGATCATCAAAAAAAGGTTTTCTGTAATGTAATCAAAATCAGTGTTAAAAATGTAAAGGGCTCAGTAGCTCGGCCAAATCCCTATGTTATTGCTGCAGCAATGACAAAATAATTGCCAGTGTGATTGTCTCAAAAGCAAAAACTCATCCTTGCAGGAACACACAAGCAGGCTAGAGAAACTACACAGGACAAAGGTCACCCATAAGTGGGGGATAAAGGGCAGAGCGTTCTGGGGCCGTGCCAAACTGGAGGCCCATGGTCCAAATCATGGTCTACTGTAACAAGAAATTTTTTAAAATTTATTTATTTATTTATTTATTTATTATTTGTATTTATTTATACTATAGCACAATATAGCCTGTTAAGAAATGTAAACCCCTTTTCTTAAAACAGAATTTTCTTTTTATTGGTAATGTAAACAAAGTGGATGAGCACATTGAACTAAATGATCAGGAAAGTAATGTAAGACTTCATAGCTAAGCCATGATGTGCACAAATACCAGGATGCCAGAAAATAAAGTAGAAAAAACTAAGGCAAATTTAATGTAAAAGAATAAAATTATTGTAAAAAGAGACAGAAATGGGTGAAAAGTGGCAAAAATAGGTTAAAGTGGCAAAACAAAATGGCAAAAATAGGCAAAAGTGACCAGAAGTGGCAACAATGGGTAGTAAGAAGAAAAGCGGGCAAAAAGAAGTTGCAGAAAGAAGTGGTATATGGGCCAAAAGTGGCAAAAAAAAGGGTTAAATGTGGCCAAAATAAAACGTTCCCAATAAAGTGCTAAATGGGTTAGGAGCAGCAAAAATGGGTTAAAAAGTTGCAAAGGGTTAGTGGTGAAATGGGTACAGAAGTAGCAGGAATAAAAAATTTACAACATCAGAACCGAATGATAGCTTGACACACTTCTGAACTCCAAAATTAAGTAACAGGATACTCGCACCACTGATCCAACACACTTGTATTAATATTCATAAATAAATCACAATTCTCTGGGTTTTTCAGGGGCTCCAGTCAAATCTGTGGGCAGGGCTGCTCAGGACAGTCAAACAAACATCTTTATGCCCTGAAATAAAACTAATGTGCATACATTACAAAAGCTACGTCCCATAAAGTATGTTGTGCCACTGGAACAGCAAGGGGAAAGCAAAGGGGAAAGCCCACTATGTATGGATGTGTGATGTAATATGATACGCAATACTTTCTTTCATAGTTCTTTGCCCAGAAGACTGAAGAAATTCAGACCTAAAAACAAGCTATGATATAAACCCAACAGAGCAAACTTAAGCAGAACCGAGCATAAACCCTTCTGATGTCCTCCCTGATTAAGAGCATTAGAGTCACAATGATGTCTATACACTAAAAAATCTTAATTTTTGTTTTTCTTTACCATTTACTATCATCCATTTTAATCTTTAAAAAAATCAGCTTTAAAATGTCTTTGACTCAAAGGAATAAGCTTGAATAATAATAATAATAATAATAAGGTTCAAGGATTTATTTTGATTGTTTTAGCTATTGTTTATCTTTATCTTTAGCCTCCTCTTTATCATTAGTGTGCAGATCTAATTTTAAAAACTTCAGAGCAGACAGAGCCCCATAGTGGGCCCAGACCCAAGGTTTGAAACCAATGCCATCAGGTACAGCTGGGCAATTAATCGAAACCGACATATAGAGCCTCTTACCGACATATACCTGCTGTGTCAATTATTTAAATTTTTTCCCTTTTAATCGTCTCTCTAATAATGTACCACCCCCTTAAAAACAAATTACTGGCTGTGTAGTCACGTGATAGGTAGCCAGGTGTTGCAAGGCATGTAACCTGCAGTAAACCCAACAGAAGAAGTACTAGGCATGCGCTCATTCCCATCCAGTCCAAAAAAACTCGAACATGGAGCTGCCTGTGTAATGTGACCAGCAAAGTTATTTTCTCTTTTTAATACAAAAGTATAAAAACAATTTATTTTGTTCGCAAAGACAAGTTGTTTATTTTCTAGTTTTCCTGAAAACTTTGACTTTTTACAAAAAAAAAATCATTTCAGCTGATTTATGTTTTGATTTAAATTGTTTCAATAAATAACCATATATTATTAATCTGTCCTGTTCCTTTCAGTTATTTGTTTTACAATTATACAAGTATTTTCAGAAAAAAACAGAGTAGAAGGTTGGGGGTTGAATAATCATTCATTAATCATAATCGAGGTAAAAAGTTCAATTCATATTGGTTTTGATTATTGGCACAATTGCCTAGCCCTACCATCAAGCTTGTGAGCTGATATGGGCACTGACACATTTTAAGCATTATCCAAATCATTTTCCATGTTAATATTAGTAACAAAACATTGCAGATAACGAAAATACTTTTTTAAAAAGTCATCCTGAAAAATAACAAGGAGAGTCCCTTATTTCAGCTCTGCTTGTTTCGCATCCTGCCGGCTGACATCTTATTCTACAGGAAATGACATGTGGATTATGTCAACCTTTAACGGGACACTCTGCCAAGACAGTTTCCCAAAAGAGTAACAACTTCTGACATCACTCATTATGACTGGCCATCCAAACATGCTCCTATGGCAGAAACCACATAACATCTCAGCATATGTTGATTTAAATGCTTTCAGGATGTTTGGGTTTATGTCCTGAGTCTGGTTGCAGCCCCATAAATGAGGCTATTTTAAGGCTTTCTTTGTGAAAACAAAGAAAGCTGTTTTGCTGGGAAACATGCCATCTCAGCATTTTAGTCTGTATCCAAACCTTGCCTCCACTGTGCTGAAGACTTTTTATTTGACTTCAAATATACAGTATATTGTTTGAGTGCTAAAAGTGCTCCTGCTGTCAACATTTTTTGTTATATAATCATGGGGACATTTTCTGAAATCATTACAGTTGAAACTGTGTATTGCCATTGAAGTATATATCTCATTTTAAAGTCCTTATCTGCTGACTGCACAACAGAACAGTGCACACACTTTCTCTGTCACACAAACACAGAGCTGTCCCATGGCTACCACTGTTGCCAACTGAGCATCTTTATTGCTATAAATAGTCAGTTTTTCATGCCTCCCTTATGGCTTTCTTGCAGTTAGTCGTGGGAAATCAATCTAGTATTCCTGTAGAGTACAAACAAAATACTTCATTTTCTCACAGGGCATTAGTTTACTAAAGTTTTCCTGTCATTGTGCATTCAGCAGAGTACACTATTTTTTAATGTTAAGGCAATCTTCAATATTTCCACTGGATTTAAGTGTAACGATCATTGTCTTTCTGTGCTGATTTTGCTCTAACCTGAGATAACACACATGCGCCTGTTCGGATACAACTTCTGATAAAATCTCATTGTCATCTTTCCTTTGGTATCTCCCCTCAGAGCTTAACATCAGACAGGAGACTGACACAGGGTGAATGGAGGGACAAAATGGAAAAGTGAGGAATGAAAGTGACGGAATAGACACAAGGAAAACAAACAGGGGAGAAAGAGAGATAAAATGATGCATATGATTTTGTTGAAAGTGGTTCATTTGGGGGGGGGGGACTATTTCTACCCCTTCTGGGACAAGCTGCTGTCATTGTTGGGAGGAGATAGACAAAGTACTTATAAAGGATTTCTCTTGTTACTGGCTGCTGCAGTTCTTGGCTCCCTCTTATATCCCGCCCACCATTTGCGCATATTGAATGTTTTACCATGTAGTTGACTTGCAGTGCTGACTTTGAAGACCTATATGATTTGTTACATTTTTATCCTTAAATGCTAATATTTTAGTTTATAAATTAAAATCCTGCTTTCAATGATATAATGAACAACAGATTAACAATAAATTACAAAGATAAAGATAGAATAATAAAAACAACCATTAATTGTTGCAAAGGCCAAAGAAAGAAGTGTCCTGAGGTCAAAAATTCAGCAAAAAAACACAAATTCACAGGAATGACACTTCTTCCTCCCGCTCAAAATTTCAATTACAGTGGCTATTAGTTACTAAGTTTACAGACTATTGTCCAGCAAACACAGAACATAGCATGCGTGTCTCAGTGCAGGAAGGCAGTATCTTTATAGCAATTAAGATTAGAAAACTGTTTGACAAGCTGGCAAATGCATGCTGCACTGGCTTAGCACTCAATAAGATAATCAGTCATATTCTATCTTAAAATGTGTTTCTTTACTTTCATATCACTCAGTACTTAACCTTTATTAATCAGGCTTCAGAGCAAACCATAGCACAATCTCTGCCATCACACTGGTAACAAGTGATTTAATATCAGCATTAGATAAAAGGTGTAATTATGAAGCACTTTTCACAGACCTGTCAAAAGAATTTGACACCACCTTCTTTTAAAGAAATTATATGCCATAGGGTTGAAAGACGATGCATGGACCTGGTTTCAGGTCAGTGTGTTAAATAATCGTATGTCAAATCAGATTTTTTTTTTTTTTCTGATAAACTGAGGTGTACCACAAGGGTCAGTTCTGGGATCCATGCTTTTTTCTGATACATAAATGACATTGTTTCTTCTGTGAATGGTTGTTGTACCCATCTATATGCAGATGATTCTATCATGTATTGTATGGCAGACTCTGTCCAATTAGCCATTAAAAACTTGCAGGTTGTGTTTAATTCTCTCCAGAACTCTTTAATCAACCATAAGCTTGTACTGAATGCAAGTTAAACAAAATTTCCAGAGCCAGAAAACCCGATAGTGAGAATATGCACATACTGTATATATATAATATAAATGGCCCAGAAATAGAGAGGCACAGAATATAAATATCTTGTCATACGGCTTAATGAGGACTTTACATTTAAGTTCCATTTGAACACTCTTGCCTCCAAGCTGCAGTAGAGAATTGGCACCCTGTACAAAAAAAAAATCAACTTTTCCATTTTCTTGTAGGAAGGGAACAGTTTAAGCTGTGCTCCTACTAAGTGCAAAGATGTAATTTATAGGCGTGCAGCAGCTTCAACTCTTAGGCCCTTGGACACTATCTTTCCACCCTTAGATTTGTTACTGGTGATGGATACAGCACTCATCATTGTGTCCTGTATGAGACGGCTGGTTTACCTTCCCTTAAGGAGGCGCAACAGACATTGGTCATATATGCAGTGCCGTGAAAAAGTATTTTCCCCCTTTCCGATTCCTGATTTTTTTGCATATTTATCACACTCACATGTTTCTAATCATCAAACCAATTTTACTATCTCACACAGAAAACCCAAGTAAATACAAAATGCAGTATCTAAATGATGATTTTCTTTATTAAGAGGAAAAAATCCAAACCTATCTGGCCCAATATAAAAAAGTAATTGCCCACTTAACCTAATAACTGGTTGTGCCAACCTTGGCCGCAATAACTGAAATCAAGCATTTGCGATAACTGGTGATGAGTCTTTCACATTGCTGTGGAGGAATTTTGGCCCACTTTTCTTCGCAGAATTGTTTTAACTCAGCCATATTGGAGGGTTTTCAAGCATGAACTGCCCCTTTCAGGGTTGTCTTTGTGAGATATTAAAATTAGTTTGATGATCCTAAACATTTAAGTGTGATAAATATGCAAAAAAAAAATCAGGAATCAGAAAGGGGGAAATACATTTCCATTGCACTGTATGTTTAAGGCCCTCAATGGAAAACTGCCACTTAGATCTCAAACTTGCTGCAGAAGAGTTTAAGCACTCACATGACCCACTCTTCTGATTGATTAGTTCTTAGAGTTCCCAGAGCTTGCACTGAAGTTGGTAAAATTGTATTTTCCTTTGATGCCACAAGCACATGGAATGCTCTCCAACAAACTCTAAAGACAGATATTTTCCTATCTCTTGCAGAGATTACGGCCTTGGTTTCTACCAATATTTGGCATTTTACTGATAATCTGTATTGGCATTGTATTCACTGATCACAAATATGATTGATTAATCAAAAAGTGTTCTACTTTTGCTTGTCTGCATCTTTGTCGTCCCCTCTGGCTCAGTTCTCCTTCACTCACACTCTAACCTATGTCCTGCCCACAACACTATCTGATTGGCTAAGATATCAGATGAGTTCTAGCTAATCAACACTGCAGACTGATGTGTAGGAAAACAGCAACCTGAAGAGTTCATTCAGTGTGTGTCCTGCTGGGAAGGTAATGCAGCGGTTATTGCTAAAGTTAAAAACATTACAAGCATCCAAACTGAAGTTCCAAAAATGCCACAGTCCTGCAGGCAGTTTCTACAATAACAAGTCTGTCCAGTTTCACTGTTATACCAGTGAAAATGCCTGAATACTGAACTTTGTAATGGGGCTAATGTTAGCCTCCAGTTTAAATCAATGGGAATTGAAACACTGTATTGAGACACAGCTAATGTTGTTTCATAAAGTTACAATGACGCTACTGCAGCAGGGACCTATTTAAGCTTCCTGACTTCAAATGTAACATTATTCATCTGTTTGAGATCACATATTTTCATGGTAAATAACATAACATTAACCAACAATCTTGTAAGTGTGGTCCTGTAATGCAGTTGAATGTGTTAGAAAACATCTTTTGCTTGTTCAGTATTTAACCAGATTACTAAACAATGACAGGCTGTGGCATTATTTCTTGCAATTAACGTATTAGAGTTCCCTGTTAACAGTAAAAGTGCTGAAAGGTCCTAAAGATGTTTCTGCTAGCCTTATAGAGATGAAGGAAATTGCTGACTTTGGACATAATATTGTATCTTAGGCCTGTTAGCCCAAGAGTAAAGTATATTTAGGGCACTCACTGGTGCGTCATAGATACTTGCATGTTACTTTACACCACCAGATTTGAGAGGGAAAAATCCTACTTTTAATGAAATTTATAGTTACCTGATTTAGTTTATTGAATTAAAGTATACTTAAACACACATGTGCATTATGATTAAAATATTCATGTTAATAAGCTCCAGCTTGACAATCTGTAACACTTAAGTGATTTAAACATTAATGCAACAGTTTAATCAAATTTTATAATATATTACAATGAAATGCAGTTTTAATTTTGTCACATTAAGTTCATTTTGTTTGAAACAATTCTATTTACTTTGTAAGATTCTGTGTGCAATACTTAAACTTGCATTTGAACATTTTTACTAGGGCTGTTCTGATACCATTTTTTTTCATCCCAATACGATTCCGATACCAAGGTGTTGGGTATCGGCTGATACCGAGTACTGATCCGATACCAGCATGAACTTTCTGGACTGACTGTGCAGACTCGCAAATTTTTTTAGACCTTTATTTGACTTAGAACATGGCTCAACAAATAGAATCATAATAGACAGCATCTCTGTGACTCTTGAGTTGTTTTTCTGCTGATTATTGAGTTTTACTGCTAAATATTAGAATAAGAATAAGAATAATACAGGGGGCTGCCTCACAGGCTCTCCCTACCTCACTCCATTATGCTCTATTGGGCAGCATGACGTGATTACGAAACAGTCTGCCATTGGCCGACAGACCATCACAAAAGGTGACCAATATGGTGGTTAGCATTCGAGCTGGCTGTAATAAATGAAATTTTATTTAATTTTATTTAAATAAAATGGATCAAAAGACAATCAACATCGGGTTTACTGGTGTGGATTTCATCATTAGAGTCCCCAAAAGTCACAGAAGATTCGGGCTTGCTGAAAATGCTGCGGCAAGGGATTCAAAGGCATCAAAAGCACCAATGGGATGACACAATTGCTAACTTCAAGAGGAAAAGAAGTAAGAAGCAATGATTTATGGTTCAAAAGTTATGTCTTTTGATAAGTTGTGTCACTTCTTGTCCTGTACAACAGTGCTGGTCTGAAAGGCATTTTAACTATCATATTCAGAGAAAAAATGTCACACAAATCACCATTCTTTGCTGCTGTAGTGGGACCTTTGTTTCTTCTTTGCTAAAAAAAAGTACCCCCATAGACTGTAGCCTGTTAATGCAGTGCTTTCTGGCAGCGAAGAAGAATGGATTTCTGGTTTATAGCACTAACATTTAGCATGGCTAAACAAAGCTAAATATAAAGCTAAACCAAACGGTATCAGCTCAGTGCATAAACTCGTGTACGCGCCAATACCAATACCTGCATCTTAAGCAGTATCAGACGTATTTCTGATACTGGTATCGGAACAACTATAATTTTTACACTGTGGTTTTGCTTCTTTTGCTTAAGTTGGTGGCATATATTTTATCAGTTAATGCACACATGAACTGTAAAAGGTGTACAGTAATCAGAGATTAAAATGTACCTTTGTTGCTGTTGTACTTATTAATACATATTCAAATTCAAAATTTTTGCCGAAAGATTTTTGTTTTTGCTTAAAACAAATATTGGTTTTCATGAGCCACTAATAATCGGTAGTGGTGGCGGTTACAAAAATACAACCCCTACTTTTAACCATGATAAAAGTTTACATCTTATTGAAGTTTTTTCCACAGAACAAATTTGTTGTCTTTCTAGCTGTGATGCATAATAGAATAAACAACAAACTGTGATGAAGTGTGGAGGAAGTCTTCCTCTTTTTATGTGACAGAAACCAAATGTTAAGAATCATCACCTGGCAGTGATGCAAAAGACACATGAATGCCAAACATTTATGTTGTAAGATATCACAGATAACACAGGAAACAGAAGAAAGTTTAAAGTAAAGAAAGATGATGAATATCCTTTTAAAAAAGAATCAAAACTTGTCAAACCAAAAAAAAATCCTCCAGGGAGAGATTCAGATGTGCAGGAGCAGAAAAGAACAGAAAAGCATAGACATGATGTTGAAGAGCTGGTGACAAAATATTTTGAGTTTGTTTTTCCAGATGCTGCTAACAACCACCGCACTCACACGGAGTGTCAGGAGGAATTTCTGTGTTAGAACAAATCAAGCATTTGCCTCAGCTTCTGGCCTGATTTCCACCCTCAGTTTTTATCCTGTTGACTTACCGAAGCAGTTTCATTTAAAGGTTCATTCCCCTAGCCTAAACCATTTTTGCCTCACAGTCATATCTGTATACTCAGTTCTCAACTGGACAGAAAAAGGAAATTAAATACTTTATTATCACTTATATTTCTCATACTTAGTACTATGACTTAAATAACTAGAGCCAAAATAAAGCTTTCTTTAACTTTGCTTTGCATTCTGCTTTAATTGACTTGTTATTGATTGTGCAAACGGGTGCTTCAGGCTAAATTTGATTTAATAATATTGCATTTCTTACAAACTGAATTATTTATACACATTTCTAAAACAACAGTCCTGGTTAAGTTTATGCAGTGAATTAATGAAGATGAAATGGTGGGAGTTGCTCTGCATCTCAACAACTGCCAATAAGAAATCACTGCAAACGCTTCAGGTAGATTTGCATATATACGAATGTCATTTTTTTAAAGCTAGGAAATGGGTTTACACAGTGCTGCAAGGCTCTTTGTATGTGTGTGTGTGTGTTATTAATCCGTGAGTTGAATAATGCTGTGCAACTTTTTCCCATGCTGCCTTGTAACATCTCCAGTCTTCAGTCTATATTAAGATCAAACAAGCCCTTGATCTCTCCGTGTTCAGCTATTTTCCAGCCATCAGAACCATCATAGAATCGTCCTCCTGATGCAGCAGGAGAGATAGAAGTCGTTCCCTTCTGAGATTTCTCAGTATTCCTGCAGTATCATGCTTGTGCAACTCTGCTGAAACCTTGCAATCATTTAAATTTAGAATTAGATTCAACCATTTCTTATAGGAGCCGTTTTTTGGTTTCGTTTTTTTTTTTTTTTTCTTTTTTAAGAAAATACGGAGCCTACCTACACCCCAACACAACAAAGGCCCTCCAGCACTATAGTGCACTTTTGTTGATGTTTGTCTTTGTTTTTTTAATCTTATTCTACTTGTCATGACTTTCTTATGAATTCTCAAAGGTGCAAAAAGCCACCTATATATCTTAAACAATCTTACAAAAAAATGGAATCAATATGACAAACTCTGATATTCACATTCACAGTGATGACACTGAAAAAATGAAAAATAAAAAAAAAACATCTGAACCGTTTGTTTTGTTTTGAGGTTCATCACTTTTAGATACTGATAATTAGGTCTACTTAGGCTGTCAAAATGTTGTCAAAACATGTTGAGAGTATTGAAAATTAGTGGCACTACTGAGGTGTTATGAAACCCAGGTCGCTTCAATGGCAGCCTTCACCTCATCTGTACCAAAAATGTACTTGTAACAGTAAGAGTAAAAGCAAGATTCAAGTGCCTTCATGAGCGCTACAAACTGCATAAAACAACCTACTTAAAGACAGCAAGCTCTGTAGATCACTAAATACGAATGTGGCCTTTTTAGGTAGCTTATACTTAAACAGATGGAATAGATCATACATCTTAGCTTGTTACTAGCTGCATTTTCCACTGTCAGGCTAACTAAATTGCAGTTGTTTTTAATGTACAAATGTTCTACATGACTAAATAGATTGTCTCTTAACAGATAACAATAGTTCCTTAGCACCTCTATAGTCTGTAACACTGTAGTTGTGTCAGTGGACACTGTTAGTTAAATTGCAGGAGTGACAGTCGTGCATCCGTAGTTTTATTACCAGCTGTGTGAACAAGAAGGACAGTGCCAGCTGTCAATCACTAAGGGCCACCCATATTGCTTTTTCAGGGCCAATATCATTATATATTGTTAGTGGAGTATGAGACCGATAACCGATATTTGGAACCGTAATGCATTTGTTATGACAAACAAAATTTACTCAATGTGGCAAAAATATAGCAGCAGGAAAGTGACGCCATACATGTCCTGTGTCAGTGCCACCCAGGCCTCAGTGTTGATTGACTGGTAGTTGTGTGACATCAAGCCGGTCAAATGGTGCTGTGGGCGGCACATTAGGTGAGTATGTAGAGAGTGATAACAAGAAGGGAAGAAACGCCTTGCACTGGAGCCAAAGTAGCACAACTTTTAAATAGTTAATTAATCAATTAATTACAACAATCATCATTAAAATAAAATGGCAAATACTGCATCAATAATCACCCAGGCCTATAATTGGTCTGCCCCTACCATCACATTACAGCAAAAAACATAGGAATAGTGCTTTGCTGCCAATGAAGTGGGAGTGTCAGGGGCCCAGAGGGGCAGCAGTGGGAATTTTGAGACAAACCAATAAGAAAGAAGCCTAAAGTCAACTGCATGGCAAAGGTTGAAGGACTGCATAGACCATTTTACACATTACCTAACTAATATGTTAAATGTGTTTAAGTAGATGTTCTTCTCTTAGTGTTTAAATTGGGCAGTATTCCAGTAACCCTTATCAATAAACTGCCACAGTTTCATTTGTTTTTTTGACTTCTCAGGGGCAGCCCAAATACTTAACGCTATACAGTTAAGCTGTTCCTCACCATAGTCTCATATATTGTCTGAGAACACTATAAGAAGAAAGAAGTTTCTTTACTCTTACTTTGTTTTCGAGGGATTGAATGAATGAATGGTGTTAAAGAAAGTTCCTAAGAAGACTTTACAGTCAGAGTCATGGTGTTTTCTCAAACAAATGAACTGTTTGCACCTGTGTCCTAAATATAATGATGATGCTATGCCCTCAAAAAGCGAAAGCTTGTGCGTGTTTTCTCCTATTAATTACAGAAAAACATACCTTCATGCTCACATGTAAGGGCACACACAGAAGTCGCATAAATAAGTGAACAATAGAAGAGATGAAAAATTTAAATATTCACTGGACACAACTTAGAAATACTGAAGAAGTAGTGTTTCAAACATTTATGTAGTTGTGCTTAAAACTCTAACAAAATGTCAACTTAATGATGATTAGTGGCTTCACAAGTGGATACTAAGTACAAGCTTAAAATACATCAGATTATTTCACTAGTTCAGACATTGTTACTATCAAAATTAATGTAAGCCACAATGTAATCAGGAGAGAGCGCACAATAGATGAAGTAAAAATAGTCAAATCTGTGGGAAAACTGGAAACAAGAGAGAAACTGTATCTCATAAAGGCCTCCCTTTAACAGGAATATGATTATTCTAACATAATAATGGTAATTCTAATTATTACATTAGTTCTACATTTATTCTGAAAGGTTACACTGTTAAATGATGGGTCATCATTTAAACACATTTCAATTACAATATGTGAAGGAAGGTTTAAACTGTAAAATTCTAACTGCTGGCCTAATATTCATAATAAAATATTTTTCAGATAGATCAAACACAACATGATTGCAATTAAAATCGACATGTATGTTAATGTATGTATTTCATTTCATATAAAATGTTAGATTAATACAAATGCTACAAAATTAAAAATTAAAAATATATCGTCTTAATAATTCTACCCTGTCATATCAGAACTCTAATGTGCCTTAGAGGTACTCTTGAGGTTGTAAGATTTAGTTCACAGCCAAAAGATTAAACAATGACAGAATGTCCTTTAAAACTATCAAAGCAAGTCATAAGAATGAGGTTTTTTATGAACTGTTGGTGAATGAGGCCCCAGGATTTTTTTTGATGATGGTGAAATTAATTGAAACATCTGATCTGTTTTAATGGGCAAATAAATACATAATTTCACAACTACAGTTCCTTCACTATGGTCAGTTACCATGGATAAAAAACTTAACTGAGGTTCTCAGCCAGCAGGGATATTTGGCTGGAACTTCAAGTAGTTCTTCCTGAGCATGCATTTTGTCTAATTATATACCCAAGTCTGGCCTGAGAAGCTTACATTGCATTCTGGCATGCAACAAATAGGCTACTGGATGTTTTATGTATCTCAGCCAACAACATTTCACTTTTCCTCATATTCTAGCAGCCTTGTAAGTATGGATGTTTAAACACATTAAAAGCTCCTCTATTGTTTGGCCTCTGGCAAAGCAATGCTGTTAATGAGGAGCAGCCACAGTTCCCATTCTTTTCGGTCCTTCCTGTCCACATATCACCTGTATATTTCAACCTTCCGGGAGGGCCATTCAATCTTTTGAGAAAGGCCATATCTCACCTCTCACCCAAGGACTAATCATTCCCCTTGAGACTGGATAGTGACAGATCTATTGCCCAATCAGGACACCCCCACTGAACCAATAACACCACCCCCACATCTAGAGGTAGTCAAATACCAGCTAACACTGGACAAGAGAAAGGATTTGTGTGTGGCTGTCTGTGTATGTGTGCGTGCATCTAATCAATAATCAGTCTCTGGTGTGAGCAGAGAGAGATGGATATCACACGAGTTCAGAGGTCAGCCCTTCCTGCAGCCTCATATGCCTGTCTGGTGTTTTTTTTACAACACAGGGCTGGTGTCTTCTTGTAATTATTGCAATTTATCACATATGTCTTAAAAGCATCTTCTAATTTTTTCTGACATCTTCAGTGCACTGGTGCAGCTTTTTGTGTAAAGCTCCATTAGGCTGCTAAAATCACCAAACAATTTTATTTGACTTATAGAATAAAATGAGATACGTTTGCATTCTAGAGTTCTCACTGCAGCCCAAGAGACATCATTTTACTATTGTATTTTGATTCATCACCCACAGTGTGAAAAGGTAATCATAAACTGCAGCACAATTTAATTTTGAAAATCTCATGGGATTCTTTGCTTTGCTGCAAGCAACACTCATGTGGTCCTTCACTTTGAGTGTAGGATGATAAAACAAGAATAGTTATGCTATAAAATCTCTTCAAGTGAGGCTTCCCATGAAAGCTGGGATTGTGGAAGAGCTTTAACAGCTATAAGACAGGCACAAAGACTGCATAGAGTCCATTTGGAAAACAAAAACTACTGCACAGTGATGCAGTAGTGATGACCGCAGAAGACCAGGAGTAGTACAGTTTTTAACATGTCTAATGCAGAGATTACTTATACATTTCTATACAACAGCTGAGCACAAAGGTATCAAAACTGAATCATAATCATAGCAGTCAAGAAAAAATCCGATTAATAATTCATTTATTCATTGCTGATTCATGATGATGTCACAAGTGAACATCAATGCTGTATGTCATTCTGTGGCATGATGATGCCATTATGACCTCAGCCTGTTTTCGTTATCGGATTGGTCAAAAGTGACATAACCTTTTAAGTCATGGCATTCAGATGCACACGCAGACACATGCACAGTACAGCAAAACAAGGCTCTCTGTATGAGAAGTACAGAATGGGACCTTTAACACTTTCATTCCTGCAAGCATTTATTTGAGCAAGAAAGCATGTGTGCCAGCTGCATTTGTATTTTTAACCTAACACACAGACATCATATATACAGCACATAGATGCAGACTGAATCATTATGTATGGTGGGTGTATGCCAAGAAGAGTCTTGCATTCAGTAGGCCCTGCTGACAGCCAGGGAAAGTCTCACCTGATGCCCAACCACCTGCCATCTGTCTGCTGAATAATACCATGTCTGCTATACTACAGGGACCAATAAGAATACCTCTGTAAGATTTTAACACATACAGCACAGACTCAAATGTTTCAGCTACAAATAGCCCATGAAATCAGTGCCTCTCTGTCTGGTTGATTCTATCTTATTTTTAATACTGGGCCTAGGAACAAAAAGATATGCCGACACCAAACCAAGTTCAAGCAATCTTAGCATACTGTCAATTGGCACAGATGTAAAACACAATTAACTTATCATTGAGCAGCTCAATAACAATGAAAGTAGCATCAACCTCTTCTATTGTTGTTGTACCTTTTCAGTCACTGGTCTGCTGAACAAATCAGCTCAACTGCACACCTCCCCACTGTAAATTTGCCCCAGATTGTTCCTACTGTGTTGCTGCTCACGTTTTTGCTCCAACCATACAGAAAACTGAAGCTACAATTCAATTTACCTTGTGTGTTACAAAAAAGCAGCTGTACAAGGGGAACGTAAAGAAGCAAAACAGATTTATGGGTGGAAAAGCCCTTACACTAACGTGATTTTATTCCTACTGTATAGGCATTTTTTAGCCTAAGAGGTAAGGTTACTGTCTTTTATTTCTAACTCTATCTGTAGTTCTCATTAGGCTCAGGCCAAAGCTGCATATCCACGACACAGATGATAGAAGAGGCAATCAGAGAAAGATGATAGCACATGCTGCACTGAATTAATGTCAAGGTTACACTAAACTGCTCGTCAAGACATCTTAATGAGCATGGGATTTCAGTCTTTCAGTGATCTGAAACGTATCAACTGCGACGTGCACGTCTAGGGAGGGGGCTGGTTGAGGAGGAATATCCACCCTCTCATGTTGGGGGGCGGGGTGATGGGCCAAAATTTTCCTGCTGGACGGTAGATACATTTGTTCGGTGACGGAGGAGAAGCATTTTGCACGGATTTTCGCTACTGTCCAAAACGAAGCACGTGTCACAGTGAAACAAACACCATCTAGAAAATTCACGTCAATAAGAGCTTGAAAAAGCGCTGGAGGGCGGTCACTGTTGCTGGTAGAGACAGGTGTCTGAGTAAATACCGATATCGATTCCTAACAATCATTAAAACGCCATTTCACACATAATTCTCCTGTTATGGGTGGTGGAGTCTTTACCATTTGCAAACCTGTTTCCATAACAAGCTCTGACTCTTTTTTATCTAATCACACTCCCGCGCTGTTACTTGATTCAGGTCCTAACTTGCCTCAGCAACAGACAATAGCTGCATAGACCCGTTTTCTCTCACTTCTCCCCCCTCACACAGCTACAGAGGGCATCACACTCACTTACCGCGATGAGATGAAGCAATATTCCAGAGAATATATGAATCCATTAAAGAAAAAGAAGGGAAAGGGGCAAAAGGAACCCGTAAGCTCTGCCACTACTACTCGTACTACTACTCCATCGGCTCAGCAAAGCTCGGTTTGTGATGAGGATCACGCAGCGTGCGAGCGCATGAGGATGGATGCTGTGCCTTGTCGGGGGCGGGGACAAGACGCGTACTCGGGTCTGCTGGAGCGTACTTAATTCTGTGTAGGGACCTTGTGTTACAAGCAAGGCGGCTGTCTTGCCTACGTATTCCCAGCTGCATGCCCTGAAGACCCCCAGGTCCTATAGGAATACTACTTCCAACCTTTTCTCCATGCTTTATGACCGTGTAGTGTCACATGTTTCTGGCGAATGTGAATGGTCTGAGTCGTGGCTGTTGCTGAAGTTGCTCTCCTGGAATTGGAGTCAGAAGGATCATTTGACATATGTAACATACTGAAGTGTCTATGCTTATAAATTCAAGTTTGACTTCTCTTTTACAAAAAGACTTGACATCATGTCAACCATTTACTTTTTTGGATAATTATGGGACAATTAATGTCAGAATAGATATGAATTGATTTACTCAACATTAGTTATCGGGATGTGAGATGCAATTATATATACAGCGCTTAACAAATTTGTTAGACCACCACCCAAAGTAAGGTTTATGCCACAGCTGCCCTGAATTAACAGCATTTGTAATTACCAAAATCATTTTTTTGTTTCTGCAATGGTTAATACACAAATATGTCGAAGCTCTTTAACCCGAATGATATTTTTAATGCTAAAATATCATTATTATTGTTATCCATGAATTTCAAACTTACTGATTTAAAAAAACTGAAAAATAGTAGAGTGCATTATTATTTCTTGATTAATATGTCAAATTATAGTTATTTACTTGAATTCCTGAACAGAAAAATTAGTTTTAGTGGTTGAATGTTATGCTTGATTCATTTCTGACTTCTCAGAGAAGCCCAGGGAGCTGGCAAATTTTGTATAAAAAGGTGAATTCAGTTTGAAATTCCTCATTCCTGTTCAAAATGGTAAAACATGGAGAGCTCACTGAAAATGAAGGGGTCTGCATTAAAGCGCTTCATGATGCTGGATGGTCTCTGAGACAAATAGGGAAAGACGTAGCCTAAGTGTTCTCACAGTGTGGTCAAGTATGCTTTGGAGTCAATTGCCGAGACTGGTGCTTACAAAATGTGCCAAGGAAGAGGCAGGAAACCAAAGTTAACTGAAGCAGATGTCAGACACCTCAAGATTTGAAGTACTAGAGACAGAAGGAAGACCACTGCTTATCTTCAGGCAGAGATGAATGCTTCTAGATCAGAGTCTGAGAAAGTCTCCAGAATGACCATAAGCAGACGACTGACAGAACAAGGCTTAAAGGGAAGAATAGCTGCTAAGAAGCCATTATTGAGGCCTGCAAACATCCGGAAACACCTCAGATTTGCCAGAGAGCACAAACACTGGACTGTTGATGACTGGAAGAAGGTACTCTGGACGGACGAGTCCAAGTTTGAACTCTTGGGTCAGCATCGTCGTGTTTATGTCCGCAAAAAACCTGGAGAACATTTTGATGCCAGAGGCATTGCACCCACAGTGAAACCCAGTGGAGATTCCATTATGGTTTGGGGTTCCATTTGTGGATACGGCGTGGGCAAATCAGTGAAAATTGACATTATCATGAAAAAGAACGTCTACCACAACATCTTAGTGCATCATGGAATCCCTTCTGGACTGAATCTGATTGGTCGTGGGTTCATACACCAACAAGAGTCAGACAATGACCCCAAGCATACTTCAAAGCTGTGCAGAGACTATTTGACCAAGAAAAAATCATCTGGAGTACTGGAACTGATGGACTGGCCAAGTCAAAGTCCAGATTTGAATCCTATTGAACAAATTTGGGATTTAGTAGATTTAAAGATTGATCGCACAAAAGTTTCATCTAAAGCAAGTCTTTGGGAAGAGCTAGAAACTATTTGGAACTCAATAACAAAAGAGACTGTGGAAAAGTACATAAAAACAATGCCAGCAAGAATGCAAGCTGTTATCAAGGCCAAAGGAGGCCATACAAAATATAAAGTTTTTTGGTTATTATGTGTGAAAAAGGACTATTTGGTTGTTTCAGTTTGTTATTTGCCAAATAAATAACAATAACATTTTTACTTTTAAACAAGTTTTTGAAAGATTTCTGAAATATTTATGTTTCTCGTTTTTATGACAGGTGGTCTAATAAATTTGTTAAGCACTGTATATAAAAAACATCCACCACCAAATTAATTCTGGTTTTTGTTTGGCTCCCATCATCCAATTTCAATGAATAATTTACCATGACAGGAGACAATCTTTTGCTCATGAATATTACAGAATTCTTAGTCTTTATCTATCTTGTCTTGCAGTTGGTAAGATAAAAAATATCTGTCCAGTTGGGAAAGGAGAAATACACTGATTGATTACAACAGAGACTTAGATGGACAGAGAAAAAGCAACCTGGGAGTGAAGCCAAAAAAAGTAGAGCTCCCCCTACTGGCTTATAGTTATTATCATGCTGATTCATGACAAAGTATAATGTTTTAATAAGCAGTGTAATGCCAAAAACAGTAGATGTAACAACATGATGCATACTCTGTTGACAAATGCAGCTTCTTGCAGTATTCACTGCTGAATTAGCACAGAGGAGGAGGAGCAAGAGACAGCACAAGAAAACTTATGATGCACCTCTGCACGGTTCATAACTATTTATATTCTTGCAGCACTTATTTTCTTGAAATAAAACCCCTAAACAAAGATAGATTAAATAATAAATATGTTTTATGTTTTAACTTTATACAGGATGATATGATCTTACAGAATTTTGGCCTCAATAAGGCAGAATTTTGTTTACGGTTCCTATCTAAGTGAAAAAAATCAACAAACTCACAGAGCTCTGTGGTGGATTATTGATCAGATTACAGGTTATAAGAAAGAGAGCCTCAGTTATCAGTTAATAAAAATGGATCTGTAGGCTAGATAGCTGAGGATATTAACAATGACTATATGGTTGAGTTTATAAACCAAAAACATTCTACTGATAATCAGATATGTAATATAAAGATTGCTTTTCTTAATACATGTTATTGCTGATTTTTTCCCATTTTTATTGTGAGTCATCATAAAGGTTTTTGAAATTATTTTAAATACGGGTCTGCTAATGTTTGGGCTATGAGGTGAATCAGCTGATCAGCTGATCATCAGTACCTGACATCACTCAGTCTGTCACATCTTTACAGGCCAATCAGAGCAACAAAACACGTGACATAGCTGCTACCAAGCTGCACCCATACCAAAGGCGTAAACTCCATAAAGAGCTGCATAACGCAAATCATGGCGACTTTAGACATGTCAGTACTTTTGTCATTTTTGAAAAGAAAACAACGCAATGCTGTTCTTTGTTCTTCTTTTAACGAAGAAATGTCGTCAAGTTCTGATAAAACTGGCACTTTAGCAACATCCACGCTGATTTCTTCCGCCATAACTACACCGGCCTCTTGCTGCTGCTTGCTTAGTCTGCCTCTTAGTACTGCCCCTTGTCGCTGACTGGTCCTGTCACTTCTAACAGGGCCCAAACGGTTCAGACGGGAGTTTGGCAAGATAGATTCACCAGTGAGAAACACGGAAACGGGTGTATCCATCTGCTTTGCAAGGTTATGTAGAAAGGCCTTTAAGCTTACAATAGTGTCACTATGTCACTTTGTAGAAGAACCTTTATTTTCAGGGCAGATAAACATTTGTTTTTTAAGTATTAAGTTATATACAAACTTTAGGATTTGTTTATTTTTAAATTCTACTTCTTTGTTTTTTTTGTTTTTTTTTTTTTAGTTGAAACAGGCCTGCCCACAGATTTGGCTGGGTCCCTGAAAAACCCAGAGACTGGGCACTCCTCAGTTATTGACGATGACACTCGTAGGGTGTGAAGCAAGCTATTATTGGGTCTGACATTGAAATTGTTTAATTGTGCTACTTTTTAACATCTTTATGCTACTCATAACCCATTTCCATCATTCATTTTCCCCTTTTACCACTTTTTGCCCCTTTTAATCAATTTATGCCACTTCAAACCCACTTTTCCTATCCTCACCCGTTTTTGCTGTTTTTCCCATTTTAGCCCATTTTGCAACTTTAAATCATTCTTTCTGCTTTTTACCAATGTTTACTTTTTTGCCATAACAATAGCATTAGCTGAACTATAAAACTCAACAGCATTTAGAATGCAGCTGCTTTTTCACCGTCATTCCTATAAACTGCCATGTAAAATATTTTCTGGTGTAGTATTAAGGCTGCTGACAGCATAAAATCCTTTTATATGTTGTGAATGTCATGGGCAATATGGGATAACCTGACTGCTGCTCTTATTTATTGGAGCAGACTTGACAGTGTTTGCTAAAATGATGTTAGACTGGTATCTAGATTGTCCTATGATGATACAGAGCCACTGATGAAGCTGTGCATTTGAAAAAAGAAAAAAAATCAAACATAACATCTTTTTGCTAAATCCAGCAACAATTCAGGTTTTTATTTGACAGTACACTCTTGCATCTCAGTTTAGGCCTGTACTCACTGAAGCCAGTTCAGTTTTAGCTGGGTTTTTCCTGTTTTTAATGAAGCAGCTGCTCTAATTTATTGCATAATCTTTAACATCTCAAAAGCAGGTTTGAAAACAACAGTCCCACCTCTGTTTCTTGGCTAGTTGTAGCATAAGCACTGTACGTGCAATGCTGCCAAAACTGGGACAGGCATAAAGTAAAACCAGGGTGTCCATCTCTGCAACAAGAATTTACAGAAGAAACACTGGTGTGTTCAGTGATCTAGATTCAGGGCGCACGCTACATTAAACCCTGTGCTCATACTCCCCCTCTTCCAGTCCTCTGCTGTTTTAGCACAGTTCTCTCACTTCTCCCCTTGTCTCTCATCTGTGGCCCTCAGTCACATTTACCAAACTGTGCAGAAAAAATGAAATTACTGTAAAATCGAGACGTGTGCAGTCAGCACAAGTTATAATTAACAATAGAGCTTATGCAGTTGGAAGATGTGATGAGTAAATTTGGTTCTTACTGAGTGTCATACTGGATACTAAGGGGGGCAGTGGCAGCCTAGAGGAAGACTGTAACCAGAGGCATCTCCAGAAATTGGAGTGAGTAGCAAGCAATCCTAAAACTCTGGGGGTATGACTAAATGTTTGGTATTTGTTCATCTGCCTATTCTGAATGCAAAACAAGAAAAAGCACAGAGTTTCAGTAAAGGTGAGATGGTTCTGATTTGGAACAGACTTGTATAAAGAGATAAGTACCAACAGTGGACTGACATTGTCAGAATGAGCTGTCACCTGAGGATGACTGGACCTGATCAGAAATCCGCTCTGACAGAGAGTTAGTAATATTCTTCCAGGCCTATACAATTTTTAAATCAATAGATGGAACTACTCTAGTACTGTTCATATTCCTTGTAGTTGTACCTATATAGCACATCATTATTGCAGCACTTTGCTTCTTCAACCATGTGACCAGCAACAGAATTAGCAGCTGTATAAGTTAAGTGTAATGGCTGTTCAGAAGTTCCCTTCAGTGCAAACACTTACTGAGCACATTCTTTGAGATCATTTTGTCAAGCAACTGGCAGTCCTGTTCTTGTAGTTCTGTGACTCTAATTTAGACTATCAGCCATCTCTCCATAAGCTTTTTTGTATCATTTAAATTCAGTACAATATTATTGCAAGAGGGAAATTTATGATATTATTGTCTAAATCGCAGAAGAACCAAATATATATATTTTTGGAAATTTTCAGTTCCTGAGGATCTGCCAGTGGAATGTGTAGGACAGGAACTTTGGTTGTTTGGCTTTACAAATATTTTGTGAGCACTCAGAACTGCTCACTCAATAATATAGCTGTTTTTGTAGTTAATTATAGTAAATGTTCTCTTTCTTTATATGCAGTTTGTTAATTTCCCAGATAAATTCAATAGAATAAAAAAATGCTGAAATGATGTTGTTTCCCCCCCTAATTGCCAGGCATTGGTGAAACATAAAAACAGCGAAATTAGTTCTGCTGCTTTGTCTTCCAGAAGAATGTGTATTGAAACAGTTTAAAGCAGAGAATGGTTTCTTATTTGTGATGTGCCATTTTCAGCAGTTCATAAACAGCTGACTTCCCATAAATATTCAGCTCAACTGTTCCTTGAGCCCAAGATAAAGATGCATGAACTCATGCACACAGCTGCTGTGTGTGGGTTAAAGAAGGCATGTTTACACGGGAGAGGTCAAAAAAGAGGCATGTAAACACATAGTTTAGCTACAAGTGGTGATGTGAAATGAAGCTTTCATGGACCTTGTTTGTTTTTCATGTTTTTTTTTTTTGTTTGTTTGTTTGTTTATCTGGAGTGGTTAAAAGATTTTGAAGTGTTTTATTTCATTTAAAAAATGGGTTTAACATCAGGCCAGATGGTTACATCGCTCTGACTAAAGACTGAGTCCATTATGAATGTATTGCAGCTCCTATTACATCCAAAAATGGCATAGGTTTAATTGCATAGCTCCTGTTATCTGCTCCATCTCAAATGATATTTAGGTGCAAAAGTCCCCAGAAAGCTGTCTCTCTTAGTACAGTTTGCTCCAGTTTGTGTCTGAATGTGAAGAGAAGCTGTCTGCACCTTGACTCTACACTGAGCTGCTCTCTCACATGGACAGAGCACAAATTTGTTCAAATAAGGAGGATATCTCAAGGAAGGGAAACCTATCTAAACAACACTTGCTTTGCAATCATATGTAATAGATAATGTGCTTTGAACAGCCTTTGACAGACTTAACCCTTGGTTATATTAACTTTTTTCATTTGTTGCATTTTTATTTTACTTTTATTTAACCAGAATGTCTTCCTGAGATTAAACTTCTTTGTTTTTTACAAGAGAGACATGGCCAGGGTATCAGAAGAAATAAAAGAGACACATTAAAAACAACCCAAAATTACACAATCTGCAAAAAAATTGCAACAATCTAAAAATATATATGGCAATCAATCAGTCATATTCTAAAAACAACTAAATTTACATGTCTCTGTCACTGCATTATTTATGATCCAAATAAAACTGCCTAACAATATCAATAAATCTATTTTAAGCTCTTTATAAAGGCTATTCTATGGAAAGCTAATTTTACCCAGATATGTAAAAACTCAGAGTACAGGTCACAGCAACAAATTTGAGGAGCATAACTGGTAACCATAGAGCTAAAATAAAGAAGGTGACAGAGGTAAGCTGGAAGTTGATCCAGTCTGGCTTTGTATATAAAAACATTAAAATGCTGTTGTATGTAAATTGCCAATGATCCAAGTCACCAAATCTCAAAGACTGCAGTGATGAGTGAGGGATTTGCTTTGGTAAAGAAGCAAAGAGATGCATATACTGAATCAAGAGTACTTAATGTTGGTAGTTGATAATATTTGTGATGTCAAAGTCATATTCACAGACTGATTACAACTTTTTTTTTTAGGAATTATTGTGACTTGAAAAGTCTGTCGTGAAATCTCTTATAAATACTTCTGCACTGTCAACACCAAGAAGTTGCCAGCACGGGGGCAGCACGGTGATAAAGCATTTTGAAAAAAAAAATCAAAATGATAAGTTTAAAGACTTAAAATCTGAGATAAAAAGTCCAACATTTCATTCAAAAGGTCAGAACAAGAAATCAAGAAAAATTATGTTTTTGAAGAAATTAGAAAGAAAGTCAAAATAAAGGTCAAAATGTGATATATAATATGAGTTAAAATCAAAATCCTTAAGTTTTAAAGTCAAATACAAGTTAGAATTGTAAATTGTGAGTCTAAAAGTTAAAAAAAAAAAAACTGGATTAAATACAAAGTTAGTTGAGGAGATAAGAGTTGCAAAGGTCAAAATACATGGTACAATTTGAAATGATGAGTTTGAAAGGTGAAAATGACTTTGAATTTAAAATTATGAATCTAAAAAGTCAAAATTATTAGTTGAAAAGATCAAATTATGAAATTAAAAGTCAAAATCACAAGTCTGAATCATAAGTTTGAGATGCAAAATTGGAATTATGAAATGAAAACACAAATTAATTTATTTTTCCACATTCATGACTTTTCATCTAATCTAATTATTTTTACTCTTTACTTATTCTAATTTATATAACTTAACAAGGATATTTTGAATCATCAAGGTTGAGTTTAAATTTCTATACTAGGGGTAATCTACAGATTACCCCTAGATACCACGGGCCGGATTTGGCCCCCGGGCCTTGAGGTTAACACTCCTTGCCTAAAGTGCTCTGGTTCTGTTTGTCATCCTCGATAAAAACTAGCATGGGAGAGGACATTGGCTGTATACAGGAATAAAGACCTAGTAGAGGGCAAGAGGAGCAGAATCCTTTAAGACTTTATTTCAGCAGATATCTGAAAATAATTTAGCTTTTTTTTCTAAATAAACAAATATCTGCTAGCACATTCTTCTAATACTTCTATACTTAACCTTATATCTCATGTGGTCTTGACTGAAAGTCCTTAAGAACCACTGGCTACACCAAAAACCACCAAGTGTTGACCTTCACTCCCAGGGGTTGTAATGTTCTGATTATATCTTTGTGGTGATTTCCTTTTGAATGTATAATTCTAATGACAGCATTCTGTCATTCTGATGACAGCAGGCTGATAGCTAAGTATCAAAATCTGTCAGCCCACCTGTGACTTGTAAAAATTTACATAATAACTTGGTTTTCAGTCTCTGCATGTTCCTCAAATCTATTTAGATTCCATGCAAAATAAAAGATTGAAAGATTTCACTGAGCTGTGTCTATAGGAGGCTTTTGATTATTAGGCATGTGTGCACTATTGCCCTGAGGACTACACACCAAGAGAGGAATATCAGCTTTCACTTCATCACATAGTGTGTGTGCGCCTGTCATGTCATGTACTGTATCCCTTTTGCTATTCTCTCCATCTGTTCTAGACGCTTCACACAGACTCAACAGAGCAGTGTAGAGTTTCACCAATATGAAACAGAGTGATGCAGCAACATAATGAGTCTGTTTTATTAATAACCAGACCGACTAATGCATTATGATATCCCAGTATCAATAATGTCTGAGGTTGAATATTTACCAGGCAGATCAACAGCTAAGATGAAGTATTTGCAATTCTACCCACATACTCTTCAGCTATTACAGACTTCCCTAAACTCACAACTTTGTGAAATGAGCACAATGTCCCTGAATCTAATTAATATTTTACATGTAGGGACAAGGGGGGAAAACTGTTTCAGAACTCAGAAAGGACAACACGCAAGAGAGTAGAATATTAAAGTGGAAATAAGGACATGAAGGCAGCTGGCAGAAACAATTAGAAAGATTTGCTGCTACAGAAGCGTAATTACTTGCACATCAAGGCTAATGAAAGCTAGAGCAATAAAAAGAATGTGGCACTTACATTATCCAAACCACTCATTTATTAGGCACACAAAATTTTATATCTATTGGAAAATCTCCTTTCAAAATGTGTTACCTCTGCAAACAAATACAGAAAATATAACCATCAATAAACAGAATAGAATTCAAAGATTTTTAAAAAGTTAAACAGCACACACAATAAAACCATGTTATATTTAACTACATAACATTTCTAACTCCCTTTAGCATTATATTGATAAATACAGTGTGCAGCATCATGTGTTATGACAGACACGTTTCATCCAGATCAGATGTAGATCGCAGACTTTCACACTTCCACAGTGATTACTCTAGGTGACTAAAAAGACTTGCATTAAAGATGCAGAAACCTGGAACAACATAGAACAGTGGGTGGATTTTCATCTGTCTGAACCTCATCCAGGTTGAGAGAGAGAGAAAGAGAAAGAATGTAAAAACAACAAACTCAAATAGAACTTAACTCTAAACAGATTCTGCATATGAATGCAGATTTTTGTTGTCAGAAGAGGTTTGGTGTTCAGTCTTGGTACAAGCTGTTTTGACCTTATGTTTCAGCTGGTTGTACGCAGGGGGAAAGTCTGTTCAGAGAGGAAAAGAGGTTGCAGGCAGCAACCTATTTGAAGCCATCCGATGATAAATGTAGAATTTAACAAACTTTAAAAACCATAATCTGCACAAGGATTCAGCCAACATTTTGCTCCGCTACTAGATTTCCCAATTACAACTCCATTCTCACTTCCCAATAACAGAACAGGCTCTAAAAAAAATGACCTGGGTTATTATGCTAAATAACCGCTGTCTACACAGGAAACTCCTGTCAGTAGGATTAATTTTACACTTACCTTGATTTATTGCCAAAAGTTCTCATAAAGTTAAACATATACAACTTTTAAATTGTTTCTTCCAGCTGACATGGTGAGTTTTTGTTATACTTCTTTCACATAATCCTATTAATAGCAAATTAAACTAATCTCTACATTATTAATATCCACAGTGTGTATTCTTGAGTCTCTGTTCATTACACTACATCTTGTGTGACCGATGATAGTCACACTCCAGATCTCCCACTTCAGCAGTTTGCCAACTGCCATGACTCCCCTCTTCAGTTAAATGTCTCTGTGGGTTTCAAAAGACTCTTCCTCACTCTTTCTCCTCACTGTATCTATCTGAATAAGTAGCTGAATTTGTGCTACTATCTACTTATTGATGGTGCTTCAGAGTCACACTGAGACATGCTGTGTGAGTGTGTCTGTGTTTTGTGTGAGCGTCTAAGGCCCCATTATTCAAGAAGCTTATTGATCAGAGGGTGTTTGGTTTCTCGGCGGCTCCTAAGTGGTGGGCTCGTTTCCATGGTAACATGGCAGGCTGGCCGTGAAGCAGCGGCCTTGGCTGTGATAAGTGTTGCTGGAGAGACTTGCAAACAGCCGTTACCACAAATACATGAACACACCCATCCTATAGACCAGACAATAGAGATGTGTGAAATGTACTGTGTCCACAGAGATTCCCTCCATCCTTATCAGTACTGAAAATACATGCATTTACAAACACGAGCATCCCTTTAAGTTGGTATCACTCAGTTTCAGTTCACTGTGTAGAATACCTACCCAACTAGCAGTCAGTGTCAGCCCAGCTTAAAGGGATAATTTGGTGTCTTTGCAGTTGGATTGTATAGGGTACTTGGCAATAGTAGTAGCATTAGCCTCCAGTGATTTCAGTGAGTTTTTTGGACCATCTTTATCTAAAAATTGGTAAATTACGCAGTTCAGCTATACTCATCTGTAGTGCTGCATAGCCTACCTTCTCCTACCTTCGTCATGCTTAAAGGGGCAAAGCCAGCCAATATCACTAGAGGCTATTGCCACTACTATTGCCAAGTACCTTATACAACCTAACTTCAGAAATACCAAAATATCCCTCAAACAAAATAAAGAGGCAGTTTCATCCTACAAGTAAGCAGATACTTTCCCATTTTTCAGCTTTTTTAACTGAATCATAAAAATATAAACAAATCATGCCAAGAGCAAAACAAAATGCTCTGGGCCTTTGGCACCATTTTTCCCTTCGGGACCATCTCCTCCACAGTAATTATTTTATTTTTGTTGGCTTTTTTCACATGAGAACCAATGTGTACTTAGTCCCAGTTTTTTCTGCCTCTGATGTGCAGGCGTGAAAAATGTTGGTACCATCCTGTGTGTCAGATGGAACAATGAACCATCTCACATGGACATTATCTTTTCACACATGATCTCACACAGAAGCAATCATCAATTTAAAGATTGACATCGTGAAACAGAAGCCTAAAGGAGTGACATTGGGAAATACAGTTTTGGAAACATTCCTTTCTTAAGAGAGATATTTCAATGAAATTCTAACTGCCAGTTTTGATAACTATCAGCAGAGGTATGTTAGGTAATGTTAGCCTCAGGGGTTATGATGTTCACCCTTGGATAGCTTCACACTCAACTCCTCCAAATCTTTGAAGACTTCTCTCACACTGTCTGCTGTGGTTTTGTTCAGATAGTACTGATGTAATCATCCACATTTTAAATTGTGAATATAAAATTACTTTTACATTAGTGGGGCTACTCCAATGAGTCTGTAAGCAGTGTTAAAACTTGATCAGTATCCCATTACACCAGAAAACTGAGCTGAACATTGATACAGTTGACTGTACATATAAGAATGGAATTAAATGATATTTTAAGGTAAATGTTAGGTAAATGTTATGTCTACATTGTAACACAGCTGTCCACCACCAGATCCACATAATTGCTATTGCCATACAGCCACAATATTTTACTACCCAGATGTAAACAAGCACTGTGAATAGATAGCATCTCGTAATAGATGTAAACCTGTATGTTAGTTGTACAGCTGCCCTAAATTAACAGCATTGGTAATTATCAAAATCATTTTTTATGTTTCTGCAATGGTTAATACACCAATATGTAGAAGCTCTTTAACCCACATATTTTTAATGCTAAAATATAAGTATTATTGTTATCCATAAATTTTCAAATTTACTGATTTACAAACAAAAAAAAATGGAAAAATAGTAAAGCACATTAATACTTCTTGATTAATATGTCAAATTATAGTTATTTACTTGCATTCCTGAACAGAAAAAATAGTTTTAGTGGTTGAATGTTATGCTTGATTCATTTCTGACTTCTCAGAGAAGCCCAGTGAGCCAGCTCAAATTTGGGTGAATTCAGTTTGAAATTCCTCATTCCTGTTCAAAATGGTAAAATGTGGAGAGCTCACTGAAAATGAAAGAGTCTGCATTAAAGCACTTCCTGATGCTGGATAGTCTTTGAGACAAATATGACAGGTGGTCTAAGAAATTTGTAAAGCACTGTATGTATATATATACTGTATACTGTACACACACATATACAACATATGTAAATAAATGTATGCATATAAGCTCATTAAACCAAAAAACAGAAAAACAACAACAACAAAACAACAACAAAACACACACATGCTTGTATTGTGTGGGAGTCATGCTGCTCTGCTACTATAAATAACTTGGTTCAGGAGGTTGTCGTGGCAACCAACAAACTGATGCCAGGGTGGGAATGCTGAGCTCTTTGAGAGAAAGCACATTCACTTGGGGAGAAGTGGTGAGGGAGATGTGGGGAAGGAAATGAAGATGAAAAAGATCAATGTAACTCACAAGACAGAGCAGAAAGCATAGAGAAAAAAAAGATGATGAGAAGAATTGGCAGAAAAAGGAAGCAAAGTATGGGGAATTTTAATTAAATGCAAGTATGGAAAGAGGGTAAATAGGAGACAGGAGAAAAGACATTGTGATGAGAAGGGATTGGAAGATGATCAGGGCGGAGTGAGAACAGGAAAGTTGGGTTGGGAGAGGATTACAATGAGAAGATAGAGCATGAAGAAATATAGAGACAGCAGACATTAGACAGAAAAAAGTAGGAAACATGGAAAAAAATAACACGAAGAGTGGGGGAAGAAAGATAACTGTCCCTCATTTCATCAGGGTATCATATTTGTGATGTAATCCATCTACATTGGCCAACTTATTAGATGTTAAATCATTAAATCTTCGCCTTCTCATGATCTATCTCCAAACCATGAAAAATCAACGTATGGGGATCGTGTTCCCCAGGGTGTTTTTCTTTTCAACCTCTTGTCTATACCAAGATGAGAACTTTCTTATTTAGTACGTATCTTTTCAAAATGAGGATGGGGTATGAAGCCTGATCACTCAACTAAGCTTAAACACTGGCGGCATGGGAAAACAGCTGATGTTGTTCTAGATGGGTAGCAATTCCCAGCAGCCCATTTCCAAAATCTTGTTTCAAGCAAAGTTATGAGTGTTATGAACAGATATCCTCTCTTTTTATGGTATAGTGTATAATTTCAATGTTTGATAATAATGAGACAAGTAACTGATGTTTTGCTACTTAAATGCTTTCTTTAAAGGGTTTTCTTAGGTCATTCAGGAGAAAAGAGTGAATTTCTTAAAAAAAAACAATAAGATGTTGATGTTTTGACCAAACGTTTAGGCCATATCTTTATATTTGCTTCACCCAGAATCATAACTACAAATATTCAATGCATTGTCAGCCTTGAGGGCTTCTGTAGAGAGGTGTGTGCCTTTCCAAATAAATTCCAGTCCATTTAATTTATCATTGTTTATTACAGACCCATTAAGAAATAGAAAACCTTTCCAAAACATCAGGCATTTGCAGTTCTGCAGCCAAATGATTACAAAATTAAAAGTTAAAAAAAAAAACAGAGGGATAATAATACATCAGTAAAAGAGGGGTGATTGTGGCTCAGTAAGTAGCATCGGTCATCGGTTGTCTCCCATTCGGGAAGGTTGTGGGTTTGATTGCCAGCTCCTACATGGCAACATGCCCTTGGGCATCCCAGTTTGCCCCCGCTGCTGTGTGAGTGGCAAGTAAATATGTATGGACGCGTCTATATTGGATTAGCTCGTAGTGATGGCCAATTCTCCATAGCAACCTTCGCCATCTGTGTCTGAATATCAAGTAAATGGGTAGATGTGGCCTGCAGTGTAAAAAGTACTTTGAGAAGTCTTACAACTAGAAAAGCACTACACAAGCTGAAGTCCATTTACCATTTAAAAAAATTATATCTTCTAACATCATTTCAAAAAACATAAAATAATTCAAGTAAACATAGTTGTAAAAGCATGTTGTTACAATCAGTTCATTCAGACTGCATTAAATGTCTTACCTTTTGGTCTACCTATTTTGCAGTCGAATCTCCCCAGGAGCAACAAACCACAACAATACTTATTTGTAAACAGTAAAAGCATAAACATTAGATTTCATTTCTGACCATACATCCCCTGATTACACATATGACCTTTAAAATACAATCTGCCTGTAATAAAAAGGCACTATCATGTTTTATTACGTCCCACAGCCTCTCCCCCCTCCACTGGCCTTGCAGGACAGATGCTGATGCTGACCTAGACTCTGTCTGCCTCCAACTCCCAGACTCACACAACGGCTGTCTGACTTAATATGTGGCGTACCGCTGTGTGAACCGACACTAATGCTGACATGAGGCTTTAACAGGATCAGAGGGAAGGGTGGGGGTGGGTCAGGTCTGGGATGCAAAGGGTGCAGAGGGCAGGATTGATGTGCACAGGGGGCCGATAGGGGAGATGGAGATGTTTAAATGAGTGGGTGGAATTGGGGGGGGTTGAAAGGGAGTCAAGGGCAGAAGTAGAATGCATGAGATGAGAAGGGGGAGAAAGCAGGGAGACATTTGAGAAAGTTAGAGGAATGACGGGAAACACAGACTGGGGACATTCAGGAAGGACGTGGGCTTAAGGAAGAGAGAGAAAGGGGGTGCAGGGTGGATTAGTGAGGCAAGACAAAAGCCCATCGCTGCGGAGCGAGCAGGAGCTTTTCATCTGCATCTGCCATAAATCATCACACCCATTCTGGAGTATTTTTTTGTCTTCACATTCTCTGTTTATCTGTATGTTCATGAACACAGCTGGTGGAAAATTCTCTGTGTTGTTGTTTCCCCTGATACTCCAACTCTCCTTATTTGTCAGATCCTTGCTATATTTCAGTTTCTTGCTTTTGTTAATTTCTCCTCCGTATCTCTTTGCTTCTAACCTCCCTCTTTATAAGCCCATTTGAAAACAGTAGATGAGTTTTCCCTGGAGAAATCCCACAAGATCGAAGCCCTCCAGAGGACTGCATTGCAAGACAGTGAATCAGGTTGAGAGTTGTGCATCGTAGCAATTAAGTGGAAATTCAACTTTTCAAGGTCCAATATAGGCAAAAACATATTAAGTCTTCACTATTACCTGTCTTGTGGTTTCTAAAATGCACCAAATCCCAGCTACAGAATGGATTTAATTTTGGCTATATGCATTCAAGAGAATATTGGGGTATTTTTGCTATTTGATGACAGTTCTCTTGACAGAAGCAGCACATTCTGCTGCCTGAATGCTACTTTTCAGTGCTGATGCCATATGAACTTAGCTCATACAATAACACATTCAGGAAAGAATAAATAATTCACACTAAGGAAGCAGAAGACTACTCTCACATAATTGTGGATGTGACACAATTTCTGTGCAGTGCATTTTCAGCCTAGAAAAACAAAGTGACCAGCTCTCTTTTAAAGATAATTATTCTGGACTTTGGTCTTTATTAGACTGTACAGCTAAAGATGCAGTGAGTGGAGTAGACATGCAAGGACCCAAGTGGGAAATGGAACCTACAGCTGATCCCTTGAAGACATGGCCTCTTTACACAAGTGCCTACACTTCCAGCTGAGCTAAACTACTGCCCCTAGTGTCTTTTAATGTTTTACAATGAGGATGGTGCACCTTAAAATCAATTTTCATACAGTGTCTATAAAAAGTATTCACCCCTTGGGCTTTTTACCTTTTTATTGACTTTTTAAATCAATCATGGGCAATACTTTGGCATTTCTAGCAAAAGAAAACAACTCCTCAAAGGGAAAACAGATTTCTACAAAGTAATGCCAATAGATAAAAAAACGTTTGAGGTAAAATAAGTGATTGCATAAATATTCACCACTTTTTAAGTGACTGGCCTAATTCAACAGAGGTCCAGCCAATGGATGTTAGTCCCGCTATCAGAGAACTGGGGATCACCTGATGAATGTATCTCAAGTTATTGAATGTCCCCTGGAGTTCAGTTATATCCATCATCAAGGAATGGAAGGAATAAGGCACATGAGTAATTTTGCCTGGATCAGGCCATCCTCACAGACTGAGTGAGCATGCAAAAAGGACACTAGTGAGAGAGGCCACCAAGACACCAATGACCACACTTAAGTAGTTACAAGCTTCAGCAGCTGAGATGGGGGAGACTCTACATACTGTTTTTCACCAGTCAAAGCTTAATGGGAGAGTGGCAAAGAGAGTGCCACTGCTGAAGAAAATTCATTAAATCTCAACTAGAGTTCATCAAAATCCATGTCAGAGACTCCATGGTCAAGTGGGAGAAAGTTCTTTGGTTCACTGGTGGTTTTTTGGCCTTCAGACAAGACATTATTTTTTGGCAGACCCCAAACACTGCACATCACCACAAACACACAATCACTACAGTGAAGCTGTGGGGATGCTTCTCAGTGCCCTGCCCAGTGTACCTTGTAAAGGTGGAATAAAGTCAATGTGGCAAAATATTGGAAAATCCTGAAGAACAATCTCATTTGGTCTGCAAGAAAACTGGGGCTTTGGTGAAGATTTATTTTTCAGCAAGACAATGACCCGAAGCATACAGTAAAAGCTATCAAAAATGATTTTTAAAAGGGCTGAACAATTAGGGAAATAATCTAATTGTGATTTTGTTCCCCCAAAATTTAATATGCCATTATTTTTTAAGCTCCTTATCTTATGTATTTTTCAACAAACACAAAGAATACATAATTTTATCTTATAACACACACAATATTATGAAGCCTAAACTAGGGCAGAACAATTTTGGGGAAAAAAATTGTGATTAAGTTGACTCATATTGCAAATTTAGTATGATTTGTCTTGAAGGGAGTGCTCATTTTATGACATTCTCATCTGAAGAAGAAAATTTGATTTGATTTGACGAAGAAAAACATACACAATCACAATTTTACATTAAAAAATTTTTAACTGACACTTTGCATGATGTGTAGTGCATAATATCTTTGCTGCAAAAAGTTTTAAACTGTTATTATGGCACACATTTCAGGTTAAGTAAATATTGCACTTTCTGCAATTTGAAAATTGCAGCAGGCCATATTGTGATGTAATCTAAATTTTGATTAATTTCCAAGCCCTAGTTTAAAGATTACAAGGTGAATGTTCTGGAGTGGCTGATGCAAAGACCAGGCCTCAATCCAATAGAGAATTTGTGGCTGGACTTGAAAAGGTCTGCTCATGTCTGATCCCAATGTAGCCTGACAGAGCTTGACCAGTTTTGCAAAGATGAATGGAGTAAAACTGTAGTGTCCAGATGTGAAAGCCTTATTGAGACCTATCCAAACAGACTCAGTGCTGTGATTTCAGCCAAAGGTGCGTCTATTGTCCAACGCTGACTTGAAGGGGATGAATATTTATGCAGTCACTTGTTTTACATGACATATTTTTATGTAATTGACATTAGTTTGTAAAAATCTATTTCCACCTTGATACAAGAGGTTTTTTTTGTTTTTTGTTTTTTTTTTTAATTTGAAAAAATATACATATTGGTCTTGTTTGATTTATAAAATCAATAAGGGTAAAGCACCCAGTTGGGTGAATACTTTTTATCGTACTGCATGTGCCTATGTCTCAACCAGATAGCAATTTTCTTGTCTAAAGACTAACAAAAACAAATTAACTTCTGTTTTTGCTGCAGTCATTTCAAGTAAAAAGCAATAGAGATCTTATGGCATCTTTAAAAATGCATCTTTTTATTGCAGATCTGGACCACCTGATTCTGTGAATTATAAGATAATCAAACATGATTTCTTGGGTGGAACACTTTGAACTGAATGGGGGCAGATGTTCTCTTAGCAGCTTGGAAGGCATGAATGGGGTAATGACTTCATTTGAAGAGGAGTTTAAAAGGTTACCATGGCAATGTTGATTAAGCTATGCATTTCTGTGAATAATAACCATAGTAATTGACATGACACATACATATTCTATAACCAGAGTCAGCCCCAAATTGTCAAACTTTAGCACAGTAACAGTACTTCAGGCTGAACTTTAATCTTAGCCTCAATAATTTATCTCTAAATTTAAAACCCAAATCCCAAATCTGTACTTACCTTCTCTTCTCCATAAACTCACATCCTCTTCTTAACCTCAGGCTAGTTCATCATAATTCTAATCTCATCTGAAACCGTCAGTCTGACCCAAAAATAACTCTTTAAAATGTAAGGAGGAGCAACATACCCTCAAGAAGCAGATATCTCTGAGGTTATCCAATATCCTCGTGAGTTTGTCCACACACGATGTGTCACAAACATGCATAAACACATAAACAGACACACACACAGGTGCAATTTTATACATACACCTGAGGATGCTCTCAGAAACTGAGTACATGTGGTCTAACCTTAAAGATGTCACAGGATAACACACATGTATACACACAAATCTTCGAACAAACACACTGCATATACACAAGGTGAGCTGGGCTCCCTATTTGTGTGATTAAATCAGTTTTGTAAGCTGGAGGAGGCAGCATTCATCTCCATTAGCAGCTCAGAGGGCTGAAGCTCATGAAAGCATTGTGACTCACATACACAGTCTTAGACACACATACATACACACTGGCACAGAGAAGCAAACATATTAGTAATGCAGTTTGCTCAGGGCACTGACGTGTCCAAAAGATAAATATTAAAGTATGAGTTAATCCAAATATATAAATACTTTATAATTTGTTGATGTAATAAAATCCTGTATTAGAAGTGCAAACAGTGGACAACCAGCCCCACACTGATGAAGATGAGTGTGAAAACCTCATCGTCTAGACCAACACTGCAATTTCTTTCCAACCACAGAAGAAATGTGCTGCCCTTGAGGATAAATAATGTAGACTTACATCTGGAAGGAGATAAATAATACAGCATACAGTATTTTGTTTCCTCCCTCTTTAAGCATCTACAACCTTTTCTTCCCTTCCCCTCCTCTCGTTTTGTCACCTCTCCTCCTCTAACAGCGTCTCACAGGCCAGTGAACACAGCATCAGGTACAAATGTGAGGCAAATCTCGCAGCCACCTGATGTGCAAAACTGTCCTTCACGTTGTAGGATTCATGTGTTGCAGATGAAATAAATGATAGAGGAATAGAGTGAAATAGAATATCATTTCAGTGTATAATTTCTGCCCTGGAGCTGATCCACCATGAAAAGGTCACTGATGTCTCATTGAAATGACTGTGTCATTATAAATGAGTGAAATGAAATGAAAGTAATATTTGATTTCAGTTGGGAATTATTTGTTTTAAATCAAATACCCATCAAAACACTGCTGATGACATTTTAAATGTCAACACGAGTAATTTCATTACCAGAATCTGAGATGGGTGGTTGATTATATTAAGCGTGTGTCCCATTCTGTTGGTGCCACTAAAATTACTCAGGCGACATTTAGAGTTGCAATAAGAGAGGCTGGTCTCACGTTGGGAATGAAAAACAGGGAAGTGTTTAAATTCATTTTTCATGTTATCGCAATACCTTCTTTGTTTTTGATATTTTTTTAGTTGTTCATGTTCCCTTGATGCAAACTCTGGAGTGTAGAAATGAAACCAAAAAACAGGAAAACCTCTGGACCTCTATTGGCAACTAGAGGATGTCTTTAGAGGAAAGTTAATCCTAATAGCTGAAATTATTTACAGGTAAACTTGCTTACAGCCTCTAGGATGTGTAAATGCTGTAAATGTTTTGGATTTCTTAATGCATATCATGCAAGGAAAATGGCTTTCTTTTATTTGTCAACAGCTGTCTCTTCAAACATTCTGTGTTCCAGTTTTACTGAATACTGTTATTCATATATAATCAATAAACTTGCTCTCATTTGTTTGAATTGAAATATTGAGTTGTGAAATATATGTGAATTTGATGTAGCATGACACAATAACAGAGTGTAAGCTGGATTTCTCTTTGACTAAGTCTAAACCCTTGCAAGCGCTGGTGTTTCACTCAACACCAGAAATTAACTTGCACTCTTATTTATGTCTCAAAACAAGGAGTGGGTTCCTATCTTTAGGAAACAGGAAACTGCTGTGCTTTAAACCAACTAAAACCTGGTCTAAAGCCTTAAGTCAGTGGTGCAGTGTGTTACAGAACAAGTCTACAATATAATGGTTAAAGGGATTTTCAGTATTTTCAGTGCTATGAGGTACTTGGCAGTAGTAGTGGCACTTGCCTCCAGTGATTTCAGTGAGAGCTGCCCCTTTAAGAAGGATTTGCTGGTCATACCAGCAGGGAAGCTAGGCTACATAGCAGAAGTTTTCAAAGTGCGGGAGAGTGAGCCTCCCCTTGGAAAAAAAAAAAAAAATTCTGTTTCTCCCCTCCCCCATAGAAAATAAGATTTTGAAAAAATGATAATAATAACTATATATTAAACATTTTTATTTTAACATTTTTATATTTTTGATATTTTGTCTGCATCATTTTCTTTAAACATCCATCTTCCCCAGGCAATCAGTTATTTAGTTTCAGTAATGAATTTATTGCTAGTACTACTTGGTCGTTATGTTCTACCCTCTATTTTAGTGGGAACTATGTGTTTGCAACTATGCAGGATTGCATAACACCTCCTCATCTGCTACCTTCAGCCGTGCCTGGTACACACTTTTGATAATTGTCGGTGCCAAAAACCTGCACTTGAAGAGTCTGTCTTAGTATTCAAGGCACCTTCAGTGACCTAAGTTCCTTTACTTCCTGTCAAAAAATTCCCCTTGTTTGGTCACTAGACTTGGTGCATTGTCTCAGTATGACCCCAGGGTTTACATAGCCTCATGCTGTCATTAGCTTGTACATCTTTGCAAACTAAACATTGTAGCTGTTGAGCATCATCAGGTCCAAAAAAGGCAAATCCTAACTTTAATAGTCAACTCTACAGTCTCTGTAAAAATCTGTCCATTTTGCCCCGACACTGTGGAAGTTAGCAAAGCAAATCACCCTTTTTTGTGGTTGATGTTTCTGCCATTTTTAAAGTGTTTTATTTTTCACTCCGACAGCATCTGTAGCTTGTTTAGTTGCCAGCCTTTAGAGGAATAAAGCAACAGCCATAAACTTACCTGGATGACAAATTTCCATTCAGCTCTCTTGGTTTATGTCAGTTTCTTCAGCTTATCTCTGGAAAGTTTAAGAAGGTCCATGAAACACCGGTGTTCACAGTAAGGCAGGGAACTCTGGATGGGGAGTGATGCAGGCTGAATGCATGTGTTAGCTGCCATCCTCTGATCAGAAATGTCCTGAAGGAGTCTTGTGAGGGCCCACTCTCGACAGCAGTAGTTCTCCATTGGCTCACAGTTTCCACTCCTACACCACCAGGTAACTTGCTGAGTTGCTTTTTACATTTTAAAAAGCTGACAGACCTTAAGAATGTGTCATAGTGCAGGTCACAAAAGTCTCCCACACAGCCCTTTTGTATTGCATACATTTTTATATATTCATATGAGCTCATATATTTGGCTTTGGATAAAATTGAAGTGTTCCTCGATGGAAGATTAAAAATATGGTCACTCTATCATTGTATTAACAAAAGAGAGAAGAAGACTATAATGGTGAACAGAAAACAAAATAAAACAGCTTTATTGCATACACAGAGATCACACTGGTCGCATGCCAGCTGTAGGATATGTGTCATCACCCTCTCCCACTTGCTTGAGGGGATTTTTTCTAAATATATTTCTGCCTGCATTCTCACATTGGCTAACCCCAACTTTACATGGAAATTTAACAAGGGAGCTGGCAGGAAGAATTCTGGGTAAGGAGGGGTGAAAAAAAATCAGCCATTTGTAGAACAGCATTTTCAGAAGTTGCATGTTCTTGTATTTATCTTAGTCTAAAAAAAAAAAAGAAAAGAAAAAAAAAAGAAACCCAAAAAATCATATGGGACTTATCATCAGTGGTTGAAATGTGACTCATGATCTCTCGAGTCAAACAATGAATGTGAATATTTTACCGGGCTAAGTAAATTACTCTACAAGAAATGATTCAGCATTTGCATGTGAGACAGTATTCAAATGTGTTCTGAAGATTATTTCAGTTGATAGTTTCTGAAAAATCAGCCTTTGATGCAGCACAGCAGGATGGGGATGTTTGATGAAAAATTTACAAGTTATTCTGCCTCATGCCCCCAAAAAACATGCAGGCCTCATCTGATATGGGATTTTATTTGCATCCATTCTTTCAACAAAAACTCTGTTGGTTATTTAGTTTGTAGCATTGTTCTGTATCTGACCCACTCCTCAAGGGACTGGATGCATTCAATAAGAGCGCTGCTGCCATCTCTGATTGAAAGAGGGATAAAGGTTTCTAAGGCACTGTGACAAGACATGTATATTTGTTAAACATCAGTGTTCACATTTTTAGAAGAGGACACCAATATTAGCATCCAAAGTCTGAATAGTTCACACCTAAAATCTAAAATCAAAACAACAATGCTGATAAAATGTATTTACAGAACTTGCTTAATGACAGTATTGATTTTATAGAATTAGTAGCTGAGTCACTTTAGAGGCTAGCTGTATTGGAAGCAAGCTGAGCTAATGGTGATGTTTCAGGCGACGGTGGCTCAGAAGATAGAGTTGGTCATCTCGAAATCTGACTGTCGGGGGTTGACCCCCAGTTACATGTTGATCTGTCCTTGGGCAAGAAACTTAACCCTGATTTGCTCCCGCTGTGGCATCTACATGTGTATGGATGCGCATGAACTGGATTAGCTAATACCAATGGGTAGTTCTCCATAGCAACCTCTGCCATCAGTGTATAAATGTAGAGTGGATGGGTGTGAAAGGATGGATGTGACCTGTGGTGTAAAAGCGCTTTTAGTAGTCAGATGACTAGAAATGCTCTACAAGCTGAAGGCCATTCACCATTTAAGGTCACCAACTGTCCCAGTAATTTTAGTGTCTCACTTACCTCTCTGGGTGCATCCTTGACAAAGGTTGTTCTTTTACATGTCTGACATGTTGCACTGCATGCTCTTGCTTACATTTGCTATGAAATCTTTGAAACCAAACCCACGACTTGCGGCAGCTTTATAGGCGTCCTTTGAAGAAGCATTGCTAGGTAAGACTGCACTTGACGGTACACACTGATTAACACAAATGCAGGCCTTGCTCATAACTTATTAGGGTTATTAAGGTCTGATAAAGTTGTCTTTGCAAACAATCAAAGAGTTGGCTTTTCTGGAACAATGGGGGCCAGATCCCAATTGAGAGCCAGTTTATTTTTATTTAATCTCTTTGAATCTTTTTTTAAACAGAATGAATGGATGATCTTTTTAAACTTTTGTGGCTTTTAATTTTTATATTATAACTAAAAGGCATTTTAAATGCAACAGGAATACATTTATATGTAAAAAAAAAAATAAATAAATGAATAAAAAACTGTCAGGAATGAGGGAAGAAAATACCACTTGTTGTCCATGTTGTTTACAGAAGAACAAATCTGGAAACAGACCTCAACTGTTACATACTGTGTGATATTGTTTTACACCACAGGTGTCATGCAGCCAAGCCAGTTTCATCCAACCCCAAGATGTTTTGGGAGAGATGGGACATTCTGTTCTATTTAACATTAAAGGGGCTCTATGCAAGATTTAGAAAAATATCTGTGTCGCGACCATTTCTATGAACAACTTTGCTACTTAGTGCAGCATTGACCAAATTTCTTGTCTTTTTACGTGTTAAATGTGTAATGTGTATTGAATAGGACGTGTTTTAGAGCAGAAGCAACAGGGCTAACATTGCTTAGCTCAGACAATGGTGCCTCTACTGCGAATATCAGATAGCTGACATTATGTGTTGAAGATATTTTACGAAGTATCAAAAAATAAACTCAGTAAGTTGAGTCCAGTGCCAGGAAGCAAGAAAAAGATGCAATATTATCCTGAAAACACTAAATGAGCAACATGACATTCTCGTTGTTTGGATAGCATCTTCGCAAGCAAGCTAATGTGATGTAGCACATGGTTTTTACAACATAAAACACTACATTGTATTTCATGGTCCAGAGTGATGCCTTACCTCTTCAACAGAAAGACGGCCATCTCTGGATTGGTATTTATCCCGAGCGTAGCTCCCTCCATTTCTCAAATGCTCCACCGATATTTACCCTTGATTTCCCTCTGCGTCAGTCACACTCTCTTTTAGCTTGACGGGCTTGGGGCTCGGGGGTGCGCGCATTACTTAGTCACTTCTGTTAAGATTTCACGGAAAATTCAGCTCGAATTCTTCACAGAGAAATGGCTCCACAGGCTTATAAGGCAAACAAGGAAGACATAAAGAGCCTCATTCTTCACATCAGGATAAAGTGCGCACCGTTATATACTCAAAAGTGGGAAGTTTTAAAGCAAAAATCTTACATAGAGCCCCTTTAATTTTAAAAATGATATGGTTAATTTGATTAAAGCCAAAATGTGATCAAATGACGAGCTGCTTAGGAACCAAAAGAGCTGGCTGTTATTGCTGAGCTGAGCTGAACAGTCTTCATCAATAAATAAGCCAGTACTTCTCTCCATCATTGTCTAAATGCAGTTAAGTCTCAAGTTCAAGTTAAAGTCAGTCTCTTTACTAAAATTCATGTGAGGCACAAGTCCTGAAAATAAAGCACTCTTGTTCGAGGCATTTGCTGGAGCACTACATCAGTTTCAGCTGAATGACAGGATTCTTTGAACGTTGGGAGAGAAGAAACTTCAAAAGTCCTTTGGTAGGATTGGTGGCAGCCATAGACCTACTCTCAGTGATGCCACACATGGGTTTCAGAGGCTGAGTTTTGATAACCAAATTAAACATGTGGTGCCATCTAGGAAATGCTAGCTTTAGCTTTTGTCAACCTATAAACAGGCAACAAGGAGGGGCTGAGGCATGTTTTTAACATCTGGGGCAGACGGCAACAACACACATAGCAGTTAAATAAGCCACTCCCCAAAATATGTAAATAAACAGTAAAATGTTATCCGTAAGATTTTCAAACAAATTACTTTAAAAAAATCATTCCCTTGACAATGTATGCCACTAAGCATAGATTCAGACCAAAAAGATCTTTTGGTGAAACTTTATTTCAGTGGACCCTAATAACCTAGTTATTTATAATACTTCTAATCATCATAAGATGGCATTTTACCAAGTAATATCTCTAAAATATGGTTTTATTCAAGAAGTATTTACTACCACTAATGTTTAATTATCAAGTTATTCTGTGTTATATTGCTGCATTCCTCTGGAGATTAGGGGTTATTTTACCTTAAGCCTTACGCTAACCCTTAACCTACCCTAACCCCCTGACCCTAAGAAACATTACTTGATATTTATTCAAGACGGATTCACCTTAATTCAGTGGGCCAAACTAAAAATTAAAAACCTGGAAATTATCAAGCAACTTAAATGGAAAAATTCTAATCTATTTCTAAGGAATTACTTAATGAAATACCTCCTAATTACCAGAGAACTGCCACAATGTTACAAGAAATTACCTGATAATTTATATATTTAGGTAAATGCAGCCTTAATATTACTACGTTAATACATGGTAAGATGTCAACTTAGTAGCAACTTATTCTAAAAAAACAATCTAGATTATTACACTAGTTACTATAAAATTACTAGGTACTTAGGGCCCTCTGATATAGCCTGATACCAATTTCTTTGTAACAGGCTGTAAATACATTTATTTTTATTGTCAGAGGTGCCTTAACATAAGAGTTAGCCTCAAGTGAACAGTCAAGAAATGCCATTTTTTGGACTTCGCCTTTAGCTCCACTGTTTTTTAAACACCAGAGGTTGCAGCCTGGAGGCAACATGTAGCCAAAGCTTCCCTGTAGCCATTCAGTCCCCCTCTTTACTGGACAGCAGGCTCGGCTGAAGCAGCACACTGTGTAAGAGCCCCTTTGTTGTGACTGTGACTTCAAAATGGATCAAGACAGATGTCATATCTCACTGCTCCTCTGCTTTGTCTGCGTTCTTTGCGCATGCTTATTGTCCCATTCATAAATTTGGATGACCCTCACCTTTTATAAACAGTGTGCATCTGTCATCTGAACAATGGCATCATTGTTCTTTGGTGTCAATTTCCATTTCAGTCAGATAAAAGCACACTTTAATACTATCTGCTTTAATAGAGGAGAGGGATAATTATCTGTAAGAGAAGGCCATTATTAATTTGATCAAAAATAAACGTTGAAAAACCTGCAGCATGGCTAATTTTCTGCCAATCTTTCCCTGAAATCTCTTTGTTTTCACTATGCTTTGAAGATGGGCTGTACAGCAGAGGGATGGTGTAGAGCATTAATTACAGCCTCCGCAAAGTACTCGTTATTTGCCACTTTTCCCAAAGCAGCAACTTCCCTCTACTTTTAATTGGCATTAGACATTATCTTGTACCCTACTTTTTAAGAAATAGTTGATTGATTTTTACTTTCTGTTCACCATAAAAGAGAGTACAGATATCAGCAGGTGTCGTTGAACAAAAGAACAAGTAATAAAGACTTGAAATTAATCTTCAGTGACATGAGATTTGATAATCACCCACAGACCATACATGCTTCCATTCAGAAATAACTTAAACATATTTGGAGATTCAAAAACATATGTATGAACATGAGGATATACTAATTTCATAATGTCCTTTAACATACCCTGTAAAATCCATGCTGTGCAGTATCACCTGGCAAGTGAATTAATAATGGAATTAATTTAATAATTACTAATAGACTGCAGCGACTGGCATTAAAGCATAGCTTAAATATTACAAATTAGAATAATACAAAACAAAGGCATTGAAATGATAACCACTGTTTTTAAATATTTAGCCTTAAATTATTTGTCTTTTTTAAGGACACTGGAAAAAAGGGAGGCAGATGAACAAAGATGTCTGCCTTATTATTTGTGAATTCATGACAGCAAGCGAGAAAGAGTGGGAGGTGCTGCCTAAATTAAAGAGTGAGAAGAAGAAAATAGAAAGGATTAGAAATTAAAAAAAAGAAAAGAAAAAAAACAGATATGAAAGCTGAGGATCCAGAGACGGAAAGAAAGGATTATGCAGGGAGCAAAAGCAGTAGTATTATGAAACCACAGCTGAGGCCTTGGGCAACAACGTGAATCCATTAGGTCCAACGCACAAGTCTAGTCAGCCATCTGAAGAACTCACATAAAGACAGAAGGCAGAACAGACTTGTGTACACAGATATACACGTGTGTAACAACTCACATTTTGTCAACGAATCTTCTTCCCATACATCAAGGCTGCAGCCACAGCCCCTTTTTTGGCAAATCATCCTGCTAAAATGAGTTTTCTTTACTAGCTAATAAACATGGAAGTCTGCTGGGAATTGGCTGTTTACCCCCGAGGTTTTCTAAAGCATTAAGTTTAACCTTTCTTTATTGATAATGTGTGGACTGATGACCTCTCTGAGGCTACATTTACTCTGTTGTATGCCCACAGGATTCCAGCACAGGGATCGTTCTCCAATGTCTGCCACACAGAACCAGCACTGAAAATGAGCAGAATAATGCATGTTATGTTAACATACAGGGATGCATGAATTTATTTAGTATTGATTGAAGATTCCGCACCAGCCTCATGTGTATGACTTATGTATTCCTGTCTGTGAAAACAATGTCTATTTAAACTGCACCTTGTGTTCTTTATTTCTCTGTTCCTGTTTCTCATTTCTCAGACTGATGTGGCTAAAGGCCAGCATTTTCTTCTTCAAAAGATTATACTAAAACCATGGCCATATTGTGTGCTATTCATCAAAATGTTAACTTACTAGCCCAAACATAAAGTGTATAACAGAAAAGGGAGGGTGAGTAGAAAGAAAGGACTGTTTTTTATGATGGGAAATACAAGCTGGGTAAGCTCACCTGCAAGCTGGTCAGCTGGGTCTTTCCCTCTTGAAGGCGTTGTGGCAAGTGGTGAAACCAAGTTTCGTTGAAGTTCAGTGTTTGTTTGGTAGGGTTTTAACATAAAAAAACCCCACTAGTTTCATTTAAGTTTGTGGATGTGGATCAGTCGCCTAACAGGTGTCATTTAGAGGGGTCCGGCTGCAGACGGTTCATCTCTGACAGCCCCTCATGTAGACGGTTCACGCGTGTCCCCCTCTTTTTACAGCTATATAAGTTTTACAGATCATTATTATGATCATGGTAAATATCTTTTACTGTCTAGAATTTTAATTTTCATATGATGACTTGTTAACCTACACATTTCAACTGTTTTTATTCTCCTTCTTATGATTTTGATTTATTACTTCCGCCAAGGAGGTTATGTGATTGGGTGGGTTTGTTCGTTTGTTTGTTCATTTGTTAGCAACATAATTCAAAGTCATGGATGAATATTCATGAAATTTTCAGGAAATGTCAGAAATAGCATAAGGAAGAACTGATTCGATTTGGGACTGATCCGGATCACCATCTGGATCCAGGAATTTGTTAAAGGATTCTGTACTATTGGGAGATAGGGCTAATGGCAGAGGTCTGCGCTGTTACCACTTTACACCAGGAGATGGCAGACACGAGTAACTTATTAAAAGTTTTGGAGTTTATAGAGTTTGAAAGATGCACGTCCGGTCGAGGAGACGAGTTGGAGCGTAACAGAGAGAATTGTATTGCAAGAATACTCACAATGCTGGGAGGAACAGAGGAATATTCACCCTCTGCCATGACTTCCACACATAGCGAAGCCAGTGCTTTGCCTCACCATGTCTCCACCCCACCGGGGAGGGAGTAATCGGCCAATTAGATTTTGGGAGTCATCCGGATCACCGTCTGGATCCAGGAATGTTTTAAAAGGATTCTTCACTATTGGGAGACAGGGCTAATGGTGGAGGTCTCTGCTCTCTGAATGCTTTTCTAACATTCCTTTCTGTCTCTTCCTAATGTCTTAAATGCTTTTACATTTCATGTCCTTAGGTCTCTTTTATGTAGTTGGTTCTTGTGTTGCCTGCATTGGTCTAGGTTATTCTGGGTTTTTATTCTTGGTCTTCACTTTTATTATGGAATCTTACATATCTGGGTTTTTATAATGTCCTCTAATTTGACATCATTTTTGTGTTCAGAACGTTCTGCAAGTTTTTTATGAAGTTGGAGTTACATTACTGGCTGAGTTTTTCATGGGTTCTTCTGTTGTTGGGGTTTTGTCTTTCTTGTGATGTTTTGCTGTTTGTGTTTGATGCTTTGTTGTAACTGTGATTCTGCTGTTGTCAAAGCACTTTGTAAACCCCTTTTTTAAAAGGTGCTATACAAATAAAGTTTAGCATTATTATTATTATTATTATTATTATTATTATTATGTGAGACACCGTCTCTATTATAATGGAAATCATGCTAAAACTTTCTAAATAAAATCAGATTAAACTTGCATTTAGGGTTAGGGCAAAGGTTACAGTAGGCGTTAGGATACCAAAGTTAAAAATTAAAAACCTGACCTGCAAACAAAATGCAAAATGTTTAATCAAGCAGAGTAAAAAGTCTGATTACAAGACAAAAGCTCTTCTTGCATGGAAACATGCAGCAAATGTAGCTCATGTAGCTCTGTTAGCTGCATAAGTTATATGTCACTATTACACTAATGTAGCTATGTAGCAAACTTATCTGGAGCTAAATTCAAAAAGCAGCCATGTAGGCTACATATCTTTGTTATCTATATAGCAACATTAGCTTTAGCTATGTTTTTTTAAGTTCAGCAAGATCAAGCTAATTATGCTAGCTAGGTAAAGCTAATGAAGCTTAAGCAACCGTTTGTGTTGCTGCTTCTAAATGGGATGATAAATAATTAAATCCTAGATTAGACCTTTGTTCTCTGTTTTATGAATGAAAGGTTGCTTAGTGTTTTTTTTTGTTTGTTTGTTTGTTTTTTTGTTTTTGCAATGCGGTTATCATCAGCCAGAATGAAAATGAAAGTTTAATGAAAGTGACATTAGCCTCAAGAGATTTCAGTGTGTTTCCCCTTTTAGCAGATCATGCAGAGGGTACTGGCAAGGCAGCTAGACTGTACAGAAATACAGATGGGTACCATTATTCTTTGTAATTTAGAAAGTTTTGGGTAATAATGGGACAAAAACATGTTTGCTCAAATGTATGCTATATCAATTTTTTTTGAAGCATTTTATTTTTTACTTGGAAAGCCTTTGTGTTTGGCACTATTTTGCAAGGCAACCTTTGGCTATGTGTTTTTCCACCACAGTTCACTGTCATCTCCTGGTCAGCTGTTTGGGCATGCAGACTTTGGCCACAGTCCTGTACTCCATCTTTTCACCTGGAACAAACTCTTTTTGTTGCAAAAGAGCCTATACAAAGAGTCACCACAGAGTTGGGTTACCACTGAAAAAAAGTGTTTCACATGCTGACCATATATAAATGCACTTTTACATATTACTACCCCTGCTATCCCTTAAATGCTGTGCAGAGTTAGGCCTATTTGGCTGGTAAGTTAAATAAACTCATTAGATACGGCAGAAAACATTAGCTTTTGCAAGTGGTGGGTGTTAATTTTCAGCCCTGTGGGGCCAAAATTGGTCCTGTTGCTTTATACTAAATGCAATGTGGATTTGTGCTGTCAGGCCTGATTTTTCATTTTTCCTCAAAATGTATGACTTTTCTGTTGTAAAACATTTAAAATCAAGTATCAACTAATTCAACAGCCATTACCGGACAAGGTTTGATATTTATGCCAAAGATAAATCTAATCTGTAAATTGCTCTTCAAATAACCTAGTTGGGTCCAGCTATGTTATTCTCCACAGCACTATTTTTGTGGTGTTGCACTGTTTTTATTACCCACATGCACATAAAACACACACACAAAACACACAGAGATACCCTGAGAATTCTGTGTCATTACTTGTGATACTGGTGATGTGGTTGTTGCTGAATTGCATGTTTTATACCAATTGCATCCTCATTTGAAAATCCCCACAACACCTCTACTGATGCAGACGAGCTGTTTGTGTGCATGCTCGTGTTTATGTGTGCTTTCTTTGTCTTCATGTGAGTACATTGTGTGTATACATGTGACTGTGTCTGCAGGCATGCAGTGGTGTGCTGCTCTCCATTTTAATGGCAATTCCAACAGAGCCTTTCCCATCTCCTCGGTCTCCATGGCAACCGAGCGGGTAAGCGGCTACGTTTGTCTCGGGGGCCCTGGCCTTCTTTTACGTGCTACAGCTGCGCACACACATGCACACATACACAAATATATGCATTTTAGCACACACGCACACATCCTAGCAGAACTCACAATTATAAAGTGACTAAACCTTAAATGAGCTTTTTCATGGCACATACACACATGCCTAAATCTGTATGCACACATGGTGCCACCCATCCACCCTCACTCCAAGGTTCCCCCCAAAATATTCCCACCCGCCTACCCCTCCTCCAAAGCTCTGCTTGGGATTTCCCGGTTAAATACTTAAAGGGCTTTCCTAACTGTTCCTCCCTGCACAGAAAGCTCCATTATATATGTCTCTCTCCCACACACATACATACACATACTATGGTGTGGTACATAGCTATTAGCATGGTCTTTGTCTGTGTCTGCTGAAGCTGGCTGGCCAGTCAATGGACTGGTATAAAAAAATATATTTTTGTATCTGATGTTTTATTCAAGCCACTCATATATGGAAAAAATGTTGAATGCTGCCGGACATGGTGATGACTAATATAACCTTGCTCTGCACCTCACCCCACTTCAGCTGTGCAGAGCCAGACTCACAAGCTCAGTTTTTTGCTAATCTTTAGTCTGTAAAAGCACTGATAAAAATCCATGGAGTTCAGTGGCCACAGGCAGAAGCAGTGATCTTTGGAGGAAGATTTAAATAGTATTTTTAAATCACAACCTTTCAAAACTGTTGCTAGTTAGATAAATATTTTAAATACAGAGATATACAAGAAGGCCTGATTCTGTACCACTGTGGCCTATATGAGGTCAAATGCATTGAGACACCAAATGCAGATGGCAAATAAATAAGGGGAAATTGAATCTAAATTTAGAAAGATTTGTTTAAATATTGAAAATACACTCTAATAATAAGAATAAATGTTTCACTTTATTTTTTTTAATTATATTAATGAAATTACTACTTCCCAAAATGTTGAAATCAAGGTAAACATCATTATAAGCATATTCAGTAGAGATGCACTGATCCAGCTTTTTAAGCTCCAATAGTAATCCAGTACCTGGGGTTTGGGTATCTGCCAAAACTGATGCCAATACAATATCATTGTTAAAATAACAACCTTCATTCCTCATTGTGGTTGAAAGAGTGAACCATTCATTTGCAGCGTGAAGTTTACCTAAACTTGTCAAAATAAATAGAAACTGAAAATGTTATTACAATCTGTGTCCCACTTGGCCATCATCACTCACTCTGCTGTCACATTAAACCCTTTTTTAGATTCACTGTAGGTGCAAAGTAGTTGAAGCTGTGACTACAGCTGTCACTCAAAATGCCTTCTGCTTTATTAAACTGACAAAACATTTTCTTGACAGCAGTCTTAGTCAATAATTGGTGTATGATCTGTGAAGTTTTTTAGCCTGTAGCCTTTAGGCAATGTCTCATCTACAGGTATCCACTGTGAAGCTTATTGTTTTTCCATTAAAGCTCAAGAAAAATGTTTCTTTTCTTGTAGAAGCAAGGAAGAGTGACTTTTGTTAATATTTACATGCTGATAAACTGTATCATTCCAGGTGTTTTGTCACCTTCAGGAACTTTTTCCTGTATTTGCAGCTGACAAAACTAACTGCTTCACATATTCAGTTTCATTTTGTTTCGTTGCTTCTGCCTTTTTCATTTGTTTAAACTCCTGGTTAAACTGCCACTCCTTGAAAAATGAGCTGTGAAGAAAATATCAGAATGGAAATACGTGCTAAAACTATCCAAATAAAATCAGATTAAACTTCCATTTAGGGTTAGGGTGAGGGTTAAGGTGACAGTCTGCTTACAGGACAAAAGCTTGTTTCCATGAAAACATTCTTTCATAGCCGGCGCAACTCAGTTAGCGGCATAAGCTATGTAGCTAAGCTAAGCTGCCAGAGATGCTATATAAGCTACACAATTAAGTTATCTGTGTAGCTAATTTATCTTTAGCTACTTTTGCTAAAGCTCACATTGCTAGAGTTCACGTTGCTAAAGCTTACATTGCTAAAGCTAACTTAGCTTTAGACAACAGAGCTACATAGCAAATGTAGCTAAAGCTATGCTTACAAAGCAGCTATGCAAGCTACAAAGGTATGTTATTTACATAGCTTCGTCACTTTTAGCTATGTTAAAGCTCACATTGCTAAAGCGTATCCGCGTCGAGAGGAGCCAGATGAAGTGGCTTGGGCATCTGGTCCGGATGCCTCCTTGACACCTCCCTGGTGAGGTGTTCCGGGCAGGTCCCGCCTGGAGGAGGCCCCAGGGAAGACCCAGGACACGCTGGAGAGACTATGTCTCTCGGCTGGCCTGGGAACGCCTTGGGATCCCCCGGGAAGAGCTGGACAAAGTGGCTGGGGAGAGGGAAGTCTGGGCTTCCCTGCTTAAGCTGCTGCCCCTGTGATCCGACCTCGGATAAGCGGAAGAAGATGGATGGATGGACAGACATTGCTAAAGCTGACTCAGCTACATCGGCTTATGTAGTAACATAGCAAGGGCAGCTACGAAGCTAAAATGAGCCACCAATAGTTGTGTAACTACTTCTAAAACAGGTCCATACATAGTTTAATCCCAGGTAAGACCTTGCACATTTTTCTCCGTTTTATTCGTGAAACATTTGTTAGTCTGTGATGTTTGCTATGTGGTTATTTTCATAAATGTAACTGCCAGACTTTGTTTGTGAACAAAGCTGAAATAAAAAAAAATTGTTGTACTGGAGAATTATGGCACTTCTCTGAGATATAGGGTGTCTCAGATAAATAGTCTACGAGAGTGGCCGTCAGAAATACATTCAAATAGGTATAGAGCCAACCTTAAAGGTCTGCCTCAAGTATCAGCCATATGAATTAGCACATTGTCACCAATACCTGATCCAACTACTTGAGTCTAGATCGGAATGATATCTGATACTAGGATGGGATCACCCGTCTCTATATTCAAACTGCAAATCGTTCATATAAAGAATTTTGTTTGGTTTTAAATGTGAGCAAAAATGGATCATATTCATTGAATACACAGTATATATATTTTGCCTCCAGGAGGCTCTTAATCAAAACAATTACAAAAGATGGCATGTAGAGCTGCACTCTGCAGATAGACCTACCCCGCCTGCTTACTGCACTCTATAAGGTGCATTACTAAGCTTTGAACCACTGTTTTCATTTCTTGAATCATTATAATTTTAATTAATTAAATATATAATTTCAGAGTGAAAATTGTACTTATTGTACCTTTGAAGTTTAAGCCTGTAAATTCAATCTTGATACAAAATCTGCAGGAGTCAGGGGAAAGGCCAAGAAACAACAAGGAGGCCATCTTCTTTTGACACAAAAGCTCAGTCTTAAAAACAACTGTGGTTTGGGGTTTTGTTAAAAGCTTTGAAAAAAGTGAAGAGGTAAACCTTAACCTATATTCTGTTTTATCACATTAAATCTGGTTGAGTAAGACAAAGCTACATGTCAGAATAGAACTGAAAGCATGCTGACTGCGCTAACATCGGAGAGAAGGTTGCAGCTGGCATTTACTGACACCTTTACACCATATCATATCATCCACTGTAATTTGTTACTATAGATTTATTGTCCAATATAAATTAGGGAATTTGAAAGCATGCATGATTCTTAAAATTGCAATTTCATTCCTTGCACCATAGCTGCTGCAGCAGAGAATGGAGCACTGTGGTTTAATATTTAATTTGTTTCAACAACTTTTCACTTTGAAGAGGGATGTCATCATCCGTGATCATCAACAAAATCCTGCCCAGGATCTTCCTGAATTGTTTATCACATCTGATGTTGAGTGTATTTGCACTGTTTAAGTGGGTCATAGCCTCTTTTAAGTCAGCTGCGTAAACTTTTAGTATACTTCACTCACAACAAAATTAGCATATTCAAAATTCTGAATATATTTTGTCATAGAAGTGAGAATTTGTTTACCTGCATGTCTAATGTTCCTTTTGAGTCTATAGATAAATTACTGTTTAATAATATTTTTCTACAAATGGCCAAGTCTTAATCATCTGACAGAAGCAGAAGTTATGATAAACATTTTATCCTTGCTGTTCAGTGAAAAAACAATGAAAGAGATGCTTACATAACATACCTTCTCCCCTGAAACTGCAGTTCAAGCTTTTGTCTTTAGTGTGACCTTTAAAAAATGTGACCTTTCATCTTTAGTGTCCTATAGATAATAATATGTAGTGTTACTTTATCAATGAAGAATGTGAGGGAAATCTGTCTCTGTGCCAGATATCCTACTGATGTAGTATTTACAGTTTTATGTGGAGAAAAATTGCATAATGGTTTGAAGCTGAAGCATTTGAAAGAATCTTGCCTTATTAAAGCCCTTTTGTGGCTCCTGTTATATCACTGGTTTATCTAGGCTGACAGGCTTTCTAAAACAACTTGGAGTATTGACCACCCCAGCCCACACATCTTTTCTTCTTTTTCTATGTCTGGCAGTGCATCTAGCGTCTAAATGTGTAGAAATCTTACCAAGCTTTGAAGACACAAAGTTTTTTTTTTTTTTTAAGTTAGTCTGAGGCTTTTAGTATCTAAAGGAACTGGCCTTATCAATGGAGGACTTGATGTTGTTAAATTACATGTAAATTAACTTTCAAGCCAAAACGGAAGAGCTGTGAGGATCATAACAGTTAGGTCAAACCTTCATTTTTTCCATAATCAAATATAAATTCCTCAGTTTCAATTAATTTAATAAAATTCTATCATTCAAGTTATCAGTCATTAGCTTTTTAAAAGAAGACAATAAAAAAAATCAAACAATTTCTATTATCAGTTCTGTGATCAGTAATTTAAATTAACAGTGAAGATAAAAATCCTGCTAAAAAAACTGAAAAAAGTTTGCTGTCTTTTTCCCACTACAGTGTCACAGAATAACATCCAAAACCTGCAGAGCAGTGACATCTTGTGGATGGCCCTTAGCGGTGCACCTGCTGTTCCCCTATTATTATGCACTGCAGATATTGTATGCATCATTACACATGACCTAAATTACTCCAAGCCCATTACTACTTAGAATTCCGTGAGAACAAAACTGATCAAAGTCCATTTCTCTCTGACTTTAATGAAAGTGTTTGGGTCATCAACCATAGTCTCTTTTTTCCACTTATAACCTGGATCTTCAGAATACAATATGTTAAAACAAACCTGTATTGATTCATAGAGGTAAAATTTACATCAATTTGTAATACTTTTTTATCATTCATTGAATGTTTAGACAGAAAAATAATAGCAGAGGCTTTCTTAAGGTTAAAGTATTAACACAACACAGTTTTAGATAATCCAGTAATACTTAATTTGGACATGTTTCATGAATTGCTTTCAACTGCTTGAATGGGGGGGAAATTAGACACAAGCCTAGCAATGCCACTTTAACAGCTTTTCCTCTCATCTTTTCAAAATCATGCTTATAAAGGACACAGTGGTTTACTATTTTGCAAAAGCATGTGGGCTACTGGTTCATTTGAAATGACAATTCAAAATAAAAAGGTATAAGGGAGTTAAACAAGCCAGCTTTAAGAGCTTGCTGTTTTTGTGAACCATGGGCCCTGGCTCTAACCTGACATGCCAGATGGATTCGTTTCACACATCCATCTGGAAAACCTTCAATACTAAGCGTTTGTGAAAGGGCAGAGGGTTTGAAAAAAAAAAAAAACTCAGAGTGTGATTGGATGAACATTCTGCCTGCCACCTCTTTACGGGCCAATCAGAGCACCAAAACACGTGACTTACCCACGACCGAAATGGCATGTGCAGCTACACAGGAATAAAGTGAACCATGGCGACTTCAGATATGTCAGTACACAACTTTTGTCATTTTTGAAAAGAGAACAACTCACTGCTGTTCTCTGTTCTTCTTTTAATGAAGAAATGTCATCAAGTTCTGATAAAACTGGCGCTTTAGCAACATCCACGCTAATGTCTTCTGCCATAATCGCACCGGCCTCTTGCTGCTGCTTGCTTACGTCACGACTCCGCCGTGCCTGAAAGCACTGCCCCTCATTGCTGATTGGTCCTGTCACTTTCTAACCGGGCTTAAACGGTTCAGACGGGAGCTTTGCAAGATGGATTCGCCAGTGAGAAACACGGAAACAGGCGTATCCATCTGCTTTGCAAGGCTATCCTGGCTCCAGATTGAGAGATTTTTTTATTTTGGACCCCTTTTTTTCCTATTACACATTTTGCACTGAGTAAGACTTATTTATTGATCTCTACAGTGATTAACAATTTATTTTGTGTACTTTGTCTTGTCAGCCGTGGTCTTGTCAGGTGCTTGTCCTTGCTCTGTGGGATTTTTATGGATGTTTTGCATCAGTTTTACGTGGGACTACACCATAGACTGTAGAAAGAATTGGACAAACCCTGTGTGAAGTCAGCCGTCTGCCTACAATAGGTGGACTCAAACAGCTCTTGAAGTCAATTCAAGAAGGCTTCCATATTGAAATCGTGGTCTCAACCGAACTTTGGATCAACCTAACGGCCTGCCCGCTAAGAGTGACTTCCTGTCAGCTAGCTAGCTAGCATTCTGGTTGACAGAAACGTAGCCTCTGCCTGTCAAGCTATCTGTAAATCAAACTGTGGACACAGGGAAAAATCATGCATGACGGCCAAAGATAAGTGTTAGCTTTAAATGTTTTCTGTGATCAAGTCTCCATAAAACAGGCCCATGCACATCTGTCACTACCAAAAGACCTTTTCATGAATCATCCAGTAAGTGTTTACATTTATTTTACCTAATATATGCAAACCTAAATTTGATAACTTCAAAGCAGGAAGAAAGATTCAACTGTTTGTGTTCACAAATTTAGCTCACCCTAAGACATTCCAAGAATTTTCAGGGTTTTCTGTATGTGTGAAAGCACTGGTAGTTCTCCTAAAATTTAGTGAAGTAAGAACAACTAAAGTACATCTTCTTCCTGTTGTTTTTCATCCTCTAATGATCTCCCATATGCCTTATAATAAAATCAGTTAACTTGGCATCATTTAACAGAAACACTGCAAAGAGCAGGTCACTTAAAATTGCTTCATGATTCCACAAGATGGCAGTATACTGCATACATATTTAAATAAGCCACGACCATAGTGTATAAGTGTTTGAGGCTCTATAATTACTTGATGGCCCAAGTCTCAAGATAATATGATAATGTAACAATAATCTTGTGTTTCATCACATCAATACTGTATCTTTTACTTTGATCTTAGATCACACTGAAGAGATAAATCAATTGTGTGGACAGCATAAACAATTTTTTTTAATTTTTATAAAAATTCATGTAATTGTGACTGATCTAAAACAATGACGCACATATAGATTTATTCCAGTCACACAAAAAGAAAAAAAAAGGGAATGAGTGTCAGTGTAGAGTGAGAGTATGGACAGTGCAGACACGATGCCCATTTAAGGTTTCATCATCGACCTGAAGAGCAGTTTCTACATACCTGGAATGCCAAACAATAAGATAACCATAAACTGAACATGTGGGCTTGACATGGACTTTTTTGCTCACTAGCTACGTTGGCAAGTGGTTCTGCAAACTTACTAGCCACTCAGTATTTTCACTAGCCACAAACTATTAGCTATATGCCAAATTTGGTACAAAGGGTATGATATGACACACATGCTCTATTTTCCAACATCAATATGATCAATATCAGGTCTCCTCTTAATAAAGCACTTCTCCTTGTACACAGCACCCTACAGAGATATGTGTCATACTTCACTGTTAGACAGTCATCTAAGAGTCAAAACTCTTAGATTTTTATTTTCTTCAAAGGATATTAATTTTATGCTACTGTTAATTGGCTGTTTAATAGGAATATCTACAACAGATTACAAGAACATTTAATTTTCCCCCTGACAGATCTCCACCAGAGAATGTTAAGTGTCCAACTTTTTCTGTCCTCTGCTCTATTCTCCTTTAAATTGTATGGTGGAAATGTCTTCATACGTGTGCCTAAAATTAATTGAAATATCTATTTAAATAATAGATGACTTACATTTGGTGCGTGACGCTCACATTTGGAGAACATTAAATCAACTGGACAGTTTGATGTATAATGTAAGAAGCAAAAAAAATCACCGTTTAGTTGAATTCTCTTGGACTCCTAAGTGATCAGTTACAGACTTTAATCCTTCTGTGTCTGTTTCTCACTGCTTCAGTGAACTTATATAAAGTTTCAGAGTTTCTTTCATCTTTAATATCCATTAATTATCGATATATGGCAAATCTGTGATTATACTTAAGTTTTAGCTGGTACACACTCTAAGAAATGAAATAGTGATGTTGTTCATATTAAGTAACTTCGTTGTGTTAAAATTACTATAACTTCTAAGTTTTTACAGAAAACTTAACAAGGCTTCATTGGAATAACGTAATAGAGATTTCAAGGCTACAAAACACAGGAGATTAAAACGAACATAACCATCTCACTTAAATCAAACACGCACGCAAAGATACTCTACTGTGACACATTCTCAGACACTTTATTTAAATAATGTGCACCATGAGTGAAGTTGCTGTCTCAATTAAAGACGTCATATAGGGGGTAATGTTATTTTACCTATGTCTGAGTTATAAAACTAGTAATGCCATGAAGGGGGAGCAAATTGGGTGGACACTGTTTATAGATTTCACAAATTTTTCAAGATACAGTAGGTGGCGGTAATGCAACACTGTGGATGCCAACCGCCATTAAACCTGAAAGAAGAAGAAGAAGAATGTTACTGTCAATAAATGATGGATGGCACATTGACACTGGTGAGACTTCACCTACTGATTTAGTGGATGACTAACAGTCATTGCTGCAAATGATTGCACAAGTTAGTCCACCTTAGGTGAAATGGTAACATAAAAACATTTGTGGAATCTAAGCAAATTTCTTTTGTGCAACTGCTAAAATTAATAAAATTAAGTAGAATCGACAAAACATTTTTTCCAGTGCAGTCCTAACCCTAACTCTAACCCCTCAATGTAGTGTCAGTAAATCCAACATAATGTGGTTATGCAATGTAGTAATATCATGTAGCTTTAAAGTAAGACAGTTAAGTTAGATTTACTTAATATGTGTTGTTTACATTGATAGTGTTTTGCTTTTCTATTTTAAACAACACAGTTGTGTGGAACCATTGACATAACTTAGTTAAGTAAAATCAACATTTCATTTCTTAGTGTGCCAGCTCTTGTTAGTACTTTTCTAGTATATACATATAGTATATCAATGCACTGTCAGTGTGCATTGATAGTTTGGTTGCAAGATGTGCAAATAGTGCAAGAATGCTGACTAGACATGATCAGAGGTATAAAGTATGCAGGAATGTGGGCTGATTTTCAGGAGGTAGGATATTTTAAGATAGTTGATGAGTGCAAATCTACATATGAGGTGAGGCATTTTACGGCAGGGATTTAAGTTACAATTGGTAGATTAATTATTGCAATGTCTATATGAGGTGAGGCATTTCAACACAGAGAGCCTTCTTACATCATTTGAGTACGGTAAATAGGTAAAATCAGTTATTATCACGGGAAAAAGATCAAATTAGTAATTTGTAGATTAAATTAGTAATGAGTGTGGTACATTGATTAATTACTGCAAACATATGCGTTTGAGGTGAGACATTTTACAAAAGTGGTTATGGATAGCAGATATGCCAATGAGGTAAGGCTTTAACCACAGTGAGCTTTCTGACAGTATTTGAGATACAGTTAAACAGTAGGAGACAATTCATGATATTTTAGATTAAGAAGCTCTAAGGTGCTTGTTAAATAAAAGTTATTTTTCTGGCACTCTGTTACTATTCAGTCATCATCAGAGTAACAAGTAACTCTGTCACTGTTGAGCGGTCATCAGAGTAACTCTGAGATAGTCTCTTCCTGTCGGATGAGAACACTCTTGCACCAGCGCAGTGGTGAAAGTAACGGTGTGGGTTTAGTTTAGAATTTTGATTTGTGAATATTAACAATACCAAGTAGTGTCAGGATGTTGTTTGTTGTATTTATTGTTCTTGTTTTCATATTGTAAAATGATATATTTAATTGTGAAATTTATGAAGCATTTCAAATTATAAGCAATATAATTTTTAGCAGTTCTCCAGAATATTTTTTGTCACAGGACATTCATAGAAGAAGTGCATTATGGCATCTTCTGACTATGTGCAAACAGACAAATATTACGCTTGGTAAATCTCAAGATAAATTATTTTCAACACACCCTATATCATCAGATATGCAGGCTTTTGAACTGTGTGCTGAGAACAAAATGGATGTTTCCCCTCCTCTTTTGGAAGGACACATTGGTCTCAAAAAAGAATTTCAAATTTTGCTTCATCTGACCACAGAACAGTTTTCCATTTTGTCTCAGTCCATTCAAATGAGGTTTGGCCCAGAGAATATGGCAGTGTTTCTGGATTGTGTTCACATATGGCTACTTCTTTCCATGATACAGCTTTAACTTTCATTTGTGCATGACATGGCCAACTGTGTTGACAAACAGTAATTTCTGTAAGTGTTCCTGATCCCATGCAATGATCTCCAGTACAGAATCATGCCTGTTTTTGATTCAGTGGTGCCTGAGGCCCTAAAGATTGAGACATCTTTGAGGAACACTTTTTTGTGAAATTGATTCACAGTTTTTAGACGCAGTTTATCACAGATTGACAAACCTCTGCCCATCTCTAACTAGTCATGTCACTGACCTGTTGCCGGTAAAACAAAGTTGCAAAATGCTCCTCCAGTGGGTCTTCATAAATACCACTTCCTTCCTTCCTTCCTCCTTGCCGTGCCCCTAATTCTTAAAAAAAGGGGTTGTTCTTTAAGAATATTGTGAATAAAATGTAGGTTTATGAGATTTGCAAATCATTGCATTGTGCTTTTATTCACCTTTTCACAGTGCCCCCACTTTTTTGGAATTTGGATTTTACTCTCATTTTAAGCCACTGACCCCTTTTAGTTACTTCCAAGTTAGATCAGTTTGAAGTGCATCAAAAGTGATCAATCAGATTCAACAAACATTTGAAAATGTATTTTCTTCTCTATAAAATATATCAAAGCTTGGCTATTTACTTTTTCACTCCTGCATAGTAACAAAATTGACCCTTGTATGTTTAAATAAATCACAATAAAATCATTTTCTTTTTCAGGCTCATACCACTGGAGTGAGTCCAAAAACAGTTGCATGTAACATATGTTTTACTGTTGATCTGAGACTCACCAGAAATAGATAAATGAGGGCTGCTGCAGGATTATATGGGAAAATAGATGACTGCATTCACGTTAGCAGATGTAGTTCAGAAGTCACAGGTCAAGGTTATGGGACCTCATGTTCATCCCTTCCTTATTAGATTTCTAGAAATCACACTACCATCAGACTTTCTTCCTGACACATCACCTGGCAGGTTTTGTTAATCTAGCTGAGGTATATTCATGGCCAGGCTTATTTCTGTTTTTGTGCTTTCAGGTAAATACTGTACCACAGAAACATCATACTGAATAACTGACACTTTTTCTCAAATTAATGAAGCCAAATTCACTTGTAAAAAACACTAGAGTTAATAAAAACCTCTCTTGGAGAGAATTTTATATATTTCCACAGTCATCTTTAAGTTTCCATAACAGTAAAAACAGTGTTGTGTGAAATAGACAATTAAGAAATAATAATTTCCATGACAAATTTTGATCACTTATGAAACAAAAAAGGAACATTTGGATATAAAAATATTTCTACACAGACATACAGGCTACAGTTGATCAGCAACTGCAGAAATAAAAATAAGAGCAATTATTACTTTAAAATTCATACCTATTAAATCAGAACTCTAGCATGAAGCTGGCTAATTGCTGCTTGAAAAAGCTTAAAGCTCTTGCCAATAAACATCATGTTGAATTCCTCACAGAGGCACTTAGGATAACAGTAGTTAAGGCAAATGTAAGTAACATTAAAGGCAGGTTTTCAGCTGTATGCCCTTTAATTTGTAGATAAGATATGTGTAAAATAATCTGAAAAACTTCTCAACTCCCTTCTTAAATGGTGATGATTCTGCAAACCAGCTTTCACAAGCAACATAGCCTAATTTAACCTTGCAAAGCAGATGGATACGCCAGTTTCCTTGTTTCTCACTGGCGAATCCATCTTGCAAAGCTCCCGTCTGAACCATTTGGGCCTGGTTAGAAAGTGACAGGACCAAACAGCAGCGAGGGGCAGTACTTTCAGGAGCGTCAGAGTCGTGACATAAGCTAGCAGCAACAAGAGGCCAGTGCAATTAGCAAAAGAGCTTGCAGGATGCTGCTAAAGCGCCAGTTTTACCAGAATTTGACGACATTTCTTCGTTAAAAGAAGAACAGAGAACAGCAGTGAGTTGTTTTCTTTTCAAAAATGACAAAAGTTGTGTACTGACATGTCTAAAGTCGCCATGGTTCACTTTATTCCTCTGTGGCTATGTCACGTGTTTTGTTGCTCTGATTGGCCCATAGAGATGTGACAGAACGTTCATCCAATCACACTCTGAGTTTTTTTCAAGGCCTCTGCCTTTTCCCAAACGTTTTCTATTGAAGCTTTCCCAGATGGATGTGTGAAACACATCCATCTGGTGTGTCAGGTTAAGCCTAATTGACTTCCGCTCAGTTCAGCAGGCTCAAATGGACTATAATTGGTGTAAGAGTTCAGCAAGTCCTTTTGATATTCATGAACAGCAGAAGCAACGGTTGATGTCAGTGATTGTTTTTTGGCTTATTTGATTAATAAGCCAACATTAGACATTAAAGACATTACAGATTAAATGTTATTTGTCAGATATATTTCTTTAATGGTAGTAAGTTATACTATAGAACACTGTTATGAACTCTTTATTCTGAAATAAAATAAAAACTCAAGGGACATTTCTAATTCTCACTCTGAGAATTACCCCCCATTCTCCTTAAAAAACTTGCTAAGCTGAATTTTACTTTATTCAGCTGAAATCTCCTGGACTCCCAGGTTACTAAATGATCAGTTATAGCCTCTTATCTTTTATGTTGACATAGCACACACTAAGGGAGAGAAAGAAGAGGAAGAAAGGAGAAGTGAGAAGGCAGATAAGTTAAGCAGAGAGGCGCTCTACAAGTGTAAAGATCTAAATATGTGACAGGCGGGAATGTGAAATGTCTTGGTATGTTAAGAGAGGTGACCTTGACTGTCCTTTGGCACATGTTGTTAGGTCTGTGTTACAAAGCCAAAAAAAACCTGATTCATTTTGTAAAAGATCAAGAAGCATTTAACATATTAACAATATCAAATGTTGTAACAATGTTAAATTACAACTGATCAAAAATGTGGATGATTTACTCTTCAGAGTAAATAGTTCCTCCACTTCAACTGGGCCAACAGGCTAAAAATGAACCCTGCTGTAACCCTGTAATCCAAATAAACATTTTTACAGCATGGGAGTGTGGATGGGGCAAGGATGCTCTAAGAGAGAGATCGATCCTTCTTGCTTACTTCTACACATCAACATTACTCAGGTTACTGGGCTGTGCTTTTGTTGTTGGTTTGACTGTCCTGTAAACCTGTGAAAATAAGTTCATTTTAGAAAGAATTGCAGTAATTAGCAGTCCAAAAAGTCCTGAATCAAGCTTTTTATCCATTCATTATCTATACTGCTTATCCTGTTTGGGGTCACAGCTTTGGCCGATCCCAGCTGTCATTGGGTGAGAGGTACCACCGAGACTGTCAGTCAATCACAGGGCTGACATGAAGACACAAACAGCTAGTCTCACATGAAAATATTTGAATTTTTTTTGTAAAACAGAGGAGGAACCCGTGCATAGTTTATTTCAAGGTACGTATCACTCACCTGCTTCTTTCCCACCAGGGATGTGCTTCTTTTGAAAAGTTCACTTGGTTTTTTGGTCTCTTTAATGAACAGTTGTGGTCAGCAAACATAACTCGAATCTCATTATGTGATAAACACAAGCGTTAACTTATTTACCAGCTAATGAAACAGCTTTGATAACTTCCTGTTGGGCAACACTTCTATCCACTCCAGCACCATCTTTTCCTCCAAATATGGTAAAATATGGTTCCACTGACCAACATGGCTGAGACCGAGGCGTGGCAGAACAAGACTTAATGGGCAATAAGCAAACTAGCGAGTAATACCAAAGTCTGACCCATGCACATAAACATTTAAAAGGTTGAGGAATTCTAAGAAACAGATTATGTAATATTGAATGGAAATTATGCTGACGCCTTGAGACATTTAACCTCAATAAAATTTAATATAACTGTCTGATCCACGTATTAACTTTTATTACAAAAGCTGGATTTGTAATCATATCTAGTGAGCATATCAACCTTTAATTTTGAAAAGACAAATAAAAATTAGATAAAACTTTCTGTGCAGAGTAGAGCATTGCTTGATGTAAACCGTCTTTCATAATACAATGAGTGTGTTTTTAATAGGTTTAAAACTTTGCTTTGATATTCATGCTTAATGCTGCCTGGGAGAGATGGCACAAATTTTGCAGCAATATAGTATTGCTTGCAGATTCAGCATTAGATCCTGACCTCTTTGCTTTGACCAGCAAGTACAATGAAGGCCTACAGTGTGCTTTCTTTTATGGACCTCATTATGAAGCACCTTTTATTTGTGTAAAAGGCCTTTATAATTGAGAAAGCACTCGTGAAGTTTAGGCATGCTTCCCCTGAAATCTTCCTGAGTTGCTTGAACAATGATCAATGGGAGTGGGAGAAGGAAGGGAGTCTTAAGAAGCAGGACATGATGTAAAAATGATGAATGAAATGACAGACGAGGCAACAGTGTCCAATGCTAATGACAAATGTTTGCCTTTTTAATCATGCAGTAACATTCTCAGTATCAGTGAATGAGCAGAGTGGCAAGTAGAAAACATACTTAAGTAGTTTCACATGCACAAATATCACCCACTCCCAACCGCTTGTTGCGAATTTTTCTATTACCTCTGTTGACAACAACTTCAAGTAGAAGATTTACCAGAGCTGGCAGGAAGAATTCCAGGTAAAATCAGGGTGAAATGTACTGCATGGCTGTTTGCTTCTATACATAAGCTCATCTACCTGAAAAGTCTTAAAGTTTTAAAGAGATTTGTTTGAGTGTGAAAACACCAAGTAGTTCCATTTCTTCGTCTCTCTCTCAGCTATTGCTCTATGCATTGACCTGCTGGGTGTATGCACAAATGATCATTCACAAGGAGCTTTGCACTCACCATTAATGTTTGCTGTTTGCACGTTTCAAATAAGGTCCCAATCTCTAAAGGAAACATTGCAGCTGTGTGTGTGTTTTTGAAGTTTTTATAATCTTCATAGAACACATACGAGTTTTGTTGTTTTAAGTGTATGTTTACTTGGAGTATGATCTCCACATACTGCTCAAATTAATGTCACCTGAGATCTTTTTTATGTCTGCACACAAGTAGAATCTGATAGGGCTAATTGTTACTGCCCATGATGAAAACTTTGTTTGTGATGGGAAAATGTGTTAGCAAGCTCTGACCTTTGTAAGAAACTGGTGGCATAGATGGTGAGGAGGAGCGCTTTAAGCTTTGGTTGTATACTGATCCCAGTTACACATATGATTTCATTATATTTTAAGTGTTATATATATTATCATTCAAACCAGTTGTTTTTGTCTGTAGCTGAAACATACCAAAGCACTTTTAAATGTGAAAAGTAACCAAGAAAAATCTGCATGATACCACATGAGCTTGTTTTCAGCTCTCCTATTGTTGTAAAACACTGACAGATTTTGGCTGCAGAGCCTGTCGATGAACGTTGAACATTTGCTTGCCATGCGGGTGTCTGGTTCCTGCAGAGTGGCATTAGCAAAAAATAAAGGTTTGATACATTTAGACAAATTGTCTCTGCAGCTAAAACAGCTAGGCAAATTTGCAAATTAATTCTATAAATGTATGTACATGCTGTAAGCTGTGACATTAATTATGAACATAATGTAACAAGCTCAAAATTGTAGTGACACTTTTGTGCTTTGATTCGGAGAATTGGTAAATAACTCAGCTACTTTAAAAAACACTGAAGGAAGTTTTAGAATTATTTTCTGCAGAATAACTGTTAGAAGACAAACTTGTGACAGAAGTAAGCATGAATGTAGAGTAATTTTTTTCAAGTTATCATCTCTCATAATATCTCAGGTTATCAGTGAATCGTGCAAACAAAACTGCAAACTGGAGTCTGTTAGCAGATTCAAATTGTCAAATAAGCTGATGGGGAAAAAATATGTATTTGCACGCATGGCAATTCCAGACCGATAAATCCCAGACTTGAGGTGTTTGTGCAGTCTTAACACAGTAAGTCCTAAAATCCAAATACTCTGCCAGTGCCAGTCCTGGTGTGCAGCCTTTGCGCTAACTGACCTAGCACACTTAAAGTATGTCTGAAGCTCTGCACAGTGCCGCTTATGGGAGAACTACAAGTTCAGAATAATTTGTGAAAAGTGGATTGTTTTTCCTTTATGGGGCTGTTCTGCAATTCATTTTGACATGATTCCATGATTTTATTGCCTCCACATGAGTGAGTACATTATGAAGTTATAAGTTGCATCTTTTCTACAAAGGCTGTGCAGTTTCATGTGAAATTCTGTGGTTGTTCACCTCAAAATTGAACTTTTCTTCATTAGTGGCATCATAGTAGCTCTGTGACCTGCTGATCTCCAGATGACCTGTTACTTGTGCCACAGGCTAAGACTTAATGTTGATATAGTGATGATTTATGATTGGGAGTCTGCACATTGTGTAGTATTTTAAAGTTGACTGGATGCTTCGCCCTTTTCTCTGGTTGGATCAATCTGCTCTTGCTGGATTGATTCGGTTTGGCAGCAGCCCACACTAAAAACGGACCTGGCGGGTTAGGGTTAGGGTGAAGCAGAGTAGAGATTCCACTGGAGGTGGACCAGAGTATGGGCTGTGAAACTGCAAAGATTTAGGGAGTGATTTACTCCACAGTGTGTTTCACAAGTGTATTGCAGCACAGGTGGAGTATGTGGAAACTGGAGATAGGTTGATCAGAGACTATTTAAACTCCTTTTCATCTTGCACTCTTTTGGAAGTCTTTTTATAATTATTAAAGGGATGATTAACTAAAATGCTACATTCAAGTAAAATATTGACCAGCTACATTATAAAACAAATGTTATCTAGGGTCACACTGTATTGTTTTTGTATAGGCATAGCTTATAAAGTCTAAAAAAAACTGACAGGCAAAGGTGGAGCCCTTGGACTGCAGGCCCCCTACTCATTGTGTATCAAAGCAGCTGTTTTACAGTTCAAAACATGCCGTGACACATAGCAATGCAAACCAGGTATGCAGTGCCGCTTTTTAACAGCCTTTCTCCCTCATTAGATCATAAGCCAACATTTAAAGAAAACAGTGATATACTGTTACTTAAATACACCATACAGGTGCTGTGATAACAAGGTCTTCTTTTCCTATCCTTTGGTATTGGTCAGCGACATACACATGTGGAAAACACTCCTTGCACTCATAATAGCGCTTTATATTATACACTTTTAACCATGCACTTTGTCCAGCGAAATTTAAATTTATCTCGTTATTGCATGTTTTCACATTTTATGTATTGTGTATTACCTGCTAAAGGTCCATTGATGTAAATTAACATTTTTGCTAACTCTGGCATGTTCACACATGTATTTTGTACCCTTTTGAATGTGCTCTGTCCCTTTTGAATAAATAAATCTATGAAGACTCCTCAAGTTAGGATGACAAGTTGGCAGGACAATTCGTGGGCTGTGTGTATTTCATAAAAGTAAAGTAGCAGTAATTACTGTTGTTTGATATGTTAAGCTACTACAAAAAGCTTTCGTGAATGTACAGAAGCGCATTTTATTCATTTGATTAATGAGGATACAGCAGTGTTTCTAAACAATCAGCTGAGCAGATATGAAGCAGTTTGGAGCATCCACTTACTTAAGTCTGAAATGCATTCAGACTAGCTGCATGCCAACGCAAGTAAAACTTGACCATAGTTTGATATAAATATCTCTTTCACTGAAAAGGTAGAGCATTCTTTCTTTCTTTTATTCCCATAAAACTTTTTAGGTGTAACTGAGATTGTTACAATGTTAATTCAGCATTTCAATATACCTGCAAACCTGTGACAAAAAAAAACTGAAACATTAATATTTAACAGTGACTTATGAATATATAACCTTAGATAAAACATCTGCGATAAAAAAAATTGAATTTACAAACACCCATTATGAGCCATGGCTTCCAACATGGTGCCCACCTACAGTGGACACATGTCAGAAGCCTGAACACAGCAGCTGCATGTATACAAGCCTATCTATGACTCCACATGGTAAAAGCAAATGGTACTATAAGAGCTACACAGCTGCACAGAAACCACATGTTGTGGGCTTTACATGAAGACAGACATCTGAGTTTCTGATCTCGATTCAGAGACTCTGCATAATAGAGCAAAATCTGTAGGTGTGTGAACAACAGAAGTTCCCTGGGTTCTGTTTGTAGTAAGCAAGCAACACCTACCTTAAAGAGGCACAAAGGAAAAGAGACAGGCAAAAGGGTCAGAATGTAGTCTGCTATAATGAAATCTTTGAACTCATCTGCAGATATTTAAAATGATTTAGCTAATTAATACATTAAAACAGAAACTGCTTATTGTCTACTCTGACATGTCATTTCTTAACACTGTCCTTTGTCATCTGTACTGTAAAACTGAACAGGTCGGAATTGCTCAAAATTTTTGTTGAAACGATTAACGTCAAAGTTTTCAAGTAGAGGAAATACACTTTCTGAGTAACCATTACTAGTACAAACTGCACTGTGGGAACTTTATTTCACTAAAAATTTCTATTTAAATCCAAAACATGTTTAAGTATTTTTTGTAAAACTACAGTACATGTTCTTCACAACTGCAATCTTCCCTTCTTCAATCACATACTTAAATCTTGAACATCTTTACAACTAAAGGTAAGCCAACTTAAGTGACAACAGGTGACAACAACTGAAAGGTGCACACTGAAGTCTTCCTCCATCATGTTTGGTATACCATCCTTGGTGTATTCTGGTTGTTCTAACTCAGTTGGTAACTTCGCTTATGGTGCAAAAGTGTCTAATACCCAAGGGCATTCTGGGAAACCTCTGCAGATTAGGGGGTGATTGTCTACTATTTTGAGCACAATGACAAAAAAAAAATTGACTGCTTACTTAGAATAAAAATGTGTTCTATCAACTCAGAAAAATACAGCTGACATAGCTGTCTTAATGTTGCCAGTCAGAAGGTAAACAAAGGCAACACACAAAAAAGGAATTGAGGTCGAGGTCATTGTTGCCTACTGCATGTGACCTTGTAAGCCCTGAAAATAAGGCCATTTCTCCCAGAGGCTTCACCATAGTAGGATGCAATACATATGGTTGCACAATTGGAAAAGTTGAAATATTTCAGCAAGATTACATTTTAATTGTTTTCATCCATCTTTAAAAACGAGGCATGTTTGATTACAGAATATGAAATCTAGTCATGTCCTGAACTCATATGGATGTTTTCAATTCGTATAAGATTCCTATAAGATAATGTCTGTTCATAGTGGCATGGCCTAATTCTCACAGATGAGTGCAGACTCTCCACAGTCTTAAAAAGCATCAAATTATTATTTCATGAAATAGTAGGTCGAAATGGTTTATTTCTTTTAAGTTGACTTAGATTGTTTGAAGAATTATACCAGTTTTTTGACCCTGCAGCTTTTTGAAAACTAACAATGCCTGCTCAGTATTATTCAAATTGATTCATACATACAGACATAAAGTAAATATGTACTTTGCCAGCACTTCTCCTGTTTAACTAAGAGAGGGCATCCTATTTCCCTATATTCCCCTATAAACAAAGAGTATCACATCTACCACTTTAAATAAATCCCTCTCAGGTCTCAATGGGGTAAGGTTGTTCTCAGGATAGCAGCCAGAATGAGCAGGTTGGCCGCTCCTTTCATTATACTGTAACTCCCCTAAGGCTGCCTTTCTCTCTGCTGTCTCCTTGCCACCTTCTGCTCTGTATACTACTCTCCATTTGGCTGTCTCAGCCTTCTCCCTTCCTCATCCTCATTTATCACACACTTTTAAGTGTCATTGCTTTCTTCACCATCAACCTTTTGCAGTCCTTCATTCCACCTGCACATTTATACAGATACCCCAAAGACTACTCTCCCTCTATCTCTCTCCAACATTCACACACACTAGCAAACACACAAACATGCTTACACCCATCCCCTTCTGTAGGCAGAGCAGGGCGATGCAGGAACGGCAGCAGCAGCTGCTCTGACACATTCTGGCGTGACCAACACACAGAAAAGGCAGGAGGAAAGAGGAAGGAGGAGAAGATCAGGAGGAGGGGAGGGAGGAGGTGGAGAGGAGGAAGAGAGAGAGGGAGGACACAACTCTGTCAAGAGGACACAGGAGGACTGGAGGAGGAGAGGAGGACGGGAGAGAGAAGTAGGTAAAGAGAGCAGAGGAGGACGGTGTTGCAAACATGTCAGACACACCTTTGCAGAGGAACGGCACAGCAACAGCACCGTGAGTACATCTTTATCTTTATATTTCTTTTTATCTTTGCCTCCATCTCTCCTCTCCTTGCCTGCATCTCTCCACCGCTCTCTCCCCTCCATCTGACAGGCTAGGTTGTCATGGGAACGGGAGCTCCGTCATGGTGAGGCTGCTGCTCAGTCATGACTGGCGAGGAGACACGCGGTACACCATGTACACTCCTCCTTCTCCTCTCCTCCTTTTTCTCCCTTGTTTTCAATCTCTGGAAACCTCACATCTCACCGCACATCAGTCTCTTTACTCCCTAACTCTATATTCATCTTTCTGTCACTGCCCCCCTCTGTTTATACTTCTCTTTATGCAGAATAATTCCTCAATCCCTCTTCCATATTTTACTCAGACTCACTATTACCGTCCTGAGATACAATATGTGTGGATATGTCTCAGTGTGTGTGATGGGAATGTTTCAGCATAGTCAATGTGGAGGCTGCAGGCTTGGTCCAGCCACTGTGTATCAGTTTAGGCTGCCATGCCGCAGACCATTCTGTGTCTGAATGCATGTGCTTCTTCTTATCCAAAGCAAGTAGCCATAAAAGATAATATTTAGAGACAAAGCAGATTAGTACCATTTTAGATTTAGTCAGCACTGGTTAATAAAAATTAACCAACAAATTACCTAAAAATGCACTTGCATTTATGACAACTGTTATCATTGAAGCAAGAGGCCCACACAATGTGTAAAAATTGTGTAACATCATAGCTTTTTTGGCCTGAAAACCACTGCTGACTTCTGAGTCTTAAATGACGTGTCCTATGAGTACTAAAGATTTATAAGATCAGCATTTTCTCAAATCCATCTCATACACCAGCCTCACTGAAAAGAAGGTTTTTCCTATTTTATTTGAATAATACAATTTTAAAAGAAAAAGTCTTCATTTACACTACTGTTGACAGATAGCATGTCAAGAATCTTGTGTGAATCTTGTTGTGATTGTGCTGTCAAGAAGAATCTTCCCCTCTTCCTAATTCTTATTTTTTGCACATTTGCCACAAAAACAAATACAATATTTGTCAATGACAACCAGAGTAATACAAAATGCAGTTTCTAAATCATGATTTCACTTATTGGAAAAAACTGTCTATCCCCTTCCTGGCTCTATGTAAAAAATAATTTCCCCCTAAACCTAATAAATGGTTGCCCCACCCTTTGTGGCAACAACAGGAGGCAAGAGTTTATGATACCTAGCAACAAGCTTTTCACATCATTGTGGAGGAGTTTTGGCCCTCTTTTCTTTTCTGAATTGTTTTAATTCAGCCATATTGGAGGGTTTTCCAGCATGAACAGCTGGCCACTCCTGGGAAGGTTCACAACTGTTTCAAGTTTTCTCCATTTGTGGATAATGGTTTACACCATGGAGTCCCAAAGCTTTAAACTGTAAATAGCGGCGTAACCTTTTCCAGACTGACAGATGTCAATCGCTTAGTTTCTCATCTTTTTTTGAGTTTCTTTAAATCACAGCATGATGTGTTGCTTTTTGGCATGTTTAAACCTATGTTCTGGCAGTAATCAGGCCTGGGTGTGGCTTGTGAAATTGAGCTAAGCTTTCCAAATTACTTTATCACATAAGGCCAGGTAGGTTTAGATGGCTTTTTCCCTTAATAAATGAAATCACAATTTAATTGTATTTTAAATTGTCTTTCTTTCTCTAATACTAATTGGTTTGATGATCTGAAACATTAAAATATGCAAAAAGGAGATCAGACTCCTGTGATTCTCTTTGCAAAGGAAATTCAAAAAGCAGATCCAGAACATGTCATATAAGTGGAAAAATGTTGGTCATTTATGAAAAAGCCTCAGTTGTTATTTGACACCACTATATTGGATAAACAGTTGTGTTGACTGACCTGAGTCACTCTATATCCAGCCGTCTAAGCAAACATAACATGAGTTTGCAGATTAGTCTTGATTGCACGCTTGTACAATATCTGGAATCACACATGGGCCTCGGTGCTTCAGGAATGACTTGTATGCTGTTATTGGATGTATAGTTTGCATCATGTTTCCTGCTCCTGTGTAGCTGTTTTGGTTGGTCAGTGCTTAAACGCCATACCAAGCTTAAAGCTTGAATTCTCAGTTACCACAGAGACTATTCTTTTTTTTCTTTTAATGATTCTTGAGTAAACTATCCTAAACATAATTTTGCTGAGGAGGCCAAGGCTTAATGTAGCCATCGCCAGAAAATTCTGAGAGTGTCTTAAAGTCAAAATGGTTGGAAATCATTAAACAGTCACTGAGTTCACTTAGTTGGACCAAGTCTCATTGGTTTGAAAGGAAAGGGTTAAATTGCGATAATTTTGTTTCACCTGAACTTGCTGCAGTCAGCTACTGTATGAACTGGTGTTGAGAGAAGTAGGGATTGTGATAGTGTAGTGAGGAAAGAAGAGTGGGAGTTGTTCTTTAACATTCAAAGTGTTGTGGGTGTACTGTGTTGTAGCTAGCTGAAGATACTGCTAGTGGAGATACTGACTGCCAAAAAAAACACTTTTGTGACCTGAAGGGCTAATTGTAAAAGAGATACCTTGTGTTTTATAAGATTTTCATGGTTTTCTATAAAAAGCTATGCCACTTTGCATTGTAGCCTTATGAAGTTATAACTTGTCTTCAAAGCAGATGTCTGTTTTCAGTTATAATATCTCATTTTTGCAAATTTGGTGCACATCACAGAGGATACAGCTTGTGTGGTTTGCTGCATCCTTGTTCATGGTGTGTTTCATTATTATGTTGATCACATCACTTGTGCATAATTAACTGTGATTTGAAACAGCCCAAAATCCCTGCAGATGTTGCAGATTAGAGGATGCTGAGCAGTTTGCTGGTTTGAGTGACAACCAACTTGTTATACTGCAACCTGACAACAAGCTCAGAGTCTGAATCAGCTGTTGACAGGCAGTTTGAGTGACAAGTCAAGGGGATTTTTTTCATCCTCTTTCTGTCAGAGCCGCACCCATGAAGCAGGCAGAGACCGTGCAGTGAAGCATGAAGCACACATGCTTCACTGGCGCATCAATAGTTAATGGTATAATTGCAAAAAAAGGCAGTACTGTAGTGATGCACACACCTTCTGTCCCTCTTCAGCTCTGTCTGTTTCCTTCTGTGCTCTGGGCACATTTCTAATTATCATATATTCTGTATGCTCTCTGGGTTGTCCACTGATTCAGCAGAAATACAAGATAGTATTTGTGGTCATGTGGAGCCTAGACACCACAGTGGCAGATGGCCCAATCTCTGTTGCTATCTATTGCACTCTCAGGGAAGTGTGTCAGGGGACAGACTCTTATTAGTGTGGGCCTCAGTTCAGCATGTTTGTTGTCCGGAGTGGCCAACCTGCAAGAGCATCAAATTTGTAAATACATCCTTTTAACAGATGTTTATAATATCTACAAAAATAAAGTGGTTTGTTAAAAAAAATCAAGCAATATAGAGTTGATTTTTCCTCTTATCCATCTCTATTACATACAATATAGGGAAGCCAGAAAGCATGATGCTGCCACCACTGTGCTTCACAGTGGGGATGGCATGGTTGTGGTGATGTGCAGTGTTATAGTGTCCGCCAAACATAGTCAAGATTTAATCTGAGTTTTCTTCAACTGTGTCTTTCTCTTTGCCACTCTTCCAAATAGGTTTGACTGGTGAAGAACCTGCAGTTGTTGTATGCAGAGTCTCTCCCATCTCAGCTATTGAAGCTTGTAACTCCTACAAAGTAGTCAGCCATTTCTTGGTGGTCTCCCTTACTAGTCTCCTACTTGCACAGTCACTGAGTTCATGAGGACAGTCTGATCTAGGCACACATTTGCCACATTCCTTCCATTTCCTGATGATATGTTTAATGGAATTTCAGGAGACATTCAGTGTCTGTGAATTTCTTTTAATCCTTGACTTGTAATTTTCAATAACCTTTTCTCTGAGTTGCTTGGAGTGTTCTTATTCCTTTGTGGTGTAATAGTAGCCAGGAATACTGATTAATTTGACCTTCCAGACACAGGTGTCTTTATACAGCAGTCACTTGAAGCACTTCGACTGCACTTAGTTGATCTCCATTTCATTAAATGTGAGACTACTAGCACCACTTAGCTGGACCTCTTTTGAATGAGGTCAGTCACTTTAAAGATATTCCATATTTCTGTTTTAATGTGTTTACTTAATAGAAATCTGTTTTCAACTCGACATTAAAGATATTTTTTGTGAAATTTTTGTCCAAAAAGCCAAATTATATTGACCATAATCAATTTATAAAATCAATAAAAGGGTAGAACATCCAAGGGGTGAATACTTTTTATATGCACTATATATGTTCATCTTTTTGCATGGATTGTTCGCTGCTTTGGTGTTACTCTCATTGAGTTTTTTCAGCTATGCTGATAACAGTATGATCAGCATTAAGTTATCATTTATCTCAAAGTCCTAGTGTGGTATTACTAGCTGAGCATCTTTCTTTTTGAGGCTGAAGTAGACTTAAATGCTAAAGTTAGCTGAAGAAGAAGGAACAGCTTATATAAATGATCATTTCCTAATGCAAATAGTTTGTCAAATTGCATAAGCAATAACTTTTCCTTTTTTTTATGAGAACATTTGCAATAGAAAAAATAATGTACAAAAAGTGAAAGAGGGAAAGACAATGTCCTTTATACTGGTAGCATTAAATTGAGAAAAAAACTACTTAAACTGCATTTCAGATTTTTTAAGTATTTTTTATTAAGATTTATTCTGCAGTTTAAGCTTCATAAGATAGAGAGTGGATAGAATATAAGGAGAGAAAATGGGAAGTGCAAGAAAAGGAGCCACAGGTCAACTTGAAAACAGGATGCCCGTTTGGAGGACGATAGCCTTAGTGCACGGGGTGTGACCTTACTGTATGTCAGATTTTAATATACAATACTTTTTAATTCATATTTAATTAAACTGCGTGTGCAGACAGACAGACAGATGTGAGACACACAAACCCCTCCTGACCTCCCTCAGTGATGTATAAAATATGAATGAGATTAATGTCTGGTGCATACATACCCAAAAATATGTCTGTTAGAGATCCTCTCTCTATATTTAGTTCTTCTGTTTCTTTTGTGCAGACAGAGACACACACAGACTGTTAAACACATGTTAACTCAGACTGCAGCAGAGGCCAGTGTAAAACAGATGTGTGGCTGTATTCACCTTATGTAGCCCCACCCACTCAACCCGCTGATGCAATTATCTGGTGTTTTTATCCTCCAGTTACTGTGATTTCATCACACAGAAGAAATAATACATGATATAATAAATGAATAATAATAGAAATCCTGATTTGAATTAAATACAATTTATGGCTGTTTCCTAAAAATTTGCACAAAGTCACATCTAACAGCTTCTAGCTTACACAGCATTCAGTGACTCGTTGCCATGGCAGCCAGCACAATTCAAAGACAATCGGAAGTATCAGCGCCATGTTTTCCTTGAACATAAGGTGAATATTTTTGAGTTATTTTGGAAGGAATTAAAACAGTGGGTGTACTACACACAGGAAAAGTAGACCGCAACATTAACATAACACACACAACCACACACACAAGCATACACACGCACACATAGTTTTTCTGACTCACTTTCTTTGTCCATATTTGCTCATTTCCTTTGACTCCTACTAACTCTGGTGTTGTTATATTTCTGTGAATGTGTGTATGTGTCTTTTTTTTTTTTTTTTTTGCTTCCTCTGGTTCCACATCTGGAGGCCATTACCTCTGGGCTGCAATGGGGAGGGAGGCGGGGCTGGGCTAGCTGTGCAGTGAGGTCATTGCATCGTCGTGGCGTTGCAGAGGAACAATGATGCTGTTGTCTCTAAGTACGGCGAATAAACGTAGCTGACGCCAGAATTACAAGTTTTGTGGGGGTGGGGTTAGAGGACAACAAACAGAGTTAAAAATGGTTAGAGAACAGTTGGGCTGAAAAGAGATTTAAAAGATGTCACTAAGAAGAAGAATATTGTTCAAGTAGGAATGTTAGATTTGTAATGATAGTGCCAGAGGCCAACATAATGATATGATTGGTGTAAATCCAGCCCAAAAAGAGTTGGACTGCTGCTGGCTGTACAGCTGGACAGCTGCAGATCTGAGGCTGACTTGTTAACACAAGCTACACAACTGAGACTCCAGACAGGTCATGGTTTATACGTACATGTAGCCACATTAAAGAAATAAAAAGAAGTTGTAATGAGAGCATTTCTCAGGGTGAGAGAGAACAATTTTTATTTTAAATTAAGCAAAGTTAATGTGGTGGGAAAATTTCCTTTAACAGGCAGAAACTTCAAACAGAGAAAAAGAGAGAGTAGGTGGAGACCAACAATCTATCAACAGTGACAAAGAAAGAATTATAGCTGTCCTGGACATAAATCCATCTAAATGCATTTTTTAGGTGTGATTTTAATCTCAGTGCTAAAGGTAACAATATGTGCAGTATTAGCAGTAGCCACGTATGATGGTAGACTGAAAATGTGAACTTAGAATTAGCAACTAAGATGATTTTGAAATGAGAGGACTGATACTTGTAATTATACCAGATAAAATAGAGCAGCTATTGATTCCCTTTAAACATTTATGATAATGGCAATAGATGTAAGGCTGAATATTGAGAGTTAACATGGCTTTAAACTTTAGCAGGGACACAGCAGTAGGCCATTTATGTCTATAATAATGCTTACAGTATTTGTGCTATTTCAATCAATCTTTCAGTCAATCCTTGTTTGTATTTATAACTGAAGTTATCCCAAGACACCTCACAAAGAGGGCAGGTCTAGACTGTGCTCTTTGTTGTGGTACCTGATGATAAAGACCACTGTTAATTACCATGAGCATAGCACTAGTTGTATTTAGCCCCCTTACCTTGGTGTCAAAAACCTTCACTTAAAAGGCAGGAATGTTGACCAGAACCAGGCTCATGTTGACAGCCGTCTGATGAAAACACGCTTGGTTTGGAAAAGGCTAGTATGAGGGTTAGGGGTGGTGAAAAGCAGGAAGCAAAGAGGTGCAAGAAAAACAACAAAACAACAAATGAAAAAAAAATGTCAGTTGTGGCCATAAACGTATGTCCCATTTGTGGGATATTGCTATAATGTCAATTATGTTGGTAGCAATATGAGAAGAATTAGCAATAAAAACCACAACTGAAAAAAATAACAATACAATATTAGCATTAGCAGCTAGGATGATAATGAAATAAAGAGAACTATTATTAGTAATTATATCAGTTTAAGCTGTATTGCTCTTAGATTCAATTTAACTGTTCTAGTTATGACAAAAGAGGTAAGGGTGATATTGTTAGATGAAGTTGTAGATGCAAGAACCATGTGTGATAATAGACAGATTATTAATATTAGCAGCTATCATAATGATAAAGAGAGGGGGTAGATAAGGCAGATGAAGTTCAGCAGTTCTTAAATTCACCAGAACATTTATTGTAATAGCAGATAGGCTGATATTATTGTTTGAGTATTTTTATGGCTAACATCATGCATCTGTCCTTTGCTGAAGTTTTGCTATTCATTTCATCAGAATTTGTTAAAAACAGTCATTCATTCATTGAAGCGAGTATGTCAAATGCATTAAGCTGTGACAAAGAGCTGAATGCATGTGACATGCCAGCTCTAATGAATGGCCTTAAATAACCTATGTTTCAAAAATTCTAGTTCAGTGGTTTCAACCACATAAAAATTAGACTCCATTTCCAAAAGATGCTTTTAAATAGCATAATTATTGTACCATTCATTAGTCATTTCAATGCAATAGATGTGAGCTGCACTTCTGAAAGAATTTTAGAGGAATGTCATGCAAAAAAGTAAAATTGTTTTTGTTAGATGTGTACATCTTAAATTATTAAAGACATTATACATAAGAAACTTTGACCTGCTAAGTTATCAAAACAGAATATAAGGAATAGTAAAATTATTTTTAAAAAGAGAGAGGGAGAAAAAATAACACAAAATACTGTTTGCAGTAAAATGCAAAAAGCAAATGTATCTGCACTAAAAAGTCAAAATCAGGAACTAAATGCAACAATTTGCAACCATTTAATTTTAACATTGTAAATAAAATGTAGAAAAAAACCCTGTTCTTTTTGCAGGTTGGTCACATTTGCAAGTCAAGACTTGTAAAACCAAGCTAGTAAAAGCTGAAAACAAAAGTAAAAAAAAATAATGACAAAGTGTATTAAGAAAGACAAAATATGAGCAGTATGTTTTTAATTTAGGTCAGGGGTTATCAACAAAAATTTTCGGAGGTCTGGTTTGGCAAAATTTTCTCAAGCAAAGGTCTGGAATATAATTTCATCTTACCTGTAATATAAATCAGTCCAGTTCATTAAAACAATACTGAAAACAATGTTTTCATGAACTGGAGGTAATAATAGTATTAGTATAGTAATTTAAAACAAAAATACGAATGAAATATTTATATAAATTCTTTTTTGTTGCAGGTAAATTAGCTGTAAGTTATTTGAATATACCCTATAATACTCTACCTGACAGCTCTTGAAAAGGGCCTGATTGAAATTTAAAGGTTTAATTTTAGAAAAATGAAGTCACTAATTAGTGACTTGGATTTAGGTTGTTATTGAAAAATATGTATATTTTTCAATAAAATACTTTGTTTAAAAGTTGAATTTAAGGTATAGTTTCTTTCAACAGTGAGAATTGCAAGAGCACCCTGGTCCCCTGCTTTCATTTACTTTGGTAACAGACTTCAGTTCTCTTGGAAGAACGCTGTTGTGAGCAGCACATGCTTTTGTACAGAACTACAGTTCCCTGTCCTGCCACCACATTTCCTGTTTGTGTACAGGAAACTATGGCAACTGAAAGTGAGCTTTAGATTTAAGATAATGTTGAAGATGGAGCTGATATACATTGAGCATAAGTTGACTGAACTACAGTTATTACAAAGAAGTAAAGAGAGGAGACATCTGAGGAGATCAAAAGTACTGCTGTTGTATCAGCTGAGGCAGAGAACAGGAGAATGAATGAAGAAGTGTATGTATGATCTCAGATGTTGCAAGTAGATTTTCTCACACTACACAAAATGCCTGTAGACATACTCAGACTGGCACTGACCAGCAGACCAAACACAGGGCTTGTCGTCTGCAATATTTTAACACATAGCTTCATTTGTGAAAAAGTCTACACACATAGAACTTTGCTTAGGGTTCAGTGCTACATGGATCTATGGCATAAGCTAGGGCAGTGATTTCAAACCCTTTTTTTTCCTTGGAGCCCCCCAGTTGTATCTGGCTTGGAGCTCTATGGGCTGATCAGGCTCCAGATTAGGCCCTTTGGTGAGGGATAAATCTCCACAAGGAACCTCTCTCTCCTCACTAGACTCTGTATGGTTGATGCACTGATCCTAGGAATGAACAGCAATACTTTATAATAGTGAGTCATTAAGACTTGTAAATTCAACAGTGGATGTGCCACATGCTCAGGCCTGAATGCCTTGAGCAGTATGATAGCAGGCCAAAACTGGGACTGGGAAGGGGGTCATTTGACTTTAGCACGGTACAAGTTGAGATTGCCTGGTATGAGTGCGCCCTACAAAAATCTCAGGCCCCAAAGACCCCCCCAAAGTGACACACTTCTATCAAAGATCAACTATTTAGTTTTTTCTGACCAGAAGACCTTTCTATACACTATTTAATAAGTGTTTTATCATGCTTTATTATCGTGTTTCATGTTTTATATAGTGTTCCCTCATTGTTTTTGACAACCTCAGAGCAGACAAGACCTCCCCCTGGGTTCTGTGGCACAAATTACACATTAATTTGAGGGATCAATGTAACAGCACTGTTTTTATGGCAATGTTGCAGTCAGAGACCTTTAATGAATAGCAAAAACACCAAACTCTATTCCTACACATTGTTGCTTTAAATCAGATTTTTTTTTCCCCCACAAACATTCATCTAAAATTAAAAATCAGTATTTGTTTGCAGAAAAGTTAGCACCACTGAATTTAATAAAGTATATAATACACCTTAAAGTTGAGTGATTAGATGTAGTGGATGAGAATGAGTGATTTGACTGCTAACACCTTCCTGACATCCTTAAACAACAGAATCCAAGAGAAACTTGAATAAACAAGGAAACTATAGGTGAGTGTCTTTTTGATTTATTCAAGTGGCTCAGCAGCTCAGTGGCTTTACAGGACAGAAACTCTCCAGCTGCAGTTATTTATTATACACTCTTCCTGGAGCATTGCAGTGGCTGTTATGTCTGCATGTGTTTGTATGTGTGTGTATGTTTCTGTGTGTGGGTGTGGGTGTGTGGGTGTGTGTGTGTGTTACATGCTTCTGTATTCCCTGAAGAGTTGTCCTGGACTGCTGCTGCTGTTTCTCCTTATAAGGCCGTTTATTCGTGGCAGGAGGGATGTAGAAAGAGGAGAGAGGAGGACAGGAGAAAACAGAAAGTGTTAGGAGGAAATGGAAACACCAGAAGCGGGACAGGTGGGATATGAAGAGGAATGGGGGCATGGAGAGAGAGAGGATTATGGGAGGGATGGAGGTGGAGATGGATATTAAGAGGAACCATAGAAAGAATGGCATCTGAAGGGAGACAAGGCGGGATGGATATAGAAAGGGGGAAGGAGAGAAGGTTAAAGAGGAGAAAGTGTTAGATATGGGAAAAGCGAGCATGAAGGAAGGAGACAACAAACAAGACTGAGAAAAAGTAGAGTGCAGGGAATGAAAGAATAAAAATAGCTTAACTGAAAGAAAACAGGGGGAAAGGAGGATTCTTAGAAAAATAAATGCTGTAAGAGGAAGCTGCAGAGGAAGAATGGATGAAAAAGAGGCAACACAAAAGAGGTAGAAATAAATGGGACACAGGTAACAGTGACCCATTTATACAAACTGCTCTGGAACTTGTTTAATTGTGAAGGTGTGCTGCACCTTTAAAGAGATGTTTCTGAATTATATTTCCAAATCATTTCATCAATGTGACACAATTATCTGCCTTTTACTGTCCTGCTCTTGTTTTTCAAAAGTAGGAGGCTTTTATTGATGTCACTTTGAGAGGTGCTGGAATAAATGTACGACCAGCGTGACCAAAATAGATCCTGAAGAGTCAGCTGTAGGATTGTTTGTGTGTGGGCAACACAACAGCCCATGGTTTCACAGAATTTTATCAACAGATCAGACTTAGAACTAGAATAACACCATGTGCAGGTTTTGTTTATGTTGGATGAGCCTTTTCATGATAATTCTAGTATGTGAATATGTGACTGACCTGCAATAGGGTGGTGGTCTGTGCTGAAAGAGAAAATAAACCTAGCACAAAAAGTTAGGAAATTTGTGTTTTTGATTATTTCTTTGTTGTAACAATGCTTCTTGGCAATAAAACTGTTATACTGTTTGTACTGTACATTTTACATGGTGTCGCATCTGTAAGGAACATGCATTTGTGGGATGAGCTGCAGAGGAGAGTATGTGGGTTGTGTCCATGAAAAATTTGCCAAATCTTTTCTGCCAATGCCAAACAGCTTATCCTGCCATTGACTCTTGTTTGGAAGATTGGATGATTAAGGTGTGAATATACAAGACCTATTGGGAATTTAACAATCGATTCATTTTACAAACAGGAGCCTCAGTAACCTGTAAAAGAACCATACAAAGCCCAAACAGCCTGGGATCTCACTGTAATGCTGGTCACCAGCCTGGTCGCACACTGCTATAGGATGTCATCCCAATTCTCAACAAGTATTTGAGGCAAGTCAGCCAATGTGGCTATGTTGGTCTCATCTCAATATCTCTCTGCATTGAGATTCCCTCTAACTTGTCTCATTTTTCCAGTGTGGGAGATGCCACCCCATACCATCACACTGCCTCCACCAAAAGATGTTACACGATTTTCAAATCTTAAAGAGTGATGACACACTGAGACTGAAGATTGGCTGTGTGCAGTTTGTTACAGAGTCATCAGCCATATCTTAAACCTTGACTGCAAATCTGTAGAAGTCAGTCTACGGTTCCTTGTGCTGACAGGGTGAGGAAATGGTCTTCTTTTGGTGTCGTCTTCTTCCCACTTTGTGCCATTATATGGAACTTGGCCTTCAGTTTGGAGGTGATACTAGGCTCACACCAAATAATGTTGCAAATTGATTTTAGCAGAACACCAGCTTGAAGTTGCCCTATCACATGGGTCCTATCCAGATCAGTCAAATATAGCATGCTGATACTTGGAGAAGACACCCATTGACCACTTTAGCAGGGCCCATGCTCAGAAAAATAAGCTGTTTGGTATTGGCAGAGAAGATTTTTCATGGAAGCAAACCACATACTCTCCTCTGCTGCTCATCCCACAAATGCATGTTCCTTACAGATGTGGCACCATTTAAAAGGGAAATGAACAGGCTTTTCAACGGTATAAGATTTATTGCCAAGAAGCATTGTTACTACAAAGAAATAATCCACTCAACACAAATTTCCCAACCTGTTGTGCTAAGTTTAGTTTCAGCAATAGTAATTAATGGAAGACGGCTGTTTGTTCTGTAATAGAGCACTGTTTTCAGATAATTTGTTCTGCTACATTTTTGTGGAAAATTTTATTTTTGGCATAATTTGTGACTCATAATATTCTATGTTTTAGTGTACAGTTGAGACTTGAGAATGGTAACTGATTAGTTTTTCTTTAACATTCTTGGCTATTTTTAGAGAAAAGTTTGACACATCAAACCCGAAATATGCACAGAAATCAAAGAAAGGCCAGCAAATATAAGACAGGAAATACCAAAAACTCTCAGATTTGTCATCCTTTGTCAAATTCTTTTAAATCTCTGTTGCCAACAAAAACAAGGGTTCCCATATAAACTTAGGTCTGTATGGTCATCTTCAGATTAATATTTGCAATAAAAGTGACACAATCCAAAATCCCATGTAGTGATTGTAAAGTAGCGTATAGTAATTGTTTGTAAAGATGAAAAATGACTCAGGTAAGGAAAAGGTGAAGCTGCTGGTTCAGGGATATGATTCTCAAAAATAAAATATGTAGTCCTCAAGCAGTTTGCACTTTCCCATTGTCTGCTCTCTGCTTTCAAATATGACAAATCACTCCTCTGCTTCCCTTTTCCTGACTTCTGCATTTTCATTTCTCTCTTCCTCTTTCCCTCCCTCATCCCCCTTTCTCTCCCTCTCTTCCCACACACCCCCAACTTCATGTCATCACTTCTTTCCTCCTCTGTCTCTCTCCCTCTCTCAGCTGCTCCTCCCAGCTGTTTAATCACACATGGCCCATGCCTAAAAAAGAGAGGGAAGGGAGGGGACATGGGAGGAGAGACAGAGAGTGCAAAAGAAAGAGTGGGTGATAGAGTCAGAGAGAAAGAGAGAGAGAGAAATGCGAGCAGGCAGTCTGAGTGTGAGGCACATGGCCAGTGACTGAGAGATCTTTGCGTCCTCTCAGTACATGCTCCTTCTCCTTCTCTCTGGTTGGATTACTGTTGAGGAAGGACCTCGTCTGGATACTCCTCCTCTTCTTCTCCTTCTACTCCCTTTCTCTCCTTTACCTCCCTCCTTTCTTTTTATCTCTCGCTGAGGGACTCCAGCTCTCTGTTTTTCCCAGATCTCACGTCTCTTTCTCCTTTCACCCCCCACTCCCCTGCTTCCCCCTCAGGATGTCGTGTGAGGAGGCTCAGCTCCACAAAGAGAGGCTGCAGGCCTTAGCGGTAAGTCAGAGTGGGTTTGAAATATCTCTTCTTGCTCACTTCATGTTTCTCTGACCTTCTCCATGTTTGTTTTGCTATCTGTTTGTCACTGGCTTAAAAAATGAGGGATTCATGGGCACTCTGTCTCACCTTGGCTCCATGTTGATCTGTCATTCACAGTTCAACATTACACCTAAAAGTCTGTTATGTCAGAGTTCCTGCAACTCTGATAGTTCCTTCTCTCTCTCTCATTCACTGTCATGCTCTCTCTGCTTCTCTGGTGACATTGTTCATTCATGTTCCATTCAGGCCAATCCAAACACACACAGAGGGCGGGAAATACATTCTATTTGCTAAAAACCAAAGTTTAAGTTCATTGAACTCTGACAAAAGAAGCAACATGAAGAAGAGTTGCTAAACATCACAGTGACCATTAATACAGATCTGTTACAGTCATGTTTTTTGAATAACAATTCATATGACATTTGAGCTTAGTAATAATGTGTAATTATACATAGAAACCCTGGCAAGAATTGCCCTAATAAGTACAGCTATCATCCATTATACAATGGCTCTTCTGTGTTACTAATCCATTCAATTTCAGAAGTGAAAAGTTTAATGTGTTGGGAGTCTAAGAGTATGACATCATATCCTCCCACACCTTTTGTGCCACTTAAGACAGAATGTTATTTGTTGCACATACTGTAGCCAGCCTCTGGTCTGCCCTGCTGCTGTATTCGTCTCACTGTTCGTGTCAGCTTTCATCTGCTTCCATGTCCTTTTTTTCAGGAGGGAAACCAACTCACAGGAAAGTTGGTGGAAAATCAGATCTTTCCATGTTTCTTTTTTTTTTTTTTTCATTCTTTTTGCCAGATGTCTGAGGTTTCTGGGTTCATATGCTTTCCGAGGTGGTATGATCTCAGCTGTGTGGTGGTCCAGAACATGTTTTGATATTAACTGTGTTTCATGATCACTGAGGTAACTCTTGAAGCTTCTGGTTGGACTTGAGAGCAACAGTTAGACCTGAAGTCACTGCCTCGGACTAAATTTGGCGCCAGTGAGGAACCACAGCATACCACAACCACTCAAGATGCACAGAGACACGGGAACACACATGCATGCTCATTCGTACTCACAAGTGGGGGGAACTGCGGTGGCAGCAGATGGAGAAACTATTTTGGCCATGTTGATCATGAAGCCATACCAGGCTGCATGCACTTAGAGTAGTCAGGAAATGAAGTGAGGAGAGAGAGTGGAAAAATTGTTTGAGAGTGGACGGTGTTTCTGCTTTTTTGCATGATTCATGCATTTATATTTGACAAAACATGTGATTTGTTTTTTTTGGGGGGGGGGCAATATTTTGGTGGCAGTAGTTAACACTCCAGCTGCTTCAGCCAAGGTTAGAATAGTTTGGGATTTTTCTTTAGTTTTGTTTTCACTTTCTTCTTCTCAATCTCAGTTTGATTTTGAATAGTTTTTACTGCTAGATTGGCAGTTTAGTTTAGTTTAGTTTTTATTTGGCAAAAATGCTTCATTCTAGTTTAGTCTTTATTCATTTTAGTGTTAGTTTTAGTTTTTTCGAATATATATGTCAGGGGTGAAAAAAATATCATACATTTTAAAAACACATTCAGATAGGCCACTCTTCACTTTTCATTTTATTTATTTAAAGCTGATGTTAAAATACAACTCAAGACATAAAACTATCACTGTGTGAAGTTGTAACTCATTAAATCAAGCCTTAGGGTGGTTGTTGAAATCAGGTACTGACATGGTACCAGTACCAACACAACTGACACATACCAGACTTAATTACAACACAGATATTAATACCATTCCCTATCACCTCAAATGAAAGGCATGCTTTCCACTTTGCCGATGTTCTACGGGCATCTTTAATCGTTGATGATACTACGATAGCTTTTATTGTACCACCTATTTTTAACACTTTTTCTCTCAAAAGTATCGATTCAGGCACCGGCATCGTATAAAAATAATCGATTTAGCACAGTATAAGAAAAAAACAAACAAATGATACCCAACATTAACTTTACCCTACCCAGGCTGGGGTATTAATGTCAGTTTTGCTGCTGTCCATATTTTTATTTTATTTTACTCAGTTTTGTTTTTATTTGTTTGTTACCCACGCCGATGAAATCGGCAGGGTGTTATGTAAAGGGTTTTGTATCTTTGTTCGTTTCTTTGTTTGTTTGTATGTGTACAAAATAACTCGAGAACGGAAAGTCGGATCTTCACCAAACTTTCAGGGAATAATGGGATAGTGGCAGGGAAGAATCGATTAGATTTTGGTGGAGATCTGCGCACCTGTTTGGTTTTTCTTGTGCTTCGAATTTTGAACACCATAGTAATCAATGGGAGCATGAGTTCCTCGGTGGTGCTGCTTAGGCTTGGGTCTGCCGCCTCAGACGGCCATTCTAGTTTTGTTTTTGTGAAGCTTAGTTTTTATTTACTTTTAATCAACTAATAATAATTTATATATTTTAGTTTTAGTTATTTAGTTAGTTTTAGTTAACTATACTAACCTTGGCTGTAACTCACAGTCAAAAATCTTTTTATGAGTCCAAAGAGCTTTGGTGCTTTCACAGACGGGTAAGGTGTTGAAGGGAGGCAAACCATTCGAGACTATTTGTCTCCATCAAATGAACAACCGTCTCGTCTCAGTTGTGTTCCTATGTTCACTAAATCAAAGACAATTGCAGCTCCAATAGCTTTTAAGCCCTAACAGGCACTTAAATAGAGAAGGGTTACTATTACACTAATAGTGCTAACAACTCCGTGAGGCACTTAGGGCCTCAGAGGAAGCTGACAAGCTCTGGTCCAGTGTAAATACAGAAGCTGAAGAGTTTCCTTTGGCATCTCATGGGGAAGGAGAAGGATTTTATTAAAGCTCAGCTGACCATAAGTCAAATGCATCAAACATTTCCAAACAAGGAGCAGTTTCAGCTGGCTTAAAGACTTCTAAACAGCTCCAGGATGAAGTTTGATTTATCACTGGTGCTGAAACTTAAAATGTCTTCAATAGTATTGATGAAACAAAATTTTCTCTTCTTGCTAGCTTTGTGAATAATAATTTCTGAAGCCCTGTAGAGAGGTGTAAAGTGCATTCACATACAGTGCTTACACAGTTACTACACACAGTCTCTGGTCTGCAGCTGACATGCTAATGATTCCATCAATAATTGATATCCTGAGATGTCACTCTCATCGCCATCAGTGTCTGACTGCATCAATACTTAAACAGATCTTGAGACCAAATTTGAAGTTTCCTCTAAAATCAAAGCCAAAGGTTAGACCAGTCATGGAACACATACTAAATCTGGATTTAACATGTCTAATGTCAACCATTCAGACTTCATGTTCAAGTTTTTGCTGTGTTTTATCCATGAAACTGAACAAGAGATCACTGTTAGGTAGCAGACAGCTGTCATTATGATGTTCATTTCCTACAGAGACAGGTCTTTGTGCTTTGTGGCTAATGAATAAAGAATGGCACTAATGGCTGTGGATCACCCAGCCTTTTTTAACTTAGGACAAAGGGAGTCATACCTATCAGCTCAGTCACAACTGTGGAGTAAAACTGTGGAGTGAGAAATTACAGGGTTCAACCTGGACATTTAAATCGTCTTAGGTTCCAGTGACCTAATTTCCTCAGTTAAATTTTATTACTACTGTACATAAAGGAAAAAAAACGTATTAATCACTTTTAGACGGAGCAAACCCTGAAGCATACACTAGCCTTTTCACACGTGCACAAAATATTTTAAAAATTCCTGAAGATTTCAGGATCTGTGAATGCTAACAGCCAAATCTCCTCCAGCCAGTCTGTAAAATTTTTTGTAAGAAGTCCGATGTGCTGATTTGTTAACACAACAGGCAACACAACAATATTCAGGAAAACTCACCTTGAGCATGCAGCAGGGGATGTATATATCCTGCAGGTGTTGTGTGACAGCTTAAACCTTCATATATGCAATGAAACTCCCTCATACTTGATTCTGCTTTCCAGTGTTGAGTATGGGGCGACTGTGTCTCAGTAGGTAGATTCTGGTTTCTTGCATCCAGAAGGTCGTGGGTTTGATCCCCAACTCCTGCGGTCACAATGTATCCTTGAGCAAGACACTTAACCTCAGTTTGCTTACATTGCTGTGTCAGTAGTGTGTATGTAAGCATATGAATGAGATTATGAATCCTGATGGCTTGGCAAGATTCACCATCAGTATGTAAATGTATAGATGTGACGTGTGGCGTAAAAGCCCTTTGAGTTCATTCAGTAACACTCTAGTCATACATTCAGCCATTTTATTGCAAAATGGATATACAGTTTTACTTGGTGGGGAAGGCTCTGCACAAAGGATGCTCGAGGGTTAGTCAAAGAACATGCTTTGACTTTCCTGGGAGCGCATGGATAGAAACCCCCATACAGATAGATACATTTATGACAATGTGTACTGAATACAATTAGTTCAAAAGCAAATAATCCATTATAGCATGATTCTGAATATTAAGGTGAAACTAGTTCCATGATATAAAGGAGGAGGCTTGGGTGGTGGAAGTTGAGCTTTGCCAGCAGCAGCAACATGGTGCATCTACATTAATGCAAGCAGAGTTTAGTGAAACTACATCATATTTGAATACACCATTTTGTTGAGAGAAAGAGCTGTGATTGGCTGTGGGAGCTGTGAGGCGAGAAATGGGACTACTAGCAATATGTCCAATACAATGTAGGACTAATAAAAAGGCACACACCTGAAACTTGCCAAAAAATAAATAAAAAATTCAGTAGTGCATGTGTGAAAAAGGCTTAATTTGTCAGTTTTAGGATTTCATCCCTTATCTTTTTTATTCAAGTACCTTTGAATTACTCATGATTGGATCAAAAGAGGTCCACTGTAAAATATTTCTCCTCCTGACAATGTATTTGAAGTAGTTTTTATTAAGTCTGTCCTTGTCATGACTTGAATGTAATTGTAATTTGCACATTTGTCTTCCACACACCAACATAGGAAGATTCCCTCTGTCTGATAGCGATTATGGCCTGCTAGCTGCCAGCAGTGCAGGTTTCCATGGTTACAAATTGGGAAGATTAGGAAACTGTTGTGAAGTCATGTCGCTAAACCCAAGGTTGTAATTGGTGTGTTATTAACATGTAATTATAGCATTTTGGTAATTGGGCTGGCCAGGGTTCCCCACCAACTGACTGTTTGCATATGCAAGTGTGTGTGTGTGTGTGTGTGTGCATTTGTGTTTATATCCATGACATGTGAGTTTGCCAGAATCCAACGTTTGTTTTTTTAGAATATGATTATGATGAGTACTTCAGCTTTTTTTGAATTAGCTGTTGCCTATGTGGCTTGCCAACCACAGATGCTATGGAAAAGTACATATTCAGGTGTGTGTGTGTCTTTGCATGCACTCATTCCATGACTTCTGTGTAGTGTCTGTGATATGTTTACACAGATGACCTCAGCCCTTTGGACTTTTAGTACCCCCTTTACTCACACACAAGGCCGCAGATTGTCTGGGGCCAAGTCTGAGGGGAATTAGGAAGCTGGGTATAAGAAGTGAGACGATTGCTGTGTGTTTGGGTTTGCAGAGAAGACAGAGAATGAGGAGAGCTGCAGGGGAGCAGAAATTTGTTATTGCAATAAGATCACCTTAAGCTCTGGATCTAAATCTCTGCGCTTCATGAGAAGTATTTTCATCCTATAAGACTCATATGCAGTTATGATCTCATCTTATTTGTTGTAGTTGACCACATATTGATCTCTTTGGATGAGGTCTTTTTAAAGATTAAAAGTAATCTGTGTCAGAGTCCTTTTGGAAGCTGGTCAGTGTTCTGGATCCACTTAGAGTGCTAACAGAGGAAAGTGTGCAGGGTGAAGGAGAGGGGGATGCTTTAACTAGACCTTGGCATGCACAGAGATTTGTGGCATGCAGTGAAGGGCCTGTAATGGGCTGCGCTAAGTAGAGGTAAATAGATTTGGGGGGCTGGGCTGCCTTCAGGCCTTGTCAGTTTGCGCAGTTAACTTACTTAAATAGTGGCATGTTAGCAGCATTGATCCTTTGAAAACTAATTGAAAGTCTATATTGGAGCAGCTATTGTTTTTGTTCCCTAAGGGTCTGACTTTTAATTTTTTCTGTTAACTGCTTTTCTTTTACTTTAATGCTAAAACATGTTAATTAGGCTTTTGTGGCCAGGTTTTAAGGAACTACTTCTAGACAAATTCCTTACTGTTGGAAAAACATAGAACAAATTAGTCTATTTAGAAACAACAATAGGTGATACAATGTTTATGTTTGGTAATCTAGTACAAAATGTTGCAGAGCAACAAGAGTATCTTAAAGTAGCCTCCGTAGGAGATTGTATTGTCACAAAAGTATCTGACTTAACAAGACGCTTCCCTGTCATGGTTGTAGAGTAAGACTTTATAAGATAGATGATAGGAAGCCCCGGATAAGTTACAGCCAAATTAAGCCTTCCTAAATATATAACAGCTGTATGCCAGCTTTAGGTTTTAGTTGATTTGACATGTGTTGTGGTTTGTTTGGTCATGTTAATGACAAAAGCACAAATAATGTATGTGTAGAAGACAAAAACACAACAGCTGCATTATATCAGCCGTACATCACATCAGTTCCTGTGTATGTAAAGGTCTGACTCCCTTGACAAGATTGCTAAATAGAATACCAACATTTTTTCTCAGCTTTTGAACAGTTTTTTTAGTGGGTGTGTCCAACTTTCAACTGAGTGGACTGCATCCTGTAGAGGCGGGAGCGGATAGGTGGCCAGGGGGGCTTGGTTTTCAGACTTCAGCAGTTTATAGGGCTGGGGAGGGTGCTTGGGGCAAAGTCAGTTTGAGGGGGTAGGGGGCGTGTGATTTGTTGGGTTGTTGGGGGTCTGGGGCACGCCAGGCATTACATGCCATCTAAAATTAGCAGCAGCTGTCTTGGCTGTGCTGGACATTCTGCCCTGTTGGTGTGGGTGGGTGTGTAGATGTGTGTGTGTGTGCGTGTGTGTGTGTAAATGCCTTTATTTATGTGTGTGAGCCAGTGAGTGGGGTCAGGGTTTGCAGAGACTGAGAAAAGAGAGGTTGGAATGTAGTTTAGTGGCCACTGCTGGTTTTAACATTATTAGCATAACATTAAAGCTGAATTAAATAGCATACTCTACACTGCAGAATGACACAACAGATAAACACTGCAGAGGACAGATAGAGAGATGTATTATTGTAAAGGTACCAAATAATACTGTGCATGCAATACAATATGTGAGTCATTACTCTACTCTGTTGAGGCACAGTGGCATGACTTGTTTATTTGTGTGTAGGTCCATGTGAATGCAGAGGTATGTTATCTATCCTCTATATGGACATGTTGAGTATAGGCAACACCTGCTGCTGTCCCATGACTCCAGTATTCAAGACTTTAGGAATGTGCTAAGTTTGCATTTGTTGAAACCAAGAATAGAAAAAGAGCTACCAGGATAGCATTCTGCTCACTCCAGACTGAAAAAATTAGCATTGTCATTGGAGGACTAATAGAGTTTCACCTTAAAAAAGGCTGAATATTGAGTAAAAGTTGTTTTTTTTTCCCTGTGATTTACTTCAGAAAGTTGCATATCATAAATTCAAGATACTTCTAATCCAAAGTGGAACATTTCAAGACTTATTTTGTTTTAATCTAGATGCTCTCGAGGCTTGCAAAAATATTCAACACTGTGCTTTATCAAGTCCAGAGTTAACACAGTCAGCTGTCTACCAGGAGGTTTTAGAGCACTTCATACTTCCATCTGCTGAGAAGCTTTATGGAAATTTAGATTTCTATAAAGCTAGATTTGATTTCCTTTTCCAGCAGGACTTTGCACCTGACCATAGGGAAGCAAAAACCACCAGAAACTGGTGTGCTGTCCATAATAAAACTGTGCTTGATTGGTCAGCCAACTGGTCTGACCTGAACCCCATGGAGAATCTCTGGGGGATATGTAAAGAGGGAGATGAGAGACACCAGACTCAGCAATACAGATGAGCTGAAGGCTATCAGAGCAACCTGGGCTTCATAAAACTCCAACAGTGCCACAGACTGATTGGCTCCATGCCATGTTGGAAAGATGCAGTCATTTGTGAGCATAACTTTCCAGAAGGTCAACATTTCTGTATTATAACGTCTTTTTGGACTGGTGCTTTGGACTGAATATTCAAGTGAATGTTTTTGAAATCTTGGACTTTTTTATTTTATTTTTGTGAGCAGCAAGCATCAACATTAAAACAAAAAGTCTCGAAATATTTTGGATGAGATTATTCTTGAATTAAATCACAGGGAAAAATGAACTTCTACATGATATTGTAATTTTTGAGATGCTCCCGTAGATACTGTACATGGACATTTGGACTAAAGGGAGGGTGATTATATACATTTTTTATTTGTATTGTATATCTGTTGTTATCTATCAGACTTAAATGTATTCATTCTGTGTAATGAGCCAACTTTCTGCTTGCTCTTCCAGTGGAGATATGGAATATCTGAATGATATATATGAAGTTACATAAAGTGAGCAGTTCTCTCATTATTACAGTCCACACTTTTCTTTGCAGGGAAATGTATCAATGCTTGAACATTTTTGAACAGGCTAAACATTCAAAAAGAAATTATTATGTTCACTCCCCAAAAGTTAAGTTATTGGTCTGATCCTACATTGAAAAATCCCTAAACAAACACTGCATATGGATCGAGTTCAGTGACAGATTTAGTTGAGGTTGAAAGCTAGCAGCAGCCCTGGTGTTCCAGTTTGCTATCAGCTCATAGCTAACTATCAAAAAAAAAAGCTTTGATCAAACCACTGGCATTTAAGTTTCAGACCCATTAGAATCTGCAGCCCCAAAGCATTCAGGTATAGCTGTCTGATGGAAGATGACCTTTACTCTGAAATGTCTCTGCTGGGTGTGTTGGCATGTGCTGAATGTGACCCATCTGATCTTTGGCTCACTTCTGTTGATGATCTCAACATCAGCAGAACTTGAAGTCATGTTACATCACTGCTGCTTTTATAATTATGCTTGTGTGACTTCATGCTGGGTGTGTGAGCCTCTGTGATTCAGTAATGGCAGAATGCTGTTTATGAACAAATGTGTTCTTATTGTCTCTTGATGACCCTGATGACGGCCACTAAAACATGTCTGTTAATAAAGTTGTTCTCTAAAGCTCTACTTTAGTGAAGCTTTCTGTTTCCACACTGGTACAAATGACAGAAGCAAGATAAACACAGTACTAGTACACATATGTTTTGTGCTTTTCAAAGTAAAAGCCTGGCTTAGCAATTCCTTGGAGAAATTCTCTTAATTTGGACAGAATTTTTTATTCTGGATTTTTCCCGTCTCACACGCAGGAGCTACACACAGTAAAGTAAACCCATAGTCCAAAACTGTCGCAAGAGTTCACAATCCTCACGAGTAAAGCATGTATTAGGACTCTGTAAGTAGTTCCCCTCAAATTCCACATTTTCTTTTTTTTGTAAAGGTTACTCTTCTCTTCCCGAATCATAAGTCTAAGTTTCTCAAGTTACAAAAGGACAACAATATCACTATGTAAATACTTCCAGTGTTCTTTAACTGTTTCAAAATATAATTCATAATATATTTCAAAGTCCACATCTTTGGACTGTGTCAGCAGAAGTCGGAAAAGTGTCGTCCTCTGTGTAAAAAGTATTAGAAGCAAGCCAAGTGGGGCTAAAGACTTTGTGAGTCAGAGTGTGGGAAGTCATGAGTGTGTCACCAAGAATGCCAACATATTTTCCTGAGGAGGAGGATGTGTGTTGTGGAGAAAAATACTGTGAACAGTCCAGCTCTGGGTCTTTGTCCAATCAGTTCTACTGTACAATGTGGAAGACTCCTACGGTCTTTTTTAATAACGTGTTTTATTACAAACAAAAGTTTCTCATTTTGTTTTTGCAGACAGTGACTACCTCCAGCAAAGTGGTTTCTGTTTTATTGACAGCTGAAAGCAAGACTCTGTCCTATGAACTCTATGACCCTAGGGAGCTGAGTATGTAGACAACCAACTGATTTCAGATTTTTATTGAGTTTGTAAAAGAACCAAATAGAAAAGCTGCACAGGTAATTGATTTTTTTTAATATAGAAATTTTCTTTTTGAAAAGTACGAAATTAAGTAACATTATTTTGTGATGTATTTTGATAGGGACAGGCGACGCAAAGGCAACTAGCAGTAGTGCTGAATCTGTTATGAGTCACTTCCTGTCGTGCCATTATTTCCAGAAGCTCTTATACACACAGCTACAGAGTAATAGTTTTGTCATATGTTGTCTTTATGAGAGAAATTGTGCTCAGACTTTCAACAGCAATGACATTAACCCTCTTATTATTGACATTTTTATTTGTTTTTACATCTGCATAAATGATGTTCTCCTTTACATTTAACAGAATGATATTTTGAGGAAGTGTCATTTAATCTACATTTACTCATGCAAATAATGAATTAGCCAATTTTGTGGCAGCAAAAAAGCTGTTAGGCATGAAATCATTGTCAAAACAATCTGCTGAAGTTCAAATTGAGCATTAGAATAGGGAAGGAAGGTAATGTAAGTGATTTTGATCATGCCATGGTTGGTAAAGTCTGATGGACCAGTGCTGAGTATTCCAGAAACTCCTGATCTACTGGGATTTTCATGCACAGTCCTGTCTAGGGTTTATAGAGAATAGTTGGAAAAACAGAGTCTATCCAGTGTGTGGCAGTGAACTGGACCAAATGCCATGTAGATAGATAGCATAGATCAGAGCAGACTGACCAGACCAGTTTGAGCTGATGGAAAGGCCACAATAACTCAATTAACCATTTGTTACAACTGAAGTATGCAAGAGAGCATCTCTGAACACATCAGACTTTAAAACAGATGAGCTACAGCAGCAGAAGACCACACCAGGTGCCACTCATGTTAGCTAAGAACAAAAAATAAGGCTACAATTCACACAGACTCACCAAAATTGAACAAAAGAAGATTGGAAAAACATTGCCTGGGCTGATGAGTCTATTTCTGCTGTAACATTTGGATGGTAGCGTCAGAATTTGGCACAAACAACATGACAGCCTGCCAGACTACCAATGACATTGACAGTCACTTACGTCACCTCTCATCCCTTTTCTGATGAACTTGAGCACATCATCTTGACCATGTCTACTGAATGCATGATCTACTATTTGATTTTAAGATAAGATATTCACGTAAATGAGCAGTTGAACAGGTATACCTAATAAAGTGACTTTTATGCCTTAATGTTCTTAAACATACTGTTTTTGATTGCATGGTGCAGTGTGGTGCAAGATCCCTTTTTCCCCTGCAAGAGTGTAGAGTCAATGCTGTCTTTTTCCTTTTTTTATCCAACACCCCCACCCTGGCCTGTTTTATTTTTTCTCCACATCTTTCTGTGGTGAGACCCACACTGTTTCCTTATGAAATGAATGAGCAGTCTGTGATATTTTCTGCAGAACCATTGTCTGTCTGCTGAAGCCTTAGGGACATTTTAGTAACCACTGTTATCAATTATCTTATTTACTCTTTGAGGCAAAAACCTTCTATATGTTCAGTGTCTGGAATGTTACTGAAATTGTTTGGCTTGAAGCTAGATTTTTTCTTGTTTTCTGAAAACATTAGTGTTCTCTTATCAATGTGTACACACTTCTACCTGCGACAGTATTTGTTTTTGTGCATCTCTGTTAATGTGTATTTGCTTTGTGTGGGTTGGTGGGCTTTGCCCATTCCTTGACCACATGCCCTTGACATCTGGTGGCCATTCCTCTTTTTTGGCTCTCTGACTGCACTTCACAAGCCATGGGAACTGCTGCTGTGTAGGTTAATGTTGTGTGTGTGTGGTTATACAGTTTGTATGTGACAGAGCAAGAGAGAGATGACCTCAGGTTTAGAGCAGCTGTTTTCACTGTCTGTGTGCAGCTTTGAAATGTGTTTTCTCTAGCAGGACTGATAAAATCAAAAGGATCAATTTAACTGGTTCAGTGCTGTGGTTTCCTTGTTTTTCTGACCATTGAAGAAAATCTATTCAAATGTAATTTTGGTCAGATTTTGTGGTGCAGTGTGTTTGTTTCCTTTTTACAAAACACTGTGCATCATGGTTTGTCAAAAACAGTCCTCCAGCGGCAAGGAGGAAGCTCAATGTTTTATTATGATTATGATACAGACCATGGACCACAGTATTCTGGGTCATCTCATGCTAACCTTCACCTACCAGTCAAATCTGCCATTTGTTAAAAGATAGTAAAAAAAGAAATTACTGTATATCAAAAATTGGATTGGTGCAGCCCTGCTGCTGATGAATATGTACACACATGTAGAAGTAAACATACAGTGCATAAATAAAGTATTCACCCCCTTGGATATTTTATCCTTTTATTGATTTTATAAATCAATTATGATCAGTACAATTTGGCTTTTTTGACAAAAAATACAAAACACCTCTTTAATATCAAAGTTAAAACAGATTTATACAAAGAAATGCCAGTAAAATAAAAATGTGTAAAATAAGTAACTGCATAAATATTTACCCGCTTCAAGTCAGTGTTTAGTAGATGCAACTTTGGCTGTAATCACAGCACTGAGTCTGTGTGGATAGATCTCAGTCAGGCTTGCACATCTGGACACTGCAATTTTTACTCCATTCTTCTTTGCAAAACTTCTTAAATTCTGTCAGGTTGCAAAGAACTTTCTTGACCATGGAGTCTCCCACATGCCTTTGGCAAACTCTAGTCAAGACGTAATAACTGTTTCCTTCAACAGTGGCTTTGTTTTTGCCACTCTCCCATAAAGCTTTGGCTGTTGAAGAACCCAGGCAAAGTTTCTCCCATCTCAGCTGCTGAAACTTGTAATCCTTCAGAGTAGTCATAGGTGTCTAAATGGCCTCTCTCACTAGTCTCCTTCTTGCACGATCACTCAGTATGTGAGGACAGCCTGATCTAAGCAGATTAACACATGTCATATGCTGTCCATTTCTTGATGGTGGATTTCACTGAAACTTGGGTGATGTTCAGTGCCTTGACAATTTTTTGTATCCATCCCCTGACTTATGCTTTTCAATAACCTTTTCTCTGAGCTGCTTGGAGTGTTCTTTTGTCTTCATGGTGTAATGGTAGCCAGAAATACTGTTTAACTAGTAAATTGACCTTCCAGACCCAGGTGTCTTTATACTATAATCACTTGAGGCCCATTCACTAGACTCAGGGGATTTCCATTTCACTAATTGTGAATAGCACCAGTTGGCTGCACCTCTATTGAACGAAGTCAGTCACTTATAAAAGGGGGTAACCTTTTATGCAGTAGAGCTGGGCAGTTAATCGACAAATAATTGAAACCGACATTTAAAGCCTATAACCAACAAAAACCTGCCATGTCAATTGTTTCAATATTTTTCCCTTGTAATATCTTTCTATACTAATGCACCACCCTCTTAAAAACAAACTACTAGTTGTGTAGTCACGTGATAGGCAGCCAGGTAGTTTCATCTCAGCTGTGTATTTTGATTTCAGTTGTCTCAATAAATAACCATAACTTCTTCATCTCTGCATGTTCATCTCAGTTATTCATTTTAAAATTATACAAATATTTACAGAGCAAACAAAGTCAGAGGATAGGGGTGGAATAATCTTTCATTAATCGTAATCGAGGTTAAAAGCCCAATTAATCGTGATTTTGATTTTTGCCATAATTGCCCAGCCTTATTATGCAGTCACTTATTTTACATTACATTTTTAAGGATAAGCCCAGGATCAGAGCTGTGGATAATGACCCAGCTCTTTCAGCAGTTAACTGATGTTGGTCAAGGACTTTTCATGAGATAGCTAAAAACATTTTTTCTAAATGGAGAAAATTTCCTTTAACTGAAGTAGTGATGTTGTGCACCCTTATGCTCTTCTCCTGATAATTGTATGCCATGTCACTCTACATTTGTAATATGCTGTTTGAAACCCATGGTGGATGTGATGGTTTACTCACATGTTAGGGTTTTCCCTAATGGTTATATTTAGTCGACAGGAAACATCCCAGAAACGGCCACTCTGCTTTCACTGTGAGAGAAAGAGATAGATAGAGAGAGGGAGAGATAAAGCCACATACACATCCATAGCGTCTCATGCCCTTCAGCCCCAAACAAGGTTGTCCCGGGATCTGCTTTGTTTACGTTCCCATGCACTTTCCTCATAGTAAATTCAAAGGTAGTGACTCTGTATCTCCTTCAGTGTGATCAGAATTTTTCTTTCAAACCACCCACTCATACACAGTCCTTTGTCATCATAAATCAAACTTTATTTGTATAAATTCATAACAGTTCATAACAAATGCACCTCACTAATAGAGCACGTCTAGATTGTACTCTTTATCATAATGACGTCCGGCCCACCCTCACTACACCAGCTTGAAACATTTCCATTCAAAACTAAGATTGTTCCTCTGTACCTGAAGTTCAACCATAGTGCCACTTAGAGGCTTCGAGGCCTTAATCCTTCCCCTTCAGATAGCCTGTAGACCCTGACCCCTCTCAACCCATGATAAGCCCTGAACTCCAACCCTCCTAATACTCCACTTCCTTCTTGTGCACACCATCATTTTTCTCACCTTGAGCACTACTCAGTGGAGTGTAGCTTCGCTGCTGCACTTAACAGAGGAATTAAGGATTATTTCATTCATAACTTCTTAAAAAAATGTTTAGGAAACATATTGTTCAAGAAGAAATCATTTTGGACTTTATGGTAATGTATTTTCAACTCATTGATTTGCTGTATTGTTGAAACCAGAGGCAGTGAAAACTCAAATTTAGCTCTATGACACATCATTGTAAATAAGTTGGACATAATATCAAGGCTTTGCTCCCCTTTAATTGGATATTTGAAATCCACAATTGCCCTGCAGGGATCTTGCTTGCAGATAAAGGGTATTAACATTAAACATTCAATCAATACAGCACTGTGCTTCAGTTCTTTACATGCTCACCTTTTCCACTGTCCTCCACTGATAAAACCTAATGATGCCTCTGACTGTGTCAACAGATTATTTTAAATGGACCTGTTTTGAGTGAAGACTTAATTTTAATACCTTCTCTTTTTTTCCTGTACCAGGAGAAGCGAAAAAGGCAAACAGAGATTGAAGACAAAAAAAGCCAGCTTGATGACCTGGTTGTACAGCTGCAGCATCTCAAGGTCAGTTTGTCCGTGTGGTTGTGTGTCTTAAACAACCAAATTTGAACTGAGGAATTTTCAGAGAGTTGGCAGTTCAATCTGGGACACATGTTGCTCAATGACCCACACTGGGGTTTGTTGTCAGCATATTTCTTTCATGGAGAAAAAAATTATCCAAAAGGGCTTAGGTCAAAATAAACACATGCATGTGTCACATGCATGTGTAAAAAAGACTAAAATACATTTATATAGAGACTTAAATCATCATACTTTTATTAAGAATGTTCTTACTGTGAGCTCTTGCATATAAGACCAAATCTCAACATTATAATTTTTTTGTGACTTCCTTTTTCCTAGCAGTATATTAACCATCTGACTATGTGATAGACAGTGGTGAACAGTGATGAAGGACATTTACTCAATATCTATTGGTGTTCTTTTATCTGTACAAAACTTGACTATTATTTTTTGGAGAAACTTTTAGTATAGATTTGAGTTTACATACTGTAGTGCTTTTCTAGTGCTTTGAATACTCAGAGCTCATGTTACACTTACCCATTCACTCAACAACCACACAATGACAGAGAAGGCTGCTATATACTATAGCCATCAGATTTATCTAGGGTTGTCAATTAATGACAATTTGTGCCATGATTAATCTCAGTATTTATGTAGCTAATCTCTATAAAATGTCCCTGTCACATTTTGATGTCATCTATTTTGCCTTAAAATGTTAGATTCTTAAACTGAGGGTAATTGACTTCCTATTTCAATACAAACCTGCTTTTTTGAAATGAAATAAGGAACTTAAGGTAGATCTCAGATAATGGCTTGAACTTAACCACAGAAAAAGGAACTTGCTATGGATTGTGAAAGATATAAGGGGATGGAAAAAAGTGAAATGTGTTACAACACAAGGAGCAGATGCCTCTGTCTTAGCTCTGTCTACAATATCAAGTGAGACATTAAATAGCAGTAGTGTGTTTATTTTGCATCACTGTGGCCACAGGGAGAAGTTGCAGTGGCTTAACCATAGTGTGCCTAAAGGGAAAATAAAGTGTGTGATTATTCACAGTGAAAAATAAAAGGATAAACTAATTTTGGACCTTTGTTAATTGCGATTAATGCTTAATGCCAACAGCTCTAGTTTTGATTGGTCCCATTCATACGCATCCACACATTCATCACAGTGGGATTATTATAGTTAACTAAAACTAACTGAATAACTTTAAATTGTGAAAATCATTTTAGTGAACTGAAACTAAATAAAAACTAAGCTTTACCAAAAAAACTAAAACTGACTAAAACTTCATAGTGCACTTAAAAAACTAACTGGATTAAACTGAAAATAAAGACAAAATACGCTTAGTTTTAGTCTTTGGCATAACCATGCTGATGTGCACCTACTTCAAGGCTGGGGCATGTAAAATGGCCTGATTTGATTGGTTAAGACTTCACACAGTGGTAGTTTTATGTCTGGAGTTGTATTCAAATATCATTTTTAAATAAATAAAATGATAAGTGAAGAGTAGCCTGTTTGAATATGTTTTTAAAAATGTATGATGTTCACTCAGCCCTTACATCTATCCAAAAAGATAAAAAATTAAAACTAACACTAAAACTAATAAAAACTAAACTAAAACAAAGCAATTTTTCAAAATTAAAACTAAACTTAACTAACAAACCAGCAGAAAAAAATGAATAAAAAGTAAACTGAAGTTGAACGCAGAAAGTGAAAACGAAATATAAATAAAAACAAATAAAAAATCCCAAACTATTATAACCTTGCTAAGCACACATCCCCACACATGACTGCAGGAGTTGGGGATTGAACCCATCAACTTCAGTTGCAAAACTGAGCCACAGTCATACCTCCAGTTGAAAGACAAAGTATCGTGGTTTTATTTATTTTAGAAATTGCACCTTCTTGTCCTTCCTTGCACTCATGCATTATGGGAATACTTTTTTTTCCCCAGAAAAAATGGATTCATAAGTATAAACAAATGCAAGTACTCTTCATCTTTAAAAAATAATTTGACTGTGTAACTTTAAAGTTGTATTGAGGTAATGGACCTTTGGCCGCCACTGGTGAAAGGTATTTAATGTTTAGTCTACATCTGGGCTCATCATTAAAACATCCAGCATGAGTTTCTTTGTGTGACACAAAAACATTACATAAGCCTTGAGGTAACAGTCAGCCAAGGGTCAGGAACTGAATGAAGGGTAAGATTAGATTGAGGTCAGTGTAAAGTTGAAGGCAAGGTAGAGTGTAAAGGTGATGGTTAGATGTTGGTGAATGAAAAGACTCGGTGATCCTATAGAAGCTATTACACCACAAGTGTGAGATCCATTCATCTAAGCCATGATTGTTTTTGTGTAACAGAAGTCTAGCCTTCACCCAAAGTGCTAGAGAGACAAAGAGGAACATTGTTCTCTTAGATATACATCATGTGGTGTCCTTTACAGTTTTTGTTCTGTTCCTGCTTGTTGCTTCTACACCTACCAGCATGTGTTTTCAAAAGTCTGTATGGATAATTGTCTCTGGCTGACAAGTAGAGGTTCAGTCCATCTAAACATTTAGATCTCAGAGCTCCTGGTGTGCAGGCCTGTTAGAGCAGTTTCCCTTGCAGGGTACGCTTTGCTGTTTTCTTCTCTCCTGAAAAACACTCACATTCAAGCACACATAAACATATCCCTTAATAATGACTGCCAGCCGCTACTGGAAAGCCAAGATTATGTTTCAAGTAAACACCGATTTGACATTCAAACAGTAAGTGCTGTGTAAACAGTATACAAACTGCTGACAGATTTTTGAGATTGAAAAATGAGCAGTATTCAGGAATCAGTAACTCATTTAGAGTCCTTGAACCTCCAAACCGACTAGGAAATAGTTCATTAACTTTGCAAAGAAACTCAGAAAATATAACAAATACTGTCAAGAAGAGATTCACAGAACCTTACAATTCAGTAGTACATCAAAACAATTTTAACATCCTTCATCTGATTTTAAATCTAAAATGAGATGATTGTGGGTTTTATCACAATTTATCCCTGTATGTGTGAATATGTGTTGTCAAAACTTTAAGGAAAAACTTCATAACAAAAATCAACTGAATACATTTGGCATAATGCAGCATGAGGTTAAGAGGAGTTGTTTGGAAAACCCTGTAGCCCTAAATGCTGCACAGATGCAGCGTGGGTGGGGAAATGACTGTGGGTACCCATTATACTACAAATAGCTATGGTAGCCAGCTTTAATATTTGCATTAAACATGCGTTCCAATCTCCAATTAGAGTCTTTGAACTCACTTGGCATGCATTGCTATTATATTTGATAAGTTTAATTACTACTTTTTTCTTTGTTCTCCTTGATTTAACGCCCACTTATGGAAAAATATATCCAAAAAGAAACTGTGATTAAAACCAGGTGGGCAGGCCATTAAAACATAAAGCTGCCGTTCAACCATTAATGTTTTTTATGTACACTGGTTTGACGATGGTGTTGAGTCCAGGTTTCTACAGTCTGGACCTACAGTAGCTAAAAAATTACTGAAACTACACCTTAGTAGATTGCTACCATTTATTTTCATGTCTTTTGTCTTTTATCTTTGAACTGACCTTGGTTACTGATGTAGACAAACGTGCATAATTTTTTCTTTCATAAATTTTTGTTTCCTTAAACAATGCAAATAAATCAACAAAATGTTTATTAATTATTTTATTTATCAGATGCATTTGATGTTTTTATAACGTCAGAAGACCCTGCATATATGAGAACAGCTTTGAAATTTTCATTTTCATGTAAAATTAAAGAAAGGTATTTGTAAATTTGGGGAATTTGTTGAGAAACTTAAGTGAGGATTTGCATGAAATTTGGAGGAAGTGTCATGACAATGTTTGTTTATTTATTTTTTATGACTATTTTTTTCATTGGAATAAGCTTGATGATAAAGTTCCATTGAAACATTTTGGGAATATTTAAAGAAATTTGGGGGGTTTCTTAAGGGATATTTTAAAAATCTATTTAGGAATTTCACAGAAACTTTTGGGAAAAAATTTTAGGAAAGAGGATTTTGGAAAGTATCTCAGAAATTATGAACTTCTCGTAGAAATAACACTAATATCTATCCAGTGTTGGATTTCCTGCAGAAAAAGGGCCTTTAGGAGGTTTATTGCATTTATTTTTGGTATAAAATTATTCCTGTTTAAAGAGAAGGCTGAGCTTAGAATTATCAGGAAACTACCTACATGCTACATGCTTTTATTTGGCTACCTAAGGTGAACAAAAAAATAGTAGAAACCACTGCAGATCAAAACTTAAAAGTAGAAATGAATATGACCTCTCTTACATCCTGCTTTATTCTCTTTGTTCTCCTTATAGCCACAGAGTAGTCACAGTTATCATTTAAATAGACCCTAACCAAAACACGAGTGCTGTGCTGATATTTCCATCATCCGCTGATAAACCTAGGACCCCACAGAGCCTGTTTACTGCTTGCCTCTAACATACAACATCAACAGGCCTGAAATCCAGATGTTATCAACATCTGGTAACACAGGCCCATTTACTGTCAATTACCTCTGAGAAACACACAGCCAGGCAGCATGAAGCGGCTTTTGTTGTCCCCTCTCCGGAGACCTTGTGGCCCAGGAGAGGAAACGGAGACTGGAGCCCTGAGATTTGATAAGGACCTGTATGCTGCAGGACCCAAGTCTTTGAACAGAGGCGTTGATCTGAGTCCTGGACAAAATAAACATCACAACAATTTCAAAGTTAACTTTAAACCTCATTTTTGCAGCCTTAGTCCACAATAAGCATTTGATTTTCCCTCATGCAGTTATGCTTGGTCTGAACTAAATATAGGTTTCTGCTGAGTAGAGAAGGCCTTTAAAACAGGCCCAAACCTTCCCTTTAAGAGAGCTCACAGTGGTTATGTGTCAGAGCTTAGCAGGAAATGGAAAGTCTATTAAACAGCGTGGGAGAGAGCAGAGAGCACAGTTGGTTCTCAGAGAACTGCTCAATTATCTTACACAACTTTATCCATCAGTGCTTTGTTGAACACTTAAGTGGTCACTAAAACTTTATTTACATGTAATGATACTCCTTTGTACTTAGAGATATGTCACAGATGTCCTCAGGGGTCACAGGTCAGGCACAGGCCAGCATGATTTTTTATTCCTTGGATGGACTTGCAAGTAGCAGCTTATTTGGTGTCCTTGGCTGTAAATTATGTGATTCAAACTGCAAAATGGAGTCTTATATCATAGGTGATGAAAGCTAGTTGCATTAGGGGTGATTTATACTGCCACACCAGGTATGCACCAGTCAGCTGATTTTTTTTCTGTTTCATTTTATTTTGAGGGGGACCTATTTTTCAATTTTTCTAATTCAAAACAAACAACAGTGAATATGACTATGCACAGAGGTTGATTAGCAAGATAAGTGGAATGAGGACAAAATACGCAACGAGAAAGCTATGCCAAATTGACAACCTCAATTCCTAAAAAGTTGGGGCATTGTGTAAAATGGAAATAAAATGGAATGCAATAATTGTCAGATCTCATAAAGCCATATTTTATTCTCAAAAGAGCATAAACAACATACCAGACATTGAAACTGAGACATTTTACCACTGCCAGAAAAAACATTAGCTCATTTTGAATTTGATGTCAGCAGTACATCTCAAAAAAGTAGGTACAAGGCAACAAAAGGCTAGAAAAGTCAGTGGTACAAATTTTAAAAAATAGCTGGATTACTGCATGGGTTCAGGAACACATCCAGAAATCATTTTCAGTCAACTCAGTTTGCTGTTCCCTCCACAAATGCAAGTTAAGACTGAATCATGCAAAAAAGAAGTCATATGTGAACACATCCAGAAATGGCACTTTCTTTTCAGGGCTCTGCTCTTTCTTTTCAGTTCTGTAGTCAGATTAATCAAAATTTGATGTTCTTTTTGGACACATGGATACTGTGTTTTACAGACTGGAGAGGAGAGGGACAAGCTTATTATCAGCACACAGTTCAATAGCCTGCATCCAGACAACGTCTCTTTCAGAGAAGGCCTTGAATATTTCAGCAAGACAATGCTAAACCACATACCGCATCCATCAAAACAGCATGAAGAGTCCGGTGCTAAACTGTCCCATCTGCGGTCCAGACATTTCAGCAAGAGAAATCTTTTTGGAAAGATTAAAACGAAAAATTAGGCAAAGAAGATCCTGGACAGTTGAGCAGCTAGAATCTTACATAAGACAAGAATGGGACAAAATTCTTCCAAAACTTATACAACTAGTCTCCCCATCCCCAAGACGTTTATACACAAGAGTGAGGTATTCTTCACAATGGTTAAAATGGTCCTGTCCCTTCTTTTTTTGACATGTGCTGCTCCCATAAAATTCAAAATGAGCTAATACTTTCATGAAATGGTAAAATATCTCAGTTTCAACATCTGATATGTTGTTTATGTTCTATTGTGAAAAATGTGGTTTTATAAGATTTGCAAATCATTGCATTCTCTTTTCATTTACATTTTACACAGTGCCCCAACTTTTCTGGAATTGGGGTTGACTAAAAGCATATGTTTTTTGGGTGTTAAACTCAATAGTTGGAGTTTTAAACTGTCTTGTTAAACAAAGGTTAGTCGACTGGTGCTCCCTCACATATATCTGGCTGTGTAATGTAAATAAAAATGATCTATGGTGTTAGCTTGTGTATGCAGCAGTGTCTCATACACACAACAAACAAGCACTCCTACTGTCACATTCTGACAGCCGGTGCTAAAAATGCTTTGGAATAAATCCTGCAGAGCTCATTGTGTGGTGTGTGTCAGTTTGTGTTTATATGCAGGCACTCATTCTGTTAATTGTCAGCTCTAAAACCAAGAGCCAAGCAACGGCCTGACAGTAAACAGCCAAAGGTGAAGCTCAGGGCTGCTGCTCTGCTCTGTTGTGGTAACAGAGTTCGAGACAGAGAAGAAACATCAGTGACATTAGCTCAGAGCTCTGGCGTTTATCTTAAAAACATTGAAGAAAAGAGGAGCCCCTTTGTGGTGAGATGACTGACATTTTAATTTCTGTTAGTGCACACTTGAAGCCAAATGTAGATTGTATGTCTTGTGTACATAACCACTGTGCTGAAATGACTATATCAGATTTTTGTGTGTTCTGACCCATGTTGGATACAAAACTGCTAAACAGTGTTATAAAGATAAAGAGGAGGAAATTAGCTTTGTTAAATGCCAAGGAGCATAGGTGAACAGTCATTCTTTCTGTGGCTCATTAACACCTAATAATTCATTTAACACAGAAAAGAGATCCCATAAGACAAGAAAAGGCTGACATTATTTCTGGAAACAGTTAGATTTTACTCTAGGTGGCAGCTGTAGGACAGATATAGTGTACTTAAACTTAACTGCAAGATTTTCCCTTCCATCACAGTTGCATCCCTGAGGTTTTGTAACAAAAACTGCCATCTGTCTTATCATACAGCAGCAAAATGATCAAAGAGCACAAACTTCAATACAAGACGAACAGAAGAGTCCCAAGTGAAGGCAGGTTTCTTTGACATCTGAGAAAAACAAATATTAGAGTACCTTAAGGCTTGAAGACAGACAGATTTGCTTTCTGCTGAAGAGTTTAAGACTAAATAAGACCGAGAAATATTCTCATGTTCAAACCTTACCTTACTAAAGTGGTTCCTAAAGTGGAGGCCCAAAGAAGGGAGGGGTGGGGGGCTCAGCAAGCAACATAAAATAATGTGAGCTGTTCGCCCTGCTAGAAATGGAAAATTTTGTGGTTTTAAGGTAGTAAACAAAGAATCTAGAGCAGACGTCACAACAAATTAAAGAAAAGGCAAGAAAGTCCAAAAGGTCACCCTTCACCTGTATGACAGTGGGTGCATTATCCAGCCTTTCACCACATCCTACCCTCATGAGATGGGTTTTTTAGGGTATATCAAATTTTTTTATGTGTATCAGGAGGGTTTGGGGGGCTTGAAAATATTTTATGTGCTAAGGGGGGGCTAGCAGGAAAAGTTTGGGAACCTATGTCTTATCATCTTGTATTAATTGTTATTATATTGCCTTACTGTATCTGATGGTGACTATAAGATACAGCTCTTCTGTCCTGATGGGATTTGTTTTTGCAAAGAGGTTTCCTGTGAGTGACATTTGAGTTTAGGATCAGTCTAAAACTGTGTTCGTGTGGGCTTAGGTGTTTATTTACTTGTTGTAGCTGTGCTTGGCAGTCATCTCACAACGCTCTCAAAAAAACTCTCCAATACAAAGGTCCATTGGCTGTTAATAGTATCTAATACCTCAGCCAGGATAGAAAAGATGAGCTTTCGAAGGAGTGTTGCTGAAGATCCTCAGCTAATCCTCACTAATGCAGTATTTTATGGAATATTTATTGTTTGCACAAGTATTTTGGATACCTGAGACATGCCAACCTCATATAATAATCAATCAATCTTTGTTTGTAAGGCAACAATTCATAAACTTGTACTCTCTGATTGCCTATTACAACCAGAGCTGTAACATAACTATTCACAGTGGAAGTTACTTGCATACTTTTTCCTCTGGTGTGGGTCTCTTTGTATTAATAATGATGTCTTGTAAGCCTCTGTGGGCTGGGCATATTGTTTATGCATTACACAATAATAAATTTGAATCAATAAATCAATGTAACATAGCAACTGAAAGCTGGCACAGACTAAAACTGAGCAAACATGGATGTAAACTATGTAAAAGCCATATGTGTTCTTTTATAAATAATTTTCAGAGTGGTTTCTTGAGGAAATAAAAAATGCAGAAAAACTTTGAATGGAAAACTCTTTCCCATAGAATGACATTTTAGTTGGGCAGTATGAACGATTATTCTTGGGACCAATAATACTGACCTAACCCTAACCACAGACAAAGAAATGTTGTAAATCTATAAAAAGAACATCTCTTCAAACTTGACAGGAACTGAATGGGATTTTCTTTCATATAAAACATGATAAACTACCTGGATTCCCTAAGCAAATGTATCTCTCTCCTCTGTAGTCCAAAGCCATGCGTGAGCGATGGCTCCTCCAGGGAATGGGAGTGGAGGAAGAAGAGGCACGGCGGAAACAGCTTGAACAGGATGAAGAACAAGGGAAGAGGCTGGAAGACCTCATACAAAGGTACAGTGCATGTTCGAAGCCTTGTTTAGTCTATATGCCGATCTGGTCACACAAACTAAACAGATGGGATAAAGACAGTAGCAATAGCTCTCCATGAGTACATCTGCTTTCTTTCAGACACAATGGAGTCTTGATTTTGGACTAAAATAGTAACAAACATCTGTCTGGCTTTTGCTTCAGTCCTTAAATTTTGCATACTTTTTCACATCAGATTCTTGTGGTCTCAACAAGTGGCAACCTCTCATATTACGTTCAGCTTTTTGATCATCCACTCAAGAGTCCCATGAACACCTCTGTCAATACGTCTATTTTTACATGAGGGGTCTGGCTGCAGACTGTTCATCTCTGACGGCCGCTCCCACAGATTGTCATCTGAGAAGCCATCTCTCTCAGAATGGATATACACACCAAAACTCTCTAAATAAAATCAGATTAGGATAAGGGTAAGGTAATGGTTAGGATACCAAAGGTTAAAACTTAAAAACCTGACCTACAAAACCTAAAAACGCTTGTCCTTCATGAAGGCATTCTGACGCAGCAAGTGTAGCAAGTAGCTCTGTTGGCTGTATAAACTGTGTAGATAACATAGCTAAAGCTAAGCTCACAATGCTGCTATGTAAGCTACATAGGTATGTTATCTACACAGCAACATTAGCTTTAGCTCCGTTTGCTAAAGCTTATGTTGCTAAAGCTTACTGGTTTATGTAGTAATGGTATTTACCTTAGCTAGCTTAGCTATTTTAGCTTTCACTAAAGCAAACAAAGCTAAAGCAAGCTACCATTAATGTAACTACCTCTTAAACGGGTCTATGCATAATTTAATCCTGGATTAGACCTCTGATCGTTTTCTGTTTATGAAATGTTGCATAGACTGTAATGTTTGCAATGTAGTTATTTCATGAGTGTAACTGCCAGACTTTGTTTAAAGTTAAATTAAAAAAAAAAAAATTGTATTGGCAAATTACAGCACGCTCTGTGAGAGCAGCCATCAGAGATGTACGGGTCTGCAGCCAGACTGTTTTACATTTTTACAGCAGAAATAAACATGTTTCAGCCTGATTCATAAGTCTGTATCACATCTTTAATGATATAGGAGTTCCTTTTTTATAGCTGAACAAGTTTTTATTTTAAGTTTTGAGTTTTTGAGTTATGAGTTTTGCATTATTAGGGGCAGAGTTGATCTGAATGACAGGCAGGAAGGTTGTAGTGTTTTCAAGGAAGCTTAAGGCCAACCTTAGCTCTGCATCTTTGTCGTCTGTTAAAACTGATCAAACTTTATTAAGACAGCATTTGCAGTATGGAGACCACCATTTTCCAGCTTTAAAAGTATGCTCAGGAACTAATGGGTTATGCCACTGAGACTTGTCAGTGCTTTGTTCAATCTCTGGTTGTACATGGGAAAAACTCAAGGAAGAATGGGACTAAGTGCTGTAGTGCAAGGTGTCTGAAGGTCTGCTGAGTATACTCACTTATTTTTTTAGTCTTCACTTCTAAATTTCATCTGATGCATCTTATTCAGTAGTATGCTGCATTTATTTCCTAAGGTGAGGAAGGCTCGAGGTGTCTCATTTTGCCTGTAACTGAATAGTGCTTGCCTTAGTTGGTCAGTTGGGTAAGAATAGGGTAAGCCAGTCAGAGGCAGTGACAGGGTGGGCCATAATTTGCTGTTTTCTTGAATAATAGCAGCACAGTGGAGCTGGTAGCACTCATCCCTCTTATCATAATTTCAAAATGATCCTTAATACTTGAAGTCAAGCAGAAGAAGCTGAGTGTCAATGTGCAAATATAAAAGGCCTATTTTTAGGTACACTAAATATGCAGGAGCAGTTTATAACACAGACTGTTTCCCTTTGAATGGGTCATTTAAAAAATGAAAGAAAAAAATTTATAGTCCTCCCACTTCAGCAGGCACTAAACCACTGGCAGGATCCTCAAACAGCTTTACCCATTTTCTATTTAGGCAGAAACATGATATTCTTGTCGTCTGCATTCTTCAGCATATTTTAGACAAACTGTGAAACAAGAACTACAAATACAAACAGATTTGATGTGAAAACATTTGGCTAAATGTAAAGCAGACTTTGGTCACAAGTTTAAGTTTCAGGCCATACTTTAAGCACCACTTGAACTACCAGAACTCAGAGAATAAGTAGAAATCATAAACTGTAAGTAAACAAAGTCCCATTGATTGTCCAGTTTTACAGGAAGATGGAGAGAGCTTCTCAGCTTTATGTTTCTATTGAGAAAGTCTTAAATGTTCTTTCATGTCAGCTAGCTTTGGCCCTGTTCCATGCTGTCAAAAGAAAACCAAACAGTTATTCAGCAACATTTGGTAAATCATGTGAGTTAAACTTTGGCTTCAGCTTTTTGTCATGCGCTAATTCAAACTTGCATGAAATAAAACACGACCACAGACTGCCTAACATGTGATGCTGTAAATCAAGAAGTGGTACACTTTCAGCTTCAAGGTGAAATTGCTGATAGCCATCTAGCTATAATAAACTCTAAGGACCTCAACAATAGGATTCCTTAAATACATCAGTCATGTTGAAAGCACTAAAACAAGACTCTTAATATAGACCTCTAAAATTGTGACACTAAATGTAACTGTATGTGTACACAAACACCGGTACAGAGGTTTAAATGCATACTCAAACAGTGTAACTGGAGAGGTACTGGTGGTGCGGTATTCTGTGGGGCAGCTCTGGAATTTAGCAGTTCTGTAACCTTAGCACAAAACCAACATTTTTTTCATGCCCTGGTGTGAAAACAAACACCAAGAGCTGTGCATACACATACTTCTCTGAAAAGAGATATGACAGGAGCTGAAAGAGGCTGAAGGAAGAGTAGAGTAAATTAATAGCAAAGAATAAAAGGTACATTACAAAAAGGGAGAGCTGGAGGGAAAAATGCAAAAGACAAAGATAGAATACAGACAAGTGACAGCAAAGCAGAAAAGAAAGTTAGACATTGAGAAGACAAAGAAAACAGAGAGAGTGATATGATTCTGTGGGCACTTCCTGTGTTTGTGTCTTTGGGAGGAGCTTCCTGATTCCCATCAAGCATTGCTGTGAGATAGTCACTTATTCCCCAAGTTGGGGCATGAGATCAGCGCTATGAATAAAGTGGCTGCCAGCTCCTGCCACCGTGGGGCTTTGTATTCTTGGCTCTGTGTGTTTCCATTGGCAGGGTGTGAGAACAGGGCAGAGCTCACAGCGCAAGCACTCCTTTTTTTTAATTGGATTTTTAGGAACTATCCATTGGCAGAATGAAGAAGGTTTCATTTTGTTCCCCTTGATATGAGAAAAATAAATAATGAAAATAGAAAAAGTTGCGATATGATCTCCTCATGCATATTTGGAACCAAGTTAAAAGTGCACCATGCATGATTGCATTCTATTTAAGCTGTGGCCAGTTGGCAGGCAGAACTTTCCCTAAACACAAGACTGTAAACTATCCTCCATTACTAAATCAACACTGTTTCTGTTTGTTTGAATACAGGAGTGGAAAAGATGGAAGACATTTGACAGGCCCTGAAAAGTTGCTGACATTGCACAATAATGTTTGTATCTACATAAGAAAAGACAGGTAGGCCCATGAAAAGTGACAGAATGTCTGGAAATTTAAAAACACAGTGATAAGGAAAATCTAACTTTTAGGGCAGTGATTTAAGTCAGACAAACAGAACTGAAGGAGGTGAAACTGCAAATTTTGGCAAAGAGCGAAGGGAAATATGGCACTCGCAATGTGCTTGTTAAGGAAAAGAGGAAAGAAAGACAAAGCAAACCTCTGTCAGTATCAAGCCTTTAAATCAAAGTTAAACTTATCAGCCAGCATGCTATGCAGATTCATTTTTTATAGAGCACGCTCAGATAGCATGGTTAATGAAGGGACTCTGGGTGAATTCAACATCACTGAGTAAGACTTGCACTCCTCCTCATCCATTAAATCTGTGCATGAAAGAGACTCTGTTAGCCAGCAGCTACTGTAGCTTATCACCACTGAAACAACATCAACATCATACGTTGTCACGAACACCAGGATAACATTGGCTCTGGTATAAACAGAGCAGCAGTGAATGCTCAAAGAGGGAGCATTGTAGGCTAAAGAACAGTTGTGATTGAGGAGCTGCAGCGTGTGAATCGCCTCATTCACTGCGGTTCAAAAGACTTTTTGTCTGGCCCCATTTCAAAGAGCAGATATTGAAGTTTGTGGTTTAAATTACTCAGAAAAACAATTAAAAACCACAGGGATAATTTATAATGCACCACATTGGCATGTTTTGTTGGTCAGTGTTAAAAGTGTAGCTACATTTGTTTGTTAAGGAAGGAAGAATACATTTAGTATTTGCAAAAGCCTGCACTGTAAGTAAAAGGTTCAGGTTACGCCATTGGATCCAAAAATTGTGTCAGAAAGTCATTTACCAGAGAGGCAAAAAAACTTTGAGATATTTCTGTAAAAATCCTTGGTGAATGCTTTGCACGAATGTCCCCTAAGAAGTTTGAGGAACAGTTATAGCCTTTGTGTTATGAACTAGAGATCTTTTAATCTTGCAGATCATCAGCAGTTGCATCAGTTATCACCTTTAAGACAGCCACTCCCATAGAATTGATATCATTGTTTTTTTTCTCACACGACAAAAGTTAAGCACAGCTCAGATATTCTGGCTTTTTTTTTCTTTCATGTTTGGCTACAACTGTCAGAAACCGGGGTCAAAGATGTGCACTACAAGTTTCTTTAAGACAAGCAAAGTTTTTGGGATTCATCTCTAAGGGTTTTTTAAAATCTTCTTGTGTAAAATAAGTCATAAAGCACCAAGTCATAAAGCACCAAGTCTAAGGCTCAGTCTCGATGCATCTCACTACTTTTGCATTTATCCCTACCCCCCTTATTCTTTAACACATTCACATTGGAACTCTATTTCAAGGGGCACTTGAAATTGTCGAGTAGGGGTAGTGACAGACTGGTCATCTGAAATGTGGGCAAATGCCAGAGGGGCCATCTAACCGTGGGCTATTTGGGCCATGCACAGTGGCCCATGGTTGCACTAATTAAAAAAGACATCCTGAAAAATAGATAAAAATGCTGATTACAATTTTCTCAGCAGTTCTTTTAACTAAAAATTGTTATGGAGAGAGCCAAAATGGCATTGGACATTCATTTCCAAAACAGACATCTAAACAATGAGAGATGAACAAATATTTAATGTTTTGGAGTGAAATGACTAAAATTGAAACATACCACGATTTTTGCTTTTAGTGGTTACCAACAAATGACCAAATTGTTCCAATTCCCTCTTCAGAAACAAAGAAAAAACCACGAAGATGGACACAAAACAGACCGGCATGACTGGATGTTCCCTGTAAAGGGATAAAAAAAAAAAGTATGTTACTTAGTTTTGTTGTATGAAGGCATTCACATTTAGCTTCGAAATCATGAAATGCAGTAATATCTGCTCTTAGATGCATAAGATGTGTTGGTTGAATGTGCTGAAGCCACACCCACTCACAAGAAAGACAGTCTTTTCCAAAAAAAAAAAGAAATGCTATAACCTGACTGGAGGAATCAGTAATGTGAAGCTGTTTCTCTTTAGTTTATAAGACGTCTTTGTCAGTAGGTTGCTGCTGAACATATTCGCTTTCCTCCTTTTTCATAGACAAGTACTCCAGCGATTAGCCTGCCCCCTGACCTTACAGTGAACTATGGCCAGAGCCAGCTGCCTGGCTCCATGCCACAGCAGTGACAGAAATCTGTTTTCTTGCACAAATCTCTCTGTTATGATGCTTTGAATGACCAGTAGGCCACCAGGGCTGATAGATTTGGCAAGTTTACTTCACAATGAACAACTACACATCATTAAGCTGGCTGTTCATTTTCAATGAATGTGATGACATCTGTGAACAACAGACTGCTCTTGATTTAGGCTATATCATTGTAGCGTTAGGGGCGCGGGGTAATTCCCATAGCGCCTCATAACATCATGGGGCACTAAATTTGCCCTGCCCAAATTAATAATAGCTACCTTTCTAGTGGTCTAAATCCAACATTCAGTTACATGTCATGTAGATGTCATTGTTTTCATGTGTTTACAGCAAACTTATTCCAACATGTCCAGTGTGTTGAGACAAAAATGTTGGACTTCACTTTACAGGGACTTTAATGGGGCAGGAGCACAAAATGGATTGCACCACATTCAGTAATGGATTACAAACAATAAATGATAAAAACCTGAAATCCATGTGTAAATGAGTTGGTTATGAACAATAGGGCTGGTCTGTCGAAAATGCAAGGGCCTTTTGTTAATCCCAGTCTGTCACTGGTTAGGGATAAAAGTTAGAATAGGACTAAGCCTAAGACTGCTTTCAGTCATAGATGCAAAGTTTTTACTTCGTTATGAAACATCTTTAGGTAATTACCTCTAACATAGATATTACTTTAAAGAATTATAGACTAATGCCACACTGTGAAATGATATTTCATTTAGATGTTTTGGAGAGGACAGGACTCTAATACACAGCCCATGCCTGAACGTATGTGTGTGTGTGGGTGCATTTCAGTTAGAGGGTGTGGCATCTATATTTACACACTGTGGGACACCATCCCAGAATATCCTGTAACCCGGGCAACCGTAGTCTGTCCAACACCGATCAGGACAGAGGTGAATAGCTGGGATGGATTTGGACACTGTATTCTCTGTGTGTTTAAGAGACAGAAAGTTGGAGGAACTATAGCTGTAATTATGAGAAAATCTAGATCCTACCCTTCACCTCCACCTATAAACATTTCTGAAACAGACTCCACTGTCTCCACTGTGACTTCATGTTCATAGGACAGACAACCTTTTTGTCCAAGTTTTATGGCTGCTAGACAAATAATACATGCAGTGGACACTTTAAAGGCTGAAAGTGACAGACAAGCAGCAGCTCTTTTATGAATGCAAGTATCGTTTCACGCAAACAAGGAGCTGCATCTGCCTTTTGGGGGAAACAGTGCTACTGAGTGGAGCAAGATAGGAGAAGAGTATTATCCATGATGATGCAAAAACACAAACATAAGAACAGCAGGCCTTTTGATGGTGCTGCAAGCTACCTTTTACTATAGATCACATCAAGTGTCAGGAGAAAAGAGTGAATCCTCCTAACTTTATGAAGGGGTTTTATACACATAATTAAGGTCACTGAGGCTGGAGGACACAGACAGAGAAAAGGAAACAAGAAAGAGTTGAAATGTAGGCTAATTTTGTGCTATCTCACATGCTGTAACCTCAGTTGAGGAACACACAAAGTGACAGTGCAACGTAGAAATAGCAGCCATTGTGCGCTGGCAAAGGCGCTTACTTTGCAGAGCCCGGAGAACAGACAGACAGACAGACAGAGAGAGACAGAATGAGAGTGTGTGGCAGCAGCAGCGGTACTTTTACAGATATCCCTATCATTACGTGGACGGGATAAGTAAACAAAGAGAGGAATACAGCAGCAAAGGGCCCTTTCACAATGTGGCAACGTACCGACCAACCCACACTGAGCTACTTTGGGATAACTTGATTCATGTTGCGCAGACAGTCCCACACAGATGTGGCACATCACAGAGTGCCTTTTTTTAGTTGGCTTGTCCTGCAACAGCTTTAAGACAAGTTTCTCAACACCTAAGAGGCCATCTGGAGCAATGTTTCCAACATCATTCATTATAATACTATATCTGTGTATAGAAGGGATGAGAACAGTAAGAGTAAGTCAGATTACAATATGTAATATAAATACCCCTTAAAAGACACAGTATAGTAAAAATACATTTATTCACTGCAATTTGATGTCAGCTTCCCCTTTATCATGCTTCATCAGATGAAACATGATAAAGGTGACTAAAATTGATGACTCAAATTACCAAAAAAATGCCAAAGTGAAACAGATTTCTGCAAAGTAATGTCAATAGTTTAAAAATATATAAGATAAAATAAGTGATTGTGTGAATATTCAACCCCTTTAAAATGACTGACCTAATTCAGCAAGAGGTCCAACCAACTGGTGCTAGTCATCTCATTGTAAGTGAAATGGGGATCACATTAGTGCAGTGAATGTGTCTAGAAGAAGTCACTGGTTAATCAATATTCCTGGCTACCATTACACCATGAAGACAAAAGAACAGTCCAAGCAACTCGGATAAAAGGTAAAGAAAAGTGTAAGTCAGGGGATGAGTATGAAAACATTTCCAAGGCACTGAACATCCCCTGGAGTTCAGTTAAATCCATCCATCCATTTTCTGTACCACTTATCCCGTTGGGGGTCGTGGGGGGGCTGGAGCCTATCCCAGCTGTCATTGGGCAAGAGGCGGGGTACACCCTGGACTGGTTGCCAGCCAACCAGGCACGGTCACATCCACACCTACGGGCAATTTAGAGTCACCAGTTGGTGGTGGGAGGAAGCTAGAGTTACCTGGAGAGAACCCATGCATGCATGGGGAGAACATGCAAACTCCGCACAGAAAGGCCCTGACCAGGAAGCAAACCAGGGTCTTTCTTGCTGTGAGGCAACAGTGCTAACCTCTGCGCCACCGTGCAGCCCTCAGTTAAATCCATCATCAAGAAATGGAAGGAATATAGCACATGTGTCAATCTGCCTAGATCAGGTTGTCCTCACAAACCGAGTGACCATTCATGAAGGAGACTAGTGAGAGAAGTTACCAAGACACCTATGACTACTCTGCAGGAGTTACAAGCTTCAGCAGCTGAGATGAGAGAAACTTTGCACGCAACAACTGTTGCCTGGGTTCTATAATAGTCAAAGCTTTATGGGATAGTGGGAAAGAGAAAGCCATTGTTGAAGAAAACTCCTACAAAATCTCCACTAGAGTCCACCAAAAGGCACGTAGGAGACTCTATGGTCAAGTGGGAGAAAGTTCTTTGGTCTGACCACCTTTTTGACCTTCAGACAAGACTCTTATGTTTGGCGGACACCAAACTGCACATCATCACAAACACACCATCCTTACAGTGAAGCATGGTGATGGCAGCATCATGCTGTGGGGATGCTTCTTGGCAGCCTGGGAGTTAGAGGGTAAAATGAACGTACCAAAATATAAGAAAATCCTTGAGGTAAATCTTTTTCAGTCTTCAAGAGAACCAGCAAGACAATGATCTGAGGCATACAGTGAAAGCTACTCAGAAATGGTTTAAAGACAACAAGGGGAATGTTCTGGAGTGGCCAGAGACCAAACATCAATCCAATAGAGAATTTGTGGCTGGACTTGAAAAGGGCTGATCCCCATGCAACCTGACAGAGCTTGAGCAGTTTTGCAAAGAAGAATGGAGAAAAATCCTGATTGAGATCTATCCACATGGCCTCAGTGCTGTGGTTGCAGCCAAAGGTGCATCTACTTAATACTGACTTGAAGGGGATGAATTTCTATGCTGTCACTTATTTTATGTTACATATTTTTGTTATTTAATTTACCTTACTTTGTAGAAATCTGTCTTTAATTTGACATTAAAGAGATGTTATGATTTTTTTGGTCAAAAACCTATATTGACCATAATTGATTAATGAAATCAATAAAAGGGGCACTATACATCAGCAACAGCTGTGGCACAGTCCTCTTCTCCATTCTTGCTTAAAAGCAGATGTAGTAAACACAGCCAAACTTTGCATCAAGTCCTGTTAATTAAAACTGTCAATCCAATCCATGATGTGTACTTGTAGCTGTATAAATGTAACTTCAAGAGAAGAAAGTTCAGATTTTAGCCAGAAAGTTGAATAGACTTCCTTGTTTGGGGAAGAAATGCACTTGCTTCCCCAGCAATATAAAACAAGTTCTGTTTTGGACTATTTCCTGGCAAGGGTACACTGGCATCTTGACATGGCTGCATGGTAGCCTCAAGGTGACGGAAAACCTTGTAAACATTCATTTTAGCTTTTCCCCCATGTGTCCAGTTTTTATGCCAGACTGACTGTTTTAAGTCGCCTCATAAATGAGCAAATAGTGAGAGTGGCCTCACTTGTCTCACCTGCCTTCCAAAGAAAGAAACCAAGCACATCGGTGATAGGTTTGGTTAATTTCTCTTTATGTAGGCAACATCTGTTTAAACCATTATTTTTAATTATTGAGCTATCCTACCACCACAGTGACCTCATTCCTCTAAAGGAGATCAATAAAGGCCCATCTAATCCTGTCTCACCATCAATCAATTACCAGACCAGAAAACCTCTAAACTGTGCTGAGGAAGCAAATGAAGTCTGTCAGATGAATGAGGTCCAGCAGGCAGTCTAGCTACAGTAAACTATACTTACTGCATCAGGCCCCATGAAGTGTCCTCTGTATCATGTTACATAATGTTCTAAGAATATTTGTCTTTTTTGTCAGAGAGGTGGTATGGCAGGTTTTAACTGACCAGGAATCTGTGGTGAAGCTCAGTTTTTTATGTTGAGAGTTACAAAGTAAACGTGCCCTTCTATCTGAGCTTAACAGCATTTTAGAAATAAGGTCAAGCTAAATACAACTGCTGCAAAGAAGAACCTGCACTTTACAAAGTCACTTATGAAGCAATTTAAAGTGTAAAACTAGTAATTTAATATGGAGTAGTTCAGAGCAGGGCTCAACACCACAACCATGAATCATGTTTGACATGTACTGCAGAGAAAATGAGATCAAACACAGCTACACTTTGTCACAGCAATTTGCCTGAACAAAACAACCATATTCCCCAAATATACTGCACAGTTTGTAATCTGGCTTTTATACTTTTGAATTAAGTGGCATTATCAATCTTAAAACTTGAATTAAGAATGAAAAATAAATGCAAAGAACTATTCTCTGTAACTCTTTCTAAGAGAGTTTAAAAGACATGAAACCAATCAAGGTGATTAAGTTTAATGCAAAGTTATTTCTTGATCAGATTAATGACATTATTGAGTTGCTGCTTTTGCATATGTTTAATGAGAGATGAAGCAAAAAAATTGTCAGAGAGAATCTGTTATCCCAAAATTATGATTAAACATTCATCAAAAACACAACATTTTGTGTCAAGATATGTGAGTGAGATTCTGCTGTTTTATCTGGCTAAAAAACTGAATGTCTTTTAGTTACAGACCCAAAGCAAGATATTTCAAGACTTCACTGATAAAGTAAATCACTAAATTGGCAAAATAGAGAAAGATTTAAAAAAACAAACTCAATCATCAAAAAGAGAACGCAATACCCAGTTATCAAAAATGTGCTATATAAAACTTAGCACAAAAAGTAAGGAAACTTGTGTTTTGTAGATTATTTCTTTGTTGTAACAATGCTTAGCAATAAATCTTACACTGTTGAAAAGCCTGTTTTTTTTCCCTTTTAAATTGTGCTACATTTGTATGTACCATGCATTTGTGGGGTGAGCAGCAGAGTGAGTAAGTGGGTTCTACCCATGAAAAATTGTCCAATCTTCTGCCAATGCCAAACAGCTGATTTTGCTGTTTCTGTTGACTCTTGTTTTAAACTACTGGTACCCACAGGTGCTGACAATCAGGTGCCTGATTGCAATCATTAGAGGCCATCTTACTGCAGAGAGATATGGAGATGAGATTCTGCAACCAGTGGCAATCTTATATCTCCAGTCTGGGATAGAACACTATCGTCCAAGACAAAACTCGCCCCCACAGTGCAGTTTTATCAGAGACTACCTCCAGAGTAGGAGTGGAGAGGATGGACTGGCCTGTCAGCATCCTGACCTCAACCCCACTGAGTACTGAGTGGGATCAGCTTGCAACAAATGCTGGTTGAAGAATGGGATGCCATTCCTTAGTAGTGTTAGGCTGCTGTGGCTGTGTATGGTTCTTCCACAAACTACTGAAGCTCCTGTTTGTTAAATGAATTAATTGTTAAATCACCAGTATGTCTTGATTTTTCAGAATATGTCTTGATTTTTCAGACTTTGATTATTCAATCCACCAAACAAGAGTCAATGGCAGAATAAGCTGTTCTGCATTGGCAGAAAGGATTTGCCAAATTTTTCATGGGCCCAACCCACTTACTCAGCTCTGCTGCTCATCTCTCAAATGCATGTTCCTAAAAAATTATGGCACCATTTAGAAGGGGAATAAACAGGCTTTCCAACAGTATAAGATGTATTGCCAAGAAGCATTGTTACAACAAAGAATAAATCTACCAAACACAAATGTACTTACCTTTTGTGCTAGGTTTATGTTACACAGTAAAGTGGAAATTAGAGGAAACTGCTTAGGACCTTTAATGTTTAATAAATGAAAGCCTTTGATTATAATGCAAGAGTGCTGCTCAAGGACAAAGCTGGGACTCAAGGACTGCGCCTCTACCTATCATTGGGATGATAATATTATTCAAACCAGCTGAATGTGTTGTTAACATCCGCCCTCAGTACAAGGAAAGGACATCACTGTGCTCTCGCAGCAGTCTGACAAGAAGTTATGCATTATTTAAGAATTTTTGTACACAACCACCGAAATTAATACTAACATTTAACTTAAGCATTTGTGGCATTAATCTTGCATTAATATACAGTGCTTAACAAATTTATTAGACCACCACTCAAAGTAAGGTTTATGCCACAGCTGCCCTAAATTAACAGCATTGGTAAAAATTGGTAAAACCAAAATCATTTTTTATGTTTCTGCAATGGTTAATACACCAATATGTGGAAGCTCTTTAACCCAAATGATATTTTTAATGCTAAAATATCATTATTATTGTTATCCATGAATTTTCAAATTTACTGATTTACAAAAAACTGAAAAAATAGTAAAGCACATTATTATTTCTCAATTGATATGTCAAATTATAGTTATTTACTTGCATTCCTGAACAAAAATAGTTTTAGTGATTAAATGTTATGCTTGATTAATTTCTGATTTCTCAGAGAAGCCCAGTGAGCCAGCTCAAATTTGGATGTAAAAAGGTGAATTCAGTTTGAAATTCCTCATTCCTGTTCAAAATGGTAAAATGTGGAGAGCTCACTGAAAATGAAAGAGTCCGCATTAAAGCACTTCATGATGCTGGATGGTCTCTGAGACAGGTGTTCTAATAAATTTGTTAAGTACTGTATGTTTCATGTAACTTCTCCCTCTTTAGGATTATTTTTGGCTCATAGATTTAAATCCGTTCCTTCTGTGCTCTCATGTCCTCAGTCACAGCCTGTAATTTGCCTTTATTACTCTTTGAGCTGCAAACAATGGACCATATAAAGCTAAGGGACAAATATAGCAAGGGATATATATATAATGTATCTTTGATGTGCTGTGTGAATTTTCATCTTAGGCAATAATTTATTCAAGACAAAAGTAAGACAGGACAGACACTTGTTGAGCGGTGTCACTCTAAATCACATCCCATATGTGATCCGGAAGACACAAATATGGAAGTCCTCAAGACCAGTGAGGAAAAAACAGATGATTCATTTTTAAAGTCTAATCTAAAAAAGTTTCTTCATCTATTCTAAACAGCCAGAAAAAGCTGTTCTGCAGCACTTCCCCTTTCCATGTGTCTGTTGTCTGTAAGTTTCAAACACATAATCACAATGTAGACTGAGTATTCTGTCTAGAGAGGGCACTGTATTTTAAACGTACTTAGCAGACCAGAAATGCTTTTAGGCATATTTTAAATGGTGCAGTCTTCAGCTTCTTGTGGCCAAATTGAGTGTTACTACAAAAATACTGCTCTTAAACAATTTAGAAGAAAGTTGGAAAAGGGAAAACCATATTTGTATCTCATCAGCCTCTTGGACTTCCATACACTTCAGCACTTAGGATAGAAATATGACAAAGCAGACAGCATATGAATCTGTGCCGTAGATAGTGTTGGTGTGCATTGTGGAAGAATATTTAGAGACAGAATGCAAGCGTTTATCAGTCAGCATGTTTCCATGCAGTTAGAAAAAGTCTGTTAATTTGTTTTGTCGGTCTAAATTGTTTAAGACTGGAATTTTAAAACAAATGTATATCTGTAAGTACAATTTGCACTAAATTTAATTTCTAGAAGTTGAATTGTGTCAATTTAGTCTTGCATGTATACACCACAGTCAAACCTGAACTGGGCGAGGAACTCTGTCAATGATCCACAGTTTCTACACCTGAAATGACCCTGAATTCATTGAGCTTTAAAGCGTTACATGGCATAAGTCTCTTTGCCATCTGCCTTTGGATATCATTGAGCTAAAGCATGCATTACATTTGCACCCAAAGTAAACTGTAGAGCTGTCAAATTTGTCCATGTTTATACGGTGTGGCATACAACCAGTTAACTGCTTGCTAACTTGTTATAATGTCCACAGAAACCATCTGGAAGGGGTATATTGTCGTCTACTGTAGCAGAAGCAGACATAATGCGTATACTAGGTCAAGGGCAGTCAACCTTTCAAAACTGCTTAATTTAACTATAACCTTGGCTAGACTTTACTATGTGCATGTAAACACAGGATGACGTTAACATCTAGGTCGCCAGCTATGAATGTAATAGGATGCTGTAAGATATCTAAGCTTAGTGTGAGTAAGCTGACTTGTTGGAAAACAGGGAATTTAAGGACATGTGATGCAACTTTTGAGGGAAATTTATCGATATTTTTTATGCCGTTGTGTTTGAATAAAGAAGCCGGTGAAGTCCATTAGTGCTTGATAGAATTAAGACTGATAAAAGTTTCTTAATCATCACTTTAACCCCCTCTGAGTCCTCTACAAACATTTAACAAAAGGCTTATAAAAAGTTGTAAGAAGGTTGTTTTAGTACATATTAATGGAGAGTGCTAACAATAATTATAACTTAACCTCCTCCTGTAATTAAGACGTATCTTGTATCAGTGCTAATAACAAATTAATTTTATCAATAACTTTTGTGTCATTTAGTAAGTGTTCTGTTCATCAGTTTTAACACAGAAGTTCAAGTTGATAAATATAGTCAGCCTCAGTTATAACAGCTCATACCTGTATTCTCTGGAGATATTAAAAATGTAAATCTGTCATAAAATTGCTCTGTGATAATATATCAAAATATAAGATACGCACTTTCCTTAATGGGAGCTTGATCAAACCGAACACCCATAAAGAAGCAAAACAATTTCCACACACCAGGAAGCTCCCACTGAAGGATTTATTTAGCAATGACAAGTAACATTTCAAACCATGCTCCTCCTCAGACTTGGTCTCTACATTTTCACTCAGTTTGTGAAGACGGCCAGATCAAGGCAGAGTTACATATGTGCCACATTCCTTCCATTTCTTGATGATGGTTTTAACTGAACTCTGAGAGATGTTCAGTGCTGTTGAATTTTTTTGTATCCATTTCCTGACTAATACTTCTCAATAACCTTTTATCTGAGTTGCTTGGAGTGTTCTTTCGTCTTCATGGTGTAATCGTAGCCAGGAATACTGATTAACTCGTGACTGGACCTTCCAGACACATTATACTACAGTCAATTGAGACACATTCACTGCACTCAGGTGATCCCCATTTGACTATTTGTGAGACTACTAGCACCAATTGACTGGACCCTGGGTGTGGATATTTATGCAATCACTTATTTTATATCACGTGTTTTTATGTAATTGATATTACTTTGTAAAAAAAAAAATATATATATATATATATAAATATACCATGATTGATGTGTAAAAGCAATTAGAGTGAAACCTCCAAGAGTTTTAACACTTCTTATTGGCACTGTATTTTATATCCTTACATTTGTTGCATGTCAGAAGAGCAATGTCATTTTTACCCTTCTAAATGGTAAAGTACACCTCTCCCAGTCATCTCTTTTAGTCCTGCAAGAAGCTTTGTTTAGTAAAAGAGAACAATAAACACTCAAGCAGAAGACCTGTTTCTAGAAAGCAACTTTACTACAACCCCACACAGCGCAGCATTCTTTATAAATACACAGAGTGGTGAGTCTTCTATCCTTTTACCACTCACAGTCTGTTTACAAATAGACACATATTCACATGCACAATAGCACACACTTCCAGCACACATAAAACCAGATGTCCTCTCTTCCTTCTTCTGTATGATGTGGAAAGCAGTTGCTGCCCACCCAGGCATTTCCATGGCAACTGGCCTGCGGTTGGTTGACAGGGCGGGGCGGTGACATCACTGGTCTCTTTCAGGATTGCCAAAGAGATAGACAGTAGTGCTGCCAGACAGAGAAGTACAGGGGAGGAAGGGACAGAGTGAGCTCATGCTCACATCTCTATCACTCAGACACATGTATGGAAGAACCACATGACCTACCACCAACAGAGAAAATCTGAAACTTCAATATATTTCAGATGTATCTAATGCGATTTTGTTAAGGTTAAGACACCTGTGATCAATTTTTCATTCATATTTACATAATATTTCTTAAGTCTATAACAAAATTCTGAATAGGTTCTCTTAAAATCCATACCCTATATTATAAAATAACCATGTAGTGTCATTAAAGTAATATCTGATGATAAGTAGGACATTCAACAATATATGTCTTTCTAGGGCCCCAGACAGTATAATAGTAGTATGCAGTGTTCTCTAAATTGAGGACTACCATACATGCTCAAAAAACACTAGTTTTTTTTATTATTATTTTATCCAGGAAAGGGTGTAATATAAGACAAATTTACCATTGGAACAGTCTTAAACAAATACAGTTCCATTATATTGTTTATCCATGCTCACATTTTTGGACCAGTATGTATATTAACCACTAGAGGGCGCCAGATACAAGTATGAGTATTGTTGGTCTGTTTTCTCTTTTCTTTATATGAGCAGAAAGCCATACAGGAGGTTTAAATATCCAAGACTCACAGAGTTTGATTATCCCCCCCCCAAAAAAAAACCCATAAAATTCTCTATCTTTCGTTTAAAGAAGTGTCAAACTTTAAAATTATTTTAGTTCATGAAGGGATTGTATTATGATGAAATTGTTTGAAATTGTTGCTCTTAACTGTTTGCCTTCAATCTTTCACTCCTCTCTTTCAGCAATCTCATATGTCTTTGCTGCTGACATATCTAGGTTTAGTATTACTTTTACCAAGTCAATATTTTAAAGTTGAATAAACTTTTAGATGCCACATTGTACAAGTTACCTCAATTGTTGTATCACAGTGATGTTGGTTTTTAACACTGATTTACAACAAAACACTCAGCGACTGACATGGCGTGTAGAAAGTAGCTGTAAACACTTTCTTGGTCCTTGAATAGTAACAAGCATCTGGGTACTTATGATTATGGAGAGGTGATGTCTAACGAGAAACCTGCATCCTTCTCCGGTCACAAATCTTGTTTCTTACCCATTTTGGAAAGACCTCAAGCAGCTTACAGGAAGCAGAGGTAAAATCCATTTCCTGCCTGAAAGGGAAACAAGGAAATGAGATAGGGAAGAGCAGGGAAGAATAGCCACATGAGAAGCAATGGTATACAGACATCTTTAAAAATAAATAAATAAATAAATAAATAAATACTTCAGGTATGAGAAGGCCCAATATTACCTGTCTTTAATATTAAAGGGGACATATTTTACCCTTTTAAAACAAGTTTATATTGTTGTCAGAGGTCCCCAAAAACATGCCTGTGAAGTTTATTGCTGAAAAAACACTCCAGTATTGGCTTTTTGCATGTCTACAAACCCCTCTGTTTCAGCCCATCTCAGAACCAGCCGTTTCTGTGTCTGTGGCTTTAAATGGTAATTACCTGTCTGACTCCATCCCTGACCACACCCCTTTCAGGAAATGGATGCAGCACTCGTGATATTACAGACACTTTTTTTTCCTCCAAAGTTTAGATTTGAACCATCAATCTCCCAGACTGTAGTCAGCAGGGTAACCCACTGAGCTATCCAGCATCTCAGCTGGTAGCTGAGAGGATCAATAGAGGAGGGCGGAACTTTCCTCCAAGTGAGGGAGGGCCAACCAAACCTGGGGGCGGTTGCTTAGGCCCCTTGTGAGGTCACTACATGTAAAATCTGAGAACGGCTTGTTTCAACACACATTTTCTGAAAGGTGGAGAAAGAGAGGGGGAGAGGGAATGGATTTTTCTGGTACTTGAGGGGATTATGGACAGGCCAGGGACACATATTTGTGTAAGAAAAGCCTGAAAAGGTGATTTTTGCATATATCCTCTTTAACATGCAACAGAATGTGTGTAAGCTGTTCAAACAACATCTGTGGGTCTCTGTGGTTGGGATTCATGTAACTGTTACTGTCCAATATATTGTTAAAAGCTCTGTAAGTGTTAGCAGGAGTGACCAGGGGAATTTCTGTGGCACAGTTTTTCCTCCTGGCTTTGCACTGATTTGAAATCAAGCCACTCAGTGGTGCCTACACATACCTTAAATCTTTAAAATACCTTCTAGTAGAAACCATCTCTACTTTGGCCAGCCAAATAACAGACTGAAAGCTAGCACTGATTGTTTTAAGGACAATAAGTTCAGTTGATTCTAAGTAATTCTTTATGCCATTGACTTTTGTTTCATAACTGTCTGCCAATCAGTCTTTTTTTGGAGCAGTTTATGCTGACAGGAAAAGCTAAATAGTTTTGCACTTTCCTCTTCCCTTTGATTCTAGAGTGCTTAAAACACTTTGGTGCCTGAACATGTCACTGAGGTGTGTGTTTAGTTGGTGTAATTTCACTCATCTTACAGAATACATTTTGGCATTTTGCTCCCAGGCATGGATTGGTAATCTTTATTGTCCCCAAGGGGCAATTTTGTTTGCAACAGCATCCCACATAGACTATACACATTGCAAATACATACATGTCTTTAAAAAACTTCCAGGGATTTCATCATGATAGATGGGCAGAGAGATATGACACACTGTCCAACAGTCCATAATAAATAGTGAGTGCAACGGCGGCAGTGCTAACAGCTTATTTAAAAACCCAACAGCTGATGGAACAAATTATGTCAGATATCCATTTGATTTAGTCCATCAGGCATAAGTAAATCTCCTCCTTATCAGCAGAAGTCTGCATGCAAAGAGTGCTGAAAGTGTCCCAGGATGGTCTTTGCCTTCTGAGTATATATTAACAAGATGATATTAAATGCTACTGTTTTGTTACATCTAATGGGTCATCAGATAGTGGTTGCTTTTACCTTGAATGCCCCTCTGGATTTTGAACATCCCGTGTCTTTTTAGTCATTAATCAACTGGGAAGCATTTAAATGTTGGGTAATTGTCAGATTGTGATTTGAAATCAACACACATCCTTTACAGACTCATGGGATGTAGGATACAGAAGAATAAAGTTTATTTGAGGAAGTCAGGCAATGTATACTGAAGCAAATGCAAGCAGTTGCACTAGGAAAAAAGCATTTATGTACTCTATGTTGTGTACATAATGAGCAAGCACATCTGTGCATGCTCTTCTGATCTAATTTAACCAAACTCAAGACTTCTCTCAATCAAGAAGTTTAGGGACCTTAAACAGAATAAACGTTGGCTATTAGCACTTTCAATGGCTTAATTTTCCATGCACACCTTGGTTAGGTATATGCATGATGCTGGCATATGAATAAAAAAATCTTAAGTCACCAGAGTGGGTTTGGAATAAAAAGACTGTAAAGAGGTCGGGAGCAAAGTTTTATATTATTAAATGCCAAGGAATAAAATGGAAGCACAGATTGAATCTGAACTGTCTTATAGAATATAGAATTTACTTTCTCATTTTATGCTAAGACTCCTAGACAGCAAAAGACATACACAAATATGGTAAAAATATTTAAAAAAAAAAAAAAAAGGAATAAAATGTCAGAATTCACTGGTTTAAGAGCGTTTGTGATAGAGTGTGATAAGATAATTTCAGCTACAGCCACATAGATTATGCCTTAGTATACTGTAGGTAAAAACAAAATAAATAATTCAGTGCCAGGTAGTTATCAAGTTACACTCTAACATGAGCCTGACAAATAACAGTTCAATGGATAAAGTACTCTGCAAAAACAGACTTTATCCAGAATGGACAGCGGTGTTGAAATAGCTTTAGTTTATGTTTCTATACTTGCTCTATTCATTCCACAGACAGAAACAATGCGCAGTTGCTCTTGAATTCATGAACCTACAATGTCTGTTTTTAGTTATAACCTAATGACCCCGAACAATGCCAGTTATTTTGATTGAGACAATGGCTGAAGGACATTGTTACTTAAGACCATTTTTGTGATAAGAAACCGGCCCTGTGATTTGTTCAGTGTCGAGGTCGCGTGAAGTTGTTCAGGATTACAATCAAGCTTCATGTGACTGAAGCAACCAACAAAAGCTGCAGTTTTCAATACACTGTTACTCTGCAGCTTTGACCCAACGTAACATAGCTTTAGTAATGTGTATGCTTACTCCACTAGAGTGAAGTCACTCTTGCAAAAAACAGTTGTTATCTCTGTTAGATTACTTTATTTAATCAAGGTTGTGTAAATGTAATATAGCCCTTTGCCAAGGTTTTATAGGCTTTGTGCAATTTGACTTGTGGTTATCATTCTTTAAAAATATGTATTTCTGGAGTAAAGCACAAAATCCAGGTAGATGGAAGTTGTCCAAACAGTGCTCTGCTGAAGATGAACTGGAGTAGAAACATTGGCAGACTGAGGTGTGATGGGAGCAGACTGTGTGGACTTGTTTATTTATAACCTGAGTGATCATTGCCAAAGCATTGGGTTTTCTGGCAGGGAATAAAAACACAATCTTTAGTTTTGATAGTGCCTACATATTCAAAGATACTCTCCATATTCTCTAATGTTGATATTTTGAAAACAACACAAATCACAGTTGAAGTGGGCCAATTCATGCTAACAACCTTATGTTTCTGTGAGTTGCTCCAGATAAAATGTCCCTCAAACAGTGCTCTCAGTACAGTGTGTACCAGTGCTTTTTCAGTGCTGATATGATTAGTGAGCCCTGTTATTTCTTGAGTGCTGTGGGAAGGCCCACTGTTTATGGCATGGTTATGAGCCTTAATATCTGTTTTACACACATGTGCTCACACACACTGACGCACAAATTCCTTCGCTCCCAGAGGAGTGTATTCTGAAAGTATTGTGAGTGCTGGCACTCGTTGAGGAAGCAACTCTGGTCCTCCTCCCTGACTGCTTCCTTGTATTGTTGCCACATCCACATCTTATATGTCTGTGTGAGCATGCACACATGTATCTGTGTATACCTAGGCCTTCTTGAGGTGCATTTGGGGAGAGGCTTAAATTTTGAGACCATCTAGATCAGAATTGGTTGAATTGTATTGATGTCTATTCCTGTATTACATTAGCAAGTTTTTCTTATAAGTGCAAAACAGTGAAATGATATTACCAGTTCAAAATTGGTTGAAAAATGTTTGGATTAAGTTTAAACTTTTTTGGCTGAACACTGAGGTCATTCCTAAACATGGCTCTGTATGTCTACTGACTGACTGACTAAATGATGCTACTTTCAGAGCCAAACATACCAAGTTGTGCTATGGCTGGGTTTTAGTTGTACTGAAAGCTGTTGGTAATGGCTGCATCCACTGCAGTGACTATCTCATATATGACTTTAGCACTGCGTCCATTTTACTAGAAATAGAAGTAAGATAAGATGACGACAAGTCTCTCTCAAACCTCAGAAAATTTACTGGATGCAAAGTCTGTCTCTCTGACCAGTACTAAAACCATTGTTGCCATTAGACATAGAATCTGTGGATAACCTGCTGATAGGGAATATGGGGCATATGCTTTATAAGTTACATCACCCATCTCTTTGTGGTCACTTCATGTGTTTGAAACATCTGGATCAGATTCAGATCAGAATCAGACAAATCAAAGGGCTTACATAAATGCACTCTGGAGACGCAGACGACTGACTGAAATCTGAAGACCAGGACCAGGTGGTCTGAGGCATACTCTGACCAGATGTTAAACTTTATAGTACAGTGTGAATGCATCTGTGTTTCTAGGGGCCACATGCTAAGGAGAAAATATGTATGGAGGGCATGCATATGTGACACAATTAAGGACGTGCTTTTTTAGCTTTAGGAAATAGAAAGGAATCTTCGAACTAGCTTGGGTTTAATCTTTGGGCATTATGGATCCAAACCAGCCTTTTACTTTTTAAAGTAACCTGATGTTTATTTTCCACCTTGACAGGTGCAACATGTTTAATGTTGCTGTGGAAACACCTGATGTATGTCAGTTACATAAGGGAGAGGGAACTGCCTGTGTGTGTGTGTGTGTGCAGCATAGGCTACTTGAGATGGATCACAATTATTTGCTACCATCAAGTTCTGATGCCCAGATTCTCCTCTCTGTAACATTCAGTCATTCTGTTATGTTTAGAGCTCATTTCCTGGGGGATGGTGGTGGGTGTGTTGTTTTGTTGTTTTGATTGAGATCCCCCTGATGGCTCGAGTTGAATTTGACATTGCATTTGACAAATCTGCTATTACAGTTTTGTTTTGTTTGTTTTCTCTTTCCTGTGATAAACTTCAAGCTGGGGTTTCTTGATCTTTTTTTTCTGCAGATGAAAAAGACCCACCTTGAATTGTTCAACTCTTCCAACAGTTTGACAGAAAATGGTCTCCTTTTTTCTGTGTTTGCAGGCTTGAATCTGAAATCGGTGCACTTGAGAGTGAAGAGTCCCAAATTTCAGCCAAAGAACAGGTTCTCAGAGAACGCCTGAAAGAGACAGAGCGCTCGATAGAAGACCTACAGAAGGTATTTAAAATAAATCATTAATTAAAGGGGAAAATACAAATATCAAACAATACCCCAAAAACATCATAAAAATCAGTCCAAACCCTCATTCAAACCAGGATATCAGAAAGCATCCAGACAATGGATCCAGAAAGCTTCCCTTTGATTCTAGATTCTGTCACAATAAGGAACTGTTGGCATTGTGGGATTCATTCATATTTAGGGTATTGTTTGATTTCCCCCTTTTGAATTATTTCGGTACATTTTGTCTTCATTTGCTCTTGATTAATTTTGCAACTGGATTCACCTGCCTTGTCTTTCTCTGAGTTGTGTTGCTGCCTCTGATTGGTTGTCAGTGGCTGTAGTTTATATAGAGGTGTGACCAACCACAAGTGTTTGTCTGTTGGCCCTGATGAAGACTGACATGGCTGAAACATGTTGCCTTTTTAAATAATTTGGCCATTATAATAAAGACTTTATAAGTATTTCCCTCCTCATTTTTGTACATTTTTCATGTTTGGAGCGCCTGTTTTTCTCTTTTTTGTATTGAACTATTTAAAATCGTCAGTGATCTTTTAGATGCTTTGGCAAATGACTGGCTGAAAGACTTCAGAGTCACAGCCCTAATATCATTGTCTAGCAAGCTGCTGTGCAGTAACCACTGCGTTTAATAGTAAATAATAAGTTTTATCTATGAAATACACTTTCCGGTTTCTGTATTCTGTTATCACTTAATTGTTTTATTGAACTTTTGTTTATTAGATTTTTTATTTTTTCAGCTTTTTTGAAACATCTACCTACTTTAAAAACACAAGTGTAAACAACCTGATTACATTGCTTGGGTTACCTATAGTTTGAAATAGATCAGTTAATTTTTACTCATAATTCACTTGCTAATTATAATGTTGCAGATATTCTTCAATAAAAGTCCTATCAAGTTTATTTTACTGACTTATTATGAGAACTAAATGGGAAACAATATTCAATATAGAATATAATTGTAAATCAGACATGAGTGAGAGAGAAATAAATGTTTATCCTTCAACAAGTGCCCACTGGGGGGGCTAGAGACATTACCCTTGCCTCGCAAAAACATACCCATCTCATAAACAAGTCCAAAGCCAGAACAATGCTATTGCATTGTTGTTGTTATTAATCACTGACAATAAATGCATATTAGCACATTCATAATTAAAATTAGTTCAGTCCTATGCTTTCTAATCTGACACACCAGATAGACTGTTTCATACACATTGCATAGGCTATATTTGACATTCGTCTGGGAAACCTCTGATACAAACAATTTGGAAAGGGCATGACTTACATTTTAAAAATAACCTTGTTACTCCTATTTCATTTCAGCTTGTTTTCATTCCGGCTTGTCATTGTTAAAAAAAAAAAAAACACAAATAAAAACCCTAAAACCTATCCAGATAAATCGCACCATCTGGATAGAGTGAATTTGATTGTGGTTGGATGAGAAGTATAAACATAAAACCATTCTGACACCCTATTGGTTTGTACGCGATCCATCACACCAGCTCACATGACACAAATCACGTCACACTCCAGCAAGGAAATGGCAGACATATGTAGCCTTGTACGAAGATGTTTGTGCAGAGACTCAAGAGAACATGAGCGAAATGTCCCAACCAAGCACCAGCGAGGAGTTTGGTAGCCAGGAAGACCAATACTTATAGGCAACTCATCATCATATCTCCCGCTCCATGAAACACATGTTAATGCTCAGTAGTACACATATATGTTTCTTGAATGTATTTGCATTGTACTAAAATGTGTTAATTTTCAATGGGCATAAATGCAGCTGACACAGGTGCGTCCCAGATTTTTCCACATTAACATTTTAATATAACATTATAGTCATTATAGCCTTTAGAAAAATGTTTTTTAGGGGAGGTAGGAGAGTGCACGATGGTAGAATGGAACACAATGAAATGGAATGGTAAAATGGAATGGAATGTATAATGGAATGGAATGGTGGAATGGTAGAATGGAATGGAATGGAATTGTAAATTGGAATGGAATGGTAGAATAGAATGGAAAGTATAATGGAATGGAATGGTGGAATGGAATGGATTGGAATGGTAGAATGGAATTGTAGAATGGAATGGAATGGAACTGTAGAATAGAATTGGCCCCTGTGGCACGGCCTAAGCTTTTGTCCTTAATGGCATTTTTCCCCCTTACATTACTTTTACTTTTATACTTTAATTAGTTTTGAAACCAGTACTTTTATACATTTACTTGAGTAAAAAGCTTGAGTTGATACTTCAACTTCTACCAAAGTCTTTTTAAACCCTAGCATCTTTATTTCTACCTGAGTAATGAATGCGAATACTTTTAACACCTCTGAACAGTGGAACTTGTTGGTGGATAAAACTCATGCCAAGACCAGCCAGGAGAAGGGCAAAACCATCTTCTCTGCTACAAGAAGCTTTCAGTGTGGCTCTTTGCTCTTGTTTTGACAAGGAAATGTGTCCCAGTTGTGATGAAACTGATGCTATATGGTTACATCTGAGCTAATCACTACATCAGCAGCAGCCACATCAGCATACAGTAAAAATAAAACCCTACCATAACTATCACAATCTCATGCTGAAGCAGTTTGGAAGAAGAACAAAAACATATTTTTCATCATGAAAAGCTTTCAGTGCTGTTTTTTGCTTTTGTTTTGATAAAGAAATGTGGCCTAATACTGATAAAATTGCCTCTATTCCAAAGCTACACAACAGCTGATCAATGTCCTGTATGTCTGATTCTTGTGAGGTTCTTTGGGTTGCATGCTCTTATGTATGAAAAAATGCACATGAATAAAGTGGAGCTGAGTTAATCACTACACCAGTGGCAGCTGTTGCTACCCTCTCCCAGTACAACTAAACCTCGCCTGTAGCTACTGCCTTGTTCTCCACAAATGACGCTGATTGGTTAGGTCTGTTCTCAGACCTGTAACAATAGTTTCAGACAGGAGCTTACAACATGGATTTACTTGATAGCAAACATGTTATCTGGCCAATCCATCTGCTTTGCAAGGTTGTGTGCTTCAGTACCTTCAAACAAGCAAAGATATGGTATAGTACCCCACTCATGTACAGTTTATTTAATTATTCTCTGAATTAAGCCTAATATCACAGTTATATTAGATCTTTAATTCTCATGATTATTCAAACATTTTGAACAAAACTCACTGCTTTAACTAATGTGAACTATCTGCTGTCTCTCTTTCAGAGTCTGATGAACCAGGATGGAGGTATGAAAAATGATGCACTCACACACACAGATACCAACACACACATCTCCCTGGTGCTCTCTCCTGAGTTATCATTGTTTCCTAGCAGTGGGTACCTCCACTTCTATTTCTGTGTCTGTGTTTGTGTGCCCGTTTATGTGTGATAATAGTCTCGCTGAGGCAGGAGAGATGCAGGCCAGCGCACGCTAGTGAACCCCCAAACCCCTAACCCACACAGACAGTGGCACACATAAACATGTATACACCTGCACACAAACCCACACTTCTACTAACACTCAGGCCAACACAAACGCACAGAGAACCCGGCTCAGCGAGACTATTGAGGCTCACGCACACACAAGGCCATGACTCTGCAGCCTGCAGTCGCTGCCTTTATCCCCCCTATTCACCAGCAAGCCCCATAAGCCCACAAAGCTTTGTCCCAGCCATCACACACACGGACACACACGCTTCTGCTGCATAAGCACTGAAGCTCAGGGGTGCTAGAGTCGCCGTGGACACACAGGGACAAGTTAGATGTAGGTGTGTGTGCGGAGTAGAGGCAGGCAGGTCACTCAGGGGTGTGGTTATTTTCTGTGTGGGGGCTGGGCTCTATGTGTGTGTTTTTGTGTCAGGGTGTGGTTACACATCAGTGAAGTGTATCTGTGTGTATCACCATGAGTCTGGCCTCTAACGTCCCCCTGACCATGTGTCACTTCCCCTCCTGTGCTACTGCTCACTAGATGCCACCGGCTGCATGTCCACCGCTCTCTCGGACTGCACGGACATCACTCCAGACCAGCTCGTCCTGGCCACGCAGCCTCGGGCCGGCCAACCTGCCTCCGGGGAGCACGCCATACCAAGACCTGGTAAGAAACAGTGAGGAGAGGAGGGTGAGGGAGGGGAGAGAAGAGAGAGGGAGAGAGGGAGGGAGGAAGGGAGGAAAGGATGGTTTTGGGCAGCAGCCAAGTTGGATTATAAGCAGGACAAACTCACGCTCACATGGAGGATGGACAGACAGAGATGCACATGTTTCACAAATGTCAGGTTTCATATGGAATCTAATTGGAACGCATCCAAGTCAGGTGATAATATATACATCCAAAAAAAGTCATGAACTTACACTTAACTGTGTTTTCATTATCATATTTTTACACTTGAAGCACATGGGCATCAGGCATGTGCAATTTCTCTCAATTCACGTTTGTAGGAACTTTTGACAAGGCTAGCCTGGAGGCAAAATCTAAGAAAAACACTGCATTTACCTGCATTAGGTTCTTTATAGTAGTTAGAAGAAATAGGATTAGGATTACTTCAGTTTAAGATTTAGAAAGTGCATTAGTACTGACAGCAGTAGCCAACTGGATTCATACAAGCATTTAAGAAATAGAACTTAATTTTAGTCCTGGTGCAAATGAGCTTAAGAGAAGTAAAGTTATCATTTGGCAATATCTTTTCACTTAGCAGTACAGTTTCTCTTGTTTAAACACAACTAAAAGTTTTGCCCAGTAAAGCAATTTCTATTCACAGTTGGTGTGAGCTGCTTATACATGCTTGTTTAATTCTGCTTAGCTCTGCTCATTTGAAATAGACAAAGAATTAGAAAAACTTTTTGTTAGTGTTTTAAGGTTGTACTATCTGTAAAAAATTTAATACAATAACAATCTGAAGATGCTATTTTTCTAAGAAAAATCCACTTGAAATGTTTTTTTAACACAGAATTAATGTGTTCAAAGACTTGGCATCCCATGCCAAGTTTGGCCAATATCCAGTACTCTGAGGAGTATATCACTGGTTTCACACCAGAACCTCAAGTCTCCATTTAATATTATTTTTATTTTTTTCCACAAATCAATGCTATTGGCCACCCTTTGCATCTGTCAGTGGGTTTTACAAATTTAAAATCAAAAGCTGTGTCAGAAAGTTGCTGACTATCACCTTTCAATGTTAAATTTGTTTAAAAAGCCAGCATTCTTTTTTTCTCAAAATGTGAGAATTTTGACAGTAGGAGATTTTGGCCCAACGTCACTGCAATATTCCTTGATTTTACCCAAACTCATTCTAATACTGGTCATTAAAGAAAGAAGAAATGTTATATTGCTTTTCATCAATAAAACTTAAATCTTTTGTTAGACATTTCATAGAACTAAGTAATCAATTCATGAACCTTTAGTTAACCAGATAGGTGTTCATAATAGTCTAGAGCGCTTATAGTGAGGGAAAGTTTTGGATATTTTCTTGTCAACTCATCTGTATTTGTGTTTTCTATCCTTGAAGACTGATGTTGAGGTAGTGTTTTGTGTTTTACTAATTTGATACATTTCATATATTACTGTTTGAATTTATTTATCATATTTTTGAGAGCACTATGTCCCCATCCTCCTGCTTCACTCCCTCCAACTTTTCCTCCCCAACCCGACACTCCTCACTTTTCCCGCCCCTTCACTTTTCCTTCAAACCCTAATCCTTTCTGCAACTCATGTCCTCCCTCTTCCCTTACCCCTGTCTCTCCTCTCTTTCACCCCCCATCTAACAGCAATGTTTGCCATGGAGATCAACGTGCAGCATGACCCGCAGACCGGCGAGCAGCGCATCCTGTCAGCCAGCCGCGTGAACCCACATGACGCTGCTACGCGTGGTGTAAAAGTCTACGATGATGGCAGGAAAGTGGTCTACGAGGTCACATCCTCTGGGGGTGTGTCCACCACCACGGTGGAGAATGGCTGGAGCTCTGCACAGGTCGACCAGCTGATCCAGCGAGCTGCCAGACCTGTCGTACATGGAGGGGATGGCAGCAGAGGTCATGTGACAGTGACCCCTGCTTCCCCAAAGGCTTATGTTTCCCCACTAGATGTTGATGATCTGTCTCCGCCCTCCTGTGCACCACCCTCCATCCCTTCTAGCCCCCCAGCTCAGGTGACCCTTCAGAGGGAGACCCGGCTGGGTATGATGCCCCCTTCTGCTCCCATAACGACTCAGCCCGGCTCCTCGGCCCACCCAGGCTCCGAGCTCACCTCTCCTCCACAAGCCACAGCAGAGCACCCAGTCACCATGGTGTTCCTTGGCTACCAGGACGTTGACGACATGAGCGAGAGTAGGCGTCTCCTTGGTTTTGATGGCGCTGTGAAGGCCGAGGTGGTCTTGATAGATGAAGATGACGAGAAATCCCTGAGAGAGAAGACAGTCACTGACCTATCGATCATCGACGGCACTGCGGCTGACCTTGTGTCAGGACGGCCAGCCACGTCTGAGGCCGCCAGCACGGAACTGTCATCAGACAGCCGTGAGCCTGATAGCGCCTCCTCACCCCCTGCAAATGCTGACGCCAACACAGCTCCCCCACCTGGCCTCACCCCAGCCACAGGTACAGACAAGAGGAAACGCTGCCAGTGCTGCATCCTCATGTGACTGAATCTTCTCCCTCTTCCACCCTTTTATTATTACCCACAACTCCCTTCTCTTCTCCTCTATCTCTGGATGGTTACTAACAGAAGCCCTGCCTTCCTCCTCCTCCTCTGGACTCTGAACAGCTGGCATACACTTGCATGCACACATGCTCTTGTCTGACTTTTTACTAAATTAAGTTATTACCTCTACATCTAAGCTTTTCTGTTACCTTCTTTGTCAACATGGAGTCTCTGCCAGCCCTCTGTCTACTCAGATAACATGGTGTATACATAGATTCAAATTATGCAGGAATAAAATGGTTTTCTTGCTGCCATATTAACAGTTAAAACACTTGAAAATGGGAAAAAATGGCCAGGTTCTATAAAACAACTCTCAGCAGTCAGTAAGACTTTATGGACAATCAGTCCCATCACCATGCTGTCCAACGAAACAGCCCATCTGGCTTCAGAGACAATCAACCAGATCATCTCCTTGAATTAGTCAGTTTATAAAACATTCAAAAAGATGGACACAGTCTCAGTTAGTTTTTATTTCTCCTTTCAATCACTTTTCACTTCCTTTCCCTTAAGCCCCCTGCTGGACAGATTCTTCCCAACATACACAGACACATATATCTGACACATGAACTTCAAACAACTCACCTCCCTCTGACCGGATGAAGAGGAGGGAACTCGTTGCCTTTGTTACTTTATGTGCCTCTTCATTCTTCCACACAGATAATCCTTGCAAAAAAATTAGAGATTAAAGCATCAATTAGATTTTAATTTAGTTTGCTGTTGATATCTAAACATTCTTTTCTTTTATTTTGAAACTTGAAAGGCCATTTCATCATTTAGATGCCAGTTTCAATGGGAGGTTTTGACACTGTAGTCATTAGTGAAAGGACTCTCTCTCTCTCTCTCTCTCTCATCCATACACTCCAGCTATTCCACTACTGAGGTCACTTCCTCCTATTCTAGTACTTTAATACTCAGCAGCCAGTGAAAAGCAGTGTTACACCTTTTGGCTGACATGATCTATACAGTCATCTTTTCCACTGTAACTCAAGGTTAAAGAGCACAGGAAGCTAACGGCAGCTTATTGAGTACACCCCGGCAGCCAAGGAACATGTGTTTCCAACAATGACAATAACCATGGGTTACCGCCAACAATATGGACACAAAGTTGTGAATATTACCAAGCACTACCATATCTCTAAATTACGACTATTACAGCTGAGCTCAAATGAGCTTTTAGAGACATTTGCAATTCATATTCATCCTTTTTTCCATCAAATTCATTTCATCACTTCAGAAGACCAAGAGAGGTCCATTATGCTCTGAACAAATAGACTGAAAGCACTGCCAGCTTTTACTGTAGTCACAAACCAGGCCCTCGTTTACAAGGGTGCTACAAATAATGTGGCCTGGGTGTCATAATAACATCATATGTACTACACTGTAGGTCATTTGAAAAAAAAAAAAGCTCTCAAAGGCAGTAATCATCTTCATTTTGTTACATGAAAATGGAGGCTGTGGAAAGACAGCTTTATTTCAAGGGTTTTTTTTATGTTGCCTAGTATAGAGGAGATAGTGCTGCTCAACAGGCATCTGGAGCATTAGTGACTACACTTTACTATTTTACGATACAGACAAACACCGGTCTTCATAATAAGATCGATAAATGGGCCCAGTTTGTGATTAAAGATGTTTGCATGTTTACAAAAGAGTTGGAGGGGCTCTTCATATCCAAAAAATGTGCTTTGGGGATGTTTTTGCATCTAAAGTGATGATAGTATCCAACCTGGGTCTCATTACGATTTACATGCACCAAAATGTTTGTATTAGTATAAGGGAAAAGCGTAACCTAATCTGACCAAAGAGCCTCAACAACCTCTTTTAGGTGCGGTACTTTATTTTGTCCCTCAGTTATTTCTTGCACTGCTTTACTGGCCTTGATCCTGACGATAACTGGGCACTAACTCTAACAGACATGAATGGAAATATGTATATTTTTGACATAGCAAGGTCTTTGGGTAAATCCATTCTTTTCTCACATGGCTTTCTGCACTGCTACACAATCTCACCTCCAAACTGTCAGTCCAGAACTGTTCATGCTTTAGAGTGATTGGCCGCTGCTGCTGTCAGTCAGTCACAGCTGGCTGTGTGACTGGCCAACACCAGGTCCACTGAGGTCCTGTGTAGATAAAGAATGTACATATGCTCTATATTCTATTTAGTGAGGATTTTATTTTCAACACTTATATAGAGATCTAGAACTTATTCTAATTATACTGAAACTGTTCTGATATCCTATGATGCCACTATCACCACTGTATGAGTGCACAAACGCCACCTTCACCATACTCTCATTCTCTAACCCCACTGCTTTGCTGTGTGTAATCTTACAATTACTCCACATAACTTTTTACCCTATTATGACCATCACCTTCAAAGAAATCTTGGCAGCTGCTTCCATTTACATGCATGTTATGGATGGCCCTGGAGGGACTTGAGGATTTTAAAGAAGCAAGATCTTTTAAACGACAAAAAAAACCCATTAACATTTAATTTGCATGGTAGCCTAACTACAAATCACTCTCCATTAACAAAGCTGCTGACCTTTTTCTAAACAAAAAAAAAAAGTTTTACAGTGGTTCCAGGCCAGCAGCCATCTGTTTCTGTTCTTTGAAGTAAAGCTATAAAGTCTATAATGTTTAATGTTAACATTTGTCTGCAAAATGACAATTTAAAAGAGGAAAAGATGCTTTAAAAGTCTCACTCTTCTTTTCACCACCTGCATGTTTATTATTGGGTCCAAGTACCACAACAGAAAAATGCTGAGATGGGTCTTCCAAACATTTGTCACAAACATTCTCCCTTGTCAAATCTACATGCAGTAAACAAGCAGGAAAATTGCTCACATTCACCTGCTCAGTGTCCCCAATTGGCAATCAATTATAAATTGCATGACTGTGTAGTTTTAAGGATTGTGGAGGCTATGCAAAGAGGTGTATTCTGGAAAACTATGTGTTAGTTTCTCCAGCATGTAATGCCATATAAGGTGCAAGACAGCAACATACGTTTGCCGTATGTATGAACAAAATATCCAATTACAGCCTCAGAAACAGCCAAAAAGAGGGAAAGAGTGAGGCTGGATTCAACCTAATGCAACCTGACCAATCCAGTTTGCCTGTTTGGGTTTGTGTGTGTGTGTGTTTTTGATGAAATGCAAGGAGCTGTACAAGAGCAACCAACTTGCTGAGTTTACCAGCCCCACTGCCATGCCTGCAGTATTCCTCTGACTCTGTAGGGGTCTCTCTTTTTCTTGTCTGCCTGCCCTCAAGGTTGTATGAACTGTTAAACAAAAAGGAGCCATTTTCTATTGTTCACTCTCCCTCTCTCTTTCTCTCTCTCTCTCCCTCTCTCTCTTACTGATGTCTGTATTCTTTCTATCTTTGGTCAATAAAGCTGAGTTTCTCCAGTGCCCTCCTGCCGTCTCTTGCTTGTTGTTCTTTCCATCTGTCTCTAACATTCACTTTTTCATTGGCTGCTGAGAAAGAGATCACGAGCTATCCTGACTGCACCCCTATCTGCCATAATATCCACTGCCACTAACAAAGACACACAACTCAGACCTGCACACAATTTTCACCATTCACATAAGACTCCTTTGTTACAGGGATTGGTAAAAGCGTGTAATGGTAAAAGTGGACTACACTCAAGCTCTCATGATCAGATGCAAAAGTGAGGATATTTAGTTACCATAAACAAAGATGGGATTGCATTCATACTTTTCAAAGATGCAACAATAGCAAATTAAAGTCCATTTGTTCAGTTGTTGACTGACAAAATAATTACAACTTTCAAGAGACTTTTATAAAATATTATAAGCTACTACAAAAAACTAGAGTAAGATTCAAATCCAAAGAAAAGTTAAAAAAAAAAAGCCAGGCTTCCTTTCATTAAATGAGGATTTCTTTATTTAGAGTCTATCATTAATTCTTTTTCATTTAATTCTTAATTCATGACATAATGGACTAGAACAGCCAGATAAATACGTAAAATTGGCTTATTATAGTGCATAGTAACACAGCTGACTACTCTTTTTATCTGTAAAGTGACCTTGAGTGTTTAGAAAGGCACTTATAAATAAAATATATTATTATTATTATAATCAGATTAACTTTGGTTTGGTTTTATAATGGCTAATAAGTATTTTGTTTCTGTGGAAAGCACTGTTCGTGACATCGACACTGTATGATGCTTCAAGAATGAGCTTAAAGCCCAAATGTTTGCTGCTACATTCCCCAAATGGGTTAAATACAATATGGTGTAGTTCTGCTAATACCAATAAATAATCAGAAAGAAGGTCTGTACAGGTAAAGAAACATAAATAAGAACTTTAATATAATCTCTCTTTAATACATACTGGCAACTGCCCCCTGAAAAAATAGCTTAAATACTACATTCCTTTAGGGACCCACTCTGTCTCTGACAATCTAATGAGTTTGCACTGTGAAAAATATGAAGTTTGAAGGAAGGGTCTGTTCTACAGATGATAGCTAAAGGGGATGCAGAGGAAGGGAGATAGTTGATGTTGAAGGTAGGGAAGTATCAATATAGGTGGGTTAATAGCTAGGTTATAAATAGATGAATGGCTCAACATACCCCCATGGCCTCTTCTTTTGCAGGGGCACTAAGGCGCCCCCCGTGTATCAATAGTAGGTACTGCAAAGAGCCATGAAAAAAGCATCAACACTGCATGCTCACTCCTGTAACCTTACTGACACAAATGATAATTGATGAGAAACAAACAGAGAGCTAAAGGAAGACTTTTAACAAGGCAAAGCACTTTAGTATACTTTACACATCACTGAGACACCCACATGTCCTGAATATGCAGGTAGGCTGTGTCTTGGTCTAGGACAGGACAGCATTTCTTCTGAAATCACAGATTGTGTTCTGTTCATAAAGTTACTAAAGGGACATTTGAGTAGCAGACAAAAACACATTCATGGGAACATTATCATTTGTTCTTTGATAATCGTTATCTATTTTTTAAACACACACAGTGTAGGGAGGACTGCAGCACAAACATGACACACACTTCACCCGAAGGACAAAATACAAAGTGATGAATGATTGTATTAGAGATGTCATGACAATCATTATCAGAAAACAGGCCCGGCATTTGAGATGCACACACACACTCCTTTCCCACACAGAGGATGGGTGTGTTTTTCCTGATAATAAACACAAATTAATTTATCTTTAGACACTGACAGACTGGTTTGTTTGACAGAAAGAATGTCTGCAGATGATTATTGCACACATTCACCTTTACAATAGGACAAAAAAACCCACACATTATTGTGTCACTATCAGCATGCCGTACAGACTCAGCAAGATCATATGGGTGAAGTTCAGTGATGGTTTAAAAATAAAATTATGTCAAAGCCTCCAAATACAAACAACAGAAATGTTTAGCAGACATGAGCGATTGTTGGTTTTTTTAGGTAGCATCCATCCAAAAAAATGCAGTAGTTGACAACACACAAATATATGCAGCACTGTTAAATGTCTTCATATACACTTTTATCATCTACAATAATAACTTTAATAGCTAAGGAGTCAAAAGTACAATATTAACTCTGAAATGAGTCGCAATAAACCAAAGTATTTAATAGAAAAGCAGAAAACATACTACTTATACTGCGTTATGCTCAAATGAGGAGCTTTGGATGGGTATGCAATAGGCTCATACAGCTGGCAGCTCTGTAAAATGTACCAAAGCAAACAAGACCATTAGCAAGAGACTGACTATCACTTCATTGTTTATTTTCAATGTCTGCAATTGCTGATGCAGGGAAGGAAAGCAGGAAACTATTTGTAAAAAAAAACTCACTATGCAGAACAAAATCAGAGTGATTAGAGGTATCGCTTTGTCTGCGAGGGGTTACCAAATCAAAACAAACAGAAAGTATCTTACACATGCTTCAGGTAAATCAATTATCACAGGTTCTGAGATAAATTAACACTTTGGAAAGCATTCTATTAATATTTTAACTCTCTTGTATTCATTTTTATCACTCAGTGTTGTTTTCATTATACATTGGAGTGTACTTTGTACACAATATTATGTCACTAACTTTCACTTTCTCTGTAAAAATTTGAGGTATTAATAATTTTTATCATTTACATAGTGCAGAGCACTTTTCATACTTAATAAAGATTGCCTCCTCATATTGATCAACTGCGACAAAGACAGACATCTTATGGCATCCACCGAGAAAGCGACAGATACAGAATCAGAATATGCCCTTAGTTGTAAGTCTGCCCTCCACCCTTTGTGAAAGACCTTCTTCTACCCCTGGCAGGAAGTGACCAACTTAGTTGATAACTTCGCTCATGGTGCAAAAGAGTTTAACAACAAAAACAATAATAATTTGCCAGAAACATGAGCAAAGGAATCCCAGTAGTTATCACTGCACAACAGGCAACCTCAACAACACATTTAAACACATCTGAAAACATCTGAAAACATCTAAAACACAATTTGATAAATAAACAGACAGACAGACAGACAGGTAGGTGGGTAGGTTGGCAAAGTTTCCAGACACTAAACCCCAAGACACACATAGATAGATAGATAGATAGATAGACAGATAGATAGATGGACGGACGGACGGACGGACGGACGGACGGACGGACGGACGGACAGACAGACAGACAGACAGACAGACAGACAGACAGACAGACAGACAGACAGATAGAAAGATAGTCATTTCATTCGTAACATTATGTACTCAGCCTTATGAAATGCCTTGCACAACCACATAATCAGGGTAGCATCATTTCCTTTTTTCATAAAGACTCAAGGTTTTGAAGATGCATAGGTGGGCATAGTTGGAATATATACATATCATTCAAAGCTTCAGAACTGAATAGGAAAGAAAATCATGACCAACACATGATACTGACAATAACTGAAATTTTGCTTCTTATAGGTAATGGCCAGACAGCGGAGGTTAGTGTTACAACATCAAATGGCTATCAAGCACCCATTCTGACCAGACATCCTCACAATGTTATGGTAAGTAACACTGTATTCTATGTCTATCTGTATGTTTTTGAAAATGAAATAACTAGAATCAAAACTATTACATGTTTATGCTGCCTTTGCAACAAACTGCACTCACATCTTTAGTCAGACAGTTTGGTTAATCATGCAGGTAATGGACAATTTGAGAATGCTATCCGCAACATAACCTTTCATGATGCAGCCATAAAGAGGGAACTCAGTGCAGCTTTTACAGAGGAGTACAGCCTTTCAAGACACTATTTTATCCATCAATATCCATTATTTTCACTCTATCTCACTGAAATAAGTGAGAACTGCAATGCTGTGATGTATTCCATGTTTTTAAAAAAGGGAAAAAACCTTAACAATTTTCCTCTTATTTCAGTGAGAAAAGTACTCTGTAATCATGGAATAAACAAGGTCACCAAAGTGCTAAAATGGTAGAATATAGGTTTCTTTCAACATCTGTCTTATATGGCTTAGGATCCTGGTTTTGCCCTATAAAAAACTGATCTAATTAAAAAAAAAATCCATATTTTCAAGATTAATCTCAGACAACTTGAAATATATATATATATATATATATATAGTTTGTTATAATCTTGATGATTATGATTTACAGCTCACAAAATAAAAAAAATCCACAGTTTCAAAATATTAGAATATTTTTGAAAAATCCAGTTTATTTTCAGTTATTTCTCACGCTCTGCTTCAGTGCACACAACCACAATCATGAGGGTAAGCCACAAAAGGTCATTGCTGATACAGAAGCTGTATCAAAGTATACTAATGGAAAGTTGACTGGAAGGGATAAGTGTGGTAAGTAAAGGAGCAAAAGCAACAGGGATGAGTGAAGCCTTCAGAGGACCTACAAAAGAAGCAGATTCAAGGACTCGGAGGGGCTTTACAAGGAATGGACTGAGGCTGGAGTCAGTGGATCAAGAGCCACCATACACAGAAGAATCCAGGAAATGGGCAAGTGTCATGTTTCTGAGGAAAAGAACTGGGTCGTTGATCAGTGGTCCAAAGTCCTGTTTTCAGATGAAAGTAAATTTTGAATTTCATGTGTAAATTAAGCTCCCAGAGTCTGGAGGAAGAGAGGAGAAGCACAGAATCCAAGGTGCTTGAAGTCCAGTGTGTCCAGTTCCCATAATCAGTGATTGTTTGGGGTGGCATGTTTGCTGGTGGTTCAAGTCCAGAGTTAACGCTGTCAGCCATCTACCAGGAGATTTTAGAGCACTTCATGCTTCCATCCGCTGAGATGCATTATAGAGATACTGATTTCCTTTTCCAGCAGGACTTGGCCTCTGCCCACAGTGAAACCAAAACTACTAGAAACTGGTTTGCTAAACATGGTTTTATTGTGCTTGACTGGCCTGGCCTGAACCCCATGGAGAATCTCTGGGAAAATGTTAAGAAGATGAGACACCAAACTCAACAACACAGACAAGTTGAATTCCGACATCAAAGTAACCTGGGCCTCATTAAACCCCAGCAGTGCTACAGACTGACTGGCTCTATGCCATGTCACATTGATACAGTAATTTGTGCTAAATGAGTATCAACCAGCTACTGAGTGCATAAATGTGTATAATTTTCCAGAGGGTAGACATTTCTGTGTTATAAATCTTTTTTGAATGGTGTTTTGTAATATTCTAGTTTTTGAGATAGTGGATTATTTTATTGAGTGAGCTGAAAACCGTAATCATCAAGATTAAAACAAAAAAGTCTTGAAATATTTCACTTTGTATGAGATGAATCTAGAATATATGGAAGATTAACTTTTCATATTAAATCACAGCAAAAAATAACTTTTTCATGATATTCTTTCTAAGATGCACCAGCAATATATCACGAAATACACTTGAGTGTTCAGAAGTCAGAACAACACCATCACCTGTATTTCATTATTAAAGGACACAGTGGTGCTGTATACTTGCATGAAAAAAACAATTGCTGTAGTACAGGGGAGGAAGTTGCATGGGCTATCAGTAGCTCCTCTTGTTTTACTGGAGCTCAAAGGTAAAATTGGGGTTATGGTTATTTTGAATCACAGGCAGTTGTCATTAGCTGATAGCCATTCAGTGAACATATGCTTTGTTTGTGTTGTTGGGGCCTTTTGGAGAGTTTTGGTAAATATTTTTAAAAATCCAATGGCTTTTTGAGTGTTTAATGTACAGGACATGACTAGTATTGTTCACAGCTCTGGTCAGATTATTCAGTTGGAAACAAACTGCCTATCAGCCTCTGTCAAAGCTTACAAACAGCCTATGGACACAGAATTTACAGATTTGATTACTCTGTGTTTGCATACCCGTCACATCTCTGCAGCACCCATCCTATCTATTTCCCAGATATGCTCAACTTTGTGTTCAAAAAGCAAAATGGCCAACTCAAGACAAGGTCATATCCCACAGTGGATTTGACCCTTACTACAGTGATGCAAACATCTTTTCACAAGCCTTATTGTGCTTGAAATACCACGGACAAACCACACTGATTTAAGAATTTCTGACATTCATGTAAAATTTTAAGCTTGAATTAAGATTAGATAGAATTAAGAATTAAGATAGATTCCCATGAGGCGGACTGGACTCTGTAAAGAGCAAGAAATAGTAAATGTCCCTTTAAATGGGGTTAAGCTTGATTTGGCAAAGACCATGATGAGGCTGTCATTCAAGCAGCCTAGGCTGTAGGCTGAAACTTGGTATGGTAGACTTTATTTACAGTTTACCTGAGTGAATTTAGTCTGGCTATGCTACTTAGATACAGTTATTGTCGGTTCTGGAGTGTTCTGAGTGCTTTTGTTTCTCTGAAAATGCCACCTGAGCACATTTGACAGGGGTACTGGTGCAGCCCGAGGTGGAGAGACAGAGAGGAGGGGAGACAGAGAGGTGGGGTACAGAGAAAGGGGGAGCTAGCTGGGCTGCAGTCAGGCTGTTTGCAGCTGAATAAATGAATGAAAGGCAGTACAGCGGTAACCTGATCCGCGCGGGTCAGTCTCATTGTGCTTGGCTGGAGCTCGCGCTGGCGGCTCGCTCTCTGATTGTCTCTAGAACGGGACAGAAAACACTCCCGGGACCTCGCGAGCCCTGCATTATTCAGCGCGCGTGCCTAGTAAAAAAAAGGGAGAGAGAGGGTTAGAGGAGAGAGAGGAAGAGGAGGGGAGAAGGGAACCGCCGGTTGGAAAAGCTGGCGCGTAAAAGGAGCTCAATGTCATCTCTTTCAGGGGCTGCAGTTCCCGTTATCACTGCTGTAAAAACCACGAGAATCCGTTCCGCTACTTCTTTTCTCTAGTGTCCCACCGACCGGAGATACAAGGGCTGCGGACAGTACCTCAGAGTGAACACTGAAGACAGAAGACAAAGCAAACAGAGGAGAAAAGTAGCGGTCAGCCAGTCGGTTAAGCTTCCGCCGTTTAAACCTAATCCCGGTTATTAGCTGTTAGTTCTCCTACCGTAAGGACTAGAGCTCCGGAGGATCAGCGCTGTGCTACACATCTCTCTCCGTACAGGTAGATCTGATTACAACAGAAGTGTTGCTCTAAATATTCAAGCGATGCATTTAAACTAAGTTACGGGGAAATAGCACGTGCAGTAATTCAGTGAAAGTGTAACATTTTAGTGTGTGAGAGTGTGTATGTGTGTACCACGACTACATTGAGAAGCCTTTTTTATTTGCTCATGGTGCTGTCAGTTTTGCCTGTCTGTGTATCTTTCATTTCTTGTGTAGCCTGCTTCAGCACAGCCTGCCATTACATTCAATGGCTTTAAAGAGGGACACAGGACTCTGCTTAGTCCTCTTCTGATAGATAGACGCCCAAAAGAGGTCAGTGGACCAGACTGCTTGCTGCAGTAGTCTCTATTTCACTGTCTTTGTGCTCCTCCTCTTCCTCTGCATCACTTTAACCTACATATAGAAATGACCTTAACCTGGTTTTCATCGTCCACATCTTGAATGACTTGGCAAAACCATAGAGACTGCCTTCCTATTAGTTAGGGAGAGTTATGAAAATCTGGTTATAAATTCCTTACATAAAAATCTTCACCAATGTGTTTGTGTCTAAGAAGAAATACAACTCAACTAACTGGGTGAAAGAACCTTATTGTTGAAAAAAAAACAAAAACTTACCTTTACTGTATGTTGCTTTGGCGATAAAACTATTTTTTCAGGATTTTGAAGTGAATCTAAACATTTTCATAGACAAACCAGTTCCTGGTAGAAATATGGTCACGCCCACTTTTTCATTGCAAACCTTGGGGCAAGCATTTTCAAGATTTATCAATAAGGTTCTGGGAATGCAAACTTTCAGCAGCTTTCATGGATGTCCCTCTGTAAGGGTTGAGTTTAAACCTTTTTAATATGTTATTAGAAGCCTTTATGAACACATTGGTGAGGTGGCCAGCTAACTGATAAAGATTCTCTGACTTTGGGAATGTTACTTGTTAAACCCACATCAAAAAAATATATAGTTGACTAAAGTGGATCATCCCTGTTGCTCTCACTATTTGATCCTGTTGTGATTTTTTTTTTTTTTTTATCAAATGTTGGCTTATCAGTGTTTGAGCTATTCAAGAAGGTATGGCTATTAAAAAAACAAGACTAATGCTGTAATACAATTTATTGAACATAAACATTTTTCAATGTCCTTCTCCTTTAACACCCCCCCCCCCCCCATCAACATGCTATGCATTCGGGTCTCCCACTGATCAAAGCAGTACAGTAGGTCTTTTCAGACAGTTTTCTCAGAACCTCTGTCGTACTTTTCTTTACTTCTGACCCAGACTCAAAACTTGTTCCTTTAAACACAGATTTGATTTTAGGAAAAAGGAAAAAGTCACACCATGCTAGATCAGGTAAATAGGCAGGGTAATCAATTTGTTTTTAGGCCACAAACTGCTTCGCTGAGAGTGCATAGTGAGCTGGCACATTGTCTGGATGAAGAATGAAACCATTTTTCCACAGTGTTGGTCTCCTCCTCCAGACTTTTTCTTGCAGTTTTTTGAATCCTGTTTGTTATAGTGTTGATTCATTCTTGACCCACTCCTCTAAAATGATACCCATAATGTCAAAGAAGACAAGCAACATGGCCTTGAATTTAGGCATTCTTTGTCGTGCTTTGTTCATCCTTGGTGATAATGGTGTTTGTTTTCAAATCCGCTGAATGTTGTTTTGTCTCAGGATCATATTGGAAGATCCACGTTTTAACGCATGTAATCCACTGCCTCTAAACAAAGTTGGTTTTCTTCAGTTTGTTACAAAATCTCTTCACAAATTCACGTACATTTTTCAATTTGATCAGAAGTCGTATGTTTTTGGACAATTTTGGCACACACTTGTCATGTTCAAATTTTCATGCAAAATTTGCCTCTGTTTCTTTATCAGTGTTGACCATTACTACTATCATTCCTGTACTGAGTGGTCGATCATTTTGAATGATTTGTTTAAATTGTTGAAATGTTTTCAGAAATTTTTTGATGTGCATGGGCGCCCAGAACAATCATCGTCTTGAACATCCTCTCTGTCTGCACAAAATCTTTTGCGCCATTCAAACATACGTGCATGTGACATGCAGTGTTCCCCATACACCTCAATTAATGTAATAAAAGATTCAACTGCTGTTATGTTCAATTTCACCAAAAATTTCAAGTTTATGCTTAGCTTTACTTTTAAGCTAATCATTTTCTCAGACCTTAGCAAAAACGTGCATTTCCATTAGTAGCTTGTAGTAAACAAAAGACTTCACTTATTAGATTCTTACAGCAGTTGTGCAGGAATATCCAGCCTTTAATATATAACACTCAGTGTGACTGTGAACCACATGGTTTTATCCTCGTAAGTGCAGTCTCAGTATTTAATAGCAATACCTCGTACATTAAACAATCTCCTGCTCGAATGCTTGATTAGCATCTGCACATGGCCAGTGATGCTGACAGAGTACACATTTTAAGCTCCTCAAAGCACCCATGTGTACTCTTTTTAATATGAAATGTACATTTTAGGAAATTTAAAGTAGCAATAGTTATATTTCTGAGTTACACAGATGCAGCTGATCCAGCCAGAGCCAGTCGGCACATGTCCAGAGCAAACAACCAAGACTAGACTTTGTTTGCTCCCGATTATCATCGTCATGTTTTTGATCTCTCTCTTGACCAGTAGCTGTTACCAAGCAACTAACAGTTCTTTGATTACAGACCATTAAGTTGTTATATTTAACAAGAGATAGACATGGCTATGCTGAATGCTTATGATATACAGCTGTTTTGACCTTTTAAAGTTTGGTAAAAGCATCAGTGACATATTTTTGGTTTAACCTGACCTTTATCAGTGATGGAATCATTGATCATCTCACCATGTGAAGTTGCAAAAATAACCTCACAGCATCAGATGATCACATTCAATGTGGCACTTTCAGGCAGAAATGCACACTTATTTAATGTGCAGAAGCATGCTGATTTAATACAGCAAACCATGACATAGATTTCTCCTTGCTTTCAATTACACTGATTGATTTTACTTCACTGTGGCATTACTAACAAGTGCAGCTGACCAGCAACACCAAAGGGATGATGAAACCAAACAGAATTTTCAAGGCATTCTTTCAGTTGCTCTGTGAGGAGATGAGTTCATCTCTACTGAACCTTGGAGATGATAGCTTTCATTTATTTTGCTCTCTGTTTACACAGCAGTGCCAGAAAGACAGGCAAACACATCCACCTGGCAAGAGGAAGTAAAGAAGGCAAGGGCAGCATCAAACCAGAATGAGAAACGCACTGCTTGAGATCAGCTTACTAAAACCATTTTTATCAACATGATGTATTTTTACAGAGAAGACTGTTTGTGTGTTTAATAACATTTCAAGATGGATTCACTTTTGATTAGATATGGTCAGCAGTAACATTCAAAGTAAAGGTATTAGTCATTTTATTGCCCGCACGCTTTTTTAGATTAGATCATCATATGTATTCACTGTTTTGTTTAGTCACCATTTGAAGTTACAAGCTGATTCTGGAACAAACGTAGCAAAGCAGCAAACGCCCGATTCAGTCTGTGTGTTTGCCAAAACCTCTGCCAGGCCCGGGACAGAAAACTCACGGCCAGCTCTCCAATATGATTAGATAGTCGGTGACGGGAGGTACCTGCCACATACTGAATATCTCATTGAGTCAGTCGGTGCCTGTTAGTGTAGTTGAAGAGTTTTGTGTGTTTGTGCAGAGTTTGTCTGCTGGAAGTCCATTTCCTGTCCCCACCCCTCTCAGAACAGTGAAGTGTGGGAACATGAGCAGGACCAACAAAGTTATCAATGATGCCTTCTTACTTCAAACTGCTTTGTCTTTCCAGAAAACCCATGCATCACACAAGCACACGCACTAACACAGACATACATAATCACAGGTTACATAACAGCTGTGCAGCTGATGATGCCAAAGCTTGGAAAGCCAAGAGTTCACAGGAGGTGGAAATAGACATGAGGTGGACAGGGACAGACAGGATGACGGAGACAGGCTTGACAAAAGAAAAAACAATGTGTGTATGTGTGTGAGGTAGTGGTAGCTGGAGTGGTGAATTTGAGGTGAGGGAGGAGGGGGATGCTAGCAGGATGTCTGTTCAGCGTCACACGGCTCGAAGTGTTGTTGACATTAACTGGCCGATGGCCTTTCAATGGCCGATCTGTTGATGGGTCTCCACTGGCTGTCTTCCAGGAAGAGAGTGATACTCCACCTCTTGTTATTGGATGAAGGCCCAGACATTACAGTCCGATCAGCACTGCTCAGGTGAACACAGATGTCACTACTCGATTGTTATGACTTCTTCTGTCACAATTTAAATACATGGTCTGGTTCCATAAGTCATTTAATAGATGTATGTTATCAGCTGGCAGTGAGTGGAGAGCATAAGCAAGTAGGAAATCTGGTGGTTAAGGGGTTTGTCACTGGGAATCATGTGAGTGTCCCTCAGGCCTTGAAAATGATTTTTCCAGCTTTTTCCTCATGTTTGTGCATGTCTGGAGAAGCTGGGATTGTAAGTAGCTCTTCTGGGTGTGATTACACTTTGAGGCTATTTTTGAATGGCCCATGAGAATGTGGATGACAGCTCAAAGGGATGAAGGGACACAGTGGTTAGTGTGTGTGTGTGTGAGTGTGTGTGTGTGTGTGTTTGTGTGTTTTCACCTTATTTGTCGTATTTTTGTCTTTGATGATAGAACTTACTGTCAGGCACACCTTGACAAGCGGAAAGATGAAGGCCCTGTCAGAAGTACGTGAAAAGCCATTCTCATTGGCTTAGACTTTACATTCTTATTTCTGTGAAATGAAACAAACCTTCTTGTTACTGGGAAGGGAAATGTACAGGAAACTGATTCCACATCATTCTAGAAATTGTTATATTTCCAGTCAGTAAAGGTTTTCTTAAGGGTTGGAACTGACCTATCATCAAAGTGAATAACAAACCTTTTCTCTTCATTATTCTGTGCTGTTTGTAAATGCTCACCTGCAGAGAGATTTACTCCACATTTGTCATGTTTGAAAAAGTATATGAACACATAGTAGCATAAGTTACTTCAATGCTTGCACTATTTTTCAAGAAACTGCAAGAATGCTAAGCTCTGATTGGCTCAGCATTTTCTCCATTCAGCTTTTTTTGTTCTGTATATCCAAGCAAACTATGATATGTTAAAATTCGTCACTTTGACAACCATACAAGGTCAATGTTTGTCACATTGCATCATAAAAAAAGTATTTTGTCCAGGATTTTGGTATTTGTGTTCCAGAGAGGAAGAGAACAGGAGGGATGCAGGAAACACAACAATCAAACCCCTCCATGTGATGGCCACCATTACACAACCTCCGCCACCCACTATTGTCCACAACATCCACTGACTATTGTTGCACTTTGCAGCAGAAGTTATTCATTTAACACAAAGCAAAGCACAAACCACCTGCTAGCACAAATACTGTTTACAACAAAAACACGCACAAAGTCCGTGACAATGCAGCACAGAAATGGAGAGAACATGACATAGTTATGAAAAATGTCTTTGAAGAGAAACTTTCTGAATGGCATAAACTGTCTGTTTTCACATGGGTTGATCAGAATGAATAATGAATTCTTTGATTGAATACGACGCCAGAGACCTAATCTGTTGTTCCGGGAAGTCAGAAGACATGTTAACCTCTAATGTCAGGGCGTCATCTCATTCCATAACACAGAGCTGTGTTTTGGTTTGGAAAGCTGAAGAAGACTGTTTATCACATTCCTGCTGTAGACTGGAATGTCAGAAAGCTGTTTGAGCTTTAGGTGTTGGAGGATATGTAAGGGATGCTCAGGCAGTGTCATCTCTGTAATGTGTATGTTTCATATCTTTCATGAATCCAGCTGTGAACTTTAAAGTCAGGATTAATTCAGGAAGTCAGGTTTTTTAAGCCAGCTGTAACTGCCTTGAGGTTTTAACAATTCTTGATTTATAGCTGAGACTAGATCATCTGGTCAGTTTCTTGTAGCTAAACTTAATGACGTGATCTTTTCAATGTCACGACTTCATTGGCCTCTGTTCTGCACTGAGTAATCTAGAAGCCACAACTGACGGTTGAAGGCTGTGGGAAGAGAGCAAGAAAATATTTGATGTATTGGAAGTAGATAAGATACAGTATCTGGGGGAAAGGAGGGAATTCCAAACAGTAAATTACAACCCATCATCACTAAATATCTGTTGTAATGTGCTGTATATTACAGCTGGTATTCACAGAATGTGAGGGGAGTTTTCCTTAGAGGTTAGCTAAAGGTTAGAGCTCGGATTTTCTGTTAAGCTCATATCAAAGACAAGTCAAAGTAAACCAAGTAAACTGATATAACATTGAGAAGTTAATTTGTAGATTTGAAATTGAGAGACCTTCTTTGAATCAGTAATGGAATATTGTTTATAACAACATGGTAGCTATTAGCTAAAGTACAGATGAGTTTTAAGGCTGATTATCAGGTCCCATTTTCAGGTCATAACTTCTTACTCTATTTTGGTTGTTGTTTTCACAAGCAATTTTTACTAGGGCCTGACAAATATGGATCTTTGGAGCCCGATGTCGATACCAATATTGGGGAGTAAAAAATTCCAATAACTAATGTATCCCCCTCACATGCACCAGAGGGTCAAAATATTAGGAACACTTCTTAAAAACGGCAACACTCACTGTAATCTTAGTTATAAACATAAAGAGGAATGAATCATCTCTCTGCCAGGGACAACAACATTTACAAAATCATGCATTTATTCAAGTAGAATTCAGGGTAGAGATGTTGTTACTAGTGTGAATAGCTCTGCAGATGTGTCTAATAAAATGATGGATTTATTATTATCTGTAGGTAATAGGTAAATGGGGAAGGACTGTCATAGAAGTCACTAGTAAAGCACGATTTAAAACACGCCTCTGATGTTCTCTAAACGTGCATTCACATTTTATCTCCTCTATCAATCTGAACTGGGGCGTTATTATGAATCAAACTCCAGAAACACCCCACACTTACCTACCTACCTGGCTTAATTCGCGTTACTTCTTTGGCAGTATGCGGCTAGCTGATGTTCAGCTAGGTTCTTCTAACTTTAGTTTGCTAACATAAACAAATAAGCATGACCGACACAACGAGGCACCTCATGATTTATGAGAAGCAGGTTGAATTGAAACAGGAAACTTTTGGAGTCATTGTTTACTTAAAGGAGTCAAGGCGCCGCTTACTGGATAAATAATAGAACACAGACATCATGTGTAAGTAAAACCAAGTCACATTCCTTGCATTTTATAAGTGAAAATACAAGTGTTTACATCAGCGGCTATTGGCCAACTTTGGCAGATAAATGATTGCTTTTAATAGGATATAATTGGATGATTATAGGCCATAGCCATTTATTGATCGGGCCTTTGTTTACAGAAGAAACTTGATTTTTTTCAACCAGCCCTCTAGTAATTTAAGAGTGAAGTCATCCAATCTAGCAATCTTAATTTGTTTAGCACTAACTCATAACCAGGTCTAGACAACTCTTTTTTAGATTATTCATAAATTTTCCCCCATGTGCTCAGCAGTAAACAGCATTTACCATTGTTACAGTGGCAAAGAAAAACCTCCCTTTAACAGGAAGAAACCATGAGCAGAACCAGACTCATGCTGAACAGCCATCTGATGAAGGTGTGCCCCTTTTTGTGAGATGTGGAAAGAAAGCAAAGGGCGTGAAGTCAGGGTGATCCATAGGTAAAGGGTGGCAGAAAAATACAGCGACATTCACAACAAGTGAGCGGGGCTGATTTTGCATCACCAACCTGTGAGTGACCTGTACGATCGATCACAGAGTAAAATTGCTTTATACTTTTCTTTTTCTTGCCAGTCTGCAATTAGCCACTCATTTGATGATACAGTGAATACATTTAATAACATGTATTGATATAAAAACAGAAACTATCATTGTAGTGTCTGTGATGTTGCTTGGTCTGCAACTTCCATGCCCCCTTTTTTAAAGGAACACTCCTTCTCCTGCTGTAGGTGCTTATGTGAACAGCCAGGTCAGAAATATTTCAAAGGCAATTGTATTTTTAATTTTCAGGAATGCATTTGTGTGAAAAAGGCTGTAAATATATTTATCTCAGTCAAATGGTGGTGATCAAAAATGGCCGCAGCGTTACACCCATCCAAGTGTATTTGCCAACCTTTTTTTTCTTTAAAAGTATATAATCACCATCTGTGTACATGAGAGAGATATCGAGTCATTCAGGAAATTATGACATTGTTTCAAAATTTTTCTGCAGCTGCCAAAGTCATCCTGTACTTCTGCCCTCTAGGATCACCAACAATAAGCATTTACTCATGCAGCTCACCTGCTATAATAATGGAAGATCAAATGTAACATTCCAAAAAGTGAGCAGTGTTATTAAAGCCTCTTTATAAAATGTACTACTGATGAATGCTGTTAAAAAGAGCAGAAATAGAAAAATCAAAAATGAAGAATGGGGCAAGAAGGGTGGATACCCAATTGCAATATCATTCTGAGTTCTGGGTTGCTGTCATATTTCAAAGTGACTGTATATTAAATTCAGAGGGGTCCTTGGAAACTGCAGATAATTGAACTGGAAAAAAAATGTTAATAAATGGGAAACACTGTAATTGCCAGGCCCAGTCATGTTTTCAAGGCTGCTTTCTTCCTGTGTGAAGCTCCTTCCTCTGTCTAAATACTGCAGGCTAATGAGCTATTTGCCGGAAATAGACAGGTGATTAGCACAGTGCTCCTCTCAGTGTGAGACAGAGCAGAGCTAGTTAATGCTGTAAGCTAACGCTGGGATGAGATCTCTCTCTAGGGACAACAGTGTTAATATGTTCTGGCTGCTGGTTGGGAATAGGTGAATGCTACAGTGATCCTTTATCTACTGCTCAGGCTGGATCAGCTAAAGACAGACCGGATTATTTCAAAATACAGTGAAAACACCACAGTTTAATGAATCATCTCTCGCTGTGGCTAACAAGGTCAGACAAACTATTATTGATTAACTCTTTTGTAGTAATCTCAGACATCTTACTGTAGCTGTTTAGTCTAACTTGAAGTTAACCTTTATTATTTAGTTTCAGTATTCATTTATCCGCTTTATTCAGTCCTTAGAACTACTTAGACTGTTTAATTTTAATTTTGAGCTTTTATTATTAAGCCTATTAGCTGTATTTGGCATGTGCTATCAAGCCAGGACCCTGCAGTGTGTTTTGGCAGCTAGGTGTGTCAAGCTTTCTTAGCAAAGCTTTCCCACTGTTGAAGTGCTGTATGTTAATTCTACTATGCTAGTTCTGAACTGCTACTTTAGGATGATTGCTTCAAACATAACATCAGCAAACACATGTTGTGCTCTTAGTCTTACTAAGGGTTTGATTATCAGTACAGGTGATACTAATTGACCAGACAGTTACATAAGTAAGAGACTATTCTAAAATAGTCTCGATGCAGCAGTGATATTTCTGTTTTAGGGAACTAGAGGGAAATGTGTCAACTTGGACTGTAGTTTTTATGAAACTGCAATGAAATAACACTTTAATTTTCAGATTTCATGTGAAGCTAATGGCCTCTCTCAATCATTATAAATCCCAGAAGAATGCTTCTTTTCTTTGACCAAATGTCTTATATTTAGTCAAACCTTTTTGCCCCTTTGCTGTTTGCTGGTTAGCCTCACTGTGTGGTCTCTACACTGAGTCCTGTGGGACAAAATTTCTTGAAGGGCTGAATCATGCTGGGAAAGGATTAGAATTATATGCTTGATGACTTTTCTTTGCCTGAGGGTCCCTCATACACACATTAAATGGGTGGGTCACACTTAAACTCATGAGCATAGAACAGACACAGCCAAGACCTTGAAAACCTCAGACTCAGCCGTCCATTTGTCCCCTCCTCCTCAAGTGAGATTTGTCCTCAGCCTGTTTCCTGCACAGCGTTCCTGTTTTTATGATCCTGATTGCCTGCATGACTGTACAAAAGGTTTTATTTGCCTTTTAGCATCAAGATTACACAAAATACTAACCCACTTACCTCCATGTATTTTCAGACTATCACAGTAGATGTGAAGAAGCTTTATCATATCCATAACCGCTGTTGCTGTTAATTTGCTGTGTTCACGCTATATTCATGTGTGTCATGTGATGGAAAGGCAATAATAGTTGACAGCTGTGTCCATCTGGATTAACATCAGGACAGAGCTGGACTGTTGCATTGCCAGTGGCAGGCAAGGGAAGGACAGAGAAATGTTGCCGTTTAAAAAAGTGTTAAAGATCATTATGGGAAAATTTTCCCATTGGATCTTGACATTTGTAGCTTCTCCTCACTTAAACACAAAGCAAAAATGGCCATTTCAGCATAGTTGCTGTAGAATTTAATAGGAGGTTTATGGTTGGAAAAAAGGTTCTCTCTAGACTAACTTGCTTCCTCTTTTTCTTTTTCTTTTTTGGGTAATTTGACAGATTACCGTGCTATATTATAGGGCACAAAAAGTAATCATTAATCTGTTGTGTGGTAGATGCCAGTGTTAACACTTGTATTTTTACTTCTAAAGTGCAGGGAATATGACTTTGTTTTACTTAGATGTGATGTCTGTGTTTTATTATTTATCCAGTAGAGGGCGCTATATCTAGTTTGTGAACTAAACAGTAGCCGTTTCCGAATTCGCCTTCTATACTAGCAGTGCGTACTGATTTGCCCAAAATGTAGTATGCAGTATGCAGTATGCAAACAAATGCGAAAGTTGCAGTATGCCAAAAATACCCGGATGACATACTGATTCCGGAAAATTTTTCGGTATGCGTCAGACCAGTCTGCTTCGCCTACTGTTGCCCACAATGCAAAACGCCGGATCAGAGTTCGTAATGGTGGAGAGCAGTGAAACTTTCACCGGAGCAGCCAACGGTTACAACTGAAGTGCCATTACTTTTATCTTTACCTTTTTAACATGTACTATAGCGAAATAAATTGTAAAATCAGGGTATGACGTACTTCTGTATACTGGAAACCAGCTAATCCAGGCCAAGCGTACTACACAATAACGTCCGACTGGCAGTCATACTGCATTCTACTGTCGAATGCAGTACAGTGCGCAATACATACTGCATACTGCATTTGGCAGGAGTATGCAGTAGACCAATTCGAAACTCCAAAAGTTTCCTGTTTCAGTTCAACCTGCTTGTCAATGGCCGTTTTCAAATTAGCCTGTAGTTGCATGTCGGAGATGAATCATTCTTCTTTATGTTTATTACTGAGATTATAGTGAGTATTGCTGCTGTTGTAAGAGGTGTTCCTAATATTTTGACCCTCTGATTCATGTAAGGGGGTTAAGCAAAATTTGCTCTTCACACCAAAAATGTGTAAAAATGTAATCGGTCGATTTCATTCCCTAATATTGGCATTGTCCATGTTAGAGGGCACTTACATTTTCATAGAATGTAGAATTTGAGTAGAATCATCACTACTGGGTCTTGCACAGCTATTTTTGAAACAAGGATGAACTACCTGGACAATAACTTTCACATAACACAAAAACAGAGCACATTTCAGTGGGTAATAAGCCCAATAAAGTAAGTTTGTTTTACCTCGACAGATTTAAATCTCTCATTTCTGGGCTTCAGTGAAAAGAATACGGATTCATTTTTTCTTTTCTCTCTCAAATCAGTTTAAAAGTGTTGGCACCAGACTGTGTTTTGTCCAGGTTAGTCATGTACTTCTGCCTGTAGTTTAAACCTGGCTCTCTGTCCTCTAGTTGGAGAGCTTGTGCACACAAACACGCTCACACTCCACAGAGCTTTCTACTTAACAAGAGTTCTCCATCTGTGAGCTGCTAAGAGTGCTTGTGTGTGTGTGTGGAGTGTAGCATTAGTATTCTGCCCTGAGAGTCCCACTGAAGCGCTTGTCGGGCCCTTTGTTGTAGCTTCATGAAGGGGTCTTAGGGGGTCTGCTGTGTGTGAGTGGTGTCATGAGAGGCTTGGAAAGGGCCACAAATAACTGACATGAGTCCAGACATGCAGTACATTCCTCACTTACACTTAAAACTCACAAGGCTTTGAGCATGATTTCAGTGTGGTTGTTTTTCCAAGCTCTCTGGCAGTGGGTAGGTGAAAATTGCCTTCATTATTATTCTTTAGCAGTGCAGCAGTATGTCGTCATGTGCTTGTCTGTCTGTATGTAGCTTGGTGGAAGTGCACAATGGATGCACAAGCCTTATGTAGCTATGCCTCTAAAAATGGATAGGATAACTGTATAGATAGTGTACTGCTATACTATGCTAACTAAACATTGCATTAAACTAGAGGTAATGGTAAGAAATTATTGCTGTATTATTAAGAAGCTAGGTTTCTACATGTATCTTCCATGTTTAAAGTCTTCAATAATGTCTATTTGTGTTAACCCAGCTAATTTGGTCATCTATTTTGCTAAGTGTTGACCCCATTGACCCCCTCTGCATGTTGTTAAATGCTTGTGATTGTGAGTTTGGGCTGTATTTAGGTACATTTCCTGTGTTGAGAGCTGTTTCCATGGATACAAATAAAGCAGAGCTTCCTAATTTCCTGTTTAGATAACCTTTTAGCTATGTTGGACTTTAATCCAATCAGCTTCTTCCTTTGCTATTCAGTGTTGTGTTTTAAATTTCTGCTAAATTGCTTGGCTCACCACTTATTCTTAAATTCATTGCCATCAATTGTCACTATCTGCATCATCCAGCAAGACTTGAAAGCTTGAAATGGATTCATGAGTCTGAGGGTGTAAGAGGGCTTTAGCCATCGCTATAGGCTTTGAAGAATCGGCAATTATTTGCTTTTGTGTAAAATTATTTTTAGAGTTAATGTTGTAGTCCTTATCAAGCTGGCGTTGTGAAGTTTTGACATCTCAATGAAAATCAAGCTGGTTGTTAATGAATTCACAGCAAATTTTGGCTGTGAGTCCTTGGGCAAAACTGTATGTCTTTTTCTCTCTCAATGTATTAACGTGTCATATTTTCTAAACAAAGCTCTTTTGGTCTTGTCAGATCCTGAGTAGGACTGTATAGGAAACAATCATTATTCTAGCTAATCATGCTTGTTTTGTTGGTGATTTAGTCGCTTGTGTGGAATTGAGTCTGTTTTACAACTATTTTAAAACTTCTTGTGTCTTTTAACCCCCTGAGCCAGACCCCCCTGTGTCATCTTATATGACAAGAAGAGACGTGTTGTTTAAAGTTAAATAAATTTTGAACCATAAATAAATGTAGCCACCTACTTTTTCCACTGAAAGCCCTCCATTTTTCCCTTCTAATGGTGCTAACCATTAGGGATATTAGGGATACATGATATCATCTGCCTGATATTGATATTGATTTAAAAAGGCCATTTAGGTCATCGGTCATTTAGGCAGATATCAAAATTTCTACTGATATTTAAAACTGATGTTTTGGCTGTGAATATCAGCATGTATCGACTTTAAATTTTAGCCATTTGTACTAACAAGTTTGTGAAGTTATAGGCTGCACCAACAGACCTACACCAGTTGTGTTTTTTTATTTGTCCATTATCAGTCTTTAAACTTAAAAGAGTGTTTTAAGTACTCAGGTTTTTTTCTATGATGATGCTTATACATTAACATGTATTCAAAGGACCAGGGTTTTAGTTCTGAAATACATATTTGAATATCAGTATCAATGTCAGAAATTTAATCTGTAACTAGAAAAGCACTTGGAGAGCGCAGACCTCCGCCATTAGCCCTATCTCCCAATGCTACAGAATCCTTTAAAAATTCCTGGATCCAGACGGTCATCCGGATCACTCCCAAAATCTAATCGGTTCTTTCTTATGCCATTTCTGACATTTCCTGAAAATTTCATCAAAATCCATCCACAACTTTTGGAATTATGTTGGTAACAAACAAACTAACAAACTAACTAACAAACGAACAAACCCACCCGATCACATAACCTCCTTGACAGAGGTAATTATCAGCATATTGGATATCGGCAAACATCCAATATCGTACATACCTACTATCCATGTCTTTGAAGCTTTTCTAGTGAGCCTGGAATTTTCCGGAGTCTTTAACAATTAAATCTACACCAGTAACTTTGATATTGAATGTCTTTTAATCCAATATTAAATCCATTTTTGATTGCATCTACCAATAGCTTAGCATTAGCCACCATCTTGAGTTCCCAAAACAGATGTCAAGTCTATTGTCACGTCATGCTTTGCCAAACGGCACATGTGCAAACACAGGAGAGAATGACTCATGATAGAGAAAAGGGACACAGAGAGGCTGTGATGTGTCCCTCTTTGTCTCTGCCGACAGGAACTGCTTTAAATATTGACTCAAAAGAAGACAATTCCAAAAAGACTTTTTTAAAAGACTTTTTGTTACAGAAATTTTTTTTTTTACTTTTTGTCCTCAAGAGATGGGAGAACAAGTCTTAGTCATCATTGTTTACTGTGCAATATGGAAAAATCTTTCAATTTCTGTTTGATTTTCTTTTGTCTTTATAGTCCCATAACCTTTTTTTTTTAATTCAAATGACATTACTGCAGCACACATATTCTTGAAGTCCAGGTTGTCCTGAATTAAAGGATGTTTAGAGCTTGAATGTTCACCAGGGGGTTAATGTTTTCAGAAAAAAAGTCCAGACTAGACACATTAGTTAAGAAATAGCTTAGATCTCAGAGGGTTTTAAGAGATAGAAAACCTTAATTTAAAAACACCTGTTTCAAGGTTAGCACAGCTAGTTTTTCTTCTTTGAACACATGTTTTCATGTGTCTTTTTGACATGCCATGATTAAGTGCCTCATTTACTTTGTAGCTGATCAGTAATGATCAGCATTCACCGTGACATCAGACTGCTCAGGGCACTTATTGACAAAATAACATTGGCCCAGTTACATGCAACCACACAGACACGCACATGATTAGACCATGACAATGATTAAACGATGATTATGAATGATTAAACCATCACATATATTCCTGATGCCTTCTTTAGACTATTTCATCCTCAGTCTTTTCTGTTACCAGCGTCTCTTTTTATAACTCCTTTGAGTTAATTCTATAAATCACAGCACTGGTGTAATGAACTTCTTTGTGTGGTTCTACCCATGCAGGGATTGAACTCCCCAGTGCATTTCCAGTAATTGGGTTACTGTCCCATTTTCAGTGACCGATTTCTCTCCATCCTGTGTGTTCTAGTCTGGGAACTCACCAGGAACTTGTGCATGTTGTTTTAAACACAGAAGCTTGAAAAGAAGATGGTGCAGCAAATTCTGTGTTGTTTTATATTTTTTGGAAGAATTCTAAAAAATAGACAGTAGGTCAGCCTGGATAGCACTTGAACAAGACAAATAGCTGTAAGTGGGCATGCACTGATTTCAGTTGGTCTTCTTTTGGATCTATGGCAACCTTTTTACCACCCTGCTGTTCTCAGCATACTTTCTTGAAATGTAAAACAACTACCAGACTGTCCACTTCCCTGCTCCTCTCTCAACAATGCTTCACTCAGCCTTTCTTTGCACAGGAGAAACTTGTTTTTTTGGGAGGGCTTTTTGGCTTTTATTTAGGTAGTATAGCTAAAGAGAGACAGGAAACATGGGGAGAGAGAGTGGGGGCAAGACACCAAACAGTGCTGAGACCAGGAATTGATCCCAGACCAGTGTGTTGAGGACCAATGCCTCTGTATATGAGTGCCTGCTCTCTCCCCACTGAGCTAAACTGATATCCAAAACTTTTTTTTTTTTAACAATGAAAAGATGTGTATATATCGCTACCTGTATTGGTTAAAATCATTTTTGAAATATATCATATCAGAAATCAGTAAAGATCCAACATAGTACATCCCTTGATTTACTGCATTTTAAATTAAATGAATAATGTTTTGAGAATTAAACCAACTGAAACATGCTCATTTGTACAGGTCAGACCTAACCAATACCTATGCCTCTGTGTTTTGGTGTAAGTCTGACAAGGTCAGTTGTTTACATGCATGGTTCAGTCGTTCTCTTTCTCATTCTCTTCATACTGGGTCAAATTTTTCACAGTAAGGAGGAAGAAAATGGCTAATTAAGGCTGAAGCAATGCCTAGAAGAGGTCAAATATTGCTTTAAAATTAATCTGCATTTGTGTATTTGGCTTTAAACCATAGAAGCCCGCAATCACACCAGTGTGGAATCATCATATATATTTGTCACATGATTGCATGAAAACAAAGTCACATTTTGCCTTGCAATCATTTTATGTGGAAAGTTGGAGTTTTAAATTCTCTTTCTGTTTCTTTTTGATTTCAGTAAGTAAATGAAAACAGGAAATATGATCATTTGAATGTGATAAAACAATTATTTTACAAAAGGGTTACAGAGTTCCATACTGTTTAGGACTGGCACTTGTAATTTCTTCGTAACTTCAGCATTTTATTTCTTTTTTTAAAAGAAAAAAATCTCCTTAATGTATTTACGAACTCCTAATCATTCGTTCTGTGAAAATGTATTCCATGTAATTTAATTCCCTGGTAACTGATTACCTAATATATTGCATACTGGAACAGTAAAAATAGGGGAACATCTCTATGTATATATAAGGGGTCAGAATCACTTATGGCCCCTCAATATGATATTATGTTGATGCAATTTTAAACATTTTTGCAATACATTGAGTATTGTGATACCAAATATTACAATATATACCATTTTTCAATTATTTAGCTGGTTAAGCATTAGCCCTGCCCTTATCAACTATTGCCATCTCTGGGTGGTGTTGAGTGAGTCGAGCCCTCATGTTTGTCATATCAGCAGCATTTTATTTTCATAAGGCACTCATATTTATTGTACTATGACCGTCACCTTTGCCAACCTCACTAGACAAAGGATGCCGCAGCATCATCATCATCAGGTGGACAGAAAAAGCAATGTATGATATTTTTCTAGTATCATTTACTTCAGTTTATATTAGCAGTCAAATTGTAAATAATCAATACTTGGCAGACACAAAGCTACAATATCACCATGCAAATTAATGTTTAACTTGCAAAATTTGGGAATCCCTCTCCGTCTTGTGAGGGAAATGCAAAGAATGCCATACTGTTCTCTGTATACTCAAATACAATATATTTATTGTCAAAACAAAAATATTATTAAAACGTCAGAAATAGCCTGTGGACTCCTAAGGGTTAAACACAACCTTTATAGCAGCACTTGTTAAAGCACATTTTAAAATCTGTACCAGGCTTGTTTAAGCCCCTCCATCATTTAGTAGCTGCCAACACTACTGCTAATTGATCTTGTAAATTGAAGGAAAAGGAAAGTGTTTCTACTGTGTCCTGATGTTGTGTTTGTGAGCAGAGAAAGTGAACCATGACTCAGGTCAGCTCTAGTTTCCACAGGCCTGATCCTGTGACCAAACTGTGTGGTCACACACAATGCCATTACAGACAGGAGGCCTTTAAGGTATAAAAATAGAAGTTTTTTCTTTTATTTTGGCACTGAAGTACAAATATCAGGAAGGGTTTTTGAAATGTTGACATATGTTAGGTATTTGGAATAAAGCTTGTTTTTATTGTAGACTATATGTTCTTTGTAGATGATGTTAGAGAGATAAAATGAGGATTTTCCTGATATTAGCTCATTACAAGACTCCTCTAGACTCTTGTCTCCCCTTCATTTGGCGAGATGACATTAGGAGGCCTGTAGGCTTGAGTATTTGTGATAATAATTGCTCCACCCCAAGTAAAGCTGCTAAACTGTGGTAACAGTCACTTTTTTGTAAAGTGTAGGGATAGTATTCCATGTATAGAAATTTTCTTATGATAATTACAGCATAGTGATCCATTTAGAATTGTGAAGTACTAACTTTCCTCTGTTCCCCTTCATTCTAATGTCTGTCCCCACTTCCTGACCCCCAACAGACATTCAAGAACATGATTCTAAACAACCCATAACATCAAGACCCTGTGTTAAAATCTCTAATAACTGAATACTTAGAGAGTTTAAGGTATGATAAGTCAGTACATTTTATTTCATTACATTTCTAATAGAAGGTGAATACACCCAGAGTCCATTACCCTCTCAGTTATGCTGGACTGAGTCAACAGACCCACAGTGATGATGTCACAAGAAAATACCATTACCTCCCCTATCACCTCCTCCCTCTCTCTTCGCTCATCAACTCTTCATCACCTCAGGCCTTGCCTCCCTCTTTCGCTCTCCCCAGTTTTGACAGGAGCTTTAGTTTAAAGGAAAAGAGGGCTTGGCCTAATAGGAAGGGAGGAGTGGGGAGCCACAGGGTGGATGTTTTTGCTGTGTATGTGGCCTGCACAGACAGGGTCTTTGTGCGGGAGGGCATCTGCAGAAATGCACACACACATCCACACATTTATGCCATGACATCACAGCTTACCGAGCAGCCGGCAGGAATGTTACTGAGAAAGGAGAGGCTTTGTGGAGGAGAGGAAAGAGACGGGAGGGGAGGAAAAGGAGGAGAAGACGGGGAGGAAAAGGCTTGGCCAGGGAAAAGTCCGGCACTCCCACTATCTGGAACAGGACGGACCAAGGCTAGAGTGAAGTGAACAGAGCTCAACAGGAAAAACGGATTAAGAGACACCATATGCATGGATGTTAGTTTTTTTAAATTACCATAATCAAAGAAATATTAAAAAATTAGAGCATGGATATAGAGTAATGATATCACTGAAATAGACTAATCTCCTGCTGAGACATAAGGGAATTGTAAGAGACGCAGGTGAGTACTTATCGTCTTTGACTCTGTTGAGTAGTATGACAGCTCTGTTTTGCTATTCTTTGTTGTTAGGATTAACTTTGATTAAACACAAAAGTTAAGAAAATCATAGAATAGAAAAATCCAGTCACTTTGATACTATGGACTTTCATAAAGAAATTATTCTTCCCAGTCAAACTCAGTGATTTAAATACAGAAAATTAACTGGATTACTGTACGAAGTGTCAGAGCAGAGAAGACAAGAGTCCGAACAAAACTAAAACACACAAACTGCTTTTTTAGTTATGATTGAATGTATTAGATTGAATATTAGGCTAGAACTGATGTTCTAGTGTTGTTATTCTCATCCAGTTGTAAAAATTAATGTTGAGACATGTAGTGTGTTCTTTAAGAAAGCAGACGTTCACTAGAAGACTGCACTGAGCCCTCTCTTCTTGGCCTGATGTGTCTCCCAGCTGTTAGCTCCCTGCTTACACCCACCTGTCTGACTGCTGACACTGCCAACCAGTCAGTTTTGCCACTTTTTATTTAGCCCATGACATGCCATTACTCTCATTTAATGTCTTCCAACTGTTTAAAGAGGAAACTGAATGAAATCATGGTAGTTGTTTGGCCTGGGCTCACAATCCAGGCACTGGATATGAGAACACCAGGCTAAGACAGCAGCGGGCTCCAGTTACTACACAGGATCATGTTTAGCTAGGAAACAAAGCCGAACACTGACTGCACTAGGTTATGCAGGAACTTGGAGTTAGTGCCTTACAAGTCTTTCATTCCTACATTGCAATGTTTTCTGGCTGCCAATGCAAACCTGTGACATGATATCCAAGGCATCGAACATGTCTTTGTTTGTGAAACAGTGGGAAAATGAAAGACAGCACGAGACAGACGTCAAGGGGTCGGGTGTTTATTTCCAGTCAGGGAGTATTGGGGTATTTCATATTCTGGTAAATGCTTTCGAATACACAACCTCCCCCTGCGTCTCAGGCATGCAGCTCAGTGTGTATGTTTGTGTGTGTGTATTTGTGAATCTTGTGCATCAGAGACAGGCTCTAAGTATTTCCAGATGTGTTGGGAATAGGGACAGAGAGAGAATGAGACAGCGTTTAGACCAAGCAGACAGACAGTGATGGTTAGCTGACTCAGATGGACTCATGATTGCAGCACAATGCTTGTTATGATTTTGGGAGGGGAACAACTAAATTCAGTTGTTCCCTTCCCTTATAGTAGTATTCCTTGTTATAACACTGATGTACTCCTGTGTAAAATCATGAATATTTTTGTGTTCTCTACATTTAGATTAAGATCGTTTTGACACATAGTATTACAACAACCTAAGCTAACCCTGTTGTATTATTAACGCCAGACTCAAAGCTCTAAAGCCACTTCCCTCCCCAAATATAGATCTGACTTAGAATAGAATCAGACAAGGCTGTTGCTTTGTAGGATTTTCCTTTATGTTGTATCTTATGAGTCGTTTATGAAAACATCTGGTGTCCTGTTACTTAGACATTTATGTATTGTCATTCCAGGTATTTATTTTCAGACTTTAATACACTCACAAATGCATGTTCTCTCACACCTGGCTCCTTAAGCTGGCCTGGCATGGTGTACAGTGTCCCTCATCGCAAGTATTAGAATCTGGGCCTTGCGGACAGCTATGCCTGGAATGTCAGCTCACCTCGCAGGAGTCAAACACACGTGAACACACACCTCCAACACAAATACACACACTGGAAGATCACATTCACACCAGCATGCACTGTTGCACAGCTAAAGTCACATGCACGCTCCCTCTATTGTGCGTGTGTGGCAGGATAACATTGCATATGAGACATTCTTGTACTGTAGTACTGTTTTCCTCAGGCAGTAACAGGATATCCTCCCCCTTTGTACTGTCCTGTCCTGTTGCTGGACACACTCTCCCACACACACAATACTGCACATGTACAAACTAACACACATACAGTATACAAAGGAGCATATGTGAAAGGACAGAAGAAATGCTGGGGCGACTTGTAGTCTTCACATGCTCCATAATATCATTACTTGGGTTAGAATCATTAGACCAGTTGATGTGGAAGTGAGAAGAACACAGTGGAAATGGTTTAGTGGATAGTAATTGCTAAGTTCTGTTGAGCCACAGACTTTCCATCTAGCCTTACCATTGGCTGTTCTGTGAGTGAAGTATCAACCTTTAAAAGCATAGTCATAACATTTTCTGCACATGTAATCCACCGTGCCAAGTGAGACTACTTTCTGATCCTCAGACTTCTCTTGCAGTGCTGTAATCAGGTTTAAAAGCCGGATTATGGCATAAAAGCAGCGTTTTTACCACAGAGAGCCTTCTGACAGCATTTGAGTTACATTGAATATGTTAATTACAGCATTTGAGTACAGTAAATATGCATATGAGGTGAGGCATTTTGCTGCGGTGATATAAGTACAGTTAATGGATTAATTTTTGCAAATATGCATGTGAGGTGAGGCATTCTACCGTAGTGATATACATTACAGTTCATGGATTAATTAGTGCAAATATGCATATGAGGTGAGGCATTTTACCACAGTGATATTAATTTCAGTTCATGGATTAATTAGTGCAAACATGCATATAAGATGAGGCATTTTACCGCAGTGATTTAAGTTACAGTTAATAGATAAATTAGTGCAAATGTGCATGTGAGATGAGGCTTTTACCACAGTAAGCCTTCTTACAGTGTTTGAGATAGAGTAAAGCAGTAAGAGACCGTGCAGGATATTTTTTCATTAAGCAGATGCTTGTTAAATTAAAGTTCTATTTTCTGACAGTCTGTGACTGTTGAGTGGTCATAAGAGTAACTCTCTGACTCTGAAGCGTTCATCAGAAAAACACAAAAAATACCAAAGGTATTAGAGAGTGAAGTACCAAGACTGCCTTCAGTGGTGCCATCTTTTATAAATCACTTTCTCTTCAAAGTACAGCCTTATCACTGCATTTCTGTGGACACTCTCAAACCTTTATGTACTCTTGGAAAGTAAGGAAGGTTTCAGGTCAGCCCGTCCCTGAAATTTTCCTTACTTTTTGGTTCACTAGTCCCTTAAAGCAGGATACTTATCCTGAACGGGGGGGCTCTCAAGAGGCAGGGCATGACATAAAATGGATAACACAGAATGGCAGACAAAGCTACAATGTAGCTAATGAGATTCTTTGGCTTTATACCATGGCTGTGCAACTTGATTTATTCACAGTGATGCCAAATAAATGGAAAGGATCATAGTTAAAAACAGAAAAGGGTAAGACACTGATGTAAACAACATCCCGGCAACCTGCTCACAGGTTGTGAATTTTCCTGAATATTTTCTGCTACATGAAAGCACAGGCTTATTCTAACTACTGTAAAGTTTTCCACGGGACTGACTGAAAAATATTCTGGTTGAAGTCGTAAAATATAAGGCTGTTTGTAATCACATGTTGCACACCAAAAATGTTGGCAAATTTTCAGGAGTTTTGTATTTCTGTGAAAACGGCATCAGTCATGATGCAATTCTGACAGATGGTCTCTTTGTGAAACTATATTCATTCCTGTTCTTTTCACTTTCTGTTATTCTATTTCTCTGTTTCACTTTGGTTTACATAGAAATAGTTTTTATTCTGGACATATAAGAAAATCTGTATTTACATGAAATCTTCACAAGCGCTAAAGTCTTTATGGGCTGGGCATTTGTGATGTACTTCTTTAAGAGAATGTGTTTCACTGACTCATCTGACAGCACAGAGTAAGAAAATAGCATGTGACTGAACCAGATTGTTGACCAAAATGCCCTCAGAAAATGTTTTTTTTAAAACAGTAGAAGAAAATGGAGGAAGGAAGGGGGACACAGAAATGAGGATAGATGTAAGAGAAAAAAAATTGTTTGAAATGATGCTTTAGTATTTTCAAAAAAGAAGAATTCACCATGTGACCAACTATCCACAGTTTCCTCACTCACACTATTGCAAAGAAGAGAGAGGATGCAGAGAAGATGGGGCTTAGAAAGACACAAAAATGAGCCGTTTAAGAGAGAATAAGGACAGAGAAACCAGATGGAAGAGAGGAGCCCTGGGTATATAAGAAAGGAAAGCAATGCAGATTTAGGGGAAGACTAAACTCTTGTGTTGAAGTACTTGCACGAGACCTGACCTTGAGTTCTGCTGAAACACCTACAGTGGTTGGTTCACATCATTAAGAGTTCCCATGATTTTCATTAGCCAGATGGCTGACTAATATTTGTGACTTGAAGTGAATAAAGTGTTAAAGTAAAGACTTCCTCCTCATGACTGTATTTTAACAGAACAGTGTGGCAATTCAGTGGTGTTCATCATTAAATCTCCCCACACACACTCCCACGTTACAAAGACAAGGGTCAGCAACCCTCCACAGAGGTAAACACCTCCTTGGCATAGAGGTGTAATTGATGTAAGGCAATAAAACAGGAAGTCAATAGAGTATTTGTAAGTGTCCTGTGTAGAAACAGAGAGCACAATAAAAACAGGAGTGTGTTAGTGTAGCTACTTGTTAAACGTTGGTCTGGAATGTGTTGGATGGATAGTTTACAAAAGCAGGTCACAGGTTTGATCC